>NC_134831.1:72300421-72925615 GCF_004210375.1 Tachypleus tridentatus
ACTGAATTATACTACACCAAAGAATGGTTGTCATCTACATAAAAGTCTCGTTGTTACTGAATTATACTACACCAAAGAATGGTTATCATCTACATAAAAGTCTCGTTGTTACTGAATTATACTACACCAAAGAATGGTTATCATCTACATAAAAGTCTCGTTGTTACTGAATTATACTACACCAAAGAATGGTTATCATCTACATAAAAGCTCTCGTTGTTACTGAATTATACTACACCAAAGAATGGTTATCATCTACATAAAAGTCTCGTTGTCACTGAATTATACTACACCAAAGAATGGTTATCATCAACATAAAAGTCTCGTTGTTACTGAATTATACTACACCAAAGAATGGTTATCATCTACATAAAAGTCTCGTTGTTACTGAATTATACTACACCAAAGAATGGTTATCATCTACATAAAAGTCTCGTTGTCACTGAATTATACTACACCAAAGAATGGTTATCATCAACATAAAAGTCTCGTTGTTACTGAATTATACTACACCAAAGAATGGTTATCATCTACATAAAAGTCTCGTTGTCACTGAATTATACTACACCAAAGAATGGTTATCATCTACATAAAAGTCTCGTTGTTACTGAATTATACTACACCAAAGAATGGTTATCATCTACATAAAAGTCTCGTTGTTACTGAATTATACTACACCAAAGAATGGTTATCATCTACATAAAAGTCTCGTTGTTACTGAATTATACTACACCAAAGAATGGTTATCATCTACATAAAAGTCTCTGAATTATACTACACTGAATTATACTACACCAAAGAATGGTTATCATCAACATAAAAGTCTCGTTGTTACTGAATTATACTACACCAAAGAATGGTTATCATCTACATAAAAGTCTCGTTGTTACTGAATTATACTACACCAAAGAATGGTTATCATCTACATAAAAGTCTCGTTGTTACTGAATTATACTACACCAAAGAATGGTTATCATCTACATAAGAATGGTTCTCATTACATACTGAGTCTCGTTTACTACTACACACCAAAGAATGGTTATCATCTACATAAAAGTCTCGTTGTTACTGAATTATACTACACCAAAGAATGGTTATCATCTACATAAAAGTCTCGTTGTTACTGAATTATACTACACCAAAGAATGGTTATCATCAACATAAAAGTCTCGTTGTTACTGAATTATACTACACCAAAGAATGGTTATCATCTACATAAAAGTCTCGTTGTCACTGAATTATACTACACCAAAGAATGGTTATCATCTACATAAAAGTCTCGTTGTTACTGAATTATACTACACCAAAGAATGGTTATCATCTACATAAAAGTCTCGTTGTTACTGAATTATACTACACCAAAGAATGGTTATCATCATAAAACATACACCAAAAAGTTATCATCTACATCTCGTTGTTACTGAATTATACTACACCAAAGAATGGTTATCATCTACATAAAAGTCTCGTTGTTACTGAATTATACTACACCAAAGAATGGTTATCATCTACATAAAAGCCTCGTTGTTACTGAATTATACTACACCAAAAATGGTTATCATCAACATAAAAGCCTCGTTGTTACTGAATTATACTCATCTACATAAAAGTCTCGTTGTTACTGAATTATACTACACCAAAGAATGGTTATCATCTACATAAAAGTCTCGTTGTTACTGAATTATACTACACCAAAGAATGGTTATCATCTACATAAAAGTCTCGTTGTCACTGAATTATACTACACCAAAGAATGGTTATCATCTACATAAAAGTCTCGTTGTTACTGAATTATACTACACCAAAGAATGGTTATCATCTACATAAAAGTCTCGTTGTTACTGAATTATACTACACCAAAGAATGGTTATCATCTACATAAAAGTCTCGTTGTTACTGAATTATACTACACCAAAGAATGGTTTCATCAACATCTACATAAAAGTCTCGTTGTTACTGAATTATACTACACCAAAGAATGGTTATCATCTACATAAAAGTCTCGTTGTTACTGAATTATACTACACCAAAGAATGGTTTATCATCTACATATCATCTACATAAAAGTCTCGTTGTTACTGAATTATACTACACCAAAGAATGGTTATCATCTACATAAAAGTCTCGTTGTTACTGAATTATACTACACCAAAGAATGGTTATCATCTACATAAAAGTCTCGTTGTTACTGAATTATACTACACCAAAGAATGGTTATCATCTACATAAAAGTCTCGTTGTTACTGAATTATACTACACCAAAGAATGGTTATCATCTACATAAAAGTCTCGTTGTTACTGAATTATACTACACCAAAGAATGGTTATCATCTACATAAAAGTCTCGTTGTTACTGAATTATACTACACCAAAGAATGGTTATCATCTACATAAAAGTCTCGTTGTTACTGAATTATACTACACCAAAGAATGGTTATCATCTACATAAAAGTCTCGTTGTTACTGAATTATACTACACCAAAGAATGGTTATCATCTACATAAAAGTCTCGTTGTCACTGAATTATACTACACCAAAGAATGGTTATCATCTACATAAAAGTCTCGTTGTTACTGAATTATACTACACCAAAGAATGGTTATCATCTACATAAAAGTCTCGTTGTTACTGAATTATACTACACCAAAGAATGGTTATCATCTACATAAAAGTCTCGTTGTCACTGAATTATACTACACCAAAGAATGGTTATCATCTACATAAAAGTCTCGTTGTTACTGAATTATACTACACCAAAGAATGGTTATCATCTACATAAAAGTCTCGTTGTTACTGAATTATACTACACCAAAGAATGGTTATCATCTACATAAAAGTCTCGTTGTTACTGAATTATACTACACCAAAGAATGGTTATCATCTACATAAAAGTCTCGTTGTTACTGAATTATACTACACCAAAGAATGGTTATCATCTACATAAAAGTCTCGTTGTTACTGAATTATACTACACCAAAGAATGGTTATCATCTACATAAAAGTCTCGTTGTTACTGAATTATACTACACCAAAGAATGGTTATCATCTACATACACCAAAAAGTCTCGTTGTTGTCACTGAATTATACTACACCAAAGAATGGTTATCATCTACATAAAAGTCTCGTTGTTACTGAATTATACTACACCAAAGAATGGTTATCATCTACATAAAAGTCTCGTTGTTACTGAATTATACTACACCAAAGAATGGTTATCATCTACATAAAAGTCTCGTTGTTACTGAATTATACTACACCAAAGAATGGTTATCATCTACATAAAAGTCTCGTTGTTACTGAATTATACTACACCAAAGAATGGTTATCATCTACATAAAAGTCTCGTTGTTACTGAATTATACTACACCAAAGAATGGTTATCATCTACATAAAAGTCTCGTTGTTACTGAATTATACTACACCAAAGAATGGTTATCATCTACATAAAAGTCTCGTTGTTACTGAATTATACTACACCAAAGAATGGTTATCATCTACATAAAAGTCTCGTTGTTCACTGAATTATACTACACCAAAGAATGGTTATCATCTACATAAAAGTCTCGTTGTTACTGAATTATACTACACCAAAGAATGGTTATCATCTACATAAAAGTCTACATAAAAGTCTCTGTTGTTACTGAATTATACTACACCAAAGAATGGTTATCATCTACATAAAAGTCTCGTTGTTACTGAATTATACTACACCAAAGAATGGTTATCATCTACATAAAAGTCTCGTTGTCACTGAATTATACTACACCAAAGAATACTGAATTATACTACACCAAAGAATGGTTATCATCTACATAAAAGTCTCGTTGTTGTTACTGAATTATACTACACCAAAGAATGGTTATCATCTACATACACCAAAAAGTCTCGTTGTTACTGAATTATACTACACCAAAGAATGGTTATCATCTACATAAAAGTCTCGTTGTTACTGAATTATACTACACCAAAGAATGGTTATCATCTACATAAAAGTCTCGTTGTTACTGAATTATACTACACCAAAGAATGGTTATCATCTACATAAAAGTCTCGTTGTTACTGAATTATACTACACCAAAGAATGGTTATCATCTACATAAAAGTCTCGTTGTTACTGAATTATACTACACCAAAGAATGGTTATCATCTACATAAAAGTCTCGTTGTTACTGAATTATACTACACCAAAGAATGGTTATCATCTACATAAAAGTCTCGTTGTTACTGAATTATACTACACCAAAGAATGGTTATCATCTACATAAAAGTCTCGTTGTTACTGAATTATACTACACCAAAGAATGGTTATCATCTACATAAAAGTCTCGTTGTTACTGAATTATACTACACCAAAGAATGGTTATCATCTACATAAAAGTCTCGTTGTTACTGAATTATACTACACCAAAGAATGGTTATCATCTACATAAAAGTCTCGTTGTCACTGAATTATACTACACCAAAGAATGGTTATCATCTACATAAAAGTCTCGTTGTTACTGAATTATACTACACCAAAGAATGGTTATCATCTACATAAAAGTCTCGTTGTTACTGAATTATACTACACCAAAGAATGGTTATCATCTACATAAAAGTCTCGTTGTTACTGAATTATACTACACCAAAGAATGGTTATCATCTACATAAAAGTCTCGTTGTTACTGAATTATACTACACCAAAGAATGGTTATCATCTACACAGAAAAACATAAAAGTCTCGTTGTACTGAATTATACTACACCAAAGAATGGTTATCATCTACATAAAAGTCTCGTTGTTACTGAATTATACTACACCAAAGAATGGTTATCATCTACATAAAAGTCTCGTTGTTACTGAATTATACTACACCAAAGAATGGTTATCATCTACATAAAAGTCTCGTTGTTACTGAATTATACTACACCAAAGAATGGTTATCATCTACATAAAAGTCTCGTTGTTACTGAATTATACTACACCAAAGAATGGTTATCATCTACATAAAAGTCTCGTTGTTACTGAATTATACTACACCAAAGAATGGTTATCATCTACATAAAAGTCTCGTTGTTACTGAATTATACTACACCAAAGAATGGTTATCATCTACATAAAAGTCTCGTTGTTACTGAATTATACTACACCAAAGAATGGTTATCATCTACATAAAAGTCTCGTTGTTACTGAATTATACTACACCAAAGAATGGTTATCATCTACATAAAAGTCTCGTTGTCACTGAATTATACTACACCAAAGAATGGTTATCATCTACATAAAAGTCTCGTTGTTACTGAATTATACTACACCAAAGAATGGTTATCATCTACATAAAAGTCTCGTTGTTACTGAATTATACTACACCAAAGAATGGTTATCATCTACATAAAAGTCTCGTTGTTACTGAATTATACTACACCAAAGAATGGTTATCATCTACATAAAAGTCTCGTTGTTACTGAATTATACTACACCAAAGAATGGTTATCATCTACATAAAAGTCTCGTTGTCACTGAATTATACTACACCAAAGAATGGTTATCATCTACATAAAAGTCTCGTTGTCACTGAATTATACTACACCAAAGAATGGTTATCATCAACATAAAAGTCTCGTTGTTACTGAATTATACTACACCAAAGAATGGTTATCATCTACATTCTCGTTGTTACTGAATTATACTACACCAAAGAATGGTTATCATCTACATAAAAGTCTCGTTGTTACTGAATTATACTACACCAAAGAATGGTTATCATCTACATAAAAGTCTCGTTGTTACTGAATTATACTACACCAAAGAATGGTTATCATCATCTACATAAAAGTCTAAAAGTCTCGTTGTACTGAATTATACTACACCAAAGAATGGTTATCATTATAAAAGTCTCGTTGTCACTGAATTATACTACACCAAGAATGGTTATCATCTACATAAAAGTCTCGTTGTTACTGAATTATACTACACCAAAGAATGGTTATCATCTACATAAAAGTCTCGTTGTTACTGAATTATACTACACCAAAGAATGGTTATCATCTACATAAAAGTCTCGTTGTTACTGAATTATACTACACCAAAGAATGGTTATCATCTACATAAAAGTCTCGTTGTTACTGAATTATACTACACCAAAGAATGGTTATCATCTACATAAAAGTCTCGTTGTTACTGAATTATACTACACCAAAGAATGGTTATCATCTACATAAAAGTCTCGTTGTTACTGAATTATACTACACCAAAGAATGGTTATCATCTACATAAAAGTCTCGTTGTTACTGAATTATACTACACCAAAGAATGGTTATCATCTACATAAAAGTCTCGTTGTTACTGAATTATACTACACCAAAGAATGGTTATCATCTACATAAAAGTCTCGTTGTTACTGAATTATACTACACCAAAGAATGGTTATCATCTACATAAAAGTCTCGTTGTTACTGAATTATACTACACCAAAGAATGGTTATCATCTACATAAAAGTCTCGTTGTCACTGAATTATACTACACCAAAGAATGGTTATCATCTACATAAAAGTCTCGTTGTTACTGAATTATACTACACCAAAGAATGGTTATCATCTACATAAAAGTCTCGTTGTTACTGAATTATACTACACCAAAGAATGGTTATCATCTACATAAAAGTCTCGTTGTTACTGAATTATACTACACCAAAGAATGGTTATCATCTACATAAAAGTCTCGTTGTTACTGAATTATACTACACCAAAGAATGGTTATCATCTACATAAAAGTCTCGTTGTTACTGAATTATACTACACCAAAGAATGGTTATCATCTACATAAAAGTCTCGTTGTTACTGAATTATACTACACCAAAGAATGGTTATCATCTACATAAAAGTCTCGTTGTTACTGAATTATACTACACCAAAGAATGGTTATCATCTACATAAAAGTCTCGTTGTTACTGAATTATACTACACCAAAGAATGGTTATCATCTACATAAAAGTCTCGTTGTTACTGAATTATACTACACCAAAGAATGGTTATCATCTACATAAAAGTCTCGTTGTTACTGAATTATACTACACCAAAGAATGGTTATCATCTACATAAAAGTCTCGTTGTTACTGAATTATACTACACCAAAGAATGGTTATCATCTACATAAAAGTCTCGTTGTTACTGAATTATACTACACCAAAGAATGGTTATCATCTACATAAAAGTCTCGTTGTTACTGAATTATACTACACCAAAGAATGGTTATCATCTACATAAAAGTCTCGTTGTTACTGAATTATACTACACCAAAGAATGGTTATCATCTACATAAAAGTCTCGTTGTTACTGAATTATACTACACCAAAGAATGGTTATCATCTACATAAAAGTCTCGTTGTTACTGAATTATACTACACCAAAGAATGGTTATCATCTACATAAAAGTCTCGTTGTTACTGAATTATACTACACCAAAGAATGGTTATCATCTACATAAAAGTCTCGTTGTTACTGAATTATACTACACCAAAGAATGGTTATCATCTACATAAAAGTCTCGTTGTTACTGAATTATACTACACCAAAGAATGGTTATCATCTACATAAAAGTCTCGTTGTTACTGAATTATACTACACCAAAGAATGGTTATCATCTACATAAAAGTCTCGTTGTTACTGAATTATACTACACCAAAGAATGGTTATCATCTACATAAAAGTCTCGTTGTTACTGAATTATACTACACCAAAGAATGGTTATCATCTACATAAAAGTCTCGTTGTTACTGAATTATACTACACCAAAGAATGGTTATCATCTACATAAAAGTCTCGTTGTTACTGAATTATACTACACCAAAGAATGGTTATCATCTACATAAAAGTCTCGTTGTTACTGAATTATACTACACCAAAGAATGGTTATCATCTACATAAAAGTCTCGTTGTTACTGAATTATACTACACCAAAGAATGGTTATCATCTACATAAAAGTCTCGTTGTTACTGAATTATACTACACCAAAGAATGGTTATCATCTACATAAAAGTCTCGTTGTTACTGAATTATACTACACCAAAGAATGGTTATCATCTACATAAAAGTCTCGTTGTTACTGAATTATACTACACCAAAGAATGGTTATCATCTACATAAAAGTCTCGTTGTTACTGAATTATACTACACCAAAGAATGGTTATCATCAACATAAAAGTCTCGTTGTTACTGAATTATACTACACCAAAGAATGGTTATCATCTACATAAAAGTCTCGTTGTTACTGAATTATACTACACCAAAGAATGGTTATCATCTACATAAAAGTCTCTCGTTGTCGTTGTTACTGAATTATACTACACCAAAGAATGGTTATCATCTACATAAAAGTCTCGTTGTTACTGAATTATACTACACCAAAGAATGGTTATCATCTACATAAAAGTCTCGTTGTTACTGAATTATACTACACCAAAGAATGGTTATCATCTACATAAAAGTCTCGTTGTTACTGAATTATACTACACCAAAGAATGGTTATCATCTACATAAAAGTCTCGTTGTTACTGAATTATACTACACCAAAGAATGGTTATCATCTACATAAAAGTCTCGTTGTTACTGAATTATACTACACCAAAGAATGGTTATCATCTACATAAAAGTCTCGTTGTTACTGAATTATACTACACCAAAGAATGGTTATCATCTACATAAAAGTCTCGTTGTCACTGAATTATACTACACCAAAGAATGGTTATCATCTACATAAAAGTCTCGTTGTTACTGAATTATACTACACCAAAGAATGGTTATCATCTACATAAAAGTCTCGTTGTTACTGAATTATACTACACCAAAGAATGGTTATCATCTACATAAAAGTCTCGTTGTTACTGAATTATACTACACCAAAGAATGGTTATCATCTACATAAAAGTCTCGTTGTTACTGAATTATACTACACCAAAGAATGGTTATCATCTACATAAAAGTCTCGTTGTTACTGAATTATACTACACCAAAGAATGGTTATCATCTACATAAAAGTCTCGTTGTTACTGAATTATACTACACCAAAGAATGGTTATCATCTACATAAAAGTCTCGTTGTTACTGAATTATACTACACCAAAGAATGGTTATCATCTACATAAAAGTCTCGTTGTTACTGAATTATACTACACCAAAGAATGGTTATCATCTACATAAAAGTCTCGTTGTTACTGAATTATACTACACCAAAGAATGGTTATCATCTACATAAAAGTCTCGTTGTTACTGAATTATACTACACCAAAGAATGGTTATCATCTACATAAAAGTCTCGTTGTTACTGAATTATACTACACCAAAGAATGGTTATCATCTACATAAAAGTCTCGTTGTTACTGAATTATACTACACCAAAGAATGGTTATCATCTACATAAAAGTCTCGTTGTTACTGAATTATACTACACCAAAGAATGGTTATCATCTACATAAAAGTCTCGTTGTTACTGAATTATACTACACCAAAGAATGGTTATCATCTACATAAAAGTCTCGTTGTTACTGAATTATACTACACCAAAGAATGGTTATCATCTACATAAAAGTCTCGTTGTTACTGAATTATACTACACCAAAGAATGGTTATCATCTACATAAAAGTCTCGTTGTTACTGAATTATACTACACCAAAGAATGGTTATCATCTACATAAAAGTCTCGTTGTTACTGAATTATACTACACCAAAGAATGGTTATCATCTACATAAAAGTCTCGTTGTTACTGAATTATACTACACCAAAGAATGGTTATCATCTACATAAAAGTCTCGTTGTTACTGAATTATACTACACCAAAGAATGGTTATCATCTACATAAAAGTCTCGTTGTTACTGAATTATACTACACCAAAGAATGGTTATCATCTACATAAAAGTCTCGTTGTTACTGAATTATACTACACCAAAGAATGGTTATCATCTACATAAAAGTCTCGTTGTTACTGAATTATACTACACCAAAGAATGGTTATCATCTACATAAAAGTCTCGTTGTTACTGAATTATACTACACCAAAGAATGGTTATCATCTACATAAAAGTCTCGTTGTTACTGAATTATACTACACCAAAGAATGGTTATCATCTACATAAAAGTCTCGTTGTTACTGAATTATACTACACCAAAGAATGGTTATCATCTACATAAAAGTCTCGTTGTTACTGAATTATACTACACCAAAGAATGGTTATCATCTACATAAAAGTCTCGTTGTCACTGAATTATACTACACCAAAGAATGGTTATCATCAACATAAAAGTCTCGTTGTTACTGAATTATACTACACCAAAGAATGGTTATCATCTACATAAAAGTCTCGTTGTTACTGAATTATACTACACCAAAGAATGGTTATCATCTACATAAAAGTCTCGTTGTTACTGAATTATACTACACCAAAGAATGGTTATCATCTACATAAAAGTTATCATCTACATAAAAGTCTCGTTGTTACTGAATTATACTACACCAAAGAATGGTTATCATCTACATAAAAGTCTCGTTGTTACTGAATTATACTACACCAAAGAATGGTTATCATCTACATAAAAGTCTCGTTGTTACTGAATTATACTACACCAAAGAATGGTTATCATCTACATAAAAGTCTCGTTGTTACTGAATTATACTACACCAAAGAATGGTTATCATCTACATAAAAGTCTCGTTGTTACTGAATTATACTACACCAAAGAATGGTTATCATCTACATAAAAGTCTCGTTGTTACTGAATTATACTACACCAAAGAATGGTTATCATCTACATAAAAGTCTCGTTGTTACTGAATTATACTACACCAAAGAATGGTTATCATCTACATAAAAGTCTCGTTGTTACTGAATTATACTACACCAAAGAATGGTTATCATCTACATAAAAGTCTCGTTGTTACTGAATTATACTACACCAAAGAATGGTTATCATCTACATAAAAGTCTCGTTGTTACTGAATTATACTACACCAAAGAATGGTTATCATCTACATAAAAGTCTCGTTGTTACTGAATTATACTACACCAAAGAATGGTTATCATCTACATAAAAGTCTCGTTGTTACTGAATTATACTACACCAAAGAATGGTTATCATCTACATAAAAGTCTCGTTGTTACTGAATTATACTACACCAAAGAATGGTTATCATCTACATAAAAGTCTCGTTGTTACTGAATTATACTACACCAAAGAATGGTTATCATCTACATAAAAGTCTCGTTGTTACTGAATTATACTACACCAAAGAATGGTTATCATCTACATAAAAGTCTCGTTGTTACTGAATTATACTACACCAAAGAATGGTTATCATCTACATAAAAGTCTCGTTGTTACTGAATTATACTACACCAAAGAATGGTTATCATCTACATAAAAGTCTCGTTGTTACTGAATTATACTACACCAAAGAATGGTTATCATCTACATAAAAGTCTCGTTGTTACTGAATTATACTACACCAAAGAATGGTTATCATCTACATAAAAGTCTCGTTGTTACTGAATTATACTACACCAAAGAATGGTTATCATCTACATAAAAGTCTCGTTGTTACTGAATTATACTACACCAAAGAATGGTTATCATCTACATAAAAGTCTCGTTGTTACTGAATTATACTACACCAAAGAATGGTTATCATCTACATAAAAGTCTCGTTGTTACTGAATTATACTACACCAAAGAATGGTTATCATCTACATAAAAGTCTCGTTGTTACTGAATTATACTACACCAAAGAATGGTTATCATCTACATAAAAGTCTCGTTGTTACTGAATTATACTACACCAAAGAATGGTTATCATCTACATAAAAGTCTCGTTGTTACTGAATTATACTACACCAAAGAATGGTTATCATCTACATAAAAGTCTCGTTGTTACTGAATTATACTACACCAAAGAATGGTTATCATCTACATAAAAGTCTCGTTGTTACTGAATTATACTACACCAAAGAATGGTTATCATCTACATAAAAGTCTCGTTGTTACTGAATTATACTACACCAAAGAATGGTTATCATCTACATAAAAGTCTCGTTGTTACTGAATTATACTACACCAAAGAATGGTTATCATCTACATAAAAGTCTCGTTGTTACTGAATTATACTACACCAAAGAATGGTTATCATCTACATAAAAGTCTCGTTGTTACTGAATTATACTACACCAAAGAATGGTTATCATCTACATAAAAGTCTCGTTGTTACTGAATTATACTACACCAAAGAATGGTTATCATCAAAGAATGGTTACATCTACATAAAGTCTCGTTGTTACTGAATTATACTACACCAAAGAATGGTTATCATCTACATAAAAGTCTCGTTGTTACTGAATTATACTACACCAAAGAATGGTTATCATCTACATAAAAGTCTCGTTGTTACTGAATTATACTACACCAAAGAATGGTTATCATCTACATAAAAGTCTCGTTGTTACTGAATTATACTACACCAAAGAATGGTCATAAAAGTCTCACCAAAGAATGGTTGTTGTTACTGAATTATACTACACCAAAGAATGGTTATCATCTACATAAAAGTCTCGTTGTTACTGAATTATACTACACCAAAGAATGGTTATCATCTACATAAAAGTCTCGTTGTTACTGAATTATACTACACCAAAGAATGGTTATCATCTACATAAAAGTCTCGTTGTCACTGAATTATACTACACCAAAGAATGGTTATCATCTACATAAAAGTCTCGTTGTTACTGAATTATACTACACCAAAGAATGGTTATCATCTACATAAAAGTCTCGTTGTTACTGAATTATACTACACCAAAGAATGGTTATCATCTACATAAAAGTCTCGTTGTTACTGAATTATACTACACCAAAGAATGGTTATCATCTACATAAAAGTCTCGTTGTTACTGAATTATACTACACCAAAGAATGGTTATCATCTACATAAAAGTCTCGTTGTTACTGAATTATACTACACCAAAGAATGGTTATCATCTACATAAAAGTCTCGTTGTTACTGAATTATACTACACCAAAGAATGGTTATCATCTACATAAAAGTCTCGTTGTTACTGAATTATACTACACCAAAGAATGGTTATCATCTACATAAAAGTCTCGTTGTTACTGAATTATACTACACCAAAGAATGGTTATCATCTACATAAAAGTTACTGAATTATACTCGTTGTGTACTGAATTATACTACACCAAAGAATGGTTATCATCTACATAAAAGTCTCGTTGTTACTGAATTATACTACACCAAAGAATGGTTATCATCTACATAAAAGTCTCGTTGTTACTGAATTATACTACACCAAAGAATGGTTATCATCTACATAAAAGTCTCGTTGTTACTGAATTATACTACACCAAAGAATGGTTATCATCTACATAAAAGTCTCGTTGTTACTGAATTATACTACACCAAAGAATGGTTATCATCTACATAAAAGTCTCGTTGTTACTGAATTATACTACACCAAAGAATGGTTATCATCTACATAAAAGTCTCGTTGTTACTGAATTATACTACACCAAAGAATGGTTATCATCTACATAAAAGTCTCGTTGTTACTGAATTATACTACACCAAAGAATGGTTATCATCTACATAAAAGTCTCGTTGTTACTGAATTATACTACACCAAAGAATGGTTATCATCTACATAAAAGTCTCGTTGTTACTGAATTATACTACACCAAAGAATGGTTATCATCTACATAAAAGTCTCGTTGTTACTGAATTATACTACACCAAAGAATGGTTATCATCTACATAAAAGTCTCGTTGTTACTGAATTATACTACACCAAAGAATGGTTATCATCTACATAAAAGTCTCGTTGTCTCGTTACTGAATTATACTACACCAAAGAATGGTTATCATCTACATAAAAGTCTCGTTGTTACTGAATTATACTACACCAAAGAATGGTTATCATCTACATAAAAGTCTCGTTGTTACTGAATTATACTACACCAAAGAATGGTTATCATCTACATAAAAGTCTCGTTGTTACTGAATTATACTACACCAAAGAATGGTTATCATCTACATAAAAGTCTCGTTGTTACTGAATTATACTACACCAAAGAATGGTTATCATCTACATAAAAGTCTCGTTGTTACTGAATTATACTACACCAAAGAATGGTTATCATCTACATAAAAGTCTCGTTGTTACTGAATTATACTACACCAAAGAATGGTTATCATCTACATAAAAGTCTCGTTGTTACTGAATTATACTACACCAAAGAATGGTTATCATCTACATAAAAGTCTCGTTGTTACTGAATTATACTACACCAAAGAATGGTTATCATCTACATAAAAGTCTCGTTGTTACTGAATTATACTACACCAAAGAATGGTTATCATCTACATAAAAGTCTCGTTGTTACTGAATTATACTACACCAAAGAATGGTTCATCATCGTTGTACATACACCAAAAAGTTATCATCGTTGTTACTGAATTATACTACACCAAAGAATGGTTATCATCTACATAAAAGTCTCGTTGTTACTGAATTATACTACACCAAAGAATGGTTATCATCTACATAAAAGTCTCGTTGTTACTGAATTATACTACACCAAAGAATGGTTATCATCTACATAAAAGTCTCGTTGTTACTGAATTATACTACACCAAAGAATGGTTATCATCTACATAAAAGTCTCGTTGTTACTGAATTATACTACACCAAAGAATGGTTATCATCTACATAAAAGTCTCGTTGTTACTGAATTATACTACACCAAAGAATGGTTATCATCTACATAAAAGTCTCGTTGTTACTGAATTATACTACACCAAAGAATGGTTATCATCTACATAAAAGTCTCGTAGTTACTGAATTATACTACACCAAAGAATGGTTATCATCTACATAAAAGTCTCGTTGTCACTGAATTATACTACACCAAAGAATGGTTATCATCTACATAAAAGTCTCGTTGTTACTGAATTATACTACACCAAAGAATGGTTATCATCTACATAAAAGTCTCGTTGTTACTGAATTATACTACACCAAAGAATGGTTATCATCTACATAAAAGTCTCGTTGTTACTGAATTATACTACACCAAAGAATGGTTATCATCTACATAAAAGTCTCGTTGTTACTGAATTATACTACACCAAAGAATGGTTATCATCTACATAAAAGTCTCGTTGTTACTGAATTATACTACACCAAAGAATGGTTATCATCTACATAAAAGTCTCGTTGTTACTGAATTATACTACACCAAAGAATGGTTATCATCTACATAAAAGTCTCGTTGTTACTGAATTATACTACACCAAAGAATGGTTATCATCTACATAAAAGTCTCGTTGTTACTGAATTATACTACACCAAAGAATGGTTATCATCTACATAAAAGTCTCGTTGTTACTGAATTATACTACACCAAAGAATGGTTATCATCTACATAAAAGTCTCGTTGTTACTGAATTATACTACACCAAAGAATGGTTATCATCTACGTAAAAAAATTATACTCGTTGTTACTGAATTATACTACACCAAAGAATGGTTATCATCTACATAAAAGTCTCGTTGTCACTGAATTATACTACACCAAAGAATGGTTATCATCTACATAAAAGTCTCGTTGTTACTGAATTATACTACACCAAAGAATGGTTATCATCTACATAAAAGTCTCGTTGTTACTGAATTATACTACACCAAAGAATGGTTATCATCTACATAAAAGTCTCGTTGTTACTGAATTATACTACACCAAAGAATGGTTATCATCTACATAAAAGTCTCGTTGTTACTGAATTATACTACACCAAAGAATGGTTATCATCAACATAAAAGTCTCGTTGTTACTGAATTATACTACACCAAAGAATGGTTATCATCTACATAAAAGTCTCGTTGTTACTGAATTATACTACACCAAAGAATGGTTATCATCTACATAAAAGTCTCGTTGTTACTGAATTATACTACACCAAAGAATGGTTATCATCTACATAAAAGTCTCGTTGTTACTGAATTATACTACACCAAAGAATGGTTATCATCTACATAAAAGTCTCGTTGTTACTGAATTATACTACACCAAAGAATGGTTATCATCTACATAAAAGTCTCGTTGTTACTGAATTATACTACACCAAAGAATGGTTATCATCTACATAAAAGTCTCGTTGTTACTGAATTATACTACACCAAAGAATGGTTATCATCTACATAAAAGTCTCGTTGTTACTGAATTATACTACACCAAAGAATGGTTATCATCTACATAAAAGTCTCGTTGTTACTGAATTATACTACACCAAAGAATGGTTATCATCTACATAAAAGTCTCGTTGTTACTGAATTATACTACACCAAAGAATGGTTATCATCTACATAAAAGTCTCGTTGTTACTGAATTATACTACACCAAAGAATGGTTATCATCTACATAAAAGTCTCGTTGTTACTGAATTATACTACACCAAAGAATGGTTATCATCTACATAAAAGTCTCGTTGTTACTGAATTATACTACACCAAAGAATGGTTATCATCTACATAAAAGTCTCGTTGTTACTGAATTATACTACACCAAAGAATGGTTATCATCTACATAAAAGTCTCGTTGTTACTGAATTATACTACACCAAAGAATGGTTATCATCTACATAAAAGTCTCGTTGTTACTGAATTATACTACACCAAAGAATGGTTATCATCTACATAAAAGTCTCGTTGTTACTGAATTATACTACACCAAAGAATGGTTATCATCTACATAAAATGTTACTGTTACTCATCATACATAAAAGTCTCGTTGTTACTGAATTATACTACACCAAAGAATGGTTATCATCTACA
Organism: Tachypleus tridentatus; assembly: GCF_004210375.1. NCBI lineage: Eukaryota > Metazoa > Arthropoda > Merostomata > Xiphosura > Limulidae > Tachypleus > Tachypleus tridentatus. The sequence continues at coordinate 72,317,292 of NC_134831.1, forward strand.
TAAAAGTCTCGTTGTTACTGAATTATACTACACCAAAGAATGGTTATCATCTACATAAAAGTCTCGTTGTTACTGAATTATACTACACCAAAGAATGGTTATCATCTACATAAAAGTCTCGTTGTTACTGAATTATACTACACCAAAGAATGGTTATCATCTACATAAAAGTCTCGTTGTTACTGAATTATACTACACCAAAGAATGGTTATCATCTACATAAAAGTCTCGTTGTTACTGAATTATACTACACCAAAGAATGGTTATCATCTACATAAAAGTCTCGTTGTTACTGAATTATACTACACCAAAGAATGGTTATCATCTACATAAAAGTCTCGTTGTTACTGAATTATACTACACCAAAGAATGGTTATCATCTACATAAAAGTCTCGTTGTTACTGAATTATACTACACCAAAGAATGGTTATCATCTACATAAAAGTCTCGTTGTTACTGAATTATACTACACCAAAGAATGGTTATCATCTACATAAAAGTCTCGTTCGTTGTCACTGAATTATACTACACCAAAGAATGGTTATCATCTACATAAAAGTCTCGTTGTTACTGAATTATACTACACCAAAGAATGGTTATCATCTACATAAAAGTCTCGTTGTTACTGAATTATACTACACCAAAGAATGGTTATCATCTACATAAAAGTCTCGTTGTTACTGAATTATACTACACCAAAGAATGGTTATCATCTACATAAAAGTCTCGTTGTTACTGAATTATACTACACCAAAGAATGGTTATCATCTACATAAAAGTCTCGTTGTTACTGAATTATACTACACCAAAGAATGGTTTCATCATCTACATAAAAGTCTCGTTGTTACTGAATTATACTACACCAAAGAATGGTTATCATCTACATAAAAGTCTCGTTGTTACTGAATTATACTACACCAAAGAATGGTTATCATCTACATAAAAGTCTCGTTGTTACTGAATTATACTACACCAAAGAATGGTTATCATCTACATAAAAGTCTCGTTGTACACCACTGAATTATACTACACCAAAGAATGGTTATCATCTACATAAAAGTCTCGTTGTTACTGAATTATACTACACCAAAGAATGGTTATCATCTACATAAAAGTCTCGTTGTTACTGAATTATACTACACCAAAGAATGGTTATCATCTACATAAAAGTCTCGTTGTTACTGAATTATACTACACCAAAGAATGGTTATCATCTACATAAAAGTCTCGTTGTTACTGAATTATACTACACCAAAGAATGGTTATCATCTACATAAAAGTCTCGTTGTTACTGAATTATACTACACCAAAGAATGGTTATCATCTACATAAAAGTCTCGTTGTTACTGAATTATACTACACCAAAGAATGGTTATCATCTACATAAAAGTCTCGTTGTTACTGAATTATACTACACCAAAGAATGGTTATCATCTACATAAAAGTCTCGTTGTTACTGAATTATACTACACCAAAGAATGGTTATCATCTACATAAAAGTCTCGTTGTTACTGAATTATACTACACCAAAGAATGGTTATCATCTACATAAAAGTCTCGTTGTTACTGAATTATACTACACCAAAGAATGGTTATCATCTACATAAAAGTCTCGTTGTTACTGAATTATACTACACCAAAGAATGGTTATCATCAACATAAAAGTCTCGTTGTTACTGAATTATACTACACCAAAGAATGGTTATCATCTACATAAAAGTCTCGTTGTTACTGAATTATACTACACCAAAGAATGGTTATCATCTACATAAAAGTCTCGTTGTTACTGAATTATACTACACCAAAGAATGGTTATCATCTACATAAAAGTCTCGTTGTTACTGAATTATACTACACCAAAGAATGGTTATCATCTACATAAAAGTCTCGTTGTTACTGAATTATACTACACCAAAGAATGGTTATCATCTACATAAAAGTCTCGTTGTTACTGAATTATACTACACCAAAGAATGGTTATCATCTACATAAAAGTCTCGTTGTTACTGAATTATACTACACCAAAGAATGGTTATCATACATACAAAAAGTCTCGTTGTTACTGAATTATACTACACCAAAGAATGGTTATCATCTACATAAAAGTCTCGTTGTTACTGAATTATACTACACCAAAGAATGGTTATCATCTACATAAAAGTCTCGTTGTTACTGAATTATACTACACCAAAGAATGGTTATCATCTACATAAAAGTCTCGTTGTTACTGAATTATACTACACCAAAGAATGGTTATCATCTACATAAAAGTCTCGTTGTTACTGAATTATACTACACCAAAGAATGGTTATCATCTACATAAAAGTCTCGTTGTTACTGAATTATACTACACCAAAGAATGGTTATCATCTACATAAAAGTCTCGTTGTTACTGAATTATACTACACCAAAGAATGGTTATCATCTACATAAAAGTCTCGTTGTTACTGAATTATACTACACCAAAGAATGGTTATCATCTACATAAAAGTCTCGTTGTTACTGAATTATACTACACCAAAGAATGGTTATCATCTACATAAAAGTCTCGTTGTTACTGAATTATACTACACCAAAGAATGGTTATCATCTACATAAAAGTCTCGTTGTTACTGAATTATACTACACCAAAGAATGGTTATCATCTACATAAAAGTCTCGTTGTTACTGAATTATACTACACCAAAGAATGGTTATCATCTACATAAAAGTCTCGTTGTTACTGAATTATACTACACCAAAGAATGGTTATCATCTACATAAAAGTCTCGTTGTTACTGAATTATACTACACCAAAGAATGGTTATCATCTACATAAAAGTCTCGTTGTTACTGAATTATACTACACCAAAGAATGGTTATCATCTACATAAAAGTCTCGTTGTTACTGAATTATACTACACCAAAGAATGGTTATCATCTACATAAAAGTCTCGTTGTTACTGAATTATACTACACCAAAGAATGGTTATCATCTACATAAAAGTCTCGTTGTTACTGAATTATACTACACCAAAGAATGGTTATCATCTACATAAAAGTCTCGTTGTTACTGAATTATACTACACCAAAGAATGGTTATCATCTACATAAAAGTCTCGTTGTTACTGAATTATACTACACCAAAGAATGGTTATCATCTACATAAAAGTCTCGTTGTTGTTACTGAATTATACTACACCAAAGAATGGTTATCATCTACATAAAAGTCTCGTTGTTACTGAATTATACTACACCAAAGAATGGTTATCATCTACATAAAAGTCTCGTTGTTACTGAATTATACTACACCAAAGAATGGTTATCATCTACATAAAAGTCTCGTTGTTACTGAATTATACTACACCAAAGAATGGTTATCATCTACATAAAAGTCTCGTTGTTACTGAATTATACTACACCAAAGAATGGTTATCATCTACATAAAAGTCTCGTTGTTACTGAATTATACTACACCAAAGAATGGTTATCATCTACATAAAAGTCTCGTTGTTACTGAATTATACTACACCAAAGAATGGTTATCATCTACATAAAAGTCTCGTTGTACTACACTGAATTATACTACACCAAAGAATGGTTATCATCTACATAAAAGTCTCGTTGTCACTGAATTATACTACACCAAAGAATGGTTATCATCAACATAAAAGTCTCGTTGTTACTGAATTATACTACACCAAAGAATGGTTATCATCTACATAAAAGTCTCGTTGTTACTGAATTATACTACACCAAAGAATGGTTATCATCTACATAAAAGTCTCGTTGTTACTGAATTATACTACACCAAAGAATGGTTATCATCTACATAAAAGTCTCGTTGTTACTGAACATACACCAAAAAGTCTCGTTGTTACTGAATTATACTACACCAAAGAATGGTTATCATCTACATAAAAGTCTCGTTGTTACTGAATTATACTACACCAAAGAATGGTTATCATCTACATAAAAGTCTCGTTGTTACTGAATTATACTACACCAAAGAATGGTTATCATCTACATAAAAGTCTCGTTGTTACTGAATTATACTACACCAAAGAATGGTTATCATCTACATAAAAGTCTCGTTGTTACTGAATTATACTACACCAAAGAATGGTTATCATCTACATAAAAGTCTCTGTTGTTACTGAATTATACTACACCAAAGAATGGTTATCATCTACATAAAAGTCTCGTTGTTACTGAATTATACTACACCAAAGAATGGTTATCATCTACATAAAAGTCTCGTTGTTACTGAATTATACTACACCAAAGAATGGTTATCATCTACATAAAAGTCTCGTTGTTACTGAATTATACTACACCAAAGAATGGTTATCATCTACATAAAAGTCTCGTTGTTACTGAATTATACTACACCAAAGAATGGTTATCATCTACATAAAAGTCTCGTTGTTACTGAATTATACTACACCAAAGAATGGTTATCATCTACATAAAAGTCTCGTTGTTACTGAATTATACTACACCAAAGAATGGTTATCATCTACATAAAAGTCTCGTTGTTACTGAATTATACTACACCAAAGAATGGTTATCATCTACATAAAAGTCTCGTTGTTACTGAATTATACTACACCAAAGAATGGTTATCATCTACATAAAAGTCTCGTTGTTACTGAATTATACTACACCAAAGAATGGTTATCATCTACATAAAAGTCTCGTTGTTACTGAATTATACTACACCAAAGAATGGTTATCATCTACATAAAAGTCTCGTTGTTACTGAATTATACTACACCAAAGAATGGTTATCATCTACATAAAAGTCTCGTTGTTACTGAATTATACTACACCAAAGAATGGTTATCATCTACATAAAAGTCTCGTTGTTACTGAATTATACTACACCAAAGAATGGTTATCATCTACATACACCAAAAAAGTCTCGTTGTTACTGAATTATACTACACCAAAGAATGGTTACCATCTACATAAAAGTCTCGTTGTTACTGAATTATACTACACCAAAGAATGGTTATCATCTACATAAAAGTCTCGTTGTTACTGAATTATACTACACCAAAGAATGGTTATCATCTACATAAAAGCCTCGTTGTTACTGAATTCTACTACACCAAAGAATGGTTATCATCTACATAAAAGTCTCGTTGTTACTGAATTATACTACACCAAAGAATGGTTATCATCTACATAAAAGTCTCGTTGTTACTGAATTATACTACACCAAAGAATGGTTATCATCTACATAAAAGTCTCGTTGTTACTGAATTATACTACACCAAAGAATGGTTATCATCTACATAAAAGTCTCGTTGTTACTGAATTATACTACACCAAAGAATGGTTATCATCTACATAAAAGTCTCGTTGTTACTGAATTATACTACACCAAAGAATGGTTATCATCTACATAAAAGTCTCGTTGTTACTGAATTATACTACACCAAAGAATGGTTATCATCTACATAAAAGTCTCGTTGTTACTGAATTATACTACACCAAAGAATGGTTTATCATCTACATAAAATGGTTATCATCTCGTTGTTACTGAATTATACTACACCAAAGAATGGTTATCATCTACATAAAAGTCTCGTTGTTACTGAATTATACTACACCAAAGAATGGTTATCATCTACATAAAAGTCTCATACACCAAAGTTATCATCTACATAAAAGTCTCGTTGTTACTGAATTATACTACACCAAAGAATGGTTATCATCTACATAAAAGTCTCGTTGTTACTGAATTATACTACACCAAAGAATGGTTATCATCTACATAAAAGTCTCGTTGTTACTGAATTATACTACACCAAAGAATGGTTATCATCTACATAAAAGTCTCGTTGTTACTGAATTATACTACACCAAAGAATGGTTATCATCTACATAAAAGAATTATACTACACCAAAGAATGGTTATCATCTCATAAAAGTCTCGTTGTTACTGAATTATACTACACCAAAGAATGGTTATCATCTACATAAAAGTCTCGTTGTTACTGAATTATACTACACCAAAGAATGGTTATCATCTACATAAAAGTCTCGTTGTTACTGAATTATACTACACCAAAGAATGGTTATCATCTACATAAAAGTCTCGTTGTTACTGAATTATACTACACCAAAGAATGGTTATCATCTACATAAAAGTCTCGTTGTTACTGAATTATACTACACCAAAGAATGGTTATCATCTACATAAAAGTCTCGTTGTTACTGAATTATACTACACCAAAGAATGGTTATCATCTACATAAAACACTGAATTATACTACACCAAAGAATGGTTATCATCTACATAAAAGTTACTGAATTATACTCAAAGAATGGTTATCATCTACATTGTTGTACTGAATTATACTACACCAAAGAATGGTTATCATCTACATAAAAGTCTCGTTGTTACTGAATTATACTACACCAAAGAATGGTTCATCATCTACATCTACAAAAGTCTCGTTGTTACTGAATTATACTACACCAAAGAATGGTTATCATCTACATAAAAGTCTCGTTGTTACTGAATTATACTACACCAAAGAATGGTTATCATCTACATAAAAGTCTCGTTGTTACTGAATTATACTACACCAAAGAATGGTTATCATCTACATAAAAGTCTCGTTGTTACTGAATTATACTACACCAAAGAATGGTTATCATCTACATAAAAGTCTCGTTGTTACTGAATTATACTACACCAAAGAATGGTTTCATCTACATAAAAGTCTCGTTGTTACTGAATTATACTACACCAAAAATGGTTATCATCTACGTCGTTGTACTGAATTATACTACACCAAAGAATGGTTATCATCTACATAAAAGTCTCGTTGTTACTGAATTATACTACACCAAAGAATGGTTATCATCTACATAAAAGTCTCGTTGTTACTGAATTATACTACACCAAAGAATGGTTATCATCTACATAAAAGTCTCGTTGTTACTGAATTATACTACACCAAAGAATGGTTATCATCTACATAAAAGTCTCGTTGTAAAACTGAATTATACTACACCAAAGAATGGTTATCATCTACATAAAAGTCTCGTTGTTACTGAATTATACTACACCAAAGAATGGTTATCATCTACATAAAAGTCTCGTTGTTACTGAATTATACTACACCAAAGAATGGTTATCATCTACATAAAAGTCTCGTTGTTACTGAATTATACTACACCAAAGAATGGTTATCATCTACATAAAAGTCTCGTTGTTACTGAATTATACTACACCAAAGAATGGTTATCATCTACATAAAAGTCTCGTTGTTACTGAATTATACTACACCAAAGAATGGTTATCATCTACATAAAAGTCTCGTTGTTACTGAATTATACTACACCAAAGAATGGTTATCATCTACATAAAAGTCTCGTTGTTACTGAATTATACTACACCAAAGAATGGTTATCATCTACATAAAAGTCTCGTTGTTACTGAATTATACTACACCAAAGAATGGTTATCATCTACATAAAAGTCTCGTTGTTACTGAATTATACTACACCAAAGAATGGTTATCATCTACATAAAAGTCTCGTTGTTACTGAATTATACTACACCAAAGAATGGTTATCATCTACATAAAAGTCTCGTTGTTACTGAATTATACTACACCAAAGAATGGTTATCATCTACATAAAAGTCTCGTTGTTACTGAATTATACTACACCAAAGAATGGTTATCATCTACATAAAAGTCTCGTTGTTACTGAATTATACTACACCAAAGAATGGTTATCATCAACATAAAAGTCTCGTTGTTACTGAATTATACTACACCAAAGAATGGTTATCATCTACATAAAAGTCTCGTTGTTACTGAATTATACTACACCAAAGAATGGTTATCATCTACATAAAAGTCTCGTTGTTACTGAATTATACTACACCAAAGAATGGTTATCATCTACATAAAAGTCTCGTTGTTACTGAATTATACTACACCAAAGAATGGTTATCATCTACATAAAAGTCTCGTTGTTACTGAATTATACTACACCAAAGAATGGTTATCATCTACATAAAAGTCTCGTTGTTACTGAATTATACTACACCAAAGAATGGTTATCATCTACATAAAAGTCTCGTTGTTACTGAATTATACTACACCAAAGAATGGTTATCATCTACATAAAAGTCTCGTTGTTACTGAATTATACTACACCAAAGAATGGTTATCATCTACATAAAAGTCTCGTTGTTACTGAATTATACTACACCAAAGAATGGTTATCATCTACATAAAAGTCTCGTTGTTACTGAATTATACTACACCAAAGAATGGTTTCATCTACATAAAAGTCTCGTTGTTACTGAATTATACTACACCAAAGAATGGTTATCATCTACATAAAAGTCTCGTTGTTACTGAATTATACTACACCAAAGAATGGTTATCATCTACATAAAAGTCTCGTTGTTACTGAATTATACTACACCAAAGAATGGTTATCATCTACATAAAAGTCTCGTTGTTACTGAATTATACTACACCAAAGAATGGTTATCATCTACATAAAAGTCTCGTTGTTACTGAATTATACTACACCAAAGAATGGTTATCATCTACATAAAAGTCTCGTTGTTACTGAATTATACTACACCAAAGAATGGTTATCATCTACATAAAAGTCTCGTTGTTACTGAATTATACTACACCAAAGAATGGTTATCATCTACATAAAAGTCTCGTTGTTACTGAATTATACTACACCAAAGAATGGTTATCATCTACATAAAAGTCTCGTTGTTACTGAATTATACTACACCAAAGAATGGTTATCATCTACATAAAAGTCTCGTTGTTACTGAATTATACTACACCAAAGAATGGTTATCATCTACATAAAAGTCTCGTTGTCACTGAATTATACTACACCAAAGAATGGTTATCATCTACATAAAAGTCTCGTTGTTACTGAATTATACTACACCAAAGAATGGTTATCATCTACATAAAAGTCTCGTTGTTACTGAATTATACTACACCAAAGAATGGTTATCATCTACATAAAAGTCTCGTTGTTACTGAATTATACTACACCAAAGAATGGTTATCATCTACATAAAAGTCTCGTTGTTACTGAATTATACTACACCAAAGAATGGTTATCATCTACATAAAAGTCTCGTTGTTACTGAATTATACTACACCAAAGAATGGTTATCATCTACATAAAAGTCTCGTTGTTACTGAATTATACTACACCAAAGAATGGTTATCATCTACATAAAAGTCTCGTTGTTACTGAATTATACTACACCAAAGAATGGTTATCATCTACATAAAAGTCTCGTTGTTACTGAATTATACTACACCAAAGAATGGTTATCATCTACATAAAAGTCTCGTTGTTACTGAATTATACTACACCAAAGAATGGTTATCATCAACATAAAAGTCTCGTTGTTACTGAATTATACTACACCAAAGAATGGTTATCATCTACATAAAAGTCTCGTTGTTACTGAATTATACTACACCAAAGAATGGTTATCATCTACATAAAAGTCTCGTTGTTACTGAATTATACTACACCAAAGAATGGTTATCATCTACATAAAAGTCTCGTTGTTACTGAATTATACTACACCAAAGAATGGTTATCATCTACATAAAAGTCTCGTTGTTACTGAATTATACTACACCAAAGAAGAATGGTTATCATCTACATAAAAGCCTCGTTGTTACTGAATTATACTACACCAAAGAATGGTTATCATCTACATAAAAGTCTCGTTGTTACTGAATTATACTACACCAAAGAATGGTTATCATCTACATAAAAGTCTCGTTGTTACTGAATTATACTACACCAAAGAATGGTTATCATCTACATAAAAGTCTCGTTGTTACTGAATTATACTACACCAAAGAATGGTTATCATCTACATAAAAGTCTCGTTGTCACTGAATTATACTACACCAAAGAATGGTTATCATCTACATAAAAGTCTCGTTGTTACTGAATTATACTACACCAAAGAATGGTTATCATCTACATAAAAGCCTCGTTGTCACTGAATTATACTACACCAAAGAATGGTTATCATCTACATAAAAGTCTCGTTGTTACTGAATTATACTACACCAAAGAATGGTTATCATCTACATAAAAGTCTCGTTGTTACTGAATTATACTACACCAAAGAATGGTTGTCATCTACATAAAAGTCTCGTTGTCACTGAATTATACTACACCAAAGAATGGTTATTCATCAACATACAAAGTCTCGTTGTTACTGAATTATACTACACCAAAGAATGGTTATCATCTACATAAAAGTCTCGTTGTTACTGAATTATACTACACCAAAGAATGGTTATCATCTACATAAAAGTCTCGTTGTTACTGAATTATACTACACCAAAGAATGGTTATCATCTACATAAAAGTCTCGTTGTTACTGAATTATACTACACCAAAGAATGGTTATCATCTACATAAAAGTCTCGTTGTTACTGAATTATACTACACCAAAGAATGGTTATCATCTACATAAAAGTCTCGTTGTTACTGAATTATACTACACCAAAGAATGGTTATCATCTACATAAAAGTCTCGTTGTTACTGAATTATACTACACCAAAGAATGGTTATCATCTACATAAAAGTCTCGTTGTTACTGAATTATACTACACCAAAGAATGGTTATCATCTACATAAAAGTCTCGTTGTCACTGAATTATACTACACCAAAGAATGGTTATCATCAACATAAAAGTCTCGTTGTTACTGAATTATACTACACCAAAGAATGGTTATCATCTACATAAAAGTCTCGTTGTTACTGAATTATACTACACCAAAGAATGGTTATCATCTACATAAAAGTCTCGTTGTTACTGAATTATACTACACCAAAGAATGGTTATCATCTACATAAAAGTCTCGTTGTTACTGAATTATACTACACCAAAGAATGGTTATCATCTACATAAAAGCCTCGTTGTTACTGAATTATACTACACCAAAGAATGGTTATCATCTACATAAAAGTCTCGTTGTTACTGAATTATACTACACCAAAGAATGGTTATCATCTACATAAAAGTCTCGTTGTTACTGAATTATACTACACCAAAGAATGGTTATCATCTACATAAAAGCCTCGTTGTTACTGAATTACACTACACCAAAGAATGGTTGTCATCTACATAAAAGTCTCGTTGTCACTGAATTATACTACACCAAAGAATGGTTACCATCAACATAAAAGTCTCGTTGTTACTGAATTATACTACACCAAAGAATGGTTATCATCTACATAAAAGTCTCGTTGTTACTGAATTATACTACACCAAAGAATGGTTATCATCTACATAAAAGTCTCGTTGTTACTGAATTATACTACACCAAAGAATGGTTATCATCTACATAAAAGCCTCGTTGTTACTGAATTATACTACACCAAAGAATGGTTGTCATCTACATAAAAGCCTCGTTGTTACTGAATTATACTACACCAAAGAATGGTTGTCATCTACATAAAAGCCTCGTTGTTACTGAATTATACTACACCAAAGAATGGTTGTCATCTACATAAAAGCCTCGTTGTTACTGAATTATACTACACCAAAGAATGGTTGTCATCTACATAAAACTCTCGTTGTTACTGAATTATACTACACCAAAGAATGGTTATCATCTACATAAAAGCCTCGTTGTTACTGAATTATACTACACCAAAGAATGGTTATCATCTACATAAAAGCCTCGTTGTTACTGAATTATACTACACCAAAGAATGGTTATCATCTACATAAAAGCCTCGTTGTTACTGAATTATACTACACCAAAGAATGGTTGTCATGTACATAAAAGCCTCGTTGTTACTGAATTATACTACACCAAAGAATGGTTATCATCTACATAAAAGCCTTGTTGTTACTGAATTATACTACACCAAAGAATGGTTGTCATGTACATAAAAGCCTCGTTGTTACTGAATTATACTACACCAAAGAATGGTTATCATCTACATAAAAGCCTTGTTGTTACTGAATTATACTACACCAAAGAATGGTTATCATCTACATAAAACCTCGTTGTTACTGAATTACACTACACCAAAGAATGGTTATCATCTACATAAAAGCCTTGTTGTTACTGAATTATACTACACCAAAGAATGGTTATCATTTACATAAAAACCTCGTTGTTACTGAATTACACTACACCAAAGAATGGTTATCATCAACATAAAAGCCTCGTTGTTACTGAATTATACTACACCAAAGAATGGTTATCATCTACATAAAAACCTTGTTGTTACTGAATTATACTACACCAAAGAATGGTTGTCATCTACATAAAAGCCTCGTTGTTACTGAATTATACTACACCAAAGAATGGTTGTTATGTACATAAAAGCCTTGTTGTTACTGAATTATACTACACCAAAGAATGGTTATCATCTACATAAAAGCCTCGTTGTTACTGAATTATACTACACCAAAGAATGGTTGTCATGTACATAAAAGCCTCGTTGTTACTGAATTATACTACACCAAAGAATGGTTGTTATGTACATAAAAGCCTCGTTGTCACTGAATTATACTACACCAAAGAATGGTTATCATCTACATAAAAGTCTCGTTGTTACTGAATTATACTACACCAAAGAATGGTTATCATCTACATAAAAGTCTCGTTGTTACTGAATTATACTACACCAAAGAATGGTTATCATCTACATAAAAGCCTCGTTGTTACTGAATTATACTACACCAAAGAATGGTTATCATCTACATAAAAGCCTTGTTGTTACTGAATTACACTACACCAGAGAATGGTTATCATCTACATAAAAGCCTTGTTGTTACTGAATTATACTACACCAAAGAATGGTTGTCATGTACATAAAAGCCTCGTTGTTACTGAATTATACTACACCAAAGAATGGTTGTTATGTTCATAAAAACCTTGTTGTCACTGAATTATACCACACCAAAGAATGGTTGTCATCTACATAAAAGCCTCGATGTTACTGAATTATACCACACCAAAGAATGGTTGTCATGTACATAAAAGCCTCGTTGTTACTGAATTATACTACACCAAAGAATGGTTGTCATGTACATAAAAGCCTCGTTGTTACTGAATTATACTACACCAAAGAATGGTTGTCATGTACATAAAAGCCTCGTTGTTACTGAATTATACTACACCAAAGAATGGTTATCATCTACATAAAAGCCTCGTTGTTACTGAATTATACTACACCAAAGAATGGTTGTCATGTACATAAAAGCCTCGTTGTTACTGAATTATACTACACTAAAGAATGGTTATCATTTACATCAAAACCTCGTTGTTACTGAATTACAGTTCACCAAAGAGTGGTTGTCATGTACATAAAAGCCTCGTTGTTACTGAATTATACTACACCAAAGAATGGTTGTCATGTACATAAAAGCCTCGTTGTTACTGAATTATACTACACCAAAGAATGGTTATCATCTTCATAAAAGCCTTGTTGTTACTGAATTATACTACACTAAAGAATGGTTATCATTTACATAAAAACCTCGTTGTTACTGAATTACAGTACACCAAAGAATGGTTATCATCTACATAAAAGTCTCGTTGTTATTGAATTACACAACACCAAAGAATGGTTATCATCAACATAAAAGCCTCATTGTTACTGAATTACACTACACCAAAGAACAGTTGTCATCCCTGTAAAATTCTCGTTGTTACTGAATTATACAACACCAAAGAATGGTTGTCATCTGTGTAAAAGGCTTGTTGTAAAACCTGTAAACTAATATAAACTACTATCTTTCTTTCTTTTTTTTCTGACAAACAACCAGAAAAATTCTAAAATTTCTAGCGAAATTACTTGCATGCATAAAGTACCACTTGTACACATAAAGTACCATTTGTCTCTTATAGTTTAAAAAATACATTCACCAGTGTGTAGGATGTACCCAAGTGACTTATGGAGAATATTTCAACAACCATAAGTCTCTAACTCACTCAGTATGTGCTCAGTCAATTGGACTCACCACAAGACATTTTTGTACTGATTTAAATTTTTATAAATTTCATACTTCTAACTTTCAATATGATATGTATATATTTTCAGATAATTTGGCAGTCTTTTAGTTATCATTATAAATCTTTCACATACAAAAAAAGTTTTTTTAGTGAAATATTTTAATATTTAAATGAATATATTGGGTATTTGTTTTAACAGTCCATGTGCAAAGTTATTTTTATGTTACAATTAAAAACACTTTTCTTCATCCAAAATGCATTTCAAATGTTTTTCTTTTTATCATAAGAATGTTTAATTTTTAAAACTGTGAAAATTGTTTTTGTAAAGATATTGAAGGAATAAGATTTTTTTATCATATTTTAACACTAATATGTGATGAATTTGTTTATTGTACATGCTATTTGCAGGGAATACTGGTGTGTTATTAAAATGAACAGTGTAGAAACTTGGGATAACCATTTTATGTAGTATTTGGGTTTTTTGCCCTTGTCTCGCAGATTGTTGAATTAATTTGCATAAAAAAAATACCAGTTTGCTAGCTGTGTACCCAATAATTATAATTATTACACTATGACTTGTCCTCAACAGTTATTGTCCTTACATACACATACAGAACATTGGTCACAGTTTTTTAACTCATCGTATTCTTTTATCTGGAACTGATGCACCAGTGTGTAGTTTGTGTAACACTCAGATCACAATAAGTCACATTTTACTTTCTTGTCATTGTTATGATTCACAACGACGGCACCATTTTAAACATGTTCTTTTCCAAGGTTTGTCTATAACATTAGACAGTGTTATTGGTGATGGTGACACTGTCTACCTTGGTAGTGTTTTTAGTTTTTTAAAGGCCATTAATATTTTTAATGCCATTTACGTTTTTTTAATTTATACATTACACATTTTTTAATGTGGCTCCCTTTTAAAATCATAGTTCATTTAGTTCAATTTGAAATTGGAAACTGGCTGTAACATTAAGTAACTCGAAACCAAGACTGGAAAGGCGAACTTTAGGTGACTGACGGTGGTTTTTGTACATACCTATTAGTCTTCCTGGTGAATTATGATTATTACAGTCATGCTACAGAAACTCCTTTATGACTTGAATCACTGTAGTTTTTCTCTTGATGTTGTAGACTAGATGTAAACATTGGTTTTATGCTATTTATTTATTTATTAACTTTGTTTTGTTTTACCTTAATTTCCTTTTATGAATTTTACTGAATTTTCTTTTACCTTTATACCAGACATTTGGCACAGATAGCCTAGCTGCTTTGTGCCATTAAACACTAAATCAACCAACCAACCACATACAGAATATAACCTAGTGTTAAAATGGTAAAAATTATTAAACTTTGACTTCAAAAGTGGAAACTTTTAATATCTTTCATACTATGACAATAAAAGTAATTTTTTGGTTTTCACAGTTGAACTTGTACAGATATTAAATGATAAACATTTAGTTGTGATATTGAGGAATCTTTATCAGATACACAAAAACAATAGTTTACTAAAGTTTTTTTTTTTTTTTTGTAGCCGGGGGACTTAGCTTTAGGAAAACTGTCTAAAACCCTGAGTTCTGAATTCAGCAGTGGAAAGTCAGATAGTAAGTACGTTTTATTTAGAAAAACAGAAGTTATTAATTCAAGATGATGACGAGAAACCCACTTGAAGTAAAAATGTATTTTAAGATATGGCTGGTATGAGTATTAACACTTTTACTGAGCAAAGAACAATGTTTCGATCTTCTCAGGTTATCTTCAGGTTAACAAAGAGGTTATTGGAGAAGTTATTAAATCAGATCTTACTGAAAGTTGTAATAGGAAAGATAGCTAATGTTGATGACGTTTGGAAAGCTAACTGTAATTATGAAGGAGTTTATGCTAGTCTGATGTATATCTCTTTTCTTCTTTTACTGGTACATTTTGTTTTAAATCTTGAATCAATATCTTTTGTGCTTGAAGGTACTAATGTCATGTTGGGAATTTCAGTTCTAGGCACTTTGTAACATCCACTTTCTTCTAATATTTGTGTTACTGCAATTGATTTTAAAAATCAACAAAATATTAATGTCCTTCACATTCGTTGTTTCATAATGTAGGTGATCTTTTAGTAGGTCATCTTTCTCTGCTCACCTTACTTCTCAACTTCTTGAACCTTGTAATCAGTTAATTGGAGCAGAGGTTTTCCACTGGTATTTTGTTTTTAACCATCGACAGTTTTCCTGCATTACACACTGCTTTTTCTCATTTTAAATCTTCTCTCTGAGTACAATCTTCCTCTTCTGCAGCTGACACTGATGTAGTTCCTATTATTACATAGTTTTATGTTCCTCTGACACCTTTGTGCACAATGTTGTGTTCCAAGGTATTCGTCGCTCACCTTGACATTTTAACTGACCTGAAAGAACTTCATTTCTATGTCTTTTTTATCTTCATAGAAACTTCACTATAACTAGTTTCCCATAGAAACTTCACTATAACTAGTTTTCCATAGAAACTTCACTATAACTAGTTTTCCATTCAGCATCAACAGAAACTGTTTAGGGCTTATTATTTCTGGTTATCATTTTTCTTCAAAGTCGGCAATTAGTAATGTTAAGCCTTTTCTCTTCCTTATCTACTTTTCAGTCAACATCAGTTATTCCATTCATTTTTTTCAGTGCTACTGGTCAGTTGTGTAAGATACCAAGGTAAATCTTCTCAGTTACTCAGTGACTCTCTTTTGTTCCAGATGAGCCTACCATTCAGACTACTTGGGGAACTCATCACCTCAGATCATTTGTTTATCTACGGGACATTTGACACTGGGATCTTTGCATTTAGCAACTTCTTCAGTCTTGTTCTAATGTCTTTTCTGTACAATGCAGTTGCAGATAAATTATGGATCTAGTAATTCCAAATGACATGGGACATTCATGACCTTACTCAATTCAATCTTTATCTGGAGGCTTTCATCATGAAAGAGAAATGTAAGGTTACATTTATTGAGGTTGGATAATGAAAGTATTATAAAGAATACTTATCTTTATGCCCATACTTATTGGCCATTTTCTATCAGCTCACTGCCATTTCCTTTGGTACCATGTTTTATTTTAAACAGCAAAAGTGTTCACTGGTCTCTTCAATTTAGTTTACACTGATTTCAACATTTATATGGTTCGTTTGATTACATATTTTAGATGGATCATTCACAACTCCAAATCCAAGTTAGTACCAATTATAGTATCAGGTACATCTGTGGTTATGGATCAGTATATTTCAAGGAACATTTCATTCATCTCCTTTGGCATCACAAGATGTGGAATCTTGCATAAATATTGTTATGTTTTTCACACTTACCACCAAAGACATTATTTCTGCATTTATATCATAGGTTTCATTTCACAAAGTGATTATCTTGAGAAGCTCTTACATGCAATATTTCTCAATAGCATCTAGCTCTAACCCCATTGTCATGCAGTATAACTATATCCTTTCACCCTTGAGTTGTTGCCATTTGTTGGTAGATTCAAGAGTTATCAATAACAGGATCTCCATTTCTTCCTCATATGGTAGAGTTTTATTTTTTCACAGATGCCTTTCTCTTGCTAGATGGGACACTGTGCCGGGTTATCAGTGTTGTTCTGGTTCTTGGACCCCTTGGAAAGCAGCAACTCATATCAACATGTTTGAATGTTTGGCTTAAAGCTTGCTTTTCTCATATTTCTGTCTTTTCTGCATCGTCACTGTATTTTAATTCATATAGGCTTTTCTTTTGTCCGACCTCAGCAGATGGTGTGTTACTCATTCTCAAAGATATTGTTTGGCAACATTTTCTGTACTTCATTAACATAATTCTAAGCATGCTAACTAGTGAGCCTGCCATGTTTCCAGGGTGATGAAGAGTGTGGTAGGTTTTCTTTCTTAAGATTGTTGGCCTCTCTACCCATTTAGATTTTCAGTGAGTATACAAACAGCTAGGCACCTGACAACATAGACTTGTGATGTTTTTATTGTCTTGACATTTTTACACATACTACAGAAATTTCTGTATGCTGAATTCATATATGATATATATTTTTCTCCATCCAGTATGGCTCAGCAAGGCCAGGTGGGTTAAGGCGTTTGACTCGTAATCTGAGGGTTGCGGGTTCGAATCCTGGTCACACCAAACATGCTCACCCCTTTCAGCCATGGGGGCATTATAATGTGATGGTCAATTCCATTATTCGTTGGTAAAAGAGTAGCCCAAGAGTTGTCTGTGGGTGGTGATGACTAGTTGCCTTCCCTCTGGTCTTACACTGCTAAATTCGGGACGGCTAGCACAGATAGCCCTCGGGTAGCTTTGTGCAAAATTCAAAAACAAACAAACCATCCGGTACAGATTTTTTGCAAAATGTCATATATATACTTTTACACAAGTGAATTATTTTAATGAAATTGGGTCACATTTTCTTCTGCACTGTACTAATCACAAGGTGAGACCATTTTTGTCATTTGAGAACCAAATATAATAATAAAAAATGTTTATTGTGATAAATGGGAAAATAATTTGATGTAAGTTTTTTCATCCTGATTTGTAAAAAATCCTGATGTCATAGAAAAAAAATGAGTATTATTTTTGAAATCTGCTTGAATGAATTCTTAGAAAATCCATTATTAAAACCAAAACAACTTTTATGAAGTTTAAATTCACAAGCCTGTGTAATGAAACAGCTGTTTTCTTAAACCCTAATGGTGTCCATTTCCAAATACAAACTTCCTGGCAGGGAGTATCCTGAGTGAATCTTGAAAGAATTTCTTCCCTTTTGCCCAACTTTCTCTCTGCTTTTTCCATGTGTACTTGCTGAGATCAGTTACTTAAAATGCCAGCATTTTCTTGTTGCTCCAGTTTGGACAGCTCACCCATGATGTCTCCTGTTATGTCAACTTTCACTTGGAGAACCAGTCCCTTTGCCATTGTGGTATATCGATTGCAACTTAGAATGTTTAGTTTTCAACAGCACTATGCCTTGTTTATTTCAAACTCCTCAACAAATGTTTTTCTCATAATTCTTATATCTTATTTCATGATTGCAGCTTATTAGCTTCAAATTGTTAGGGTATCTTGAATATTGTTTAAACTTTATGAAGATTCATGCTCCTTAAATATTGCTTTGCCAACTAATTACTGGTTCTGTGTTGTGCCATCCAGATGGACTCTTCATCCTCTTACTGGATTTTTTAGACCCTTTCCAATTATGTGTACTGACTATTAAGATTGATTCAATTTTTGACTGGAGCATATGTTCCATTTCTGATTTTGTTTTAGCTTTCCAGCTATACTCTCTGTCTTCATGCTGATTCTGTGCTGCCCATTTGGTGTTTCTCACATTTGGATTCTAAATTTCCTTGGTGGTTTGTATCTGACTCTTTAATTGTACTGTTCATCCTTTTGCTGTTACACTGGTCTACCTTTTAAGCATCTGTTAAGTTTTGAAGATGTAAAATGTTATTCATTTGACCCTGTATTTCATGATACCACTTAAGCCATTATATCATGTGAATTTTTAACTAGTTTTTAGATTCTTATAAAGTCAGCCATTAGACAACATCAGTAGTTTGATTTACAGTTAGCAGAGCTGTTATGATTTGATGCCTTTGCCCCTTTTTATTCTAATATTTTATTATCTTGTCCTTCTGATGATATTCTTAATAAATATTTCATCAGATGAAATAATCAGGTATGGACTTGTATTTCAGTACATTCTTCAGAAATGAATAATTTCTTTATTTGACACATTTCCCTGAAACATTAGTATTGTGGCAACTAAGTGGTTGTCATTGTTTTATTTAATAAAAACTCTTCTAGAATTAGGCTGGATTATGTGGATTCTTAGTTTACTTGAAGTTTGGGAAAATGTTTAATGTACTTTTTTTATTTTTATTTTATGAGAGCTCTCACTAGTCACAGAATTAGCCAAATGATATATTAACATTTTACTTCCAAGTGAGCCTTTAGAGTTTATTTGGAGTTTAAAAGGTACTAAATTACTACTAATCAAGTTACATAGTTGCTAGATTTTGTCAGAATTTTTTGCTACATAAATACATTTTTGAATTATAGATATTAAAAAACAGCTTTAACAACAAAATTTTTAATAATTCATAGACAAGACACAGATATTTCATTTTTCTATTCCACATGGTTTGCTGAAGAAACAAGAAAAAGTGAAAATATGTTTAGTGATTTAGGAATTTTAACTGCATTAAATTATCTTTACATTGTATTAAGTTGATTTACAGTTAGGTTAAAATAATGCAAAGCAATTTCTGTCAAAATTTTTCTGTCAAGTAATTAGTTTTGTATTTTTTTTAAATTTATTTTATGTTTCCCTGGAATTGTTTCTTGGTAACCATTTGTGCATAGAGGCTTCAACACTCCTACCAAAAGTGGGGCCTAATAGGCCCCAGAGCAACTTCAAAGGTTATTAATATTAGGCTAATAAATATGAAATTGCCATTTCATTTGATTTCATTTAAATACAAAATTATTAGCCTAATATTAATAACCTTTCAAGTTGCTCTGGGGCCTATTAATGAAATGAAATCAAATGAAATGGCAGTTTCATTTAAATACAAATTTATTAGCCTAAAATTAATAACCTTTCAAGTTGCTCTGGGGCCTATTAGGCCACTTTTCGTAGGAGTGTTAAAAAACAGTTATAAGACTGAACAAAATATTAAGGTGTCCTTTTACTATCACATGCTGTGCAATAGAAAGTACTTTACATCTTAATAGGTTGTTCAATAAGACACTTCATTGGGTGTGCACAAACTTTGCTAACATAAGTTACATCATAAATCCAGAAAGCTCTTCAAACATTTTGGAAATTAATGTTATTGTTTTGGTTTTCCAGTTTCAACAGTCTCAGAACAGGATAGACCATTTTTGGTAAGTGAGTTTAAATCTTTTAAATACTAATTATTTAAACCAAAGATATGTACAAGATTTTTAGAATTTTTGAACATATTTTAATAAATATATCAGTAAGGAGGAACTATCATTATTTTCATTATACTTCCAATCACAACATGTTCAAAAGTCTGATTTATATATATATAACAGTTGAAGAGATAATTCTTTGCCTTTTACTCTAATATGTCATTGTTAAGTATACATTTAACCTAAACCTTTGTTACAGAATCATGATAAAGTTATTTATTATTGTAAATATGAACTAATGTTCATGAATGAGTTACATTATTATTGTATTTTTTTCTCTTCGTGTCATGACTAACAATATGATCCAGTGTTTTTGAAGTACTTTGTGCTTATTGACCAGGGGGAGGGGGTCCTTTTGAAATTATTAAGAAACTAAGGCAATATAACAATCATTTTTAAACTTCCACCACATCAAGATTATTAGCTAATCTGGTCATACTATATCAAGAGGAAGAGAAGAGAAATTCATTTTTCTAAACACTGCCAATTACAGTTGGGTTTGAACTTTTTTTTTGTGTTGGAGGTTTAAAATTGAAAGTTGTGCTGAGGTAAGAATGACTGTTTTTCTCACAGAATCACAGTACCAGTGGTGGATTTTGCTCTACTCCATATTCTGAAGGATTTGCTGGATTTCGACATCCTTCATACAGTCCTCACATGCGATGCTCGATGCCGAACGTTAATCTTCACCTGTCTAATGAGCCACCTAGGGTATAACAAATTTATAGTTGTAATTAATGGTTTACATGTTTTCAGTAATAACCTAATATAACACAAGAATAGTGCCTAGATGATAGAACATTTAGAGGTTTTTTTTTGTTTTATATAAAGTTCTCATGCAATGTAAGTTCACTTTTGAATATATCACATATTTCCAAATGCCCCCTGCAAGTACAGCGGTAAATTTGTGGATTTACAACGCTAAAATCAAGGGTTCAGTTTCCCTTGGTGGGCTCAGCAGATAGCCCAGTGTGGCTTTGCTATAAGAAAAACACAAAAACACACACATTTTTAAACAAAACTATGAGGTTAGAATTGCACAAATTTATAAATGTTGCATAATAATACTTAAAGTATAATACATGAATGTGCACAACCAGTAAATATACAGAATATTATGTAGGACTAAAATTGAGGTGTATATGCATTACATGTTGGTTGATTTGATAATGTTATTTAAGTAACATATTTCGAGACTAGAGATGTGCAGTTATATTAGATTTTATAACTGCTTTCAGCAACCTAGTTATAAGAGATGAAGAACATGCTTAGGGTTGCGTTAGGTTTGAGAAAATAACTTACATCACAGGAGTAGAAAAATGTTATAAATATTACACAAGTTCAGTTTGGAAGATAATATTACACTTGAGAAAGCATAAGGATTTATTAAGTACTGTATTGAATAATGTGATTTTAATGTAAGTTAGATTTACTTACAAATGTTTTTCTTTGCAGCTTTATCCTTATCATTTGTTAGTGATATCCAACTATCGCCTCCCTCCTGATGTAGATCGATGCCACTTAGAGGTAAGCAAAGGATGCCTGTGTGTGTTTATCCTGGTTGATGTCTTCCAGGATATCTGTCATTACTAAATGACCATCTGTTAACAGGTTTCTTGTGTTGTGATTTCAAACTATCCTTCATTGATCCTTGGAAGAATGAATATGAAAGAAATTATTGAAACACTTGAAGCATGTGGATTTATAAAATACTGATACTATATGTTAGAATGTAAGACATCACTTATATAGTAAAAGTGATTTCAACTGACACAGAACAGTCAATACTTTTTAAATTTATGCTAAAAAATTGGATTTATAATAAAAGGACGAAGTATACTATAAACCTGATCCTTGATTAGTTAGTGACCATAAACCTCAGACATGAACTGTGGTTTGAAGACAGTACAAAGATTTTTATATTGAGATTGAAAGTTGATCTGTCTTTCATAGAACTATCTTAATTATAAAATCAACTGTAATATGTTTTATAAATGTGTAAAAATCTGATCTAACACTGAAGATCTTAAGTAAGATTGCAAGTTAATACTCCTATTTTGAATGAGTTGGTTAAAAAGTTACCTTATCAAAGGTATGTAGAATAGTAAGTATAAAAAAATGGACTTTTAAAACTTGGATTAACAATACCTTTTGAGTAGAGTAAGCTATTTATTTGGAACAGAACTAGAAATCAACCTAGTCAGCAGTAGAATCATACATACTTTTCTCACATTTATAATCATCAAAATTAGAGTTTATTTTTTTCATTAGTTGATTACCCTGTATAATAATAATATTTTTGGCCATAAACCTAATAATAACTGAAGTTTTGGTCAGCATAAAAGATTTCAGTCAGTCCTAAATACAAATTCTAAGCTAATAATGTAAAATATATAAGTGAATACATTATATACCAGATATACTGTATAACAACTAATGGCTACAAAACTTAATTATCCAGCAAGACAGAGATAATGTATTAGGTCTACAAAAATGCATTACTTACATTTTGATGTTATTTTACATAGCACCTTTCTCTTTAAGTAGGCATTAAAATGTCCACCACATGTTAATTCATGCAACATGTCAAGCCAAGATTAAGTTTCATGTGGTAACCACAATGAATCATAAGAGGTTAAATGGCCCTAAAATTTGATTTATCAAAAAGCTAATGTTTTCATCTTTCAGAGGCAGTTTCCCAACTTTTATTATTAGATCAGACCAAACAGTGATAGCTGTAGGGCCAGTGGCAATTAACATGTTACAACGTTTCCTATTATTGAAACCGTGAACTCATGGAATGCTTTATTTAAGCAATGCACCATTTATGTGGATATGTTCAAATGGCTTATTCTCATCCTGAGAATACAATTTCCATGTTTTATTCATCACACTCTGATGTGACATTATGGTTTCAATGCTCATGAAAGTCTCCTTGTTCATGTCATCCTTTTGGAGCAGTTTATATTTTCTGGAGGCTTTGGTCTGCAGTTGTTAGCAATGTGTCATCTTAGGTTCCAGTTGAGACACCATTTGTCCTGTAGTTAATTTATATAATCCACAGTTAACAGTTGAGTTCTTGTAGACTTCCATCAGAAAAGGAGAGTTAATGTGTTACACTGTGTAATCTGATTACCTTGTAATTTCTGAATATTGTTTTCCGATGTTTATATACCTTTAATTGATTTAAATTCCATAATAAACTGTACATCTTCCTCTAAGTTGGTATATCTACTTGCTTTAACCTAATTGTATATTCTTATTTACCATAGCATCTGTGTTCTGGTTGTATGCCCATGAAGCTATCATTTGATGTGGAGATTCTGAATAAAATTATTGGATCATTTTTCCACTTCAATAAGTTCATCTAATGTCTAATTTTTCCTTTTTCCTCTGCTCTCAAATTTTTCTTTAGAAATTTCCATCTGATATGACACTTCAAGTCTATAAGATAAGGTGGCCACCAATTTTAGTGTTATAATTTTTCTATATTTTTTAATTCTATTATAATCTCTTTGCACATTTCCTTAGTCTTGTTTTTGATTAAATTGATTTTTGTTTGTATATTCTGTTTTTTTAATTCTTCTGTTAATTATCTCTTTTTCCTTTTAATTTTCTGTCTTTCCATTTCTGATTATCTTTCCACTATTTCATTATTTCCAGCAATTTTTTTATGTCACTTTGAGTGAGTAAGTGTTATCTTTGAGTTATGTGTTGTGTGTGTCTATTTTATTTAGATCAAAATAATCCCACTTCTGCCACTAGTGTGATAACAGTGTATATTGCTGGGTGGGTTTATTGGGATTATTTGGTAACCAAATGATGCAAAGTGTAGTCCACATAATAGTTGTGCTAAGTTTGCAAGTAACAATGACAGCCATTTACTAACGTTTCTGATACACATTGTGTTTTTTGTATCTATTTCTTTCTTAAAACACAAAGCCAGTTTTCAACAAAGCAATGAATTGATCTAATTAACTGGCTAAGTAAGTTTATAATAATTATTTTTGTGTTTATGTAAAAGAGATTCCTTCCCTTTAAGTGGTGTAAGGAGTTGCATGCTTTGCTGGACGTGCAGATATTACAATGAAAGATTGAAAGTATTAGAATCTGCTGAAAGGGGGGGAATGTTGCTCACTTATTGTAATTTTACTCTTTTAGTGTTTCAGTGGTCATTATAATGATACAGGACATTGATAACGTTTCAATATCTGTATAATTTACAGCGTCATCTGTCTAATGAAGAGTTTCAGCACATCTTCCACATGGGCCGTCTCCAGTTCTACCGCTTGCCAGAGTGGCGGAGGAATGAGTTAAAGCGGCGAGTCAAATTATATTAGGGATCAAAGCTTATGGTTAGCAGATTACCTCTTAGAGCTATCAAAACAAAGTTAAACAAGGATATGATTAATCAAACTCTTGATTGCCAGTCATCATAGATTTGTTCTGTTGTAGTTTCATGCTGTCAAACAAGTGAAAAATAAAATCATTTTCTGCTCTAGAGTGAACACAGTTGTTGAGAAGAGGCATTTAACTGAAAACAGGCCTTTTGTTCTTTTTATAAAAACACTGTAGCTTAGGCTTATTGTTGTTTAGTATGTAGTACCTGGATGTTCCTAAGTGTTACTAGCTAATTTGTTCTAAAATTAAAGTTCTCCTTACTTACTTCATAATTATGTACTATAAATGTTACACACATTTGTTAAAGTACTTGTTGTTTTATAATTTTTCATGTTAACCAATAAGTACTTTGAGAAAAACCTAACATGAAATTTTTAATTGTACCGGAAATAGGTTACACTTTTTTCTACGCAGGAATTATTATTATTATTTGTTATATATTATAAATTACAATGCTCCTAGAGTAAGGTATTTAATTTCTTCTAGGACATATTATTCTATTATTGAAGATGTTTTTGGTTTTTTTCCTTTAATTAAAGTGTTCCAAATATCTACTGGCATTACTTTAATTCTCGTAAAATGATAGATTAAACTATATTTAAGCCGTTAATATGCCTCTTATCATTATATCTGTATTTATTTATATTGCCTGACATACTATGTACTATTGTCTAAAAAGGTAAAAGGCTTAACTGTTTCATTGCAGTGAAATATGTGTTAAATGACTTGTAACAGTTGACATAAAGTAATGTTTTTGCAAATACTGTAATGAATTCCTGAAGGACATTTAAATTCTGTCTTCCTCACATATAACTTAAGAGTCATTTATTCAATTAGTTTTTATGACATCTATCTCACTGTGTGTTCTGGTCCTTTAACGTTTTACTTAAATAAACGTAGTATATTCTAACGACAGGTTGCTAATGTTTTACGTCGTATAGACTATTTTTCCTTATAATTTATTGTATTATGATAAAACTCATTTTCTTGTGGAATGATATAAATTACATTATTACAAAATATGTTTATCATATATTGAACATGTGTGTTTTAGTCTTAAGTAAAAATTCATTGCGAGTCAGTGTTATAGCTCATTTGATGTCACTTCTCTGTGTGCAAACACTTTTTTTCATTTGAAACATATAAATTGTACTAGTTACCACAAATAGTTAATGATGAATTTCTTCAGTTGTATCTTCTTCCAGTCATGTTAATTGAAGATAAAAAATTTTACAAAGAGCTTCGTTATTACTATTATATATATATTTTTTTTCTCTGTGGGGAATTACTGTTTTAAAACATGAGGCTTACAGCTGATGTAGCAACGTTGTTTGAAGGGGTGTGATTTTTACAGTTCAATTTAAATTGCGTTATGTGGGTAATTCACAACAGAAATAGTAAATAATATGCTTCCAAAAAAAAAACTGATACAATCTCAATAATAAATTAAGTTTTATTTAATAACAGTATATTCTCGATGTTTCATATATCTGTGATTAGGTAATGATAAATTTGAAAAAAATATATTTTCTAGGACATTTAAAAACAAGTGTTATTGAACATGTAATAAGAGCACTTGCCACCAGATACATAAAAAAAAAGAAAAGGTTTGAACTCAGGTACAAGACAACTTTTACAATGAATTATACAGTGTCAAATTTAAAACTTTATTTTCACACTGCTAGTTTAATAATACTTCCATATTATCGCACAATTCCACTAGACAGGGAAAAAAATACATATATATATATATATACGCTTGTATGTGTGTGTGTGTAAGCATATGTAATTTGTTGGAAAACAGTATCGTATTGATTACAGTAACTAATTAAACATTTAAAACCACAACTGATTTTTTTTGTAAAATGGAACCACATTTTAATCTGTTTATGACCCATAATTTGGTATTATTTATAACTGACGTTTCTCTTACGTTTTATTACTCCTTGGTGGATGAATGGTAAGCATGAAGGTCTGTAATGCTAAAATTTCAGGCTTGATCCCTGTATGAGAATAGCGCAAATCAGATGTTTGCCGTGTTATCGAGGTTTTAACACGATACAACTTTATATAAATATATCTCTCGTTTTCGTTTATCTTTATTTGATTTAGTAAAAAAGCATTGTTGTTGGCATGACGAAAACACTTGGTTCGCGTCAGTTTAATCTAAGGAGTTTTTGTTTTGTTTTCTACATTGCTCACTTTCAGGAGTAGCACACTTTGTATTATTATTTATAAAAACTGAATAATATTTCTTACTGAAACACGCTTGCCCGTATTTTAACAACCCTGCCCCTTTACCCTTTATAAGAAATAATTCGAAGGAATAAGACAATCGGGGATTGCAAGCCCCTACTTGTATATGTTTTATATGGTATGTCAAACGTTTTACTACTATCTCATGTACCTGTGTTTTAAGATTACTTGACAACTTGCTAGGTTGGTTTAAAACACGAGCTAAAGCCGTTTCATTGAGTGTAACTGTTCAGAGTTAACAGTTTAAACCAGTTTTATAGATAAAATATAAATCGCACGTTGTTACAAAAATTTATAGTCGTGACGTCGGGAATTATTTACTTTTTGTTAATACTTGATTATCTTGCTTCTAAAAATACCCATAAAACTATATCATTATTAATAGAACATAACGAAAAGCGTATGATCAAACTCATTGTAAGAGTGTTATTAAATTCAATCTCGAAGTGTCTTTCATGTTGCCAACTTTAGTGACAGCGAATGTTTTTCCTACCTCGAACAGACGCTGCTGTAATAAAAAATCTTCACACGCAATGCATTCTGGATACTCAAAACGTATGGTTTGTTTTTCTTTTTGTTTGATCGGTTCGAAACGATACAGCAAACAACGAGGTGTAGCGAGTTTTAGTTTCTGACATTTTGAACATAAAAAAAAACGTATAATACAGAGGTAGTAGGTTACATCATGTTTTAATATATTAAGATTTTTTTGCCATTGTATTAATTTACACTATTTCAATCCGATACGGACATGGTTGATAATAAAAATGCCTTTTTTTTTCTTCGATGTCTCAGTATTTATTCAAACTTTTGCAAGTTGAAATAAGAAGTTGACGTCATATACTCATCAAAAATAAGTGCTGGTTTATATATTATTCCAAGAAATTGTTGTCTCATGCGGATGAAAAAAAAAACTATTGTTCTATACGTCCTACACGTTATAATAAAGTAAAATACGAACTAGTTTATGCGTAAAACGCGATGCTAATCTCACTGTGATGAGCCCCAAAAATAATTTACGGTATGCAATGTTTTAATCCTTAAATTTTTTTAAGTGTATGCTATTTACTATTCAAATAGGTGTGTTTAAAGTCATTTTTCACCTACACGTCTGAGAGGTAGGGCACCTGTTTTTTCGTCCTATTGCACTGCTGTTAGTTGAACCATTTTGTAACGTACGTGTGGCTGGAAGCATTGATTTCCCCAAACGTAACCTGATTTTACCTAAGGCGATACGGTATTTTGTTAACAAAGTTGCAAGTCATACCATTGACGATTCACTTACGATGCGACAGCTTGGAAAAGTGCCAAGTTCTTGAAAAAAAAAGTACTGACGTACATTAAATATGGCTGACAAAGTATGGGAAAAACATTTTCCAGTAATTAGAACTGTACGTACTCGCCAGGCAAAACCAGTTCCATTGAAATGAACTTCCATAGGATTTGTTTTACTTTAGTTCATTGTCTTTGTAGTTGCTATGGCTTTTGTGATTTAACTCTGTGTATTTTTGTATTATATCGAAGTACAACTTTTTTCTTCCATTTTGATTTTGTAATACTATTTCAACCGCGTTGATCACGTGCGTTAAACTTACCTTCTCCATGTTGCACAAAAGAACTGAACCTTTAATTTTTGTATCGCAGTCACATGTGTAGAGACCGTTACGAATCTCTTGATTGAAAAATGCGAAACTGACGAAATTTCTTGTACCAAACTTTCTTTAAAAATACTACTACCCATTGAGAGATATTCAAAATAGTTGTATGTGTAAACAGAAAATCAAATAAGTAATATACTTGGAATTTTTTAATAAAAAATAAGTAATGTATAAATTTTTCAGAAGATATTGACACAAGTTGTAATACGACTAAATTATAAATCTGTTCAGAATTAACAATTAAGGATGTTCATAATCAAATAAAAAACGGCCAAGTTAATGGTGTAGATAAATAAGTACAATTGGCGTCTTTTGTCAGAAAAATGTTCATGACGTATTTAAATTTTTTGAATGAAAATATTGATTTTTTAAGGCATTCAAGTGTTTCACAGGAATCTTTCTAAGAGGTGTTCAATTGTGTAAGATATTTGTCATAAATTACTAGTCGTTCTCGCTAGCTAGAGATTGCAATGTGATTGAGTAATTAGTTTTGTTTGCTGTTTGGTGCTTTTGGAATATTTTTGGTCTAGTATTGAACCTTGTCGATTTCACTTTTGAAGAAAAAACACGACGAAAACAAGTTTGTATTTGTTCGTTTGCATGTAAAATAAAAGTTTAATTCATTTTTTGTCTTTGTGAAATTTATTTATTTATATTTTGCTGGAAATTCTCCTCTTCGAGACGATTGTAAACTGACTTGCCAAGTTATTAGTAAGACAGGCCTGCGATAGTCTTATTTTCTTGAAAGTTTTACATTTCCTACAGTAATTCCTGTACGCGAATTCCTAAAATATCCATTTTCTCCATCACGTAAAGATTTTTCACAAAACATCACGGCCCGACTTGGCCAGGTGGGTAAAGGCGTTCGACTCGTAATCTGAGAGTCGCATGTTAAAATCCCCGTCGCACCAAACAGCCGTGGGAGCGTTATAATATGGTAAAAAGAGTAGCCCAAGAGTTGGCGGTGGGTGGTGATGACTACCTGCCTTCCCACTAGTCTTACACTCCTAAATTAGGGTCGGCTAGCGCAGACAACACTCGTGTTGCCTTGCGCGATATTCAAAAACAAACAAACAAAACGTCACATGTATTTTTACATAATTGAATCATTTTCTTTGAAATGGGACCACATTTTGTTACGCCTAAAATGTTGACAACCACCGGCTATAGGTTCCTGTAGACCAATCGCGACGTGAGATTGTTTTCGATCGTTCTAGAACTCCAACATGACAATAAAAAATGTTCATTATGATAAAAGGAATAATGACTTGAATAAGAGTTGTTGTTTTTACTTCCAGATGTGCAAAAAACTCCTTAGGTGATAGAATAAAGTGAATTTTATTTTCGTAAT
Source organism: Tachypleus tridentatus (assembly GCF_004210375.1). Classification (NCBI taxonomy): domain Eukaryota; kingdom Metazoa; phylum Arthropoda; class Merostomata; order Xiphosura; family Limulidae; genus Tachypleus; species Tachypleus tridentatus. Next base: position 72,347,937 of record NC_134831.1, read on the forward strand.
TTACGTAGCTGAATTATGGAAAAATCAGTTCTTAAAGTCGAAACACATTTTATGAAGTGTAAATTCGCAGGCCTGTGTAATCAATAATCAGCTAAGGTTTCCACCCGTACTTTACAGTGTGGTCTATTCTCGTCCTTGTCGAAATGAACAAAAGGATATATGTAATTCTGTTCGTTCGACAAACTATACAGGGTGGCCTGTAAGTCCCTATCCATCCATATGTTATATTCAATTACGCATGTATTACAATTTTTTATTTTTTCAGAGAAATATGGCCGATTTAAGCCCATTTACACTTGAAATGTCTCACAGAACATGGCGTCGCATAATATTATGCACCGAGAATGAGGAACAGCACACAGATACACTGGATACATACGATATATGGATGGGTAGGGACTTACGGGCCGCTCTGTAGAATCGGATAAGCAAGCATAACCACTCTTACAGTAACAAGTGCAATGGCAGATGCCTTAACAAATCGATTCTTGTGTTAACGTTACGTATCGATTGTACATAATGCTTTTCACATACGTTCGTAAGTCAAGATGGCTGCAACAATACTCAATAATCCAACACTTTGGTACTGTTAGTCGTGAGACGGTTTGTACTGTAAATGAAGTGTAATAAAAATATTGTTAAGAATTTTCTTACCAGAGACCCGTAATGGGCAAGGTTAGAAAGAAGTGTTTGAAATTATTTACAGTTTAATTGTAATAATCGTTGTTATCGCAGCATTTCCTAATTGGTGACAAACATTTTTCAATGAAACTGCGCAGTTTCTTGTCTATTTTTCTGCTTTGGCTTGTAAAAAAAAACACTTATATAAAGATATTGGTGAATTTAGGAAAAACAAAAATAATTTTGATTAGATTTTCGGTCGTGTATTGTTGTGGCTTAATAAACGATACTGCAGAAAGTATGGTTTAAATCCTAATTTTGTTTAATCTACAAAAAAATCTTAACTATATGACATGGATTTTTGACTTAACTATTTTTAGGAATATAGAAATTGCATAAATTCAATTGTACATATATTTTCAATCGCGCATAAGTGGGAAGTATACCTTCTGAAACAATAATTACTAATGAACCTCCCTCCCTAGTAGCACAGCGGCATGTCTGTAGACTCACACAGCTATAAATATGGTTTCGATCCCGTGGTGGGCGGAGCACAGCTAGACCATTTTGTAGTTTTGTGCTTAATTCCAAACAGTAAATAAATGAACTTTTTTATTTATTTAGTCTATAAAATTAACCTACTAACAGAGTTGTCTCTGGTCGTTCAATGTTTATGTACCTTCAATTCGGCCTATCAATTCCTCGTGTTCAGCGAAGGTTTGTTTTATCAGAGTTTTTACGTTCATTCAGTACAATAAAATCTTACATACTGCCTCATAACAAATCACACGTTTGCTCAGTTTTTAAATTGGATTTTGATGTATGGCTTATAAGTAAACTTTACAATCTTACAACGAAACTTATTTTGAAAGTTTCTGTTAGTCTTGGACTTACAAATAACTGGTTTTTATATTACCGTAAAATAACCATAAATGAAAACATCAATTTGCCCCTGAAGAAGAAAGGACCGCTTTTCGAAAGCGTTCAGGTTATATGGTTTTTATTTCATGTTCTTGTTCTTGCTTTGAATTAAGCACAAAACTACACAATGAGCTATCTGTGCTCTGCCCACCACGGGTACCGAAACATGGTTTTTAGCGTTGTAAGTCCGCCGACATACCGCTGAAACACTAGGGGGCCTTTATTTCATTTCTACCAAAACTTCTTGAAACTACGTGTTTTTCTAGCGTCATGAAAATATTGGTAATACCATACACAAAACGTGTGTTGAGCGTGGCCTTATACTCACCGTACCCGAACTGTGAATCCGAGACAAAGAATCGCGCTTTGCATGCACTTGAGGGTTGAAGGGTGCGTTATAAGAGTGACTGTTAAATCTACTATTCGCTCAGATGAGACTTGAGGGTGGAAACTGTTTAACTAGCTACCTTTTCTTTTGTGTTCTTCCGGGAGTGGGCCTGGCATGGCCTAGCGCGTTAAGGCGTGCGCTTCGTAATCTGAGGGTCGCGGGTTCGCGCCCGAGTCATGCCAAACATGCTCGGCCTCCCAGCCGTGGGGGCGTTATAATGTTACGGTCAATCCCACTATTCGTTGGTAAAAGAGTAGCCCAAGAGTTGGCGGTGGGTGGTGATGACTAGCTGCCTTCCCTCTAGTCTTACACTGCTAAATTAGGGACGGCTAGCATAGATAGCCCTCGAGTAGCTTTGTGCGATATTCAAAAACAACAACATCTTCCGGGAGCTGAACAATAAGTCAGGGTTTATAACCCTAAAAATTAGAGTTTCGATAACCACAGTGTGCAGGGCATAGATCATTCAAGAACAAAAAAAAATTCCCTTACTCTAATTAGATCAAAATTACTGAAGGCTATGAGCAAATGGCATTTGAGTGAAAATTCTAATGCAAACTAGAATACCAATTTAGCTTTAACACGAAACATTTTATTTATTCATTCGTTACGAACTGACCCGGTCGTCCTTTCAGCCGTGGAGGCATTATAATATGATGGTCAATCCCACTATTCGTTGGCAAAAGAGTAGCCCAAGAGATGGCGATTGGTGGTGATGGCTAGCTGCCTTCTATCTAGTCTTACACTGATAAATTAGGGACAGCCAACACAGATAGTCGTCGTGTAGCTTTGCGCGAAATTCAAAAGCAACAAAACAATCGTTACGAATTGAGCAGCAAAGGGAAAACTGTTTTTCATAACCGTAACACAAACATATCTCTACTACACAATGTTTTGTTCCACCAACTTTTCCAGGGTTTGAAGTGCGGAGATGAACTTGTGCTACTGTACTGGTTGTTATGTGTACAACTAAAACTATATCGTAGGCATGTACTGTGTATACTTTCACGTGCAACCCAGTACACCTATTCAGAAAGAACACTGAAATGTATGACGAGTCTTTGTTGTTTAAAACAAGACTGAAAGTCGCCAAGAAATTGTTTTTCTTTGGAGTCAAGCACAAATCTACGCAATAGGCTCTCTGTGTTCTGTCCATCACCGGTTTCGAAACTGGGTTTCTGGCGAAATAAGTACGTAGACATCCCGCTGTGCCACGGAAGGGCGAATTCCATTAATTGCGTGAACTCTAGAAAAGTAAAATACGTAAGAGACTGTCACATGATGAAAATATTAAAATTCAATCTCGTGATAAAAATACGTAGAGATAGCTGGTTAGTGACCGTCGTTCGTATACATTTTTGCATTTATTGTAACATATACGGCTTTTGTGGTCATATTAATTCTATTTGTGCACCCAAAGTTATATTCACATAATTGTTAGTTTCTAGTTGCATTCCTGCCTATTCTCACTGTGTATTATGAGATGTATTTAGAACGAGAGTCAGAAAGAAAAAAAAAACTAATATTAAAAAAAAATCCATCAATGGGTATGAAATCGCAAGGCCAAGTGTAGCGTTTTGAACATATCTTTGTGTGTACACGAAACCGTGTAATAAGAGTATAGTAGTAAATATTGTATATATTATTTTAAAACAAGTCTTAATTGTTTTTAATTTTTGTTTTTGGAACCTTTAAATCCTTTAGAGGTCACGTGATAAATTCAACCAAGGATGTAACCTTTCAGTAGTATGTCTGTTCAGGTTATAGCTAGTCACCTTGAATCGTTGTATACTGCGATCCCTGCCCTGAAAAGGTACCTTTTCATTCAAAGTTAAAGTCACAACCAAGGTTAAAACCAACAGTTCAACTAATGTCAAGTCTAGAATCCTGTTTCAAACAACCAGTTTATATTGCTTGATTTGTTAACCCTAAAACTCGCTACTTCACCACAGCGTTGATCTTCTTATTTTTGCCTTCCATGGACGACCTAGCCATCCTCCAGGCGTCTCATCCAAGCCAGCTCTCCTCTCCATCTCGTCTTATCTCACAGCTCAGCTCACCCCACTCCAGCTTATAATTTTAATATTCTTTTGTATCTACTACACCCTCAAGTAATACAATTATTTTCCCTGATAAGAACAGCATTTTCATTTCGCAAGCGAGACTGAAGAGAGGAGAGAGAGAGAGAGAAAAAAAAAAACGTTTCTGAGCGGCCCTGGTTGTTTCGCAAGCTCAAAAGGGGCTTGGGAGATACAAAACTAAAAACATTGACAAATAAGTTAGTAGCAATGTGTCCTTGATCATGTGCTTTGGGCGTGCTTTGCTGTTGCCTCGTGAAGCAGAGATATTTCCACATCCTAATACCTTTTTCTGATTGGTCAGCTCGAAGAGCACGTGCGTATTGTGAATGTAGCTTTGGCACGTTTATAGGAGATTGAACTCGTGAATACTAAAGGATGGAAAATTACTTTAGAAATACACCGCATAATTGAGGCGCGTCGCCTACGTAGATTATTCATGTGAATACTTGTTTTTGTTTTGTTGTTTTTTGAATTTCGCACAAAGCTACTCGAGGGCTATCTGTGCTAGCCGTCCCTAATTTAGCAGTGTAAGACTAGAGGGAAGGCAGCTAGTCATCACCACCCACCGCCAACTCTTGGGTTACTCTTTTACCAACGAATGGTGGGATTGACCGTAACATTATAACGCCCCCACGGCTGAAAGGGCGAGCATGTTTAGCGCGACGGGGATGCGAACCCGCGACCCTCAGATGACGAGTCGCACGCCTTAACACGCTTGGCCATGCCGGGCCACATGTGAATACGCGACACCCAGACAAAAAACCATGCTGTATGAAGAAACAGATAGATTTAAACAACTAATTAATCGGTAACAACAGATTAACTTGGTGAAATTTTGTAAATTTATTGATGAATCAAAACAGAACGCAGTTAAATTTTGGAATAAGTTTAAATCAATTTGACACCCATCTCAACAACACAAAACTCACAGCATTGTATGTAAAATCCAACACGTAACAACAAACATACAAGAGGTAAATTTATGTGCAATTGTTTTATAAAATTCATTAACCAAACTGAACCTATCGACATCTAGCACTGACCGCTACAGCATAGTCAACAAATTTATACAAGAAAACCACTGATCAGCCCAAATATTACCAACACGTCACGTACTGCTAGAAACAATTCACATTCGATCATAACCCTGAATGAAATTAAAATTAAACTCCTCCAAAGTAATAGTGGACCGGGCGTTATAATGTGACGTTTATTCCCACTGTTTGTTGGTAAAAGAGTTGGCAAAGCGTGATTATAACTAGCTACCTTCCCTTTAGCTTTTTTAGCGCTAAATTAGAAAACGACTAACGCAAATAACCATCGTGTAGTTTTGCGCGAAGTTCAAAACAAACGAAACCAAATCTCGTAACCTTATTTACTTAAAAGAGGACATTACCCCTCACGCTGGCAGTTTACAGTGAAATATCATTAAAATCCACAGACTCACAAGTCTCCTAAATGTCATCGGGAAATTACTGGAAAAATCACAACTGTAAGACTCGAGTACTGCCCAGAATCAAACAGAATTCTGACATCCAAAACACGTCTTGTATGAAATATTAGTCTATAACTTTGCTATACTCACAGAATCTAGTGTACAGGAATTCAACTGGGAACACTTAACAGTAGGGGGGTCCATCTTAATGTTAGTCAGGCGTTCGATTCGGTCTAGGTCAATGCCTTTCTTTTAGAAAGTGACACAACTCATTGTACCTCTGGAAATCACACGATGAATCGCCAGCGTTTTATAAAACAAGTTATCTAAAGTTAACATTAACGACACGGTACCTAAGTCCTTCAAATTACTAACTGGTTCCCTCCTCCAGGGATCAGTCATTAGTCCATTATTATATTTCATTTTTGTAAATGATATTACGCTCCCTCAATTAAATTATACTCACCCGCTGATGACGTTGCAGTTTTGAGCTCGTCCAGCAACCCTCTTGTTGCATAGTTAAAACTTCTCTTTTAATCATACAACATGTGGTTAATAAGTGGTGTGTTGCACCATACCCCAAAAAAATCCAGGCTATAATATTTTACAGATGTTATAAATGCAACAATAAAAGAAACAAAAACTACCAGGAGTCCGATTGAAATCTTACAGTGCTCGATTTATCTTTACCCAAACCATCGCGTTTTCAGGCGCAACTTTCAACACTTATTTAAGGTAGACCAGCCACATCAAAATCACTAACTCTAAAATTTGTTATGGCCCGGCACGACCACGTGGTTAGAGCGCTCGACTCGTAATCTGAAGGTCGCGGGTGCGAATCCTCGTCACACCAAACATGCTCTCCCTTTCAGGCATGAGGGCGTTATAAAGTTCAATGAATCCCACTATTCGTCGGTGAAAGAGTAGCCCAAGAGTTGGGAGTAGATAGTGATGACTAGTGGTCTTCCTTCTAGACTCACACTGGTAAATTTGGATCGGCTAGCGCAGATAGCCCTCGTATAGCTTTGGGCCAAATTTAAAACAAACCAAACCAAAATTATTCAAGGAATAAAGTATCGTAAGAAAATCTGGTAAATTAATAAAAAATGCTGTGAAAGAGAGCCAATCATACACGTATAAAAAGTTTACAATCGACCATTAGTAGGACATTGAAACACGATCTTATTTAATATGTTTGCTCAATAAGCTGTAAAACATACAACTCATTGATTTAAAAACAAGTCTACACTCGAAAACCTATAGAATACATAAATTAGAATGCAAAATGATCACTAAAGCTACTCGTAATGCGAAGGTCGCGGGTTCGAATCCCCGTCACACCAAACATGCTCGCCCTTTCAGCCGTGAGGGTGTTATAAAGTGACGACCAACCCATTATTCGTTGATAAAAGGGTAGCCCAAGAGTTGGCGGTGGGTGGTGATGACGAGCTGCTTTCCCTCTTGTCTTACACTATTAAATTAGAGACGGCTAGCGCAGATAGCCCTTGTGTAGCTTTACGCGAAATTCAAAACAAACCACACCACTGTTTCTAATCCTTTCAGCAACTCTCGAAATAAGTCACAGCCATATGTCTCATCTGAATCTAATCAATATTTTAAATAAATTAAGTAGTTCGTTATATGTGTTAACTAATTATTTCTATCAAACATCTCGGAAAATACCCAAACAGACTACTCAGTGTCCGGGTAGTGAAAATAGTTTTTCTCGACGTACTCCCGTTTTTTCTTCACACGCCCAAATTAAGAGTATTAGATCTATAGATCCCCTCCCAGTGGTTTCGCCATACTCTTTCGTGAAGTTGAACTTGTTTCCTGTTTTTGCTTGCTGAAACTCCTATCTTGTTATGTCTTAAATCCACTACTCTCGTTTTAACTTACTGTTTAATTCATCAATTTTCCCCCCTCACTGTAATTTTTACTCAAGAGTGGAGTGAAGAGAAATGATTTTTTGAACAGCCTCGGTTGAGTTTGATCATGAATTGTTTATTGATTTCAGAGTCAGATTATTTAAACTAAAATCCCTACCAAGTTAAACCAAAAGGTCAAGATGTTCTTTGTAGGTACCACTCTTTAAACTGATAATGATGAATGCTTCCTCTTCTTCAGTTTACTCTGTGGTTAACTTTTCATTTTTATTTTTTTTTAGTTATGCTTTTCCAGATAAAAGTTTTCACTTTATTTTAATTTAGACTGTTTCTTTTATTACACCTGTCAAAATTTACTGCGCATTAGATCCACGAACGTCTCGTTTTACAGAAATCAGGTGTGTGTGTGCAAGTATAGCCTTAAAGTTTTGTTTATTAACACAGTCTAATCCGACAAGAAATTCTAGTTTATTACGTAGTAGTGATGATATGCGTTTTCAGCCAATAACACACACCAAAAATAGTTATATTAACAACCCACTCGCCCGAGTTTTGTCTGATAGTGTTTTGTTTTTATAATTTCATATAAAATAATAGTTGCTTTTACAGGGCTTTGACACAAACAGAAATATGTTTTGTACCTCCTGTTATTACTTCCATAAGAGAAATTAGTACATTCGTGACAGTACTGAAAAGAGAACACTTTGTAGAGCTTGTCAATGTCCTCTTGATATGACTTCATGAGATTAACTTTGGAAACATTTCATCTCTTCCACATTGTGGAAAAATGTATATTTCAACATAGGAACTTGGTACAAAGCATTTCATAATATTATTAAACGGAAATTTTATTTTGTATAGAGAGGGATTCATACATCTGTTAGTGGAGAAATTAGTTCATAAGATATTTAAACTTTATATTAAATTGAAACTTTGAAACTTATATAAACGTGAAAGATAAAAATAAAAAATGCAGGAAAAATTATTGCCGTTATGTAACAAGAGATTCTATCAACGATATTAGGTTGTGTATGTGCTTTTCTTACAGCAAAACCACATAGGGCTATCGACTATGTCCACTTAGGGGAATCGAACCACTCATTTTAGCATTATAAATCTGTGGACCTATCATTCTCAATGATGTCAGATGTCGTATAGGAAGTTCATATTGCTACAGTTACATTTTGTTTAGTCTTGAATTTTTGTTATAAATATGACACACCTTTCAACTTTTCAAATAACAGCAGTAAGTTAACGAACTTACAAAATGTTAAATCTGAGGTTCGATTTCTCTCTGCGAAGAACACAGCAAATAGCTTGATGTATCTTTATTCTAAAAAGAAACAAATTACAAGCACTGTACACTCTAATGACACATCACTGTGTCATCGTTTCGTTTACGTTCCCACATAATTTTAAGCAATTGTTCCTGATTCTACAGAGGTGAGAAATAGGAGCTTTCACTCAATTACTAAATAGGGATTTATCACAATAAACTACTCTGAATTACTATGTGTCCTGTTTTATTAAATTGAGAAATACTTAATGGACATTTCTCTTCCCAACTTCCCGGTTGTTACATGCTTAGCCACGCAATCACAAATAAACGAAAGTTGCAGTTTCCCCATCTTCGCAATGACAGGAAATTCGTGGATCTAACATCCAGAAAAACACGTGTAGTACTTTGTTGTTTTGTTTGTTTGTTTTTCTTAATTTCGTGCAAAGCTACATGAGGGCTATCTGCACTAGCTGTCCCTAATTTAGGAGTGTAAGACTAGAGGGAAGGCAGCTAGTTATCATCATCCACCGCCAACTCTTGGGCTACTCTTTTATCAACAAATAGTGGGATAAATTGTCACATTATAATTTTTTGTGCGACGTGCATTTAAACCCGCGACCCTCAGATTACGATTCGAACGCCTTAGCCCACCAGGCCTGTTGTTGTTTTTGTAAGTGTTATGAAAAAAAAAATAAAACCCTGAAGTTGTGGTAAAAACACCATTTTGAAAAGAAGTTGGAAGCAGAAGAATGGCTGGTCGTATTACTGAAGCACATTGCACTGTGACGAAGCTAGAGGAAATAAATGTATTAAAATATAAATGAATAAGGAAATTTAAATTAAAATAAAAAACGAGGAAACTTTGCTTGGAAGTAAGCTAAAAGGAAAACCCCAATATCATGAAATTAAATCACACTGATACAAGGACATGGTCGGATTTAAACCCTTAAAAGTCCCTATGCAATACTGCGATGTTGGAAGCCCATTTTCTAGGGCGATTAAAAACTGAGGCCCTCACGCATTTACATGAGTTTCATTCCCTCTAGGCCCGGCGTGGCCAGTTGGTTAAGGCACTCGGCCCCTAATCCGAGGGTCGCGGGTTCGAATCCCCGTCACACCAAAGATGCTCGCCCTTTCAGCCGTAGGGGCGTTATAATGTGACGATCAATCCCACTATTCGTTGGTAAAAGAGTACCCCAAGTTGGCGGTGGGTGGTGATGACTGGCTTCCTTCCCTCTAGTCTTACGCTACTAAATTAGGGACGTCTAGTGCAGATAGCCCTTGAGTAGCTTTGCGTGAAATTGAAAAACAAACATTCCCTCTAGTCCCCCGCTGGTACAGCAGTAAGTCTATGGATTTACAACGCTAAAATCAGTGATTCGATTCTCCTCGGTGGACTCAGCAGATAGTCCATGTGGCTTTGCTATAAGAAAAACACACAAAAATACACATTCCCACTAAGTCAGACACTGAACATGGGTGAAACACAAGTCAGAAATGAACCTGGGTGAACAAACGCCAAACTGAATGTAAAATTAACCTTCTCTCTATACGTTATCTGTGGCTTGCGGGATCGAAACCCATTGCCGAACATACTCGTCCTTTCCGTTCCAATTTTGGCAGCCATTTTTGTTTATTATGAGAAAGCGGAAGTTGCTCAGAGATAAAGCGATTTATTTTCGCCCCACTTGTGATTAAGGGCAAAAATATGAAGTGTTATGAATAAACAAACACCACCATTGTTTGTATTATTGACAAATGTTCATATGAGTTGATTATTCCTTGAATATAATTAAAGGTACAACTCGTTTTGGTTATTGATGGTTGAATGGATAGAAAGAGGTTCCAAATTCCACCGTCCATAATTCCAAAAAAGGGCGAGACCAGTGCAGGTACACCTCTCCTCAAACAGCCCCTATAGGACTTATAGTCCTTTAGAAAGGCTGGTATCAATGGATCAAATGCCCAAGAATTTCAAGTGAAGGGGTAAACCCAGAGAAAACCTACCCTGTGCAAAGATTTAACAAAACAAACGAACATCAGTAGCTGACCAATCAGAAAATTGTATCACAAGCATCCGGAAGAATCTCTGCTCCACGTGACAATCGTAGAGCAGTCCCACATACACAAAGTAAATTAGGACACAATACCATCACCCTATGAAACAGTAGATAGTTTCAACATTTGGAGTCTATTACAGATAACAAATGCGGTTGAATTAGCACATAACCTCGACCGAATTTAAGACGTTTCGAATTAGAATTCTCATAAAGAAAACAAACAAAATATTGAATATATAAAAAGTGAGATATGTGATATTTACGTGTACATTTATGTTGTACACCCGAAATTGTAAGTGTGATAAATAATCAATGTAAACTTATTACCTAATTTTCTGATAAGTTTGTTTGTTTGTTTTTGGAGTTTCGCACACAGCTACTCGAGGGCTGATAAGAGGTACGTTGCATCAACACTTCAAAGGTCTGTCATATCACGCAAATACGTACATTGTTTATTTTGTTTTTTTTTGAATTTCGCACACAGCTACTCGAGGGCTGATAAGAGGTACGTTGCATCAACACTTCAAAGGTCTGTCATATCACGCAAATACGTACATTGTTTGTTTGTTTTGTTTTTTTGAATTTCGCACAAAGCTACTCGAGGGCTATCTGCGCTAGCCGTCCCTAATTTAGCAGTGTAGGACTAGTGAGAAGGCAGCTAGTCATCACCACCCACCGCCAACTCTTGGGCTACTCTTTTACCAACGAATAGTGGGATTGACCGTCACATTATAACGCCCCCACGGCTGAAAGGGCGAGCATGTTTGGCGCGACAGGGATGCGAACCCGCGACCCTCAGATTACGAGTCGCACGCCTTAACACGCTTGGCTATAAGTATATACATACACAACTTATTATTTAAATATATATATATATATTTGAATGGGATTAAATTCGCAAAACTTGCCAAAAGTATTTTACATCTGTTCTCTTTAAAATATTTGTTAAAATGAATAAAGATAAAGGCTGAAAGAGTAATTATAATCAAGACCTTAACTCTTCATAAAAAAAAAAACACCTGTCATTCTTGGATGACTCAGCAGTAATGGAGTTTATTATGAGAGACTTTGTATCGTATAAATTCACAGAAACTCTCGAACAATAAACAAAACAGATCGCGAAGTACCTAATGACTATTATTTTGTATAAAAACGGAATGATAATAAAAACCAGATTGTATTTCCTTTACTGCCATAGTCTTGCTTAGGCCTTATTAACGTCCAGTACTTGACTGCTTGAAAGAGCTCTACTTTTTATACTGTCGTGTATATATGCAAAGATATTTGTACGTGATTTTGATTCTCCATAAGAAATAAAGTATTCTAAGCGAGTGTTAATATCTCAGTGAAACGAGATTGGTACAGCGTTACACTGTCTACACGATTGTGAATAGACATATGGGCTAAATCAAAATGTGAGTCGCCAAATACAATTAATTATCTCATATCACTCGTCAATCAACACTAAATAAAGAACAGAAAACATTTATATTTTATTCATTACGCAACGTGAGAACTTGTTCATAGAATCAAACAATCTGCATACAGGTATAACTGTTTTGGTTCACTGAATATTTTTTGTCACTGGATGGTAAAAAAAACGTTCTTCCTTTGAAACTACTAAGCCTAGTTTACTATTTACTTTGACTCATTTGTGCATGAAGGCCTTATAACTATTGTAAAAATGTAATTAACTTCTGAACTTAGATAACACAATGTAACAACATTTTTACTTTTTCTTGTTCCTGGGCAGAAAATATTATTTCCCAGTTTTTTATGCCTAAAGTAAACTGAAAACACCTATTTTTCTCTTCAAACTTTGCTTTTGTGACCTGAAAGCGTATAACGAAAACATGATGGGAGACTATGTTTGGGGGCTGATACATGAAAGTGATTTACATTACAGTCGCAAATTTCAAAAACTACTCACTTCTAAACATTTTTGTATAACTTTAGTACAAATACATGTAAATCTTGAATCATATTTTGTTTCATTCAGATATTATGTAAATGAAAATGTATAAATTTGCCCGTTTTTACATAGAGAATAGGTAATTTCTAAATTTCATAATCCAGGTCACAAAAGCAAAGTTTGAAGGGAATAATGGCCATTTTCTGTACTTTTACAACATAAGCAATTAAGAAATAACAATTACTATCCAGGAACAAAGTTTGTGTAATATAGTGTAATTTTTTACAGATTTACGTTTTACTTTAAAAGAGACGGCCCGGCATGGCCAGGTTGGTTAAGGCTTTCGACTCGTAATCTGATGATCCCAGGTTTGAATCCCGGTCGCACCTAACATGCTTGCCCTTTTAGCCATGGGGCGTTATTATGTGACGTCCAATCCCACTATTCGTTGGTAAAAGAGTAACCCAACAGTTGGTGGTGGGTGGTGATGACTAGTGTCCTTCCCTCTAGTCTTACACTGCTAAATTAGGGACGGCTAGCACAGATAGCCCTCGAGTAGCTTTGCGCGAAATTCAAAACAAACTTCAAAAGAATAATAATTTAACTTAATAAAATGCTTCGTTTCTTGGGATCGGATTATAGTGCGTAACGCTAGTATGATAACACACCTTAAACTACCCACCTCTCAATATGTTGCAGGATTTGATAAAAACTGCAAGTCCCTATTTTAATTGAGGTCATGGATCCAGGCATCCACATTGTACTACCGTTTTGTTTGAAAACAGCAAATAAACTGGAAACAACTGTACATTTATTTAGATTATTAACGCTAATATGTTAAGTAAGATTTGTGAAATAAGGTAAGTGGAAACTTCAAACCTTCTTAAAAATATATGTTACAGATGAAGAAAGAAAAGTGTAGGACTTGTTCAATGCATGTTCTAACTTCTATCTTTGTTACTCCTTGACCTGCTTACAAGAGGTACACGAATTTTCAGCAAATCTGGTAACTCAGGCCTAGGTTTGTTTCGTTACACACCATAAGAGGTTGTATCTATTTCAAAACACATAAAAAATTATAACTTGTTTTCCACAATTTGTATTTCCATTACAATATCTTGCTTGAAGGCCGCAGAGAAAACAAGTCAATTACTTTTTTCTCTGCAAGATACGTTTAGGAAGTTTGGAATTAGATTGTATATTATCTTGAAAAATGTTTGTTTTTTATCGTAAAGCCTAGTTTTTATAGTATGTATAACAATGTATTTTTATTTGTATTCAGCGTTAAGATTTTACTTTTGTCACGTAAAAGTATTTATTATTCCTAAACTTGAAAAGAAAATTAAAACTATAGAACTGAGTTGGTCCATAATTTATGGACAATGAACGTTTTGACGACGTGTTAAAACACAAATGTATAACATGCCCCTTCTCTTAATAAGAAAAGTTGTGGTAAGTATTTGGGGTTTTAAGACAAAATTTCAATTTGAATTTGGAAGATTGCCAAGAACTAACTCAATTAGAAAATTACAGATATTTCATAATGCGAAAATATAACCATTTACATAAAAATAAAACACTTTAACAATACAGATACCTAGCATCCCTCCTATATAAATTAGTTATAAATATAAGCAATTATTATTAGAGCAACAGTGCTTTTCCATAAATAACTTACATACAGTTTTAAAGTTGATAAAGAATGTCATAATAATTACGTGTCAAAATTAGAACATTCAGAATGTCTGGTATTGCTTGGAAACTTTTGGACTGCTTTCGCTTGATAAATATGCCTCGAAATATTATTATGATCTAAACTGCGTGATGGGGAGTTTGTCGATAAACAGTATATACTGGCGATCCTTAAAAAGAAATTATCACAGACTGTATTGCAATAACAGAGAAGAGAAGAATAATTCATCTTGTCAACTGTGTTCTAAAATAATTGTATCAACCTGTGTGGACTTTGACAAAAAAAGAGGCAATTATTTCACACCTCTAGATACAAGTGTAATAACCAACAGCGTGCACGGCCAGGTGGTTAGGACGTTCGACAGAGAATATGAGAGTTGCGGGCTCGAATCCCCGTCACACCCAACATTCTCGCCCTTCTATTCATGGGGATGTTACAACGTCACGACCAATTCCACTATTTATTGGCAAAAGAGTAGTCCAAGAGGTGACGATGAGTGGTGACGACTAACTGCCTTCCCTGTAGCCTTACGCTACAAAATTAAGGACGGATAGCGCAAATAACCCTTGTATAGCTTTGGGCGAAATTCAAAATAAACGAACAGCGTGAATATTTGTATATACGTTTGACTTGTTTTAAGACATTTTTAAGCGCCTGTTAATTCCAAATTTTTTAAAAACCAAGCACAAAACTAAGGTCAAAACTATGTAAAAACTATACTGACAAACACCACACCAACATTATTTATAAAATACAAGGTGATATCTGCCACGACTTCTATATTGGAGAAACAAGTAGAAAAATGGAAACCAGATTTAAAGAACACAAAAAGTCACCTTCACACGTTTTCGAACACTGAAAGTCAATTAAACACAACATAACCATAAAAAACACCCAAATACCAACTAAAGAAACAAACATAAACAAACTCAAAATTAAAGAAGCCTTACTTATACAACAACTCAAGCTCAAAATAAACCAATATAAAGGAACACCTTTATACCTATATTAATAAATATAATCAAATATCTAAGCACGCCCTCTACACTCCTACACTCAGCTACACAACACCCTTCAAACATGTGGTCAGCTATCGGTCAGTCACCTCTTTCTTTCTTTGTGAACCTGACGATGACCGCAGAAGGTCGAAACGTTGTTCGCTCCTCTATATAAAACTTTTCTCAATCCAAACCAGCCGTTTTTACATACATATTTTTCTCTACAAGTGGGTTTTCTCGTCATCACTAAATGAGGTATTATACAAAGAAGTGCAAGACATATATATAAGGAGGTGAATTAAAATGGAAATCTCCTCTACCCATTCTGTGAACTCTTTTACGTACATGTCAACATATTCCTAGTTACCTGTTTTTATAAACAGATCCCTAATTATGGCTTACAGATTTATCTTCGTAATTTATCAATAATTTAAATCTAAAACTACCAACATTTGAACTTTAGTTAAAGAGATACACACCTGTTATGTTATCACACTTTTGAGGACTTTTCTTGCAGGAAAATGAATTGATTTGTGACTAATACATTTCAAATTCATCCAACCTTAATTAACTACACATTGTGGAAACTAAATATGGTGGGGAAAGTATTATATATTCTGTATATTCACATCTGAAGTAAAACTGAAATATAGGAGAACATGTAAAGGAATTGTTTACACAATGTCATGTTCAGTGATGTTTATTGAATAATGTAATTTACTGTTACGTTTTAAGTTGTTGATAACAACACGTCTTGAATGTTATGTATAACAATATAACGTAATTTGTATATCTACAGCAGTTATGTTGGTACAGGTGATCACATGCTTAAAAGAAAAAGTAATTTTATTACAAGCTCCAGACGAACATACCAAAATCTTGATACTCTATGTTTGGGGTGACATGAAATTAAAGTATATACTTCCTGGATTGATTTTAGACTCTAATCTATTTATTTAATAAAAATCTCCAATTATTGTCTCGAAACAAACAACCGTAAAAGGAAACACGTGATTACGGCGACATGTTATTTTGGCTATTTTGATATGTGAAAAAGTAATAGGACAGTCAACTACTAAAAAGTTTTTAAAACATAAATGTTTACTAATTAATCACAATAGAGGCTTGAGTCATAATTACAAATTTTTGTATTTGAAATTAATTTTTTCTGCTGAGTGAGATGCTAATTTTAACACAGCACTGTTATTTATTTCTTGGTTTGCTGGAAAAACTTAACATAAACTCAACACATCATGTGTTTGGAAAGCTCTATTATTATCTACCATATGGAAATTATTATATGTTTATGTAAGGTACGTAATCAGAGAAATTTGCCCCAGAACATTGGTGACATCAAATTAAACACTTAGTCTTCCCCATTATTCTAAAACAAGTAAACTTTCTGCTGAAACTTATTGCCAATCAGTCACAGATACCTACTGTAAATACTCTGGACTACAAAATCTGACACAGTGACAATACGGCATGGGTATTCCAATTACAGAGTGCCAACAGAAGCCATTACATGCGACTATTAAAAAAAAAAATCCTAATACTTCATCAGAAAAATGTAGGTTATGTAGAAGACGGTAAGTGCCACAAACAGCTGTGCTTCTACAATATAAGCATTATATTTACATTACAGAAATTCTGGGATCGCTCTTGCGTATCTGGCTGATATCTTTGGCGCTAAAATGTGATTTTTTTTTCCTTAAATCTCACTCAAACACGAACTTAAAAGATGGTAGCTTCCTTTTGCCAGCCCTTAATGGCCAGGTGATTAAGGCCCTTTACTCGTAATCTGAGGGTCACGGGTCCGAATCCTTGTCACATCAAACATGCTAGCCCTTTCAGCCATGGGGGCGTTATAATGTTACGGTGGGTGTTGATGACTAGCTGCCTTCCCTCTAGTCTTACACTGTAAAATTAGGGACGGCTAATGCAGATAGCCCTTCTATAGCTTTGTGTGAAATTCAAAACAAACCAAACCCCTTTTCGCCACATGACAATTATAAATTTATTTGAAACCTCTCTCTCTGAATCTTTATCTAATTACGTTTTAGTGCCCAGATAACCATGGTGATTTAGACAAGGAAGCTTCAACAAACAAACCATAAAATCGTGAGCACGAAGGAAGTGTAAAATAATTTTGAAAATAATCAATTGTGAAAAACATTTGTTCCATGAACGTCATAAAGGCTAAAATGTTTATATTCGATAAACTGTTGCAGTGTTTGAAGAGCGCAATCTATACAGTTATATTAAACAGGAAAAGAAATATCAAGTTAGCATCCGCTTACATCTTACAATAACAACTGTTCGTAGAAGCAGCCAACTGGTGCAAGTTTGGCATCTTGACAACAGCTAGGAAACGAGGGCACGTGACCTAAGTGTAAGTATATAAGTAAACCCGCCCGCATTCGCGTGTTTCATAATATATAAAGTTCTTTGAACGAGAGCCTTCTGTACCAGTGAGTGCAAAGGCTAATTGGCATTGTATTTTGTTTACCAATTTCAGAAAATCGAATAGTATTTACTTTGTAGCTGTTGACAGTGGCATTCATACCACAGATACACAGAGGCTAAAACCGTCTAAAGTTGAATTTCTACGTTGAAATTGATTTTGAGGTGTTTTTGAGAGTGGCAGCCATGATGGAAAGAGTTTTCTTGTTAGCTATTCTCGCCCTCGGTTCTACCGTAGTAGGGGTCAAGTTTGGTGAGTCTATTAATTTTCTATAAACTTAAACCGTTAAAGAAAAATTAACGCACAGTAACGTACATCATATGAAAAGTAACACTTAAAAGTTAAACACTGTATAAATAGCGTTAAAATATATTAAAAGTACTAACTATTTTTTGCATGTAAGCCCTCATTCAAGTTTAACGCTGGGCAAATGAGGTAGGGAAGAGGAACTCTCTAACCTGTCTGAGCGCAATCATAGACATTCAGTACTCGAGAGGGGAAAATTCTAAACACTTTAGATAAATGTACTTAATATAATGTAATACTATAGATAACCTGAGACTGATGCACCAAACATGGCCAAGTGGTTAAGGCACTCGACTCGTAATCCTAGGGTTTCGAGTGCGAATCCTCGTCACACCAAACATGCTCGCCCTTTCAGCCGTGGGGGCATTATAATTTACGATCTATCCCACTATTCGTCGTCAAAAGAGTAGCCCAAGAGTTGGCGGTGGGTGATGATGACTAGCTGCCTTCCCTCTCCTCTTACACTGCTAAATTAGGGACGACTAGCACAGATAGCCCTCGAGTAGCTTTGTGCGAAATTCAAAAAAACAAAACAAACTGATGCACCAATGTGTAGTTTTTGTGACATTCAGGTCATAATAGTTCATATTTTACTGTCATGCTGTCCTTACGACTGTCAACGACGTCATTATTTTAGGCATGTTTTGTCCACATGTTTACTCCTGATGTTAAACAGTGTCACTGGCGATGATGACACTGTCCACCTTACAAATGTTTTTTTTTAGTTTTTAAGGGCCGTTGTCGTTTTTAACGCTATTGAAGTTTTTAATTTAAAAACTGTACTTTGTTTTGTTTTTATATGATCCCTTTTTACGAATTGTATCAATTTTACTATAATATTTTTACCGGTTGTTTGGCGCAGATAGCCTTGTTGCGTTGCGCCATAAAATGCCAAATAACCAATCAACTATAGATAACTATAAAATCGAATAAATCTGATTAAAAAAATTAAGATGGAGTAAGACCTTGTGTAAATATAATATTATATAATTTACAAAAATACAAATAGTATTTGCATGTTGAACAACTCGCTTAAACAAATAAAAGCAGAACAGTGACAGCACATAATATTTATTCATATACACTATAACAACGTTATATTTGAGCTGTGTTTATACATATATATATGAACTTGAAACTTGTATGTTTACTAAAACATCATCTGGCCCGGCATGGCCAAACGTGTTAAGGCGTTCGACTCGTAATCAGAGGGTTCGAAGGTTCGAATCCCAGTTGCACCAAACATGCTCGCCCTCCCATCCGTGGGGGCGTTATAATGTTACGGTCAATCCTACTATTCGTTGGTAAAAGAGTAGCCCAAGAGTTGGCGGTGGGTGGTGATGACTAGCTGCCTTCCCACTAGTCCTACACTGCTAAATTAGGGACGGCTAGCGCAGATAGCCCTCGAGTAGCTTTGCGCGAAATTAAAAAAAAACACACAAAAATAAAACAAACGAAAATACCAGAAAACTGTAGTTATGAGCAAAAATCTGTGATTTTTTTTTCATAAAATAACAATCCACAATCTGTATCTGTGTTAATAGAACTAACATATTGAATTCCTGAGGTGTTACAGATGTGAACTACTTTCTGCTTTTCCTTGACCTAATGCCATTTACTCTATTTTCTTTGTCACGAATATGTGTATTACAGTGAAAATCAAATTGTTTAGGCAGTTGTTCAATATAAACGTAATATTTTTTTTTGCGTATGTCGTTGTCTTACCTTTCTTAACAACTGTAAGACTATAAAAGTTTATTATGTATAGAAAGGACACTAAATACAAGATCTATTAAACAGTTTTGAACACACAATATTAATCATCGAATTTTTTCTTACATGTTTTCTGAGCCTTTCTCAGAAAGGCCAAAATTTTGTCTTCATATATTTCTATTGGTTTTCAAAGTAAAAATAGTATCACAGAGAAATGTTAAATATAGTTTGTAAGTTAATGTGTTAATGTTTACAGAATGATGGTTGCCCACGGGACTCTTCAAATCCAGTTCTTTTTTTTATTCTTAGTTTGTGTTTGTTTTGTATGTATTTATAACACTTTTTGTTTGTTTAGAATTAAGCACAAAGCTACACAATAGGTTATCTGTGCTCTGCCCACCACGGGTATCGAAACCCGGTTTTTAGTGTTTTATTGTATCGTATACGTAGAAACTTTTTTTCCTAGAAGATCAAGTCTGCTGGCAAACTAGCCAAACTTCTCACAGAACTTTTGATCAAATCTTTGTATCCAATTTTACAATAGCAAATTACATCTTTTGTTACATATATATAACATGGAAACTAATTTTAAATCACTAGAACAAACTGTATGATACAAGTGAAGGGAATGCAAACTCCAAGCATATAAAATACTTTATTTGAAACGTTCGCGAGGAATGGAATTAACGTCATGAAACAGTATAAAGGATTCTTAGGTTGTGTTCCCTCTTAATCGCAAAAATGAAATCCATATATTTGGATGATTTACAGAAACTTGTAGCAAAATTGCACGTTGCCATCTTTCCACAGACTTGTTAGTGTTTCGTAAGTCTTACTACCGTTCCATATCAAGTTTGAAAACAGTCATTGTCTTCATCAGGATGTTCAATCCAAGTATCCTCAAAATAATCATCCACAAGTTACACTTCTGGTGGAGAAATGTTTTCATCAATAAGAAAGTTATACATCACTGCAATTTGCCCTATAGGAATAAATGCTAGTGTAGAGAGCACATGGATCTTTAAAGAAAACTGCCCCTGTGTTCTATCTTTGCTTGAATCCGTTTTCACTAATCTTATGATAAATATACTGACAAAAAAAAAAAAAGTGCTGTTATCTGCATGTGGAAATTCAATTTTAATTGCATTTATGGTTGCAAGTTCAAAATCTGTTAGACATAGGATTTGAAACAGGTGTTAACTCCTTTAACTCTTTAAGAAGTCTGACATATGTTCATTTTTATTCAGCAACAGTGTATAAGTTAAAAGGAATGCAATGGCTCATGCAGCGCGTGATCACAACTTGTCAGTAAAACTACAGGTTCTTTCTTGACCAGAAAATCAATATTCGATCATCTGTCGAGCCAGATTTAAACATTAAAGACTGTTCTCCATTTTCAGTTTTCAGTCTTTTGAAAGAAAACAAAACAAAACAATGTCTCTTCGACAATTTAGAGTAACTAACCCTAAATTTTGTTTCCAACTTAAATTCCGAATGGTTCTTTTTATGCTGCCCACAAATGGCAACTTGGTTGAATCTAAAGGACACTCGTGAGACAATATAATACGATGTATCACGTATATTCTTTGAATAATTTCGTGTGTTGTGCATCATATTCTTAGCTTCAATACCAGCATCATCGCTAGGATGGTTGTGCTCACAACACTCTTGACTAACGTTATCACACCACCCTTGCACATTGTTTTTTGTTTGTTTGTTCGTATTGCATACGTTTCCAATAAAGTTTTATCTTCACTTTGTTTCTTTTGAACAAATAAATTTTCGTTCAACTCTAACTCAGGTCTACTTTTCTCACTCTCAAAAAGTTTCCCGCTGGTACAGCGGTAAGTCTACGGATTTACAACGCTAAAATCAAGGGTTCGATTCCCCTAATGGCCTCAGCAGACAGGCCGAGGTGGCTTTGCTATAAAAACACACACACACTCAACAAAATTCAACTTTTTGGCGAAATCAGTTTGTAATAAAAGTATAATACCTTTTTCGATATAATGCATGCATAACCTACTGTGTTTGTTTGTTTTTTGAATTTCGCACAAAGCTACTCGAGGGCAATCTGTGCTAGCCATCCCTAAGTTAGCAGTGTAAGACTAGAGGGAAGGCAGCTAATCACCACCACTCACCGCCAACTCTTGGGCTACTCTTTTACCAACGAATAGTGGGATTGACCGTCACATTATAACGCCCTCACGGCTGAAAGGGCGAGCATGTTTGGCGCAACGGCGATGCGAACCCGCGACCCTCATATTACGAGTCACACGCCTTAACCTACTGTGTACAGGACTGTTCGTATATAGTAACCAGTGGTTAGTCGATGGCATTTTCAGGCACACTTCTCTGGACGTTTAATATTGTTTAGTACTTCTCAGCAGTGATGGAAAACACTAAAACTAAAGAAATATTTGTGATAGGGATTTAGTTTTCAAGAGAACTCCTAAATTGGACATTCAGGGATTCGGTTATTCCCTCCTTTGCCCCGCTCGTGATTAATTATCTATAGATCTATTGATTCCGGTGGAAGAATTGTTCACTGCACAAGTTCAAGTTGTTTGCAAGAGAGATTAAAAATTGCAGACATTCTGTAGGCGCCAGTGGCAGATTAAAGGTCGAGACCGGAAACCTGATGTCGATGGTGACAAATATTTGTCAAAACTCTTGTTGACGAGAAACATACTTGAAATAAAAGTATATATCAGAACGGCTGGTATGGGTTAAAGGTTAGGAAAAATAAGAGACCTAGGAAGGTCGAAACGTTGTTCTTTCATTATCAGTAAGTGTTAATACCCATATCAGCCGTTCTGAGATATATTTGTCAAAATAAACTTCTCGTGACTAGAGTTACCGGGTGGTTGGGATCTGTAAGTCTTATGCCGTATATTATACGCTAATTTTTTTGTGAGAGGAAAGCGGGAGTACCCTGAGAAAAATCAACTTTCACAGGACAGGCACCAAATAATTGACCTGTTTAATGCTCAAACTGACATGATAAAACAGCGTGAATGGATTGGAGAAACCAGGTCATTACGGATATTGTGATGTCGTGGCGAGGTTGATTCAGAGGTTAAATACACATATGGTCGCTGTTCATGGTATGCAGGACGGTAGGTAGTTAATGGTTTCGTTTGATGTTTTGAATTTCGCTCAAAGCTACACGAGGGCTACCTGAGATAGCCCTCTCTAATTTAGCAGTATAAGACTAGAGGGATGGCAGCCAGTCATCATGAACCACCACCAACTCTTTGACTACTGTTTTATCAACGAATAGTAGGATTGAGCGTTACATTGTAACACACCCACGGCTGAAAGGGAGAGCATGTTTGGTGTGACAGGGATTCGAATCCGCGACCCTCGGATTACGAGTCGAGTGCCTTAACCACCTGGTTTGTTGTTTAGTAGCCGGTCTGAAGAGCTCTAGATTGGGTGAAGTGCGTCGACTTTATTAGATATGACAAACAGTGTGGTTGAAACACCATTATTACAAACTCTTCTAATTATTGAAAATTCCTATGGAACCAGATCAAGATTGTGGTGTTTAAAATGTAATAGGCCTAATATTATGACAATTACTTGTAACATTTTATTAATTTTAAGTTATTTAACAGCGTGAACCATTTGCTGTATCATTATGTATAGGTTTAATGTATTTTGTTAATAATTTAAATAGTGTTAGTTGTTATCTTTTGTTTACAAAACATGTTTTCTCAATGCAGTAACACATAAAACTGACATATCGTTTTATATATAACTCGTAAACCTATTCACGGGGAGTTAACCTAATACAGTTTTTTTTATACTGGGCCTAGACAATGATATGAAAGAACCTAAAACCGACCGATACTCTTTGGACGACCGATGCATCAACGCCATTCAGCATCAGATCAATGAAGAAATGCACGCTAGTCTCATATACATGAACATGGCGGCTCACTTTGGCAGGAACTCTGTTGGCAGGAAGGGTTTTGCCAAATTCTTCAAGCACAGCTCGGACGAAGAAAGAGAGCATGCGCAAAAGCTAATCGATTACGTTAACAAACGAAGTGGCAAAGTGATTGCATTTGATATTAAGGTACATTTCAGAGTTAATATATGATATATATTAATATATAATCAGAATGAAAGTTAGGCTGAAATTGTAGCTATATTAGCAGTGATTGTACTCATTTTTTTTATTCGAAAAATATTTTTTAAAAAACAATGTACATGTACCAGTCTGATTGCATGATTGTATAATTATATTTTACACTTATTCAGCCGTATAACTATTGTATTGAAATTCCTCATATGAGAGATAAGCCTTTTTCGTATTGTATGTTGAGATAAAAATAATACGTCATTATTACTTAAATGTTTGGAAGTGTAACTAACTTTTCATAGCAACTGCAGTGAGTTGATCAAACATTGAGAAAAATTGTGGATTCTTATTGCATCATTATAAGCTAAGACATTTTTTTGTAGCAATTTAGATATTAGTTAGAGACTGCCTCTTGTTAAGAAAAAGTTAGTCTTGGAATGTTTGAGAATATTAATGAACAACATACTTTGTGAAATATCTGGAACAGTTATTAGATATAAATATATGTTAGTCAGTCAGTAAGTGCTTTTATTCGAGCATCATTTGTTAAGTGTAGAAGCCTGTGTGGAAACATTAAGTAGGAAATAAATTAATTTTTTATTGTCCTCTAGATGGATGTTCATTTATTTTCCTCAGATAACATAAAAGAACTTGTCAGTGAAAGAACAACATTGCAACAGACTGAAATTCTCTAAATTTTTGTTTTTTCTATAATGAGAACTAAATCTTTGAAGAAGTTTGTTTCCTAATAAACAAAATGAATATTTTGCAGTATTAGTAGTAATGCCAACAAATAAATTTGTTTTAATCCCACAGATGCCAGGAAAGGATGAGTGGAAGGATGGCTTGGAAGCACTGGAAGATGCAATGAATTTGGAGAGACACGTTAACAACAAGTTACACCATCTTCATCACATGGCTGATAAAATTTGCAGTGACCCACACGTAAGTTATCACCAGGTGGCTAAATAAGTGAAAAGTCAACTTATCTGTTTTGTATTAGAACTTTACGTGTACAGTTTTAGGAAGACTGTAATAGAAGAAAGTTGCACTTGTAAGGATAACTGCTTAAAGTTAAAAAGAGATATTTATGTTACTTTGTCAGGATTAAATGCAATATTAAAAATTAAATAGTTGTACCTAACACTAATTTGAAAAGAAGCTAGAGACTTCATGAAATGTTTTAAATTATAAATGAATTTAAAAAAGTCTGGTAAACAAAGGGATCAATGGGTTTTTTTATGTGAGTGTTGCAGACGTTTTGTGTGTAAAGAAATTCATATAAACATGCTAAATGAATAAATAAAGAATTGTTTTCATTTTTCAGTTGATGGACTACATTGAGGGAGAGTTTCTTACAGAACAAGTGGAATCAATCAATGAATTTAAAACCTACATTAGCCAGCTTGGAGCCATGAACAATGGTATGGGAGAGTACCTGTTTGATCGCGAGTTGCTGGAGAAGAGTAGTTAAGAAAAGAAGCTAAAACCTGAAGTATTCATTACATCAGTTAGTTCCTCAGTTTATTACTTTAATATTTCTTTTTTATTGTCACATGTTTATTCAATATGCGAAGTTTGGTCATGTTTTCTTTTTAAATGAATTTTAACAAAATATATGTAGTTTACAAATGGTTTCCATTGGGATTTTATTTTTTTGTAGAACCTTAGGACTATCAACAGTATTACTTCTGTAGAAGATGTAAGGTATAATGCTTGTTGATTTTTAATTGTGATTCTCATGACTTGTCCTGTAGTATAAACAAAAAACCTTTTTATGAGACAAATAAAACTACAGTAAAACCTGTTTAAGCCAGAAAGTGGATAGGGTAGAAACCTGTACAAGCTGGAAATATCAAAATTTTGCAGCATTATCTTAAGATTTCTCTCATAAAAAACCATCTATGTGGCAGAACCTGCTTAACGTGGATAGAAAACTATCTTTCACCTACCTCATCTATCAATGACTAGGATTAGAACCTGAGTAAGGTGGAAAAAATTTTTTTGATTAAATATTAATTTTTTATTTAATTAATAATTGATTTAAATATTAATAAATTCTTGGATGTTTTGTTACAGTAAGTATTGGTTAAATATATTGTCTTTTTTCTGCCATCATTATTTTTGCAGTTAAAGTAGATTCATGATTTGTAGAAATATATTTGTCTTTTAAGTGCAAAATTCTACTCTTTAAATAATTCTCACAAAAAATAAATTTCTATCTTCCCTAATTTTAAAATTTAGAGAAAATTTATCATAGGTAATAGGTAAAAGTAAAAATACACGCTGTTTCAAAAATTTAAGGAAGAATCAACTTCCTGCGGAATGGAAAGCTGATAATAAAGCATGGATGAGAAGTGCTATAATTGAGGAATTTTTTAACAAATTAAACAAAAGAATGGAACAATAAAATAGGAATATTCTACTTTTCCCAGATAATGCAACTTGTCACCCGAAAGTGACAAATATTTCAAATATTCATTTAATCTTTCTACCTCCATGTATAACATCAGTTCTACAGCAACTAGATAATGGAATTATACAGTATAAAATTGAAATACAGACAACTGATGCTTCAGCATATTATTGCAAACATTGATAACTGTAAGAAAGCATCTGAAATGACCATGAAAATTGGTGTGTTAGTTGCAACTGTATTTTTAAGTCATTCAATTGAATGTGTAATAAAGTGTTTGTAAAACTGTGGATTTATTCTTGATAATAGTAGAAATTGTGGAGAAGTTGTTATGATGATTCTAGTGAAATCCAAACTCTGATTGAGAAGATTGGTGCAGCTGATTCTGTGAACATGGAAAGTTTTATGAACATTGAGAAGAATGTTTTAACAGAAATTGATTTAAAATCTATAATACAATTGCAAGATAATAACAGTGGGAGAGATTCAGAAGATGAACAAATGGAAAAGATAGTGAGGAAATAGAAATTCCTACTTCATCACAAGTGTTGAGTTATATTAATGCTATCAAATTATATGCAAAATTGAAGGGGGAAAATGAACTTTATGAAAAGGCCGTAGAATTGGCATTCTCTTTTAACCGCATGAGAAAGTCCATTAGAAAAACAGTTGAAATTGGACATTTTCTTCAAATAAATTTGATTAAGATTGGACTTGTATATATATTTTGATTGTCTATTTTTGTTCTTATTCTAATAAATATAACATAAACAGTATAATAACTTTATTCACCAACGTCTTACTTCCCTTGAGTCAAGCAAGTATAACATTCCACTAAAAAATTATATATAATCAAGGAAATACATATTTTCTATGTCTAAGACAGATATTTTACTAGGTTTTGTGCGATTCTGCCTTAGACAGGTTTTACTGTATTATAAAAACACACCTGTTCTGTATCATGATTAACATCTACCAGAGACACTTATAGTCTATCAAACAAGTTTGAATAGTTGGTAACACTAACTTACATGTTCTAGAAAAATTTGGTAAATAGACCAACATAAATTTAGTGGCACTAAAAGCAGAACTAGGTACAATCTGAAACTACATGTATATACTTCTTTAACAGCAAGTTTTTAACGTTTATAATCTAAGTTGATTATGTCAGTAGTCGTGCAGAGATTCAACTAATTAAAATATACACAAGTGATAACACAGTCTGTGTTGAAATACCCCATGAATATTACATTCCGTTGATAGGAAAATGCCACTGTTAAAAACAAGTATTTCTTGAAGCAAACTTAACCTTATAAACAGGTTGAACTTATTTTTAATGTATTTTGGATGTTTTATAATTTGGTTTGTGTTCATTATATTTACTATAAACAGTGTTTTTATCAGAAGACACAACACTCTTTGGTATGTGACAACCTTCTGAACTTAGCAGATGGTTTTGGGAAATACAGTTTATATCTTCCCCTGCCAGTTTTATGATTGTATGATAGATTAGGCATTTATTCTAGGTGAAATGTTTGAATATAATAGAGTATAACGAATTAGCAGTAAGAAATAACAGCATCATGGTTGTAGCAAGTAAGGAAATTTCTTAAGTTTGGGAGTGAGATACGAACATTTTGTTATCCCTGTGTTGTTACTAGTACAACCTGTGACTGGTATGGTTTTGTTACATCATTTTTATGACAAGGTAGATTTTGTTTCGAATAATAGTTTTGTTAATAAAAAAACGATTGGTGACAATAATAGGAATTACATGGGGATGTGTTACAGAGTTAGAGGGTGTCAGAAACAATGTTGCATAAAACATAAATTTACAGGGAAAACTGAAACATTTATTGAAACATTTATTGAGACTTAACATACTTTGATTTGAGTTCAAAACACTCTTGATAACTTGAACACTTGCAAACATAATATGTGTATAATTTTTCCATAATTTGTTTTGTCAGATTTTAAATGTATACCGAGATACAAACATGACCGTTTGATTTGATCTGAACTTGAATGAATTACATTCATGTTCACATCTACCCAACTTTTTCTTTTCGAGACAGGTCCCGACCTTTCCTTCTTTCCACTGCTACCTTTGCCTCCACCCAAAAGACCATTTAGTGAGACATTCCCCACCCAAAAAGTCAAGAATAATAACGATAATTAATTTATTAAAATAATAATAATAAAAAAACAAACAAACCCACCACTTAATCCTAATAACAATCCACGAAAGGGGACGAAGAGGAACTACAAAGTTCCTGAACACCCCAGTTGGAGAGAGAACTCTTCGGATTTCTCTCTCTCTAAACTGAACCCCTGCCACGTTAGTTTAGTTTAGTTTAGTCAAACATGACCATCAGAAAGAAATGCTGGTAACGTCTATTGAAAAAGAAACATTTTATTTCCTAGGAGGTTTCAGTTTCCATGATCAAAAATGATTCTTGCTGAATGACCCATAATCCAAAGATATTTTGAGTTTCTTTCTCTCATACGTCATTTTCTCATTGATGCTATTGGTCTTTCATAGTTCTTTGATACCACTTCACTGAGCAAAGTGGACAAGAGTTATTTTATTAATACTTTCTTTTCTTCAGAAAGTTAGTAACAAAATTCACCAATCACAAAAAGACTTGTAACGAAACACAAAACCTTTTGTAACAATGGGATGGTAATTGTGTCATGAGAAATGTTTTCATAACAGAGTCCATGTCATGAACTGTTAACAGATTCATAACAGTGACAATGACTAGTATTACTATGGAAACAACAGCATATTTTATTGCATTTTCACATTTTCAGTTGAATTTAAGTATATCATGTATTATACAAGTCGTGTAAACAAAAATATATTGTTTTACAGTGTTCCCATTGAGGAAGAATACTAAACATACAATGACACGTATACTCTATTAATATTTTAAAGCAAGTTAAGTAAAAATGTACCTAAATTTTATGTACCTAGAAAGATATTCAAATAAATTTCTTGTAGTTAAGATAAAAACATTCTAAAAAAACAATAAGTATTGATGATGGTTGATATATTAGGGCGCTGAAGTGGAGTTTGGCCTATCAAAATAGGAATATCGTTGTATCTTATACATTATATGTTTTCATAACCATTATGGATAATTTTGGTATGTAATGTTCAATGGACAGGCAGGGATTCTAGATTCTATAAACATTTGTATGTATAATTTAGAGATTGAATTAAAAGTTTTTTCAACACAAATATAAAAATCATGTGCAATGGCATTATTCTTTCATTTGCCATTTGAATGTTTTTCCTGACTATTTCAATTACTTTGAGCCATATTGTACTAAAGTTAAACAAAAGGTGTTAAACATTCTTAACGGATATGAGACAAAATCAGTTGAAGAGCTCGATAACTGAGGTATCGTGACAAAAACTTCCAGAATTATTTTGAGAACTTTTAACTCGGTGTCTGCGAGGACATTAGCTTCATAAATCTGCACTACATCAGTTGGAACGAAACCAGTTTTCTGGGCACGTATTTCAGTTCAGCGTATGGTCTACTGTACGCAAAGGCACACAATCAACTGTCTATTCCGTGCCAACCACAGTAATCGAAAGCGGAATTTTTGTATTATAAGTCAACAGAATTGCCGTTGAAGCTGTCTGTTAATCTAATTAGGTGGTCTGTATTTTCTAAAACTACAGACCACCTAATTAGACTAACAGAATCAATTACAGACAGCTTCAACAAAAACGAATGCACTGTAGTTTGCTTTCTCGACATTGAGAAAGCTTTTGACACAGTGTGGCATAACGGATTACGTCATCGGATAAAGGAAATGGCTTTACCCCAGGGAGTAATTCGCTGGCTATCAAACTTCCTGGAAAACAGAACGTGTAAAGTAGATGTGAATGGGACCCACTCAGGGTCCTTTTCACCCGAGGCAGGAGTCCCGCAGGGAGGAGTAGTTAGCCCTATCTTAGTTATCATGTATGTAGGTAATATGCCACTGTCGGACCTAAATTTAGGTTTTGCATCACAATTTGCTGACGATGTGGCGGTCTGGAAGAATGCCTCCACTCCTTAAATAGCATTAACAAACCTCCAACCAGTCCTAAATAATATAGAAGAATACTGCCAGAAATACAGAATAAAAATTAATATTCCGAAAACCCAAGTAATATTATTCAGCAGATTAAATAAACTAAAAAAAAGATGCACCAAAGTTATACATGAATGGACCACTTTTACAGACTGCTACTTCTGCTAAATTTCTAGGGTTAACTTATGATACCAAATTAAAGTGGATACAGCATACAAACAATATCCTGATTAGAATCTGGAAAAGAGCAAATTATGCAAGAAGTCTTTCAGGTGAAAATCAAGGTACATCACCTGACAATATAATAAAAATCTACAAAACGTACATCAGACCTATAATAGAACATGCATCTCCTGCCTGGATAAACATAACACAGAATATTACAAAAAACTACAAATAATACAAAACTCAGTTTTAACTTCAGCCTATAAAGTACCTTATAGTACTTCATCCATATTCATGTACAAGTATGAAAACATAAAGACAATATCTGTAAGACTCTTGTATAATGCACTAAACTATTTTAATAAAAATTGGCATAAAAATGATTTAATGTGTGATTTCGACAGATGCTACGTACATGGTCCTAAGTATTTCTCTCCTATAAATATATATTTAAGAAATATAAAACAAGCTGGCCACCATGCACGAGACGCTTAAAACTAGTTTATTTTATTGTACCTTACTTTATTTTTTTATTTTTAATAAGTATTTCATATATATTGGAAAAATAAATATTATGAATATACAAGTGAAGAAAAAGGAAAAAGAACCACAAGAAAACGAATAGAAATATTGGAAAAAAAAGGAAAACAACAACAAACCTTTTCAACACTATACATGGACATTGACCTGAAACGGGCCTGAGTACAGTGTAATACTTTGGCCCAAAGTTATACCCAATAACACACCCAATAGTCGACATTAAAGTTAGGGATGGAGGAAGAGGTCTCGTGCACCTGACCCTCCTGAGTATTCAAAAATTAACATATCCAAACATCTACACAGAAGAAGCGTTGAGCCACCGTTGGAATGCTGTATACCCGGACTATGGAGGGTAGGTGCTCAGTTATTATTGAACTATTTAGGTAAGAAGTTTATGATTTGTGGGTGGGGGTCGGGAACGTTACAGATGTAGAAATCAAGAATGATTTTAACAATAAAATTATTTACACACTCTTACTTTAACCATCTTTAATGGTTGTAGGTAGTGACAACTACAAAATCAAACGAGTTCATTCATTCTTAAGGGCAAAGTTTATATTACCACCAGATCGACAGTATGACAATATATACAAAAGTTTAAGGAATATTAAGGAGGACATTAAAATAAATTTAAGGACCGCTACTCCCACCGAGAAAACACAGGAGCAGTAAAGTATGGATATTGAGACTAAATAAAGTATTGTGTGTGTTGTGTTATTTATTTATGCGGATTAATAATAATTCCGCTTGTTGACGTTTTCTCTTAATCTACACAATAACTCATATGTTATATTCATTGCAATTAGAATGTGATTATTTAATATATTCCATATCTTAAAATTCAGGTATCAATTATGTGTAAATGTCCAGATAATTGAGTGATATGAAAACTGAAAACTACCTAAGTATCGCGACACTGTTTTACTGGTAAAATTCAATGAATATCCGTGATAAACGAATGAACAGTGATGAACAAACACGCACAAAAGTATCAGATAACAAAATCGATTTATGAAAGGCGACGGGTGTGAGAATTCAAGTTAGTAGAAACTTAACTAAAATATTTTAATCTTGAGATAAGAAAAAGCGTACTTTTTATCAAATTTTTATAACAAACCGTTTATGGCTGTTTATTCCAATACAATCATAGTTACAACGGAAATACAACAAAAACAAGCGTATTAATGTTATTTTTATTTATATTTGCTTCTTACACCAACTACATCAAATATTTATATTTTAGGTAAAGCATCCAGAATTAAGTTGCCCTTTAGTTTAACAACGCAGCAAACAGTGAGCACAAAGTAATTGATTTTAACGATTAATTAATTCGCATTAATCACGCAGTCATATTTAGTTGCAACAGTAAACGCTAGATGACATACTGTTTGGGAATTTCGCACAAAGCTACTCGAGGGCTATCTGTGCTAGCCGTCCCTAATTTAGCAGTGTAAGAATAGAGGGAAGGCAGCTAGTCATCACCACCCACCGCCAACTCTTGGGCTACTCTTTTACCAACGAATAGTGGGATTGACCGTCACATTATACACCCCCACGGCTGGGAGGGCGAGCATGTTTAGCGCGACGCGGGCGAGATGACATACTGACAGCATCCTAAAACAAGCGCAGTCATTATTGTTTTGACAGTATCCTAAAATAGTTTTAAAGAATCACACTTCTCAAGTTATAGATTATGTTTTTGAATTTCGCGCAAAGCTACGTAAGGGCTATCTGCGAGAACCGTCCCTAATTTAGCAGTGTAAGACTAGAGGAAAGGCAGCTCGTTATCACCACGCACCGCCAACTCTTAGGCTACTCTTTTAACCAACGAATAGTAGAATTGACCATCACATTATAACACTCCCGCAGCTAAAAGGGCGGGCATGTTTGGTGTGACGGGGATTCGAACCGCTGACCCTCAGGTGACAAGCCGAATGCCTTAACCACTGGGCCATTAAATTATAGAAGAAACTATCTCAGTTATAAAAATTTATATACCAGAATTTTTAAATCTCGTTGTTTTGTTTGTCTTTAACTCCTTTTGGGTGCAACTGTAACTTTCACGACGAACATTTTTTTTTAACATTGTAAAATGTTGAGTATTT
This sequence comes from Tachypleus tridentatus, assembly GCF_004210375.1. Taxonomy (NCBI): domain Eukaryota; kingdom Metazoa; phylum Arthropoda; class Merostomata; order Xiphosura; family Limulidae; genus Tachypleus; species Tachypleus tridentatus. The sequence goes on from NC_134831.1 coordinate 72,381,102, forward strand.
TTGGTAGATCATTTCGTTAATTTTGAATAGTTTTGTTTTTTGTTTTGATGTACAAGCACTAAACAAATACTGTTGTTTTGTTGATGAAAATCCTTCAATCTAAATTATGTGTTTTATCTCAGTAAATTTTAAGTGTGAGGTAACTCTTAATAAATCTAGTTTATAAGCTGTCCAATCGTGGTTAGCGGTAAGTTTAATGAATTACAACACTAAAATTCGGCGCTCGATTCCCCGTTGTGAACAGAGTACAAATAGTCCAATCTGTAGCACCCAGCATGGCCAGGTGGTTAAGGCGCTCGACTCGCAATCTAAGAGTCGTGGGTTCCCGTCATTCCAAACATACTCGTCCTTTTAGCTGTGGGGACGGTACAATATAACGGTCAATCCTTTAGTTGTTATTTTGAATTACGCGCAAAGCTACTCGAGGGCTATCTGCGCTAGCCGTCTCTAATTTAGCAGTGTAAGACTAGAGGAAAGGCAGCTAGTCATCACCACTCACCGCCAACTCTTGGGCTACTCTTTTACTAACGAACAATGGGATTGACCGTCACATTATAACGCCCCCACGGCTGAAAGGACGAGCATGTTTGGTGCGACCGGGATTCGAACCCGCGACTCTCAGGTTACGAGTCGAACGCCTTCACACACCTGGTCATGCCAGGCAACATACCTTGATAACATTAAATATCAAATATAATACACTGTCAAAGAATTATACAATTTGAAAAATCATCACAATATATAACACAGTCAATACAAATAACCTTATGATCATAAAATTATACAGCACATTAAAGTGCTTAAATACAAATGTTATCTTTTTAACTTAACACAATTAACAGATTTCTTCACAATGTGGTTTAGGTTTCAAAAGAGAAACGGGAATTTTCTGGTTAGGCTTTCCAACCAATTGACATGTATGATACGTTTTACAACACTTGCCTAATTTTTGGCCGAAAGAAATATCTCATAATTTTGTCACATGGCTTGTTGACAACTAAATAACCTCTCACTGGAAGTTCATGGGTAACTTTCAATATTTAAGAATGATGTGCTTTTAATAAACTACAGCCCAGTCCTCTGAAGCTGGCACATTTGGTGGTCTCCATTTTCTTACGAGGACACCATTTTTGAAAAAAAAAGTAACTACCATGAACTTTCTCCAGTTCATCTTGAAAGAGTACATATTTACATAGTAATGTGATTTGTGGATCATTTTTTTCTCAGCGATCAATTTACTTCTCGCAAGTGGAATTTATCCAGCTGTATCAGGTCCCTCACGTCCATCATTGTCATTCACCAAGGGTTTGTCAGTAGAACAGTTATTCACAAGATCCATGTCGGACCCAAAACAATATCTGAGACAAATCAATAATGCCATTCTCTGAACACATGTCCATCATTTGTTTTTGGTTTAATTTCTTACCCTGAGCTCGAGTCACAGCACATGAGGGAAACGAATATGAACTTTCTTCAACAACAACATCATCCTCAGATGAAACAGTGATCGGCTCACTGACCACCTCGTGTTCAGCAACAACTTTCCCCCCCCCCTTAAAATTGTTTCCCAACAATAAAGATACACTATTAATTGGCAGAATACTACAACTACAACTGGTCCCCAAACTAGGTCTGATGTTAAATAAATGTTATGAAGATAAACAATAACAAAGCCAATCTTAATACCCTGAGCAATAAGAGATTCACTAGTGACAGAAATCGAATGTAAGGGCAATATACCCTCGAACAACAATGATTGAGTCTCCTCAGTATCCCGCAGATTTCTCCAAGCCCGTTTCCTTGGCTGTGGTTTCGCTAGATAGTAGATAGGGACACTGGGAAGCTCGTTAATCCATTCATGCGCGACACTAATTTGATGACGAGGCATTTGGTTACCTTAAGAGAGATCATATTCATTTATTAAAGATACAGTACCAACAGAGACAAAAGGTCTAGGTTTCTCCCTAATTACATCAACCTTTTTAATCAGTGGCTAAATCAACAACATTGGGTGATCTGGTAATACTACATTCATATGTGAACAATTTATAATAACAGTTATTACACATAATGATTTATATGCAACAGTTTTACAAAGTTACAAGCAACACTGAGTCTTCTATCTGGTCGGGAACTGAACATTTTATCGACGTTCACGGAAAGCGAATTAATTTTATGATGATACACAGGTACACTTCTCTTGACGGCTAGCTAGCTTGAAGCACACGTTAGCATTTTACTAACGACAATATATAATGTCCCCGTAGAAATACTAATGTTCGAAGGTAATTCGCTGACATATGTAATGTTTGAAATCTATACGAGGGCTGTTCAAAAAATACGCGGACTGTTTGAATTGCGTGGCTCCAGGGGAATCCGCTTGGTGTCGCTAGGTTTGCACAGATCAGCTGATTACGACGCCATTTCCCGATTGCAGATACCTTCATTTGTGTATTAGCTACGCGGTTTTAAGTGAAGTGCGATTTTTTCGTTTGGCGGATTTCAGAATGAGTGATCTGAAGGAGCAACGACTTGCTGTGAAATTTTGTGTTAAACTTGGAAAATCTGCGACTGAAACTTTTGCTATGCTTAACACGGCTTACGATGATGTTGCTATGAAGCGTACGGCATGTTTCAAGTGGCATGAACGTTTTAAGGATGGTCGACAGTCCATTGAAGATGATGAGCGTCCTGGACGTCCTTCTACGTCAACTGACGACCCACACGTCGACAAAATCAACACCCTGGTGCGAGCAAATCGACGTCTGACTGTCAGGGAGCTTGCTGAAGAGTGTGGGATATCAGTTGGATCTTGTTACGAGATTTTGACCGAAACATTGAAGATGCACCGCGTTGCTGCGAAATTCAGTCCTCAGAACTCGTGAGTTTTTGGCCAAACACTCGATCACTGTTCTTCCCCACCCCCCCTACTCACCTGACCTTGCTCCTTGCGATTTTTTCTTGTTCCTCAAACTCAAAAGACCCTTGAAAGGAAGAAGATTTGAGACGATTCCCGAGATTAAGGCAAATGCGACGAAGGAGCTGGAGGACATTACAAAAGAAGCGTACCAGGACTGTTTCAACAAGTGGAAACACCGTTGGGATAAGTGTGTGCTTTGGGAAGGAGAGAACTTTGAAGGGGTCCCAGACCTGTAACTTCTAAATAAAGTACATTTTGTTTTATGACGTCAGTCCGCGTATCTTTTGAACAGACCTCGTAGTTTTCCGATTAATAATCGCTTGTCATAGTTATAGCTTCCGAGGCTTACATCGTAATGACTGTAGAAGCTAGCCGTCAATAACACTATGTAACACAAATTTTGTTCCTGGATAGTATGTGTTATTTCTTAATTGCTTATGTTGTAAAAGTACAGAAAATAGCCATTGTTCCCTTCAAACTTTACTTTTGTGACCTGGATAATGAAATTTAGAAATTAACCTATTTTCTATGTAAAAACGGAGAAATTTGCACATTTTCATTTACATAAGGTCTGAATAAAACAACATATGCATCAAGATTTACATGTATTTGTACTAAAGTTATACAAAAATGTTTAGAAGTGAGTAGTTTTCGAAATTTGCGACTGTAATGTAAATCATTTCACGTATCAGCCCCCACATATAGTCTCCCATCATGTTTTCGTTATAAGCTTCTTGGTAGCGGCGTTTAAAGTCCAGTATATCTTGGTGGAAGCGCTCGCCTTGCTCCTCTGAGTATTCTCTCATGTTCTCCTTGAATGTATTAAGATGAGCATCAAGGATATGGACTTTCAGGAACATCCTGCAGCCCATTTTGCCGTAGTTCTTTACTAGAGCCTTAACTAGTTCCACATAATTTTCGGCGTTGTGATTGCCCAAGAAGCCCCGAGCCATTTGCGACAAAGCTGCCCCAAACTTTTCCCTTTCTCCTGAGTTTCTTGGAGAATTTTGTGCACTCTAGGATTTTCTTTATTCATGGTCCAAGAAGACACCAGGTTTAACCTTTGCCTCAGACAGCTGAGGGAAGAAGTCTTGAAGGTACTTGAAGGCTGCAGACTCTTTATCAAGAGCTGCGACAAATTGTTTCATAAGACCCAATTTTATGTGCAATGGTGGGAACAACGCCTTTTGGAGGTCCACTAGTGACTCACATTTGACATTGTGCCTCCCCACAGAGAACTCATTCCATTGTACTTCCTGTTGTAGTGCGCTGCAGTGTCCCTGCTGTCCGAAAGGCAAAGATAACTTGGTAAAGCCTCCTTGGAGACCCATCAGGAATGTGACCATTTTGAAGTGTCCGATAACCTCGCAGCCATATTCATCATACTCACAGAGTACTTTTCCCCTCCTGTCTTGATAAATTGGCCACATATATAGCAGAATGCGTCAGGAGAATGCTTGCAGCTTCATGATACTAGCTCTAATAAAATCAGATAGGGCTATGTGCTCACTCAGGCAGCTAGAACTAAACTGAAGTGGTGAGTGGTGAGCCCCTGTATATATATTCTTATGGAAAGTTCCAGAAAATTCTTGTAAGTTCGAAAAAATTCTCTGTCAGCTACTCAGCACTTAATATACCTGGAATGTTCTAGAAAATGGGTACATTTGAAAATTTCATTACCTGGATCACAAAAGCAGTGTTTGAAGAGAAAAATAGTTTTTTTTTCAATTTACTTTAGACATAAGCGATTGGGAAATAACACTTTCTACCCAGGAACAAGAAAAAGTAAAAAATTTGTTATATAGTGTATTCTACTGTCTCTTGGCAACAATATTCGAAGATACGCTAATGCTTTTGTAAAACGTATATTGTTGATTCTTACACTCGAGAATCATCTACAAATTTAAAGAACAGGCGGACTTACGCAATACACATTTAGCAACATAAGTTACATACACTTCTAAATATATATTTAACTGAAACAAACAAAAATGTTAAACAAAATAATATTCATTACATTAAGAATAATCACGATTTTGAGATATCAAAAACTTTATGCTATCATTGTCTGATAAAGAAGACATCGCATGAACTGTAAGATCTGGTTAAACTGGGGTTTTTAAAAGACAAAACTCACTTTTTGTTGTCTAGTTTGAAGCAGCTGTGTGGACCACAACAAAGTACAAAATAACAAAAAATTCCAGTCAGAAGACCAGTAACACTAATGTCTCGGGTCCTCAAGAGACAAAATGCTGTTATGGAACGTTTCCCTTTTCCAAGTAACATCAATGGCACATTTCGGGCTTTAATTAACCAATAAAATAAATTCTTACTTATCTTAGTAATCTACTGGCATTCTAAGTATCTCTTATTTTTGCTTGCTTATTCTGCTCGAGAAATGATAAACATTTGTGACTTAGGGTAGGCTACCATGTAAAACAAGTAATTACCAGTTCTTGTACGTTTCAGTAACAAAACGCTCAGGAGTTTCTTGCCTTTGAAATAAATTTATGAGCAGATTGCTAAAGACGTGACCACACGAGCACAATGTTACATATACGAGTACTAAGTGGATAAGCACATTGCTAAACATACCAGTCGTGTTGATAAAACGAAATTCAAAAGCAACAAAAAGTATCAGATAGACAGGATATTCCTAACGTTTTTAGGCGCTGTTCCATATTATTTATTTTGATATTATATCTTTCAAGTCTCTCTAACACTAGGTGTAATAACTTTTCACTTTTTTATTTTTTTGGCGCGATTACATTTTCACGTACATTTGGTTTTGCTTTAAGTCTATATATATATGAACATACACACAGACAGAAACACGAAACCCAACCATTAACTTAAACTAACTACCTGTAGTTATTACAAGGTGATGATCCGACTTTAATGTTAGTACGAACCTGGTAGGATTACAGATTATCACGAATTAGTAATGTGTCGTATATAAAAGAGAATTATAAATCAGCTAACTTACACGTATTAACCATCTTTATATTTAAGTTACTCTATTAACGCACATGTCATTTTAACATAATCAGCAATAACTTTCATCGAGTATGAAAACACATTAAGATAGTATATTAATGAGTTGTAAAACGGATCTATAAGCATAATGAATAGATTTATTTTGGGAGAACACACCACATGTTTAGAAAGAACATTAGTGTGTCTTACTGTAATAAGAGGCTCATTTTGGAAAATCCAGACTGTAATTAAAGCCAAAGTAATTATTTTGTTTTTCTTCATTAAATTCGTATTTTCGTATAATAATCCTATTACATTGGCATCTGGACCCGCGTAGGGGTATTTGTTAAATAAGTTGCATACCTCTTATGAAAATATAATGAAAGGATAAGAAGTGGCAAATAATTAATGGACACTTTCACGTTGTATTCTATAAAGACTTAACAACATATTCATGAACTGTGATCGTGGTTTTCATTGGTTGCGAAACGACATGAGCTACGAAGGCAGAAATACTAGTCTTCTTGGGCTTGGTAGAATGATAACTGAGAAAAATGACTTTGTTAATTATTTGGAGTCAAATGACCATGTCACTGAAATTTTGTTAATTAAATAACAAGTCGCATAGGGATAGAAAATATAATAACAAGCCATATAAAGATACAAAATCTTATGACACATAATAAAGGATCATATCTTCTTACTAGGAAGTAAAGTGTTCCATATAGTAGCTAGAGTTTTAAGCAAATTCCCAAGTATGTTAAATAAATAATACTTATTGTTTTTCTGGCCGTGTGGTGCAGCTTCATAACTTGGATATAGCGAGATGGATGTGTGCTGAAATCCTAGTTGACTAATTATTTTAGAGCAAAATCATATCGGGATATAGGCTGTGCCCATCGCAGAAATCTGTTAAAACAAGGTAGCATGTCAGTAAAGCTAAGGATATTGTTAGGAGAATATCGTGTCATATCATTAAAAGAAAATGGTACACTTACAATAATAAGCTATCATATAATTCTTGATGAAGAGAAACCCGCTTGAAATAAAAATGTATCTCAGAAGAGCTGGTATGAGTATTAAAACTTATATTGATAAACAGAGAACAACTTATCAATAAAAGACATCATACATCTATCATACCAGTAGAATGAGCAACCATATTATTAAAATGGAATTGATCAGCATTTTACATATCGTATCACATCTGTTGACTGGACCTGTAGGGGTGCAAGTAAAGATGTTTCTAAGTATAACGAAATACGAAGTGAGACAGAATTTAAAATATATATAAAAAGGCAAAAAATGTGGGTACTTAACATGTTTTCTTTTAATGTGAAATACTGAAAAGTGTTAATTTGTAAACCTAAGAAATTGCAATAAATATGGAGGTCGAATGTTTCAGCGTAACTTAATACAATTATAGATTTTTTTTCTTCCAATTCCATGATTTAAGTAAGGTGTACATCGTTGTATTGATTCATACTTTGTTATTTTGTTATGCTTAGCTACGAAGTCACGTGATTTAATGTTTTTGTCAGCAGATGGCGTGGTATCAGTATTAGGGGGGTACAGGTTGAAGTTTGTCTTGGTAGTGGAATGATAGACTTGAAAGAAGGAAATTTCTATGATATGTAATTTAGTTCATGCCTTGTTTATCACTAAAAGTGAAGCTTCAGTGCTTTATGTGTTTCTCAGATAATAAAAAATGAGTAACGACACTACAAGACTGTCAGGATATCCAAAATTCTCTATTTCCGTGGTGACTAAAGCTCCACCGACTGCAGCACCCATTGAAGACAATAGTATTCCATTAGAGGTATCAATTGTTTTAGCTTTGCTGTTTTTTGTTGCCTTTACAGCCAATGTATTTGTTATTGCTACATTTTTTTCGAGCTTCAGTTTGCGAAGAGTGGTTTTTAATATGCTTCTTCTGAACTTGGCGCTCGCCTGCCTCGTGGAATGCGTGTGTAACATGTTGCTAGCTTTGTATTACATTACAAGAAGCTATTGGACTCTAGGGGCGACAATGTGTTCTGTAAATGCATTTTTCATCCAACTGGCCACTCTGGAGCTTACATTTGGAATCACTATAATGTCGGTCCAGCGATGGGCTGCAATATGGAGGCCCTTGGAATTCAAACGTTTGTTAACAGTACGGAAACAAATTGTTGCTATGGTGATGCTGTGGCTGGCGGGTATTTGGATCGGGCTGCCTTTTCTAATCGGACGGATCGAAGTGCGCGTTTTTCCGGCACGATACTCGTGTAGTATGGGGGATAATAATTGGTTTAGTTACGGCCTCGTACTTACTGTCTTCTGTTATTCTCTTCCAGTCACAGTAAACCTCCTCTGTGTCGCATACCTAGGAATGAGAAGACTGAAAGAACATCAAGGAAAAAAGAACAAGCGACAGGAGCTCACGTATACGGAGCTCTTCTTCCAAGAAACGTTTCTGTGGGGAGAATGGGCCAGTGCTAAGTTGTTAGTTATAATCGTTATTGCCTACCTAGTGCTCGAGGTTCCATACATCGCAATAAAGCAAATAAGTCAGATGTGTCAATGCTACAACAGCACAAAAACACCCCCGCCGTATTTGAACATGACTGGTCTAGTGGAAGAACCAGCAGTTGGTGTGGACACTGGTTTCACTTGGTTACGGTTCCTCTTTCCCGTCGTGTATCCCTTTGTTATTTTTTGGCAACGCAAGGACTTCAGACGCAAGTTTCTGTCTCTGTTTTATTGTTGCCACAACAATTCCATAGGAGACATGTCTCCCAGGCCTTCTATTCACAAGAAACGGAAAACAAGTAAGGATATCACCAAGAACCCAAATAAGGTTAAAGACACAAAGGCGGCTCTCATTACTCCCGTACTATTTGCTACGTCGGAAGGATTGCATTTGCGGCTATACGACCCTTCCTCTAATATCAAAGAAAAGCATATGAAATCTGTCTTAAACGGTTCTATACCAACAAACTGGACTTTAGAGCCTCAATTTATTAACTTTTTTTGTGATGTTGAGGATGACGTCATGAGGGACTACTGGGGTGATGAGGACATGGAAGACGCCACAGAAGATGAAATTGATTCTACCACCCCTTCTCCAGCTCCAACACGTCGAGATTCCATCATCGACTTCAATACACCTAAAGAAAATACGGTACACAATAACAGTTCTGAAAAAATAGAGCAAGAGACTACAGATAATACGCCAGAGAGCGTAGAAAGACCGAGTCCATGGGATACCGACAAGAGTATTTCCACTTTATCTGACAAAGTAGACGGCACTTTTGTTGTGAACAAATCCCACAATTCAACTATGATACTGACAAAACCAAAGAAAACCAGAAGAAACGTACGCTTCGCCGATACCATAACTATATTCAGACCTTTAACACCAAAATTTAAAACATTTGTGAAGGAACCTAATGCTTCTACATTATCTAAAGCTCTTTCCTCAAAAATTCCTCGATGGGTGAGGACGAAAACCTCCAACAAGACTTCCTTAAATCAAACAAAAAATCCGACTAAAAGAAAAAAAATTGCTTTCTTTCAACACGAAAACAACCAAAAAGGCTAAAAACATGGAAAAGATTAAAAAGACAAATTCATCGAACCGAAAATACCAACCCACGCGAAAAGTTAAAGTCTCTTCTGTGGGTGCTGTGAATGGAACACAACGGAAGCTTAGGCCATCTCAACAGCTTTGGAAGTAAAGAAGTTAAAAGGACAAACGGAAAATTGTTACAATGCCTTCTAAAGCATGAAATGATTACGAAACAATTAACAACTAGACAAAGAAATTACACTAGATTATAAGCATAAGAAATACGGTTTTGCAAGCTCACTTAGGCCTTATCCACATTTTTCTTGTTTCTGAAGAAAATCGGTAATAAGAGAAAACAATGATATTGCATACTATTGAATGTGACACCCAAAAGTTTCAGGAAAGCTCAGTAATTCATTTGAAGTAACGATAGAACCCATTTCATGTTGCTCGAACTCTCGATTTGCTTATCAAAGTACAAATGTCGTGACGCTGGAATTGTGCAAGTGATTCAGAGACGGTGCTAAACCTAAAATAGTATAAATTACGAAACGACTACTTAGTAAATCTTATATGTAATTAATAAAACGAAATTTGTTATATTAAAAAAGGTTACAACAGATTTATCCTCACGAACTTGATGCCACACACTTAGCAATATGTTCGCATCTTTAACAACCCAAAAAGTAAAAATGTTGGGAAACTGAAATACTAGAGGACAACAGTTGGCGGTAAAGCAGCACCTAAAATAAGTTATGTTAGAAAATCAGTCAAATGTAACGTCACAGACGATATGTTGAAGAAAAAAAACCTTTTCTTAAAGTCTAAAGATGGCTGAAAAATTGAAGGATTTAATAACAAACAGTACTTTAATTGTGCACGTGACGTTTTCGACCATCTTTTCAACTTATTTGGTGACCATATGTTCAAGAACATTTTGAACTGTATAAAAACGCATACATTTCCAAGTTTCTGTTTAAAAGCCGACATTAAAAAAAATCCGCTCGATTTAAAAAACCGTTTTAGGAACAAGTGTTTGCTCTCTTACAGCAGGAGGTATTTTACTAGCCTAATCCATTTTCATTAAAAATGTATTTTGTTTTTTGCTGTAACCTATTTCATTTTCTGCTAAAGTGACGTATTATAAAGGTCGACAAATTGTCTTCACTAGCGAATAGTTACCGTTTAGCCTTTGTTTCAGCTGAACGACCAGATATCTCTGAGATCCTTCGTAATACAACTAACAATTGGATTACATAAGTTATTGTCTACTAATGGGTCAGTGGTAAGCTTCTGAACTTACAAATCTCAAATCCGGGTTTCGATTCCTCGCGAGTGGCAAAGCGCAGATTGTTCGTTGTGTAGTTTTGTGCTAAGAAACAAAACTCCAACAACTACAGATGACTATTGCGTGGTTGTTATTAACATCACCAATGAAGTACAACATTCAAACTGTACATAGTTTACCATCAGTACCAGTTATAACCTTAATGGCACACCGAACCTGTTTGTGATAGCAAAATAAGTTTTAAATCTGTTACGAGTTCAGTATGAAACGATCTGTTTTGGTGAATATTAATAAATGTGTGACAGTTAAAAAATGACCTTGACTTTATTGTGCCAGAGAAGGGAGTTGTTGTAAGTAAATTTATATATAATATAACTTACTAAAAAAGAAAGTTCATAAGATAGATATCTTAAACAGGGTTCGGTAATCCTTTAAAGAAACAGAACCATTGTTCTGCTTTTGTCTAAAGAAAAAATATTTCTAGAGTCGTGAATGAATATCAATATATTAAGTGTTAAAATATGATAAACTTACTTCAACAATAAATGGAGAAATAAAGACAAATACACAGGGAATGGACTGTATTTCACGATAATAATATTCAATTATTTACTTTTATTCTTCTCAGCAAAACGAACAGTTTAACTTAGTGGCCAGATATAAAAATTTGTTTTTAAACTTGTCATTACGTTTAATGGAAGTTCTGCTGTTGACGTTTTCCGTGTAGCTTTCGTTTTTATTCAGGATTCGTGTCTTATTATTTTGCTGTCAAACTATACCACTGAATCCACTAGTTTCGATAGCTTCTCTGGAAATGTTTCCATAATAAGCGCCTCCTAAGTGATTATGCAGTGTAATGAGGCTACATCATACTCCATACTGTTTTGGAAATAGAAAAGTGAGGAAACTTTTGTGTGCACGACTCACGTCTGTTGTCCCATTGGAGTACCGGTATGGCCAGGTGAGTTAAAGTGTTCGACTCGTAATCTGAGGGTCGCGGGTTCGAATCCACGTCGCGCCAAACGTGCTCGCCCTTTCAACCGTGGAGGCGTTATAATGTGACGGTCAATCTTACTATTCGTTCGTAAAAGAGTAGCCTAAGACTTTGCGATAGATGGTGATGACTAGATGCCTTCTCTCTAATCTTACACTGCTAAATTAGGGACGGCTAGCATAGATAGGCCCTCGAGTAACTTTGGGCGAAATTAAAAGAAAACCATTGGAGTAAATTACTGTATTTCCGTTAATCTGTTTTGTTTCTATACAATGTCTTCTCCCAACGTCTCCCAAGTTTTTCCTTTGAGTGGCAATAATTCATTTAACTCTTCTTGAGATATTTGAAGGTCAATAGATCTACCAAGAAGACCAACGGGTGGGATGACATCCCTATTGCATGAGTGGTCTTGAAGCAATAAAACAACAACAACAAACTCCTGTTGAACTTCTGTCCCTGACCTGCCGTTTGGTTATCTTTGTTACCACGTTTACAGTTTCGTCTCTTACTGTCTAGATGATGACACGTCTCGAATTTTTAAAACAATATCATTTTTTACATATCATTAAAAAGAAGCTCCGCTTTTTCAATAAAATATTCTTTCAAACATTCCCCATCTGTGAATGGTTTTCATGATCTTATGATTTCTTCTAGCAGTAACAGTATTGTTAGATGACATTTTCAATAAAATATTCTTTCAAACATTCCCCATCTGTGAATGGTTTTCATGATCTTATGATTTCTTCTAGCAGTAACAGTATTGTTAGATGACATTTTTCAATAAAATATTCTTTCAAACATTCCCCATCTGTGAATGGTTTTCATGATCTTATGATTTCTTCTAGCAGTAACAGTATTGTTAGATGACATTTTTCAATAAAATATTCTTTCAAACATTCCCCATCTGTGAATGGTTTTCATGATCTTATGATTTCTTCTAGCAGTAACAGTATTGTTAGATGACATTTTTCAATAAAATATTCTTTCAAACATTCCCCATCTGTGAATGGTTTTCATGATCTTATGATTTCTTCTAGCAGTAACAGTATTGTTAGATGACATTTTTCAATAAAATATTCTTTCAAACATTCCCCATCTGTGAATGGTTTCATGATCTTATGATTTCTTCTAGCAGTAACAGTATTGTTAGATGACATTTTTCAATAAAATATTCTTTCAAACATTCCCCATCTGTGAATGGTTTTCATGATCTTATGATTTCTTCTAGCAGTAACAGTATTGTTAGATGACATTTTTCAATAAAATATTCTTTCAAACATTCCCCATCTGTGAATGGTTTTCATGATCTTATGATTTCTTCTAGCAGTAACAGTATTGTTAGATGACATTTTCAATAAAATATTCTTTCAAACATTCCCCATCTGTGAATGGTTTTCATGATCTTATGATTTCTTCTAGCAGTAACAGTATTGTTAGATGACATTTTTCAATAAAATATTCTTTCAAACATTCCCCATCTGTGAATGGTTTTCATGATCTTATGATTTCTTCTAGCAGTAACAGTATTGTTAGATGACATTTTCAATAAAATATTCTTTCAAACATTCCCCATCTGTGAATGGTTTTCATGATCTTATGATTTCTTCTAGCAGTAACAGTATTGTTAGATGACATTTTTCAATAAAATATTCTTTCAAACATTCCCCATCTGTGAATGGTTTTCATGATCTTATGATTTCTTCTAGCAGTAACAGTATTGTTAGATGACATTTTTCAATAAAATATTCTTTCAAACATTCCCCATCTGTGAATGGTTTTCATGATCTTATGATTTCTTCTAGCAGTAACAGTATTGTTAGATGACATTTTTCAATAAAATATTCTTTCAAACATTCCCCATCTGTGAATGGTTTTCATGATCTTATGATTTCTTCTAGCAGTAACAGTATTGTTAGATGACATTTTTCAATAAAATATTCTTTCAAACATTCCCCATCTGTGAATGGTTTTCATGATCTTATGATTTCTTCTAGCAGTAACAGTATTGTTAGATGACATTTTTCAATAAAATATTCTTTCAAACATTCCCCATCTGTGAATGGTTTTCATGATCTTATGATTTCTTCTAGCAGTAACAGTATTGTTAGATGACATTTTTCCACTTAGTAAAAGAACACTTTGTTTGGTCTGTTGTATAACGTAGATTTGCAATCGTTTTTCCTTTCATCTCCAGGTAGATCATTTTCAGTACTCTCTTCATATTTTTAAAGGTCTTTTTTCTGTTTGATTTCTTGTTTTTAAGACATTTATTATTGCGAATTAGGCCGATCAGGAGTCCGGTTAAACAGACTTGAGTTCATTCATTTTGAAATCATCAATGTTCGTCTTTTATCTTTTTCGAAGTCATTTTGACGTTTGTAAATTTTAAATTTATTTGGAGTTGCCTTAGCTCTGATTTTACACTTTTTTTTTTCTAACCCTAACCTTCAGCCTAACATTAAAATAAAGTTTCAACCGTCTAATAAAGCCTCGGGGCATTCGCTTATATTTCTAATTTTTTGGTGGTTGCTGTGTTATCAATAAGAATTTTGGAATTCGAATATAACATGTAAACGGATGTGAGCTGCAACAGTATTCTATTAAAAAATATGAACATTAAAATAAATAAAACAAATCTGATATTATCATTCTATATATGTGGTTTTTATTATTTTTTATTCTAGTAAATGAGAATGTAGGCTATTTATTTATTTCGCGGGGGGGAGGATATTTATGAAAACTTGAAGCTGCATGCACCTAGCCACCACCCGGGTTGCCGAACCCTGTACATTTAAAGTACATTTACAGTGTAAATACTGGTAAAGTATAATGTAACAAGCTAAGATTTAAATATAGATTAACATTGAATTATAAGTAATTCTATCCTTAAGTATATTGAAACATTGGCAATCAAAGTAAAGTCATAAATAATGGTCATATGGATAGCTGGTCAAATAGAATATTTTTATCGTTGTACATTTGTAGATAGAGAAACATGAGAAAAATGTTAATATTTTTTTAATGTTGTTTTGAAGTTTCACAGAGTAACGTAGAGGTTCTCACTTAAATCACAGCCTCCGATTTGTAAATATTGTAGACTTCTATGTGTTTATAGATTTGACAATGTGATGATGTATTAGGAGGTAAGTTTATGTAAATGATCATGAAATGTCAAAAAATATTCAAATCTAAAGTGATGTGATGCCAAACGATAACACTTTAGTTAACTGTCAGAATTAAGTCATTTGTGACTGATTTAAGTAGCTCGTAAAATATTATTTAAGGTTTCATGACTTCAAGGATAACATCTAATCAATCGACGTCCCAAGTCATACTTTTATTTTTTCTTATTTTGGTGCAGTTTTACTTTCCTTCGTAACAAACTAAGAATCAGATGAAGAGCATATTTATCTGACAGTCATAAATTTACTTATGAGATGACTGTTACCTTGACTTTAAAAGTCAAGTATTTTTCTTTTAAGATTGAACACAGTAATATTAAGATCTAATCAACTAATTTCTTCCGAGGAACCGAAAATTCAAAACGAATTATTTAAAAATTTGAGAATATAAATTGGGATGGTAGTGCAGAGGGTTAAGTACGCTATATTAAAACGATTTAGATTAGCTAAATTAGTAAGTAGAATGACAATCTCAGATGAGTTATAGTTACTTTGGGATAAAGCATCTAACTAGATTTCTACATTGTTTGACGTTTTGTAGGGAGAGTTAGGTCCCCGAAAACTGACCCTTCACAAAAGTGAAGACCATGTGACAGCCCTTTCAATGCAAAATAACCATAGAGAGACCGGGAATTTGGAATTTCCAAGACAAGGATATAACATTGGAAAACAAACTTATATAGATCAAAGTTGGGTGCCAGAGTTGTTAAGAAAGAGACTTCCAACAAGTCGTACCACAATCGTGGTGAGCAAAGTCTGATATTAGGTGAAAACCCACGAACATAAAAAAGTCAGTAGCAAAAATCGTTTATGTGCCCCAGGCGATAGCATACTATATAATCATGAAGGATCTCCTTTTGGAAAAGCGACACCAGTCATGTGTACTCAAATTGTTTCCACGGCATATATTTCCAATTTTAAGCAACTAGAAAAGGAATAAGTCATGCATGTTATTCCAAATAAGGATATATCGATAAAGTTATCTAATTTATCACTTATGGATTTCTCTGAGATTCGACTGCTGAGAAAATCCTGGTCATCGCACCCCTGATGAAGTATGAAAAGCGCACAATGTAGAGTGGTGTGCTTTGGACTTGACAACCTTAAAACATGGTTGTCAGATAGAGTGCGACCGGATGTAGCGGCATAAACTGTCACGATGTGGTGAATTTTGAAAATCATTTTACTATAACGTAATTAAACATTTTATAAGTACTAAAATAAAATAACCAATTAAAATTTATATTGTAATTGTAGAGTCCATGAGTTATTAAACAAACGTTTTAAAGTTTGTTGTTCGCAACAGGTAAGTGTGTTTCCAACAAATGACAACGTGACTAACATTTTAACAAATTAAACTGAACGAGTGAGACGCAAGGCAGTTCAGGCAACAACGGTTGAGACTGATTTGATCTATATTCATGTATATATTAGTTTATTCTAATCTAAAATTAAGCCGAAATAAAAATAAATTAAATAATAATAAACAAAAAACACTGCACTAATTAAAAACCTAGAGTACGTTTTATATCGCACGTTATACGTGTAGGTTGTACCCTGGGATCTTTTTTATTAGTGCAGCGTTTTTTGTTTATTATTATTTGATTTGTTTTTGTTTCGACTTGTTTTTAGGTTATAATAGACTAATATAATTAATCAGATGTTTGGATTTGCTGTTTTTAACGCAGTTCTTCCTTTTGATTTTGTCTACTTAGCTTTTTCAGTATTAATTTTCTCTAATATATATATACATGTAAAAAAAGAAAACGTGACAGAATCAAAGTTATCTAGGTGTCGCTACGTGTTGTTTGAAAAAGGTTTGGCACCTCATCATATTTCCTTTAATATGATGTGTTGGTTAAATATTTCAAAAAATTCAACCTTTTGTTATGCACCATATTTTTCACCATAGATATAGGAATTACAAGTTAAAGACTTTTGGTACAACACAGAGTATTGTAGATATAGTTGCGTGTATACACACAATAATTATATTTAAAAAAAATACTTTATAAAAACAAAGAGAAAAATATAAATAATTGATTAAAGAACATGAAATAAAAATTATAATAATGAGATAATAAATACGAAGAAATAAATGCAATTAGTGAAACCGTTAAAATTGTAAACAGAACCAGAACGAAGGAAGTTAAACAGCTAACTGGTGATATCGTAATTTCAAAGAGAAACCTTTATAAAAACGATTCATTAAAAAGGAAGGCTGAAAGAAGTTTTACAAAAAATATGTAAGAGTGAAAAGCACAGAAGGTTATGAAATAGAAAAGTACAGAAACTGACCACCGAGGGAGCTTTGTAATAGTGTAATAGTATGACAGTTAGGAAAAAAACAAATATTTAATTTAAACATCGTTCGAGTAATATTTTAGAATGTATTGAGTGCCTTGAAAATGTAAACCTTGTGGCTCACCGAGAAGGGCCTTAAAATACGGAGCTAGTTTGGTGTGTTTAGAATATTAGAGGTGTGTATATATTATCAATATTTCCTTGCATATATCTATTTATATAAATACACACACGCACGTGTAGTTTTGTTCCATATTAGCTAGGTTTGTAACAAATAACTCTAAAGTAAGGTGTGTTTAAAACATACATGTATATGAAAACCTTTCATTTTAATTAAAATCATAAGAAGAGACGTTTCAAACATACATAGAACAATATTTTTTAGTTAGTCTTGTAATAAGTCTCCACCGCTGGTACGGATTTAAAACGCTAGAATCAGGGGTTCGATTCCACTCGGTGGACTCAGCAAATGTCCCGATGTGGCTTTGATACAAGAAAACACCCACACATTTGCTACAAGTAATCTGTAGTTATATGTATCTTCAACATGTGTATATAAATATATAAAACAATATTACATGTTTTAAGGTACTATCTCACCGTTTACAAATGCCTCGGTGTAAATATTTAAATATTTATCTCTTATTAAAGTTTATTTGAAAACTATTTGTTGTTCTGAGAACATCACCATTATCAGCAATAGGAACGTATTTTAGAAAATTTTCTTTGTTAAAAATCGTGTTTAAAATTGCATTGAATAAAATGTCACTCATTTCTTTACCTAACATGACATTAAGAGCTCTTGTTCTTAAATTATCAGTTAAAGACTAAATATTCTGTGGGTACTAGTACCTAAAGGTTTATGTGCGTATTTATGAGATACCATTTAGATGAATGAGTCTGTTAATCTTAATTAATTAAAAATTCTTGAATTGTCTATATCACTTAAAACGTATAGATACTGCTAAAACACTTATTTTTTAGAACTGTTTTCTTAGTGTATTCTTCACTTGCTCAATAAACGTTTTTTTTCCTAACTTCCAGTATTTGTACCTGTGATCAGTAGTTCTTTACTTTCTGGTAAAAGAGTAGCCCAAGAGTTGGCGGTGGGTGGTGATCACTAGCTGCCTTTCCTTCTAGCTAAATTAGGGATCATTGGCGTCGATAGTCCTCGTGTAGCTTTGGGCGAAATTCAGAAACCAATAATATTTTTCAACGTTTGATTTTCTATTCGTTCAATAACCAAACGTGATGTGAACATTGCATTGGTATAGTTTTTTTCTGTAAAATGTTTACTGAGATATTTCTTCATACTCGTGGACTTTTTCAAACGTTTTGTTCTGTGTCATTGATACTCAATGCTATTTATCTATTGATCTTTTAAAAATGTCTTATGATTCAGGCAACTTGACATTTAGCGAAAGCTTTCGTCGGTAGAGGTCCATTTGGTTTGTTTGGGAATTTCGCACAAAGCTACTCGAGGGCTATCTGTGCTAGCCGTCCCTAATTTAGCAGTGTAAGACTAGAGGGAAGGCAGCTAGTCATCACCACCCACCGCCAACTCTTGGGCTACTCTTTTACCAACGAATAGTGGGATTGACCGTCACATTATACACCCCCACGGCTGGGAGGGCGAGCATGTTTAGCGCGACGCGGGCGCGAACCCGCGACCCTCGGATTACGAGTCGCACGCCTTACGCGCTAGGCCATGCCGGGCCCGGTAGAGGTCCACAACAAAGTGTAGATCTAACGTTCTGTAGCTAGGAGACTAGAACCAATTTAAGTTGAAAAACTTCGTCGATAACAGTTGACAACAAAACGCATTTCAAAAGATACTTCGGTAGTAGCTTAGAAAATGATTAAATTGAGAAACTGAGTGGATAGTAGTTTATAACAAGGTTAATTGAAAAGTTTCATCGGCATGAAAGTACAACAAGGTAAAGAAGTTGGAAAGCTAAATCAGCATTAGTTCAAAACAACATTAAGTTAAAAAGCTGATTCGGTAGGAGATTACACCAAGGTTAAATTAGAAAGTTTCGTCGGTAGTAGTTTATAACAATATTAAGTTGAAAAGTTTTGTCGGTTGTAGTTTATAACAAGATTAAGTTGAAAAGTTTCGTCGGTAGTAGTTTATAGCAAGATTTAGTTGAAAAGTTTTGTCGGTAGTAGTTTATAACAAGATTTAGTTGAAAAGTTTTGTCGGTAGTAGTTTATAACAAGATTAAGTTGAAAAGTTTTGTCGGTTGTAGTTTATAACAAGATTAAGCTGAAAAGTTTTGTCGGTAGTAGTTTATAACAAGATTTAGTTGAAAAGATTTGTCGGTAGTAGTTTATAACAATATTAAGTTGAAAAGTTTTGTCGGTAGTAGTTTATAACAAGATTAAGTTGAAAAGTTTTGTCGGTAGTAGTTTATAACAAGATTAAGTTGAAAGGTTTTGTCAGTAGTAGTTTATAACAAGATTAAGTTGAAAAGTTTTGTCGGTTGTAGTTTATAACAAGATTAAGCTTTTGTCGGTAGTAGTTTATAACAAGATTTAGTTGAAAAGATTTGTCGGTAGTAGTTTATAACAATATTAAGTTGAAAAGTTTTGTCGGTTGTAGTTTATAACAAGATTAAGCTGAAAAGTTTTGTCGGTAGTAGTTTATAACAAGATTTACTTGAAAAGTTTTGTCGGTAGTAGTTTATAACAAGATTAAGTTGAAAAGTTTTGTCGGTTGTAGTTTATAACAAGATTAAGCTGAAAAGTTTTGTCGGTAGTAGTTTATAACAAGATTTACTTGAAAAGTTTTGTCGGTAGTAGTTTATAACAAGATTAAGTTGAAAAGTTTTGTCGGTTGTAGTTTATAACAAGATTAAGTTGAAAAGTTTTGTCGGTAGTAGTTTATAACAAGATTAAAGTGAAAAGTTTTGTCGGTAGTAGTTTATAACAAGATTAAGTTGAAAAGTTTTGTCGGTTGTAGTTTATAACAAGATTTACTTGAAAAGTTTTGTCGGTAGTAGTTTATAACAAGATTTAGTTGAAAAGTTTTGTCGGTAGTAGTTTATAACAAGATTAAGTTGAAAAGTTTTGTCGGTAGTAGTTTATAACAAGATTAAGTTGAAAAGTTTTGTCGGTTTTAGTTTATAACAAGATTAAGTTGAAAAGTTTTGTCGGTTGTAGTTTATAACAAGATTAAGCTGAAAAGTTTTGTCGGTAGTAGTTTATAACAAGATTTAGTTGAAAAGATTTGTCGGTAGTAGTTTATAACAATATTAAGTTGAAAAGTTTTGTCGGTTGTAGTTTATAACAAGATTTAGTTGAAAAGTTTTGTCAGTAGTAGTTTATAACAAGATTTAGTTGAAAAGTTTTGTCGGTAGTAGTTTATAACAAGATTAAGTTGAAAAGTTTTGTCGGTAGTAGTTTATAACAAGATTAAGTTGAAAAGTTTTGTCGGTTGTAGTTTATAACAAGATTAAGCTGAAAAGTTTTGTCGGTAGTAGTTTATAACAAGATTTAGTTGAAAAGATTTGTCGGTAGTAGTTTATAACAATATTAAGTTGAAAAGTTTTGTCGGTTGTAGTTTATAACAAGATTTAGTTGAAAAGTTTTGTCGGTAGTAGTTTATAACAAGATTTACTTGAAAAGTTTTGTCGGTAGTAGTTTATAACAAGATTAAGTTGAAAAGTTTTGTCGGTAGTAGTTTATAACAAGATTAAGTTGAAAAGTTTTGTCGGTAGTAGTTTATAACAAGATTAAGTTGAAAAGTTTTGTCGGTTGTAGTTTATAACAAGATTAAGTTGAAAAGTTTTGTCGGTAGTAGTTTATAACAAGATTTAGTTGAAAAGATTTGTCGGTAGTAGTTTATAACAAGATTAAGTTGAAAAGTTTTGTCGGTTGTAGTTTATAACAAGATTTAGTTGAAAAGTTTTGTCGGTTGTAGTTTATAACAAGATTTAGTTGAAAAGTTTTGTCGGTAGTAGTTTATAACAAGATTTAGTTGAAAAGTTTTGTCGGTAGTAGTTTATAACAAGATTTAGTTGAAAAGTTTTGTCGGTAGTAGTTTATAACAAGATTTACTTGAAAAGTTTTGTCGGTAGTAGTTTATAACAAGATTTACTTGAAAAGATTTGTCGGTAGTAGTTGATAACAATATTAAGTTGAAAAGTTTTGTCGGTTGTAGTTTATAACAAGATTAAGCTGAAAAGTTTCGTTGATAGTAGTTTACAACAAGATTTAGTTGAAAAGATTTGTCGGTAGTAGTTTATAACAATATTAAGTTGAAAAGTTTTGTCGGTTGTAGTTTATAACAAGATTTAGTTGAAAAGTGTCGTTGATAGTAGTTTATAACAAGATTTAGTTGAAAAGTTTTGTCGGTAGTAGTTTATAACAACATTTAGTTGAAAAGATTTGTCGGTAGTAGTTTATAACAAGATTTAGTTGAGCAGTTTCGTCGGTGGTAATTTATAACAAGATATAGTTTCAAAGGTTCTCTGATAATAGTCTACAACAAGGTATTTTTAATGAGATTTGTCAGTAAGTCGTGGCCAAATACGTAAAATTACTCGAGTACTGACAACAGCATAAAGAAACAATAATTAATTAATTTTTAACTAAATCTTTAGTTGTAGTTCACTTTAACCTGTTCAGTGCCGTTGACGAGATAACTCGTCCAAGCCGATCGGTAAGACAGCGCCACGGACCAGTTAATTCGTTCTCAATAATACATAACTTCAACGCTGGATGTCAGTACCATACATGCATTTGTCCTACTTACAAATTGTTTCACTTTCGATCCAAAATGGCGTCACGAAAAAGTTACAAAATAAAGAAGCATTAGAGTTGTATTGTAGCAGCTGAACTAATTGGCAGTCAACAGGTTAACTATATCAGAGAATTACAAAAATACTAGTTTTGATAATTCACATTAAAATTTCTAAATGTATCATAAAATAGTGTGTATTTTTGTTTTAACACATTTTGTATATTCAATTTTTTGTAAGAGCAACGTACTTGTTGCACACCAACAAGTTCAATATCACATATTTTTTTAAATGATAGTTTGTGATTAAGGTAACTCGACAAACCATGTCATTTAGTTAAAATATTCTTCAGTAGGAGTCTAAAACAAGTGTGATTGAAAATATTTGGTAGTAGGAGCTTGCAAAAAATTAAAGTAAAAATTTTTAATTATAAAATTCTTCAACAATGTTAATTTGGAAAACTTCATCGACTGTGGTTAGGAGACTACAACATGATGTACTAAAAGTGTGTTGTTGGTTGGAGGCAAGGGCGTAGATTTTTTACACCCGATGGGGGGGATGATTTTTGCAACCACTTATGTGGACTGTTCAATTTGCAAATTGGTAATCTCTGATTACGTGAACCTGAAATCTATAAACATGCAGTCACAGAGTAATTTTGTTGCCACGATACTTCAAGGTTTCCATGTAGATTTGTATAAGTGAGGTGTTGTGTAACAGTTTTCAAAATGTTAATAGAATAAAGACAAATGTGTCATAAATTAACTACCACATGAATTTATTGCTGCACACTGCACAATATAAAAGATGGCCATTATACTTGACAAGGTTACTAATAACTTTCATTGCATGAATTACGTTTTCAAATATTAATAAAATTAGTAATTACCCTTGATAAGTTTATATCTACTGAAAAACTGTTCATGTTGTTTGATAAAAATAATTAAAATATCTTTGCGAACTCTTGAAAAGCACACATCAGTACAATGTAGCAAATAATTATTCATACTTTTCATTGAAGTAAGATTCATTTAATCGTCTAGTCTACATGTTCCCAAACGTAGACCTCCTTTGTGATGATCTGTTTAGGAATTCTTTTGTAAGCTCTTCTATATTTATCTTGTCGACCTCTTCTTTGTGAGTGTGACAAACTGCCACATGATCAGTGATGTAGAGAAAACCCACTTGTAGAGAAATATATATGTAAAAACGGCTTGTTTGGGTTGAGAAAATATTTTACGTAGAGGAGCGAACGGTCATCGTCAGGCTTTGTGAAACTCTACGTAAAATATTTTTTCAACCCAAACAAGCTGTTTTTACGTATTTATTAAACTACCACATGGTTGAGGCGGCACTGAGACATAGTTGACCTTAACCACGTCTTCAACCGTCTTAATGCAGAAAAGCTGCGTTCACATTCACAGCTGGATACTGGACATACAAGCAAAATTTTCGTGAGAAGAAACACTTCACTAAACATCTACTGGCTTGTTTTATGCATTTTACAGTAAGCATCCTTCGCACCTTTCAGAGATACTGTTTTTGTTGTTCCTTTAAACATGGGCAACTGAAACTCGATCCGTTGTGCAGAGATTTCTGGATAGACGTTTATAACCGAGTTGTCAATCTTGCCAGATGTGATCATGTTCTCAAGTGCCAGATATTGCCTCAAGTCATTGTTGTCTGCATTGAAGCTAGTGGTCAGATGTTCTATGACTGTGTCCACAAATTCAAAATATTGGCTTCTGTAGTAATCTCTAGCTGTTGCAGAATGGTGTGCTGAGCCATCACCTGTGATCCTTCTGAGGGGTCTGCAAATGCGTGGTAGTTCAATAGGCACCAGATCTTGGAAAGTTATCTTTTTTCTCAGCTTCATCAAATATCTTGTTGTAATTTTCCTCTGTTCGCAATACCCACAATTGCTCAACTGTCATTGCAGATGCTTTAATCATGCCAGATGCTGTCGCTGATTTTGCTTGGAATGCACGGTTTAGTTCTTCTAATGCAGCTAATGGATGCTGAGCCATCAACAATTCTAAAACTGTCTTTTCTTTGCCAAATCTGTCCAGCAAACCTCGTGCTTTCACTGCCACGTCTAATTTTTCATTTGCTAATTCAGACAAAGAATCAACAATGTCACTGCAGTGATCATTAGCACATGTAACTGCAGATAGGCAGCACAACCAGCGTGTTGGACACAGTGGGCGGATGTATTTAACTGGACCATTGTGGCTATCTGACGATACAATATTTTCAAAGATTCTCTTGTATTTGTCTGACCTCTGAGGCAAAACACCAAGTTCATGTACCCACTGGATAGAATCTCGAACACATTCACAAGCTTCAACTGCATGTTACATTATTAAATTAGCCTTGTGTGCTCCGCAGTGACAAAACAAAGCTGACGGTTGCTTCTCTTTTATTTTTGCCTGACATCCACTGTATGTACCACTCATGTTAGCGGCTCCATCATAAGTTTGTGCTCTTAATCCTGACAGTGGTAAATTGAGTCTAGTCAGTACATCAAACATAGTCGAAGATATTGTTTCACCAGTTGTATGGAAACACTGTACAAACCAAGAAATGCCTCATGGACGTCAAGGTTCTCATCTACGTATCGTACACATATTGCTTCCTGTTCGGCACCTGTAACATCTTGAGTGTTATCAACCATTAATGCAAAGATTTTACTTTGCTGCACTTTGTGTGCTATGTTCCTCAGTATTTGATGGCTGAACATCTCCATTATTTCATTCTGAGCCTGGGGTGATGTGAATGTGGTTTTCTTTGACAAGTTGGCCGTCAAGTCAGGATCTTCCTCTTCCAGGAGCTTCATTAACTGCAGGAAGTTCCTCTCCGTATCAGTATGTCCACGTAATGCTAAACCTTGACGCAGTAAGAAACGTAAACTTCTGAATATTTTGACTAGACTTCTTTTGTATTATTCCTGCTGCTTCTTTTTCCATCATGTAGCTGGACAGTCACTGGAGTTACATCAAGTGAACCTTCTGGAGATATAGCGAATCTCTGCTGAGAGGAGGATTGGTGTTCGTTGAATTTCTGTTTTGCCTTTTTCTAGTTGCAAAAACCTGTGGATATGAAGGTATACTCCACTGGCCTCTCCAATTTCCCTGTTAAAAGGCCTCTATTTTCAGCCTTGGTACAATGAAAGCATATGACTTTTTGAGTCTGATTGTCGAAGTGCAGCCATGGAAACTCATCAAACCACTTGCCTTGGAAGTTGATATTTTGAGATTTTGCTTTCTGTCGTGGTGTTATTTGTGCGTCTGGATGATATGGCTTTCCACACTATATCTGTGGAGTGTCAGATTTTTCATTACTGGACAAACTTGTTTCACAACCATCTGGTGGTTCATGATGTGCAATAGTTGCACAAGCATTTTCAGACTCGTCCTCTGATGAACAGGGGCGTAGATCCTGGGGGGGATGGAGGGTATGTATCCCCCTTCATTTTAGGTGGGGGTATGGTGTATACAATCATTCCCCCCTACAGTTTGGTCTGTTGAATTGTTTAATTGCATCACAGGTCTACAAATTGTGTGTTTGTTCTTGTGATTCTCGTGTTCTTACCAATCAAATTACATAAGTAGGCCTAGATGTAGGCTTTTTCAGTAGCCGAAATGTACATCTTTAATATAGGCGTGCTTCTAAGCTTTTCGACCTAAGCGATAGTTTGTAAGTATCAGTCAGTAGGCCTAAGTATACATGCAAGTATCGTGGCAACAAGATTACTCTGTGACTGCATGTTTACAGCTTTCAGGTTCACGTGAGATTACAATTTAAAAATTGAACAGTCCACATAAGTGGTTGCAAAAATCATTCCCCCATCGGGTGTAAAAAATCTACGCCCCTGCTGATGAACATGGTATTTCCTCTGTATGGTAAGTTCCTATTCCTTTGCTTGAGGTTGTTGGATTATCCACATCTACATTGTCACTTGTAGTACTAGTAACTGGCTTGCAGAACTGTCTAATGTCGAAAAGTTTCAGACGCTTGCTTGTGATAATTGGAATCTGTTTCCCAGATGACTCAACAGGCTAAAATGCAGTCTTTATTGAAAAACTCTAACGTACAACGAACGAACATAGAACAGAATGGAAGCAGGAAAAAAACACACACAAAAAAACAAAAAAACTGACAGTGATTTCGGTTTGAAATACTCTATCCTCAGAGGGAATAGAGATAACCGGGGGTGCTCAGAAAGATGGACTTTCTCTTCGCCCCACTCATGAATTTGGAATATTGGTGTGGCTACCCCCGAAAAAATAAATAAAATAAATGATAAAAATAAGCCACCTGAAAAATGAGAGACTGAACTCGCGAGAAAAAGGCAAACAGACACGAGCTGAAAAACCGACAACAAGCACCCGGTTCAAGTGATACCACAAAATCAACGGCCGATTGGTAACAAAGGGTCATTCAGGGCGGTGTGGATTAATAAATCCGATGCCTGGTTTAATTTAGTGTGGGGGAGGAAACGGGAGTACCCCGAGAAAACCCACTTTTACTTCCCATGCCAATTTAATAGGGAAATGCCTGAGTTGACTACAACATCGAAAAACTTGAGGTGAACTGGAAAAGAAAGTATGGTTAATACATATACCAGAATTTAGAAGTGAGAAACATAAAAAGAAGACTTATGAATGCGCCAGGTACTTGGTGTGGCAGCTAATATAGGGAACTGTTTCGTGAGAGAATTTCGTACATGTGCAGATTTGTAATATTTAACAGCGAGTTTACGAATCCTAGTATTTATTTTGGGTAGTGCCTGCAGGGAATCTAGATAAAATAACGGAGTGTATTTAGGCAAACGGTAGGGTATCCTGATCGCCCCATATTGTATGGTTTCTAATTTGCTAGAGATATTAGGTGACATGTTGCATGTGACCATGGAACCATATTCCATGAGTGACCTGATATATGCTTTATAAATGATAAGGATGGATTCCAACATGAGTGCCTCAACCATATTCCATGAGTGACCTGATATATGCTTTATAAATGATAAGGATGGATTCCAACATGAGTGCCTCCGATCCGCCGTAGTTATGCGATACGTTGGTGGGCTGCTTTACATATGTTATTAAAGTGATCGGTCCAGACTAATGACCTGTTGAAGGTGAATCCTAGAAATTTAGAAGCTTTCGAGAATTTGAGAAAAGGAAGTAGGACTGAAGTGTATAATGTATTTAAGTCGAACGCGCGAACCTCACAGTGACTACCGAGCCGACTGACCGCCTGGGCATCGCTGGGACAATAATGTATGCTAGTTACAACATAAGTAATTGCAAGTTTCTCGAAAAGTACTTAAACAATCACAAATATGTTATATTCCTGTTAAAGCTCATCAAAAGGCAAACACGTTGTGATATAATGTCTATAAGCACGTCTATTAAATAAAACATCTAAACAAAAACTAGCAACACAATTCGAGTAGAGTCTTCAGGCCGTTAAAATCGCTCCTTTTGTGTTCTAATTATACAAGAAAATACAATATTTTTACTATCTATGATAAGAGAATATATTGTTCTTTTACCATAAAGCATCAGCACTTTATTAGAGGGCGGTGATAATCTGAAATTTCATGGATTAATGAGGGCCACAAACACAGGTCTAATGAGCCCTGTTGTAAAATCGAGACTCAGACTAAAGGGAGTGGAGTGGGATGATGTACGGCGCGTCTGGATCCGAGTGGCCCGAACCTGTCGTTAACTGTACACTAAACGTACACTGTGCTTAGCGACTTCGGCAGCTAAGGAGAGTAAGTCGTTCGACAATAAAACCGGCTAGACATGCATAAGAACAAATGGCGTAAGAAAACCGCACAATATACACATAAAATTGATGCAGCTACAAGCTACAAATGACCTGCCAGATCTAGATCACAGGAGTTTACTCTTGGGAGTAACATTTTCGAATTTCATGCTGTGTTCAATCTGTTGTGATGAAAATTTTACTTAATCTTACACTATGTACAAGAAATAGGTAGATTCTGTGATAGTGCTTGCAATGTATACTTAGGCCTATTGACTGATACTTACGAACTATCGCTTAGAACGAAAAGCTTAAAAGCACGCCTATATTAAAGATGTACATTTCGGCTACTGAAAAAGCCTGCATTTAGGCCGAATTATGTAATTCGATTGGTAAGAACACGAGAATCACAATAATAAACACACAATTTTTAGGCCTGTGATGCAATAAAACAATTCAACAGACCAAACTGTAGGGGGGATGATTGTATGCACCATACACCCCACCTAAAATGAAGGGGGATGTATCCCACCATCTCCCCAGGATCTACGACCCTGATTGGAGGCTACAATAAACTGAAGTTGAAAAGATTCACCACTAGGAGTCTACAACAAGATGAAGTTGAAAAGCTTCGTCAATAAGAGTCTACAAGAAGTTGAAAAGCAAAAACGTACCTTTTAACTGAAGACCATGCTAGTGCAGTTAAGGATAAAATGTTAAAGTTATGAGATGGATTTTTGTGTTGTTTTATTAGAACACTTTATGTCTTCTTGTAGATTTGAAAGTTTAAATTCCATTCTTTCCGTTTGATTCTGTCATCATTCAAAGTAAACAGCGGTAACTATTAACTATGTCGTCTATAATAGTTGATAACATGTTGTTATGGATCACTTCTAAATTATCCTGACACAGTCTTCTTAGCTAATTTAGATATTTTGATTGTACACTAGATGGCGCTTCTCCTTCAAACCGTGCGGAGTAAATGATTTAAATTCAAATCCCTTTTTCTTCTACCTTATATCCTAGTTTTAGTTTGCGATCGACAATGTTGTATTAAATAACGGGTTTCAACCTTTAGCTCGTGCATATGAAGAATAGAGGAAGGAATTTAAAAACGGGACTGACAGATAGGAATAGGCTATCTATGCTTTACCCACAACGAGTATCGAACTTCGATTTCTTGTGTTGTAAGTCCATAGACATATAGCTCTACCACCTAGGGGAGGAGCGAATGTTTAAAATAGTCAATCAGTCAATCTTCATGGATTGTTATCCCTTTAAACGAATAAAAAAGGCGAGATTCAAAACTAAGAGATATGCTACACACATGTATTGTTGATTAAATCGGTTTTAACTCCTAATTTACTGTATTTTACACCTTGGAAGACGCACCCTAATTTTGGAAAAACATTTTCTAAGACAAAATTTTTTATGGACTCACCAACGAACACACTGATGTAACCTTGACGTTTTCAATCTACTGAGTAAATACGGTCAAATACATCATATTCTTTACAATATATCGACAATATTAGTTAAATTGAATGTTTTATGCTGTTGAAAATACTTGTAATTGGAAAGTAACGAGATTATGATCTTTATGAGAGGTTTTTTTGAGTAGACCATAAACTAACCTCTTGTCTTAACCAATCACTTTTACGGTATTTCACTTACAGGTGAACTTAAAATTACTTTAACTTAAACAACAAACACGGGAGACAAAAACAAATCAAACAGCATTTCAGAAAAATCGATTCATGATCAATAAGATGTGAACAGTTATCTTGATATGTTATCAATTATACATCTTAGTTCAGCAAATGTCTTCAGTAACAAACTTATCAATTACTTAACTCTAAAAACTAGGTTTCAACACCTGTTGTGAGCAGAGCACAGTGTAGATTTGAAGTTTTAAAAGTTTCGCCGTTAGGAATCTACAACAATCTTTAAGCACAAAGCTTCATAGTGGGTTATCTGTGTTCTGCTCACCATATCTATAGAAATTCGATGTCTAGCGATGTTGTTCAATCTATGTTTTAGACTTAAGTTCTACGTATTCTATATATAGTACATAAGCTACATGAAATGCTTGATTTGTGTTGTTTAATACTGGATCAGAGGACATGAAACAAGTTAATAGCATTTACTTATTCGTTGAGGATAATAGCTTAGACAAGTAACGATAAATGTTTCAAACAACAGTCAAACTTAAAATTTCGTTTAGGCTTATTATGGTAAAAACAAGAAATAAGATTATCTGTATTCCCTCATTCAATGCCATAGGACACCTTCCAGAGTCTCACAAGTTCTATCATTTTATTTCCAAACTTAAGAGGAAGACTTGGATCGTAAATTGCGATTTTTCTCATCTTTGCATTTCCGAAGTTGCCGCAGTCAATCCTGTTGTCATATTTGACGCCACGACGGTAGTGATGGCTGAAACCGACCTGATCCGGCACTAGATGTCGCTTTGATCCTGGTATCAGGTGCGCTACTCTGTGTACACAGCCATGATGTTCCAACTCTGTAATTTTGGTGATGTAGCGGGACCTTTCGTAACCTTGAGTGTTGTTTATCGCGTATCTCTTGAGCAAGGTGTTAAATTCAAAAGGGAGGTATGGAACATGGAACGATGGGTAATCGAGACAGTAGAGAAAATGTCTGAAAACGTACTCTCCGCAACAGTTTCCTGGAATCTTCTCCTCTTCTCTCTTTAGGAGCTCTTGCAGCGTTTCGTGTTGTACGGGGAAGATGAATTCGTCAAGGTCGACATATAAACCGTATTCATAAGTATACATATGTCTGTACATACAATCTTGAACGGATATCACCTGAGCTCGTTCATTCCATTTTCGGTTGTCCTTCTCTCCATGGTTGACGAAAGGTAACACATCCAGAGATATACCAGCCAAGTTCAATTTTTTCAGCGTTTTTCTAACAATTTCAGAGCATCCAGCATCATAGAACACAAAATGAGTGACCCCTACCGTCTTGTAGTAGGCGACAAATTCTATAATTAGTATGTGGTTACTGAAGTCACCATACATAGGTGTGGTGCACAAAACAATTTTATTCTCACTGTTCACCTTTTTTGGATAATGAATACTTACCCAATGCCACGGCTTCCATCCATCATCTAGTACCAAGGACACGGAAGTTGGTTTTTGTCCGGGGGGGACAGAACATCGAAACTCGATACTTCCTCCGTCATAGCACTTACGTGAGAATCGGTAATGACCTTGCAATGGCTGCAACAGTAGGTCTGATCCAGCCGATTTGTCAAACTGGAGGGCACATTGAATAGAACTGACATTTACAACTTTAAGACTGACTTTTCCAAATATTCTGATGATAGGCCCTGTGTTTGATATAGATAACCTCTCATCCCAAAAAGCCGAATAAACGTAGTATTCTGGAAGTATTCTAAGCCAGAAGTCAACCCAACTACCTTCGTCTTCTTGGTGAAAATACTTACCATTAAACTGTATCTGCCACGAACGTAAGGCTTTCATCTTTTCATCTCTCTTCAAGACATTTATGCTGTTGGTGTCATCTTTTGTTTCCAATATTCTTATTATCGAACCGTTTTGAGTTCCCATATTAGGAATCAATTCTGTGTTGTTCATCTTTTTAGTCTTTCTGACTATGAGAAAGATTCCGATAATCATGAGAGTCAGTGTAATGGTTCGTTTCCTTATCACAGGCTTAACAACACAAAGGAGAGGTCGCATGTTGCAATGAAAGCATCAAAAGGAACGATGTTACTGGTAATGTTACAGACGATATGCATACTCTAAGGTGATAACTTCTGCTTTAGTTTGATGACGTTAGCTACCTGAACCGTTAACTTTACACATAATACTGACCCAGCTGTTGAGATTCTAATTTTAGCCCTTATGCAGGTGGCCAACTTGAAGTTAGGCCTGATGTGCGACTACAAGGTTCTGATTGAATAGTGTCTTGAAAGTGCACCCAATTATAATTCAGACGTGATTTATATATGCATGTTTTACATGCATACTACACATGTTTTACACTACTACACATGTTTTACACCAATCCTTGTATGTTTTCAGTTAAGCAAAAAAGATGTACAAAAAGGCTGACTATCTGTGTTCTACCCATCACGGGTATTTGAAATCCGGTTTCTAGCGTTGCAAGTCCTCAAACATACCACTGAGCAGCATATTTATCCTTAAACAATGGACGGCATACTGACGAAACTAGCACACCTCAAAAGTTCTTAAATACCACATTAAAGAGCTTCAAATGTCAATTACAAAAACTTCAAAATGATATACAAATATCAAATTAATTTGTTGTTTATCAGATCTATATAAAAATAAGAGAATAGAAACGTCAGAGAGTATTTAAGTTAAAAGGTTATACTGATATACAGTGTTAACGTGTTTATTGTAAGATTAAAATTCATATTTATATACGATAACTAAACACACGAAGATTTATACATGCCATAGCTGGTGTCTGCGTTTTAAAATTTAGACTCACATTAAGTGTTTGTTTGTTTGTTTTTGAATTTCGCGCAAAACTACATGAGGGTTATCTGCGCTAGCCGTTCTTAATTTAGCAGTGTAAGATTAGAGGGAACGATCACCATTCAACGCCAACTCTTGGGCTACTCTTTTACCAACGAATGGTGTGGTTGACCGTTACATTGTAACGCTCTCAAGGATGAAAGGGCGACCATATTTGGTGTGACGGGAATTCGAACCAGCGACCCTCGGATTACGAGTCGAGCGCCCTAACCACCTGGTCATGCTAGGCCTTTCATATTAAATATCTTAATTGAAAAATGAAGTGTTTGGTTTATTTTGCATTTCGCGCAAAGTTATTTGAGGGCTATCTGCGCTAGCCTTCTCTAATTTAACAGTGTAAGACTAGAGAGAAGGCAACTACTCATTTCCACTCACTGCCATCTCTTGTGCTACTCTTTTATCAACGAATAGCGGGATTGACAGTCACATTATAACGCTCCACATCTGCATGGACAAGCATATTTGGTGCGACGGGGATTCGAACTCGCAACACTCAGATTACGAGTCGATCGCCCTATCCACGTGGCAGTGTTGGCCCAGGAAGTTTGACTTGTTTCGAATTTCGCGTAAACCTACACGAGAAACGTTTGTGCTAGCCGTCCCCAATTTTGCAGTGATAGGCTAGAGGGAAGACTAGTTGACTTTAAAGTCAACAATATTCAATGCTTATTCTTGGTGGGACTGATCGCCACATTATAACGTCCCCACTGCTGAAAAGGCGAGCATCTTCGGCAATCCGTTTAGCATTTGAAAATAGCTGAAAGCTATCCACATTATTCAAAACGTATTCTCCCAGATAAAAGTGGAGACATTTTCTGTTGGTTTAGTTTGTGATATTTGTTGGATTAGTAAGTCCTTCGAACCACCGTAGTATTACTTTAACCAAAAGTAAAATTAGTTATGAGACGCCAAATATCGAGCTCATTTTATTATTTCGTGAGGATTATTTGTTATTAGCAACAAAGTATAATAAACTATAAATGTAATAGTTTGGCTTTTTCTAGAAAATTGTGTATTAGTATTGTGATATACGAAATATTCCATTAAAATGAGCGAGATAAGAAATAAAATTTGATGAGAGCAAAGAAATCAGCCATAGAGGAAGAATATATGACGTATTTCGTTAGTTTTGTTCTTTTAAATTTTGCACAAAGCTACTCGAGGGCTATCTGCGCTAGGCGTTCCGAATTTAACAGTGTAAGACAAGAGGAAAGGCAGCTAGTCCTCACTCCCCCCCCGCCATTGCTTGGGCTACTCTTTTACCAATACATAGTGAGATTGACCATAAGCTACAAAGCTCTCTCGGCTGAAAGTGTGAGCAACTTTGGTATGACGGGGATTCGAATTCGCGACCCTCATATTAAGAGTCAAGCAACCTAACCACGTGGTCATGTCTGACCTAGTGTTTTTAGTAGTTATAATTAAAACTGAGGTACATTTGTGTGTGATCTTTCAACTATTTAAAAATTTTTTTCTCTAAAGTTAGGTTTGGAACAAGATTTTTCACGATGAAACTAAACTTTAAAACCTTAATTAAACAGTATAACCATTTATCATTCACCATCTTTCATAATACAACACTAATTCTTTCAATAATTTTGTCATTAGTTTGTTTTACACTATCTAGTTTTTTTACTAACTTACATAAAACAACAGAAATGTTCTGTCTCTACACAATCTAGTATTTTACTAACATTAATACATTACTGGAAATGTTCTGGTTTTTACATTATCTACTATTTTACTAGCATTCACAAATCACTGGAAATGTTCTGGTTTTTACACTATTTAGTATGTTACTGACATTCAAAAATTACTGAAAATGTTTTACACTATCTAGTCTTTTACTAACGTTCACAAAATGTTCTGGAATACATATTTTTTATGAATTTCGGAATTCTTCTATGTTGTATTGTTGTGTAATTTGGTCTTTTTTTATCGATGGTGTTCGTATGCCACGTATAGTCAGTCATAAGTAAAATTGGTACTGTAAGAAAGAAAGCGACGACATATATTTCAAAACTAACCTATCGTTTACTCTTACAATATCGCCTGAGAAAAACAGGTGAAAGAAATAATCCTGTGTTTTGGAATATTCAATCATTACTTCCAGTAAAGTATGCTCTCCCTCCAGTGTGCGTATTTTGTACTTGTAAACGACTGCACATTTAGTTATTATATATTTTCTAGAAATTTATTATACCCATGTAACAAAATATTTATTTAAGATAACTTCATAACTTCAACCACTTAACTCGAACCTCGGTTGAATATTGTTCTTTCGTTTAATGCAGTTTTTGAAAAGGAGATAGAGCTCTGAAAGAGACATGCACTAATAGACTGCAACGTTTGCCTTAAAGAATATTCAAATAAAATGGATGAAGTCCTTTAGAACTCTTCAGAATAGATTAGGTCTTTAACATAAAATTTCTTTCAGACGAGCGTGTGTGTTTTTCTTATACCACAGCCACATCAGGCTATCTGCCATGCTCACCGAGGAGAATCGAGCCTCTCATTTTAGAGTTGTAAATCCGAAGACTTACCGCTGTACCAGCGGGATACCTTTTAGATGAAAATGATAGATATTACTTGGGGAATGAATATATTGCATAATAGTATCATTTTAAACGTATAGATGGCGATAAATTCGTCATTAAGCTCCGCCTTTTTTGTTAGGATATTTTGCTTATTAACCTGGAATAAACCATATTTACTTGCAGAGTGGAGTCGAGACCGCTTCCCTTGTTAGAGTGTTGTACTACTAACCCTAAAAGAATTTCAATAAAATGATTCTAGGTGATAGAATATCTCACTAGAAGCCGTTTGTTATATTGATTATGACTTTTTGACATTTGCGATTCTCCCGCCTTTGGGTCTTGGGTTGCGTTGGTCTACATTGTTATTCATCGAGATTAATTAAGTTGCAACCCGAGTCACTCTGAGGTTAGTGACCCTGATGGTTAAATATTCATCAGTAATTTACAAGTCCGGAACTGTTTACCACTCACTTTAT
This sequence comes from Tachypleus tridentatus, assembly GCF_004210375.1. NCBI lineage: Eukaryota > Metazoa > Arthropoda > Merostomata > Xiphosura > Limulidae > Tachypleus > Tachypleus tridentatus. The sequence continues at coordinate 72,416,402 of NC_134831.1, forward strand.
TTCCCACACAAATTAAATTTCAATGATGTTCATCACTTTATTGTCTCCATCGATTTTGTTACAATACACGATGCGATATTTGAAATCAAACACTAAACCATGGTATATTAGTTGATTCCATACTTGGCGGATAAGCTGTTGTGGTATCTTCAGGCAAAACATTATTTTTTTGACAAATATCACATAGAAGGACCCGCTAATAACAGTTTATTCGTTCCGGAAAGAAAGTAATTCTTAATCTGATACATTAGATGAATGTTCCTGGTTGCGTGTGTGAAACCACATGAGGCTGTGAAAAATTAGTAGAAATGTAGATAAGCGTTATCATTCAATAAAAGAAATAAAAACAAAAGCTGGGCATACATAGCTGTTCATGCGAAAAGACATCTTTTATAGTAGAACGTGGTTAGCTTTTTCTCTTCAGACCAACACCGGAGGACCTTGAATAAAGTCTTTACTTAATGAACTTCTACAACACTGAAGTAAGAAAGCAAGTCTGAATTCAATAAGTAAGACTGTTTCTTTTTCGTTTTTCTATCCAGATGACAATGTCATTTTGTAATCTTTATTCTCTTACAGCACTGATCGGCTGTATCATTTAGTCAACATCAACTTGGCCAGCAAAGGATATTGCAGTCACTAACCCTTTCAATGTTATATTCACTGCGATATCCTCTTGGGCAGGATTGACATAATCTATTATAAAAAGTTAAGCAACCAGAAAAAGGCAACCTTAACAACTTTCTATTTAAAACCTTCTGTTTGTACTATAGTTGGGGCCTGGCATGGCCTAGCGCGTTAAGGCGTGCGCTTCGTAATCTGTAAAGGCAAGAATCAATATAAAGTTACACACACATGTATATATGTATAACTAATCACGAATAAATTTATTCTGTTCTTTCCTGTTAACATTGTATTACACTGTGCGCCACGTGCTTTGTTGGTTATAAAATGTTGATAATAAATGTGCAAACAGCGTAATAACAATATGTGAATGCAGAGTAGTGTAAGACGAGAGGGAAGGCAGCTAGTCATCACCACCCACCGCCAAATCTCGGGCAACTATTTACCAACGAATAATTGGATGGACTCTCACCTTATAATACTCTCACCGTCGAAAGGGAGAGGATGTTTGGTGCGATTGGGGATTCGAAACTGCGACCCTTAGAATGCGAAAGCATTCTTAACTTTCTACATAATGCAATTATGTAGTACACTACAACCCACAGTACTTAAAAAATGGCTTTCTCTTAATTGTGTAGGTCGAGTCAGATCTCACTTCAAATACTTGTATTTTTAGCAAGAAGCAGAAATGAAAATTTTCAACCACTTTACACGTTAAACAAAGATGTTCAGATTTCATATTGTTCACCAGCCTGATAAGTTTTGTGTTTTCTTATCAGACCAAAATACCAGACGTTTTCTGCTATAGTTTCAAAACTTCGTTCTGAACAAGGTTTAACCTTAACGTTTAAAATATTCTGTTTCGTTACATCTTATGATTTTAAAACTAACATAAATATAGAAAGATTTTATTTCATTTCAGTTCTGCCATTCTAAAACCAGCAGGGTCACTGAAGCTTAACAGAGCTTAAGGAACAAACGAGTATTGTTTGTACAGCAGGTGAAGGAAGGAACAAAGGAGTATTGTTTGTACACCAGGTGAAGGCCTAATCTGACAACGACTCATCTGTGGCTTCAAGAGTGAAAGAGAAATGATTAGATAATTTTCTAATTACAAGTTTCCATCTGTAGTAGGCCCGACATGGCCAGGTGTTTAGGGTGTTCGACTCGTAACCCGAGGGTTCGAATACTCGTCACTCTAGACGTGCTCTTATTTTTAGTGTTTGGGGCGTTATAATGTTACGGTCAATCCCACTCTTCGTTGGTAAAAAAGTAGCCCAAGCGTTTGCGGTGGGTAACGATAACTAGCCGCCTTCCCTCTAGTCTTACACTGCTAAAGATGATTAGCGCAGATATAACTCGTATTGCTTTGCGCGAAATTAAAAAACAACAACAAAGAAACCATATGTAGTGCGTAAAATAACTTTACAGTTATAAGATTCAATATGTAACACAAAAAATAACCTGATATGTATACGTTTCCTTGTCTACATCATTGAATAATCTCCCGTACATAAGGTTTTATTCGTTGTACATATAATTTTAGAATAGTATTCTTAGCACAGGACAGATAATTTGTTCTAGTTCTTTACTTTCTGTATAACCATAGTTTAAAATAACGTTCAACAATGTTGATATTAAAACAACGTTTTTTGCACCGAGTTTCGAACCTCTGTGCTGCGGTGTGATTTTGCACTTATTACATCAGGTTTACATCTAATACTTCGTGTCAAACCTGCTCGAACAATTACTGCATGCAAAGTAATTTTGAAACTTCTGATTCGCTATATTTTCATATAAAAATGAAAGATGTATCTGAAACAGCTTTTGACTAATTCTTGACGATACATATAGAGTCATATCTTAGTTTAACGTTAGTAGTGAGACTTCTTCAGGATGTTTTTATATTGAGATGAAATAAAAGAAATGATGAGAAGACAGATTAACTTCTGTGTTCGGTTTGCAGCAATGTTTCAACACATTCGAATTTTCCATGAAACCGGCAACAATATCATTTAAAAAGAATAACCACTAACTAGCACACTTTCTCTCTCTCTATGTGTATATAAAGCTCCAGTAATAAAGACTGTAATAAAATGGGATATCAAAAATAAATACGTTATGATCAGAAAGTATTCAAGGTGTGTGTATACGTAAGTTGCAAAGAGACAAACAAATTACGTATTATGTATCGTGTTGGGCATACCGTTTACATTTGTTTTCAAGGCTTAAAAAAACTCGTGCAAGTAATTCCATTTTTCAAGAGTTTATACGAAAGATACGTAAGAAACCAAATGTTATTTTAGGTAACAAATCTTGAAGCTAAAATAATCAGCATAAAATACGTTCACATCAATGGATTTCTTGGGCTTCTTTATTGTTAATGGTAAAGCTACACAATGTGCTCTGTCAACTACGGGTTTCGAAGCCCGATATTTAGTAATATAAGAACCTTAATCATTTTAACCCATTAACCTGAAGATGACCCAAGAAGGTCGAAACGGTGTTCTCTACTTTATTTTAGTAAAAGTTTTAATACCCATACCAACCCGTCTTTAAAATACATTTTTACTTCAAGGGAGTTTATAGTCATCTCGATTTAATAGATTTAGCTAATGCCTTACATGTTTTGAATAGTCGCGGATAGCAGTATGAAGACTATCTGCGCTAACTATATCTTTAATATTGAGCTGATAAACTAGGTAGAGGTCAGATGGCTAGTCAATAGCACCTACCATTAGCATTTAAGTTATTTTCTTCTAATAGAGAAGTTTGACCGTTTACAAGAGAAACAGTCTCGATGAACGGAGTGCAATTTTGCAGTAATGGAACGTGAACCGTGGTCTCGTGAATTTAGAGCCTGGCATGCTAACCAATGGACCACAAACAATCGGTTATAGAGAAAATCTATATACAAGTTTAGTATTGTAGAACATTACAGAGCTCTACAAAAAACAAAACTAAAACCTAATAAGCGAGGGACTTGATAGACAATGTCACTATGCGTCCCAAAACAATAAACAGTTATCGACTGTACTCGTCGGCAGAGTACAGACAAAGTAAGACCATACAATGTGGTAGCGCCACCTGTTATCTTTGACTAAGAGCTTTAATTTTAATTTATATATTCCATGCAACGTTGCTGAACATTTCTAAAACTTTCGTCCATAACAAGTTGTTAGCCTAGATTAACTATCGGGTAGCATTACCTGAAAAAACGAAACACGAAAGCTAACGACAGATGCCTCCAATTGCGCAAGACGTTTGTCACAAAAAAATATACGTTGTTCTTGCTCTAAATTTGATTGTAATTAAGCACAAAGCTACAAAATGGGTTATATGTGCTCTACCAATCACGGGTATCGAAACCCAATTTCCAGAGTTCCAAGTCAGCAGACAAAACGCTGTGCCACGAGGGAATATTGTTCTAAATCAAACAGTTCTATTTGGATTGCATTCTCATTTAAGTTGTAAGTCAGAAACTAATGTAATTACGAAATTTTTAGTTTTCTGCGTCATTACTATCAAACTGTACCTCGCTGTAGAAAATGAAACTGCTTAGGAAGAAAATGGAGTGACTACACCCTTTAAGATTTTTATCACGTACAAGTTAATTCTAAGTTTTTCTCAGTATAACTAAACAAAACGTCCATGTTAATGTGGTAATCATGATAATAATCCATGTGTTGGTTATCAACATCAGCGTTTTTCAAACCGAGGTTTGCCAGTCGTGTCCGAAATGTCATAAAAATATTTTAAAAAGTATGATTTTTAAATTAAATTTTGTATATGAATTAAACATTTATTTTTAGAACACAGCTTTTCACGGACGTGGAATTTTTAAAAACAAAACAAACATCGATAGATTTTGTAGGTCCATGAAAAAAATCTTAAATTTAAAGAGGTTTTCGGGTTATCAAAGTTTAAAAACTTCTGAGCCACTTTATAGATAGTTTGTTCTTATAGATAAGTCCTGATAAACCGTTTGTTCTTACACACAAGTCCTGATAAACAGATTGTTTTTACAGACAAATGCTAACATGAATATATATATATATATAAATTTAATTTTCTGATAGAGATTATCTGTAGATTAAAACCTTTGAAATTATTAATTTTTTTATATTTTAAAGTTAGCTGAGTCTAAATGAAAGTGATGGATCAAGTCTCGTGAAATTCGAGGGCGACGATGCGGAAACACAGAGAATGGTATCGGAAATCGATTTCTTAAACAGAACATCTACTCAGTAGTATGCTTGTCCCTTCGCCCCACCCTCTCTCTAATTGTATATATATTTATATACATATAAAATTCCGGTAGGAAAGTCTGTAATAAAATGAGATATTATGAGCTAAAGTGATACACCACGAAACGTCTCAAGAGTTGTTGTATTTATTATTATTGTTGTAGATAAGCTATTTTCAAATGGTCTGAATTCAGGCATCAAATATACATTTACAGATCAGACCTCAGATTATTTCCAGAGGAGATATCGCATTTTGAAAACAATAATAGTTTGCCTTGCCCACCAGTAAGTGAAGAGCTGGTGTACCTACACCCAAACAAATAGCGCAGTGTAAGAAAAAAAGTAATATTTATCTTGTAAGTGGTAAAAAAATTCAAGGTCAACTGATGTTATTTCAGCGCAATGTTTCATTTAGAATTTGTCCGTAGGAGAGATTTCAACCCCGAATTTTAGTGGTTTACGTTTATAAACTTACCTCTGACCCACGGGAAGGTATACCTCAACCGAATATTGTAGTTATTGTTTGGAATTAAGCAAAAAGCTGCACAATAGGCTATCTGTGCTCTGCCCACCACAGGTATCGAATCCCGGTTTTTAGTGTTGTAAGTCCGCAGACATACCGCTGAGCCACTGGGGGGCGCCGAATATTGTATTTCTACAGATAAAACTATACGATTAAAGAAATCAATAGCGTTTTAGTACCATACCCCTTCTATCTGTGCAAAAGTGTTGAGAAAGTTTCTTTATTTGAGAAAGTATTGAAAATTATTTTCTCCGATTCAGATGTAAGACCCGGTCAAGATTTAGATACTTAAACCAAACAAAACCTATTCAAACTAACCTATTGTTTTCAAGTGCTGTTGTTCACTTATTACATATACCCTACTCAGTTTAATATTTAAAATTGTGCATCAAAATATTTGTAAAAGTAAGTTATCTTTTTTGTAGAACTGTTTCTACTTTTCGTAATAGCTTTACATTAAAATGGTATATTTAGATGCTTTTGTGTAAGATCCGAGGGTCGCGGGTTCGAATTCCCGTCACACCAAACATGTCCGCCCTTTCAGCCGTGGGGGCATTATAATGTGACGGTCAATTCTATTATTCGTTGGTAAAAGAGTAGCCCAAGAGTTGGCGGTGATGACTAGCTGCTTTCCCTCTGGCCTTACACTGCTAAGTTAGGGACGGCTAGTGCAAATAGCCCTCGTGTAGCTTTGCACGAAATTCAAAACAAACTAAACCAAATTTTGTGTAAAATAACAAGTTATTCTATCGCAGGAGATCCGTTTTGAAAGAAAATAGTGTTTTTTTTCGCATTTTCGAGAAAATACAAAGACTTTCTAGTTTTGTTTTATCAATGTTTTACAATAGCACATATAATCGTTCATTACGTAAATCTGTTGTGTGAAGAATATATATTTTCTGTTATTTTAATAATAAAGCTCTGTTTGAATGTCTTCTTTTTTTTTTTAATTTAGCCCAAAGCTACACTAGGGCTATCTGTGCTAGCCGTCCCTAATTTAGCAGTGTCAGACTAGAGGGAAGACAGCTAGTCATCACCACCCACCGCCAACTCTTGGGCTATTCTTTTACCAACGAATAGTGGGATTGGCCGTCACCTTATAACGCCCCTACGACTGAAAGGGCGAGCATGTTTGGTGTGATGGCGATTCGAACCGTGACCCTCGGATCACGAGTCGAGTGTCTTATACCCCTGGCCATGTCTTTGTAAAAACTGTTGTTAATATGAATTTGAGAATTTAAAAGAGTTACTTAACTGGGTATAAATCTCAATAGTAGTGTTAAATTTTGGTATAAAACTGTGTTTTGTTTGCTTGTACTTAAGCACACAGCTACATAAAGAGCTATTTGTGCTCTGCCCATCATTGTTAGTCCGCAGACATACCGCTGTGCCACCGGGAGGCGACCTGTATTTTATAGTTTTTTATCACCATTAAAACGTTGTAACCAGTGGTTCGAAGATCTGTGGATTTATACGCTAAAAACTGAGTTTCAATATTAGTGATAAGATTATAAATAAACAAGTTTGTGTTAAATAATATCTATTCACTTACTTTACGCGTTACAAAGAAGTTTTATGCAGATGATTAAACAACCATAAACATAAAAGGTAGTTTCGCACCAGTTTTTGAGAGCCAAAGTTCTTATGAGCAAGTGTTGTATAACTTTTAATGTTTGCACTTTTACCTAGTTCCAGGTGCAATAAAGTTTCGTTAAGAAAAGCAATGTAACATGCTTACTCATTGGTAAAAAACAAACAAAAAAACCCTGAGTAAGTAAGTAGTAAGGTTTACAGAATTGCAATGTTAAGATGTTAAGGTGAATCGAACCCCTGATTTTAGCGTTGTAAATCCGTAGACTCACCGCTGCACCAGTGGAGGACAACGTTAAGATACAAAGGTTCGATTCCCCGCCGTGTACGGAGTGAATATTATGTAGCTTCTCTCCTTTCTGTTGTTGTTCATGGACTGCGTAACCAGAAAGAAAGCAATCGATTGTAGTCCTGAACATTTCTGTTTATACTTGACGATTTTTTAATCTTTCTTTTGGTGGTCATATGAAAACAAATTCTTCCACATCAGCCGTAAGGTTCCTTATCCTAGTGAAGTTAGTAATTATTAATGTTCCCTTGTCTTTATCTTATTTAATTTAACCAATATAACTAAGATAAACCTAATAGTTACTAGAAGAGTCAAACATATGAGTACGTGGAAGAACTAGAACATTTTTGGGGGTCATTGTTAGCTAAAATGTTGTTATATTTCCATAGATCGTAACTGACGAATAAAAAGATCTGTCTGGATTCTATCACATGAATTATTCTGTCTTATCATATCTGATAAAGTGACCCATTTTCACAAACCATGCCACACAAAATATTTCATTTTTCTGGACCATCTCAGATGAAGGGTTTGATCTTTCTGAGCAACATCAGACGAATTATTCAGTTTTTCTTGATCATATCAAACGAATTATTCAATTTTCTTTACCATATCAGACAAAGAGACCAATCTTTACTGACCATATCAGATGAAGAGACCCATCTTTACGGACCATATTAGATGGATCCATTTTTATGGAACATGTCAGATGAAGTAATCCATCATTACAGAACATGTCACATGAACAGCTCCATTTTTTGCATAAAATCTAATGAACTGTTCCTTCTTTTCGGACCAAATAAAATTAACCACTTTCTAAGGACTTAAAATAGGAATTGTAGCATTTGTAAACCATATGAGAAAAACCTTTTCGACCTTCCAGACTTTTTTTTTAAACCACATCAATAGAATTTTTCTATGTGTTGTTGAATGATTACTATTTTAAGAGGTAAATATTAGCTAGACTTGTTTATCTTTTTGAACCAAGTTTGAACTGATCATTGATGCTTGTGGAACACATCTGATAGCTTTTCAATGACGCAGAAATGTGCAATAGCTGAGCTAGGACTTTTCCAATGCCTTATCAGTTCTGAAATAATTTGTTTGGTTTACTTAATCTGATTTTTATATTCTTTTTTTAATAACATAAGTGAAATTCATTAACGGTTGTAAGTATCAGCTACACGCATATTTCTTGGAATATTTGTAAAAAAAAAAGTGCAAAAAATGAAATAACACCGCCCATGTTCGCTGTGAACCAATGATCTATCCTTACTAAATTCGTGGTATAGAACTTCAATGGCTTTGCCATTTAAGTAACGGAAGTTAAAATGATTGATTAATTTTCAAAGTTTCTCTTGTAATTCAATATTGGTGGTTAAAAGACATATGTTATACCCGTAACTGAAACATTTGTTAATCCTTAAAGCGTCAAATAAATTATCTTTTTTTGTTGTTGTGTTTTTTTGTCATTTTGCATCGCTTGAGGCCTCATTTATTCCATATCGAATTTTTATTCACAAGAAGAATTTTCATCAAAATGCAAAACAAATAAATAATTTCTTTTCTGAATTCATAAATAACGTGTTTTTAAATAAACCATTGAAAAATTATAATCTAACCTCTCTTTCTTGTTGGATATTATAGCATTGACAAATAGGTTTTTGCCTCTTTGAATCACATGAATTATGCCAATAGATTAAGTCCTAAGAAAATCCATCTTCTATCATTGATCATGCTCTCTTCAACTTGTTTCATAGTTACATCTACAAGTATTCACAAGTTGCATTAAGATATTATGAAACAATTTACCTTACTTTTCTTGTTGATAACCGCTTCATGTTTATGATCTGGATTGTATTGCCATTCCGCTCTACGCCATTATCCTGTTGTCCACTGACATCTACATAGCACAGTGGACAACAAGAGAAAGGTGCAAAGCAGAAGGCTTCTTCTGAAGTGTAAGGAGCAAAAAATTGCTGTGAAATAGGAGAGTCCTCAATAGTTGTGAGGCCTAGAATTTTCTGTTTTTTTACCACCATCTCATAGAATTGATACGTTTTCTTCTCTTGCATCGTGTTGGCAGCTTCATTAAAGTTTCTGTTATCAACTTCGTAATTCAAAGGCATGATAAAACTTAAATGAAAAGCGATGAGGTTTTTGTATTATTTGCTTCAAATAAAGGATAACAAATAATATAAATTATTGAGGCTATGAAAAAAAACGAAACTCGTTTAAGAATTCTGCAATGTGTAATATAAAATCAGTAAGAGTTGGTGTAACTCTTAGACATGTAAATAAATGTAGAAGTCGCGAGCGTTCCAGAAGATTAATCTGTAAGAAAGAAAATATATTGTCAGGGAAAAAATACGATTTTAAAAACAAACTGTACAGAGACTGTAAGAAACAAAGACAAATGTTTAAGGACAACAATAATTAAAAAAGAAAAAACGTGAAATGGGTTAAACGAGGAACAAAAAACGAAAGTTTGAAAGAGCAGAGTTGGTGACTGAGGAATTGTGTGCTGAACAAGATTTACAAGGCAAGTGTTGAACCTATGATATGAAAATACTTGTTTGTTTTTGAATTTCGCACAAAGCTACTCGAGGGTTATCTGTGCTAGCCGTCCCTAATTTAGCAGTGTAAGACTAGAGGGAAGGTAACTAATCATCACCACCCACCGCCAACTCTTGGGCTACTCTTTTACCAACAAATAGTGGGATTGACCGTCACGTTATAATGCCCCCACGGTTGAAAGGGAGGGCGAGCATGTTTGGCGCGACGGGGATGCGAACCCGCCACCCTCAGATTACGAGTCGCACGCCTTAACACGCTTGGCCACGCCGGGCCGATATGAAAACATAGCAGTGTTGTGTACTGTTAAAACGTTTGATAATTATTGTTAATTATGAACTAGCGGTTACAAAAGCAGAGGGAGATAAAAACCTTTTTTTATTACTTTAAGGGTTATGCTTCTTTAAAAACTAATTCAAATTTCATCAAATAATATTGCAAGATGTAAGAAAATAACAAAATAATTTTTTAAATATATGATAAGATTTTTGTTGGAATTTTAAAACGAAATCACAAGGCAAAAGGAAAGCATTTTCTCGGTGGTCCCCCGCTAGTACAGCGGTATGTCTCCGGATTTACAACGCTAAAATCAGGGGTTCGATTCCCCTCGGTGGGCTGAGCAGATAGCCTATGTGGCTTTGCTGTAAGAAAAACACACATTTTCTCAGTGAATTTCTAATTTAAGCTTTCAGTATGAGAGCATGTTGTACAGAACGCATGCGCATTAAATCTAATATTCGCGTTTTACGACGTGACTTTTGTTTTCCAAATTTTCATACAAAGCTTAGAATTTATTCAGAGGACGGCTGATATGGGTACTAACACTATAACTAATAACGCAGAGAACAACGTTTCGACCTTCTTAGGTCCTCTTCAGATTAACAAAGAGTGTTTGCAACTAAGACGTGTGCCTGGTAACGGTCAGTTGCAAACTTTCTCTTTGTTAACCTGAAGATGGCCTAGGAAGGTCGAAACGTTGTTTTCTGCTTTATTAGTAAAAAAGTGTTAATACCCATACCAGCCATCCTGAGATATATTTCCACTCCAAATGGGGTTCTCGTCATCATGGAAAAGCTTGGAACTGCTAGTTTTTAACGGAATGGTGCTATCTGATACAATAAATAAAAATTGAACGAGATCAAGTCAATACTTTTGAAGAATGAAACAGTTCGAAAACTTTAAACTATTAAAAAACAACATACTTCCAAAAACTAAACATAAAACGAAAACGAAAGATTAACAAACATTAATCTCAGCGGATACCATAAATATGGAGCTGGGAAAGCAATGACTGTTCTTCCTCCGCTGACTGCTGCCTCACTGGTGCGTTGAAGGGTCAGAATGTCAAGTCGAGTAATGGAGCTCTTGACGGTAAGTGGCGTTATGTTTGAGGGTTCGAACTTGCAGGTAATATAGAGGACTTGGCAAGTTCCAGTGGTTGCCAAGACAACATGCTAAACAAACTAAAGCTTCGCGTGTAACGGAATCACAACCTTACACCTGTACATTTTCGCACGCTTCCACATGCCCTTACTCGCGAGCGCTCGAACTTCCGCGTGACAAACTTGAAATTAGCAGGATATTGTATATCACGATTGAAAAACCAAATGAAAATTAAGACGGATAGAATTTTCTGTGGGGGTTCAATTTTTCGTCTTCTCAGTGTTTAAATAAAGTTCTGTATGGATAGCTAGCCAGCTCGATAGACAAATAAAAAAAAATGCTATAATTATTTTCCTAATGACATGAAGAAAATGAATTTCCAGTCTAAACTTCTGAGTTGGGTCCTATTGCTACAACAGTGAAAGGTGCCTTCCAGTGGCACAGCGGTATGTCTGCGCACTTACAACGCTAGAAACTGGGTTTCGATACTCGTGGTATCAGAGCACAGATAGGCCATTGTGTGGTTTTGTGCTTAACTTCAAATAAACAAACAATAAAAGGCCTAGCATGGCCTGGTTCTTAAGGTGTTCGACTCGCAATCTGAGAGTGACTGGCTCGAATCCCGTCACATGAAACATGCTCGCCATTTTAACCATTCGTTGGTAAAAGAGTAGCCTAAGAGTTGGCGGTGGATGGTACTGACTAATTTCCTTCCCTTGAGTCTGTCATTATTAAATTAGGGACGGCTAGCATAGATAGTCCTCGTGTATTTTGTGCAAATTCAAACCAATAACCCTAAAAATTCAAATACTTATTTTTGTTCATCCTTTTTGTTTATGGAATAAAAAAGTTGAATCTATAAAAGAGCGTTCAAAAGTTTTGGTCAAGAGTTTTCAGTCATACAGTTCTGCTGTGTGCTGATTCCTGCTTTAATATAAAATACCAATAAATAAATTAAAATGTATTTTCGTATTTTCCCTTCAGTAATTTAAAGATTCGTCTTTGAGTTCAGTATATTTCTTTTGTTAAGTGACACCTAGTGAGAATTTTGTCATACATATATAATATATACAACACAATGTTCTAATATGTCGTATTGTAAATACTCGTATATTATAGTATAGTGAAAGATATATATATATATATATATATATGTGTGTGTGTGTGTGCACTCAACGTCCCATCTGGAAGGTAGCCATTTTAAACAATATCATAAGGCTAGGGGCCTTTGGTATACTGGTTTACCGAACATCTTGTTTGAAATTAAGCAGAAAGCTACGCAATGGGCTACCTGCGCTCTGCCCACCGCAGGTATCGAAACTCGAGTCCACAGTTATACCACTGTCCAACTGGGGGCAACTTACCGAATAAAAAGTACAAATCGTATTTACCTGAGACAGAGTCGGATTGAGGGCAAGTGATGCTCTGAGCACAGCCCAGGAATGGTGCCCCCTTCGGTCCCTCAACTGCTTAACTGACAAGACATTAAGACTCAATAAGTGCTGAAAGTGAAATAAAAGTTTGAAAATGTATAACCCTTCTTCAGTTTTCTTCCAGACCAGACCTCACAACTATATTACATAAAAAGATTGGGTATGGGTCAAAATCAAGCAATGACTGAGGCTTTTTATTTAGAAATATAGAGGGAAATCACTTGTTTGATTATTATTGTATATTTTTTTCACTCTGAGTTAATAATTCACATTTTGATATTAACAAAAATGAAAAAAACAAACTCAAAACCCATTTATTAAAAAATTATCTCTTTGATATTAACAATTTCTCACTTTGAACCTAAAACCCTGTAAGCAAATTATTTACTCATACCTTAATATTTACTTAAATTTTAAAAAGGTTTTTCTAGATTTTTTAATTGCAAAGTCTTTGATCAAGTCCTCAAAACTAATTCTGCGTAACAAATTTGCTTCTAGACTTAGCAGAGACAAAGTATCCAGCCTGTTTTGTCGCATAGTTTTTCTGTTGGGATTTTTATTAGTTTTTTGGTTTTTTTTTAATTTCGCACAAAGCTACTCGAGGGCTATCTGTGCTAGCCGTTCCTAATTTAGCAGTGTATGTAAGACTAGAGGGAAGGCAGCTAGTCATCACCATCCATCGCCAACTCTTGGGCTACTCTTTTACCAACGAATAGTGGGATTGACCGTAACATTATAACGCCCCCACGGCTGAAAGAGCGAGCATGTTTGGCACGACGGGGATGCGAACCCGCGATCCTCAGATTATGAGTCGCACGCCTTAACGCGCTTGGCCATGCCGGGCCCTGGTATTTTTAACATGCTTGAGTTGAGAGAATGAACGCTTAGCTGTGAAATTTGTGACTATTAATATTAAAAATTTACGCAATGCAATATCTACGTTTGGAAACGTACACTCAATTTTGTCTTCTAAAATTATTTTATAAAGTTCAGCATGACTGAATCTGGTTTTTACAATTTTTGTTGCACTGAACTTATGGCGCAAATATGAGTGAAACTGCCTAGACTCGACAGAGTGATTAGTGCCCAAGTTCTCTGTATAAGGATCAATTAGCTTTTGGGAACACTGAGAGTACCTTTCAGTTTCAGCAGATGAAGTGACATCATTTGTCACATCATTTTGGAAAGAAAATCTGTTTGTTATTTCTTTGTACATCTCTCCTCTTCTTCTCATCCGGGTTTCTAGTTTGTCAACATTTGTATAGAAGGTGGTGATACGAAATTTATCTCTGGCATTCAGATCTACTTTTTTGCATCTCCGTCATTGAGTATCTTCTTTCTGACACGTTTGCGAGTTTGAGCTGCAATGTAATCAACATTTGGTAGTATTTCCTTTGGAACTGTTTCAAATCTTTCAAATTCATCTCTTAAAGTGTGTAGTTGGTCAGTTAATGACCCATACAAATCTGCACGTGTTTTAAAGTTCACATCTTTATTTTTCAGAACTTGACTTGTTTTATGAAACTTTTGCAAAATTTCATCCCACATGATCAACATACAAATAAATTATAGCTCTTGCATCTTATTTGTAATATTGTCTGTTTCTCTTTTTGTGTCTCCCTTTTGTGACTCGTCTTTAACTAGACATTCTAAAACTTCCAAAATCTTTAAAAAAGACTTCAAAATTGCTGTTGTTGCCACAACATGTGCTTCCCATCTCGTATCAGAGAGGGATTTTAACACACTTTCATTTCCAAGACAAGCTTTAAGAATTTTCCACCGGCTGGTTGAGAATTTACTTCATCAACAATGAACGTTTGCACCTTCTGAGCCATTGGTTTACAGGTGGTTTTGGACAAGTAAGAAGGATTTCCTTTTCCAGAATTTCAATATTTCGAAATGTGCCCTGCTAAAAATAGATCAAACTGACTTATGAGCTCAGCTGTCATAAAAATCCCCATTTTGCAATGAACGAAATTTTTCATCTGTTTTTCGAAAAGCCAGGCCATGTTCAAGAATCGTACGAGTAACAGCTATTACACGCTCCAAGACATGTTCCCAGTAATTGTACTCTTCTTTAATTTGTTTTTCAACTCTTGTCGCAAGCCTAAACATTGTGTGCGAGTTAAGTATGTTAACATAGAGTCTCGGTGAGTAGTGATTCTTTCATGATGATCAATTACAATAGTATTTCGTCAGTCACTGAACCCTTCTCTTCCAACAAAACAAAAGGAAAATTTAGTGGCAAAAGACTTACAAACAAAACAGTAAACTGACCCTGTTGATGGTGAATACAATAACCACTATCTCTTGTATTGCTCACCATTGGTTTTTACCCCAAAGAAAAGTTTTTGCGAACAGTATCTCATTGGTTTGCCACTATTGAAAGTCCGGCAAGATTTCCCAAATCGCCCATTGTAGTGCTGACCGTCACTGGGTCCTGAAGCAATCCAATAAGCTACATCATCAGCAGAAAAATCGAGCCACAACCCTGGATGTTTTGCTTTTGTTTCTCCATCATTTGTAGACTGAAGTATTTTACCATAGTCCAGTAGATTTTCATTTTCAGCAATTATTTCAACTTTAGACTGTCTTGTAGAACAACTTGCTTCAACATTAACACTAGTGATATCACGAGAATTTACAGACAAAGGGAGAAAGTTGTGAGACTTGTGCCAGTTGAACCAGCCTGTGACATCTCAACGTCATCATGATGTTCTGATCTTGAAGCAGACAAAGTGGTATTTGTAGTTGTGGAGCTTGGTTCAACTTCAATCTTGTCATAGTCATATGCAATACAAGTGACTTTTGATGGCGGAGATGGATTTTGATTTGGAAGATCATGTTGTATAAGTTGAGTGTAAAAAATTAGTTAGCTTTCCACTCTTGGCCACTAAATCCAAAGCCTTTTGTTGGTTCTTTTTTGCCAGTTTTCTCTTTTGTGCACTACTTAATTGAACACGTTTCATATTGCAGTCTGAAAAAAATACAGAAACAAATCTAAAAAACAAAACAGAAAAGAATATGGATCATATATAGTTATAATGATAAAAAAACACTGAAATTCATAAAGAAAAACGTTGGTAAGACAGTCAAACATACTAAACTCTAGGTCTACATTTAGACAAAGATTGTCAAAAAGTTATCCTAAGGACCTAGGTCTATCAACACATAAATATGTATTTATAAATACCTTTATTGATTTGCTGCACCCGGATTGGTTGAAAACCATTCGAGACCAGCCTCGAATAGATTCCAGACTGGCTTCAATCCATTTTAAGAGAATTAGTTTCAGTCACAGCAAAAATTAATGTTGTTGCTATGGTAGCTGTATGCAAGAAGCAATGACAGTGGTAATATGCAAATCCATTGTGAGCAGAAAGTATTCCAAAACAACTTGTGATCAACAACACATACTGTAGTAGCTGATATACACAGTGATAATTCTTACAAGTTTGTCGTCGTTGTCTCCGTGTTTCTATCTCGAATTGTTCGTTCGTCTCATAAATAATATCACCAGAGGGCCAGGAGGGGCGGATCGAGCCATCCTGACGTCAGGATATGATCAAGGAAGAAGTGAGGAGAATGTGATTGTGATCTCCATTTTTAAGTCTAAAAATGGCATTTTTGACAAAATTTTGTTGGTTATTTTTGAATGGGGATAAAAAAAAGGGACCGACCACCCTTGTATTTATCTCCTAGGTAAATCTCAGCTTCAAATCTTTTATTATTATTACATAATCACAAGGGAATACATACATACCCAAATATTCTTACAGGTTACATGTAATCCATAAACAGTGGCATTGCTACGGTGGCATTCCTTTTGAAATTATTCTTGATATGACAAATTTCAAAACATGTACTCACACATAAAGGAAGTTTTTTTTTACAGCATGTTGTTTGAAGTCAAAAAAAGTACGGCTCAGAAAAGCTTCAGTGAGAAACACACTTATACAAATATTAAAAAAACTCACATGAATAAAGCAATACTAATACAAATATAACTAAAACAAGCGAGTTAATAACCCAAATATAACGTGCCAAAACAGAAGACGAAAAGAACATAAAACTAGCCACGCCTCTGTACACATCTGTCACCATTTCGTTTGACTTATGTTTCTGTGGTTTTATATTCTTATTTTTCTGCAGATATGACTAAATAAAGCAGTAAAAGGTAAAACAAAACAGTTCCACTACCTATAATTTCTTATAAATAGCCACAAGAGAAGGAATGATTGAGAAAAAAAAATATTTAAAAATAGTTTAGTAGTTTCTCGAAACTTTAGTCACTCACCAAGCCAAAGAAACGTTTTTTTGTTTTTTTTTAACAATGCAGAGTAAAGTCAAACACGACAGATAAGGACAGTTACAAAGAAATCGACTGAAGTTAAGTGGGGCAGTGAAAGAGTTAAGGGCGTGATAGTTAGGGTAAAAACTCTGTGGTGCCCCCTTCCCTTGTTGCCCTAAGCACGTGCTTATTTTGCTTAATAGTTAATCCAGGGCTGATCTGAGTATTGAAAGATATTATGTTAAAATAATAATGTCCTGTTGAAATATTCAATATGTTCCCCTAGAAACAAATACTATGTTATGCTTATCAATTGCTGCTTCTGAAGTTATAAAAGTAAGTTTAAGTAATACATACTACATAATATAAAACATATATCGATCTCATTTGAAATATTCCTGCAAACTATTTCTAAGGATTCGAAGGAACCAATCAGCAGATACGTTGTTTTTCTTTTATCAAACCGTTTCTCGAAATATCTTATTAAATTCTATTGGACACTGTGTATCTCAGAACGGCTGTTATGGGTACTGTATGATATATCCTTGATGACGAGAAACCCACTTGAAATAAAAATGTATCCTCTCAGAACGGCTGGTACGGGTATTAACACTTTTACTAATAAAGCAGAAAACAACGTTTCAACCTTCTTAGGTCATCTTCAACCGTTCTGAGATATAATTTTATTTCAAGTATGTTTCTTGTTATCAAGAATATTGGACATTGTGTCTAATGGAGGAGAATTCCTAAAAATATGAATTAGAATAAACAAAGCAATACAGTTGTTAGATTTTTACGTAATTATTATATTCATTCATTAATTGTACTATTTATCATCATTTTCACATCATTTCAATCTATCTTTCTTTAAAACACTAGGTTTCGCACACGACGCCGTTGCCATGGTTTTATACAGGTTTCACACACGACGTCGTTGCCATGGTCTTATACAGGTTTCTTCTACTTGGAGCACATGGAATTTTAATACCTATACATTCATCCATTTAGATATATTCTTTACATGTGCCAACCTTTGTCTTCAATACCACTAACATAAACATTTTATATTGCTGGAACAATCCTAAAACAATTATAAAAGTAGAGAGACACTTAGTAGGGTGCATACCTCCACTACGCAGCGTTGATCAAATTCGGCTGTCAAAAAAAAAAATACAAAAATGTGTCCTTATGTTCGACATTATCAGCGGGAACGGACCATTTTTATCAGGACAATAATGAATAGTATTCTACATGTGTCCATCAAGTTTAATCAAAATCCGGTTATTTTTGACTGAGTTATAGAACGAAATTAGTGTGAAAAATTGGTTCTCGTGTCAATAGACAGGATTTTTTTTTTTTTAGTGACCTTTCTGTGATCTTGATCTTTGACCTTGGTTCTTTAGAAAATTAATCGCTTCTAAATTGTATCATAGTCCAAAAGTAAATTAATTTTCATCGAAATCAATTTAACCATTTGCGAGAAGTCTTGCTGACAAACAAGAACTCACACAAGGATGAAAATATAACCTATGTCAACTTCAGTGGTGGAGATACTTATGTCAAAAACATAAGTAAAGACATAAGTTTATCTTCAATTAAAGTTGACTAACAGTGTCTAGAAGAGTACTAAAATAGGCTACATTGAAATTCTGACATTTTTTGGTCCCATTTTATTTGGGGATTACAACTTCCCAATTTACAATCAAGGTGTATAGTTTTAGTGTTGACCCAATACTTAAACAATAATGTGAATTATTAATATTATTAATTAATTACTATAACTAGAGATGTTTGGTAATGCTTTAAATTTTATTCTATAATACATTATATTTGTCGTACGACAGCCATACACGATGTAAAACAGTTTTAAAACAATTGAAATTTGAAAGATATGAAAGGTATTTTTGGTTTGTTTTGAATTTCGCGCAAAAGAACACGAGGGCTATCTGAGCTAGACGCCCATAATTTAACAGTGTAAGACTAGAGGGAAGACAGCTAGTCACCACCACCCACCGCTAACTCTTGGGCTACTCTTTTACCAAACAATAGTGAGATTGACCGTCACATTATAACACCTCCATGGCTGAAAGGGCTAGAATTTTTAGTGTGACTGGGATTCGAGGTATTTTTTAAATGTGGTATTTTCAACCTGAAAAGCAACTTACGAAACACATGATTAAGCTGCCAGGCCCTTAGAGACCTTAGAATATTTAGGCTTAGGAATTTCTGGTTTATAATTGCTGAAGATAGAGGGCAATCAATCAACAGTACCCACCGCCTACGCAGCTACACTCTAAAAATAACGTGATTATGTTTTACAATTTTAACTCGCAGCTCAAACCTTGGATCTTCTGATCCAAACAATAAGTACTAGTAGGATACGCTCAGTCCGATTAAATACGAGGAAAGTCTATGTTTTAAATGAAAGTAAAGCTAAGCCTTTATCTATCTGATTAACTTTTGTAAGTACATTATTTAAAACCTATATCTCTCTCTTTCTGTATATACATATATACGTATGTTCATGAACGTTTTGTGTAAATCTTTATTGTATATTAAAATGAATTATTAATACATATACAAAAATCGCTGACGCTAGTTCAGTGCTACGTCCTTCCTGAAAGAGCACGTGTCGGATTTTCTAACATGTAAGTGAAGAGCTCAATGGATTGATAGCACGATTAGCGTTTTTTACCTGACACCATACATGTATGTAATGTGCGTGCAAGTGTGTTGCTACGTAGCTTAGTTCAACAAGAAACGAAACTAAACCACGGTACACGATTCCTTTATTCAACTGACGTTATTTGACTTTCCATCTCTATATTTACTCTGGAAATTTCTTTTTTCACACTGAAGGATAATTGCGGACTCTATTGTAAACTATCTAAAGCTGAGGGGAAAAAATCGAAACTATTCCATTTTGAACTAATGAAACTACGGCCTTTATTCAAACATAAGTAACGTATAATCAATATTAGCATCTAGAAATAACTTTACATTGTCAGCTGGCAATTAAAGATCAGTAGTACATTAAGAGATTATCTAGTCTGAAATATATTCTGTTTCAAAGTTACAAATGTATGTTACTTACAACTATGTGTTAATTGAAACTATCCATTATTTAAAAATATGAATTTATACTATAAATTAGTTCAAAATATATGATAATAGTGGTATATGGTAGTCAAAAAATACATGTCAGTCACAAAATACTTGTAAAGCTAAAGGCTGTTGAATAACTTCCAATAATTGTTTTTTTTTCTTTGTTTTGTTTATTATTGTGTTATCCAGAGCTAATCACAACTTTCTCCTGTGTGATAATAATATTTAAAAGTGAAGCCGGATAAAAAATACAAGTTGTAAGTGTAGCATGATCCCTGGCAATTCATCATATGTGTGTGTATAGATATTCAGAGATACAGTTTGATACTTTATTGTTCGTATATAATTAATACTAGCTGGGGTACTCGTATCTTGAAAGGAAGTTATGTAAATTTATGATTAATGAAAGGTTATCTCAGGACATGAAAAGTTGTTTCCTTTATATATAATTTAAAAAACAAACAACGAAACCAAAACACCCATAAAAACAGCAAAACACAAAATTTGAAACCGCAAATTTGTACGTATCTCTTCATGGACCCAGCAAACCTTCGTGCCAAATTTGGTGAAAATCCATCAAGAGTGGCGAAGTAGTGGTAAAAAAAAATCGCAAAAACTCTGATAAAAACCGCAAAATGCAAAATTTAAAATTTGTATGTATTTCTCTATGGACTTAATGAACCTCCATACCAATTTTGGTGAAGATCCACATACATCCTGCGAAGTATTTACACAGACATATAACAGACAGTACTATTATATTTATATTGACGACGCCAATATATTAGACCCACATGCGTTTTTATTACGCGATGTACAACTCCCAACTTCGCGAAATATTTATCCTGTGTGCAAGTAAATTTGCGATAGGGGTTGTACATCGCGTAATAAAAACGTTTTTCCAACATCATGTAAGCAGGCGTTCCCTTATAGTACGATACGCAGTAGAAAAAAGCAACACTATAATATAGTCTCTCTACAGTCAGCTGTAGTAGAATAATAACCAAAGAAAAGTCTACTAGCCCTCTCTATAACCAGTCATACATTAAGCTATACATAACATTTTTAATTAGCATATATGTGCGACTTGATCTAAAAATTGAATAAGACACGTAAAACTAAATCTTTTACTTGTTTATCACAAAAACTATATCAGTTATACAGTTAAGATATGCCATTCAAGGCTGCTAGTCTAAATGTGCTTGACAGCAGTGTCCAGCTACAAAATTAACTTTATTTATAACATATCGACGTTCTTAAGAGATGAGCTGTACATGATTAAACAGTGCCTTTTATAACATACGGACATTCCAAACAGATGAGTTGGATATGTTTCTCGTATATGTGTTTATCTTCCTGTTAAAATGGTTAAATATGTGCCTACAAAATGTGAGTCATACCAGTAACACTGAAATACATAGCATAGAAAATGGACACATACATACAGCATAAAATTTTTATTATATAGACATTCATAAGAGTGGAGTTGGATATGATTAGACAGTACCATATGGACAGTTATAATCTATGAGTTGGATATGATTAGACAGAACCTTATGCAACATATGAACATTCGTAACAGATGAGTAGGATATGATTAGATAGTAACTTCAGTAACATATGAGCATTCATAAGAAAGGAGTTGCATATGATTAGACAGTATCTTTTATAACATATGGAGATTGATAAAACAATATTTCATAAACTACATCATATTCGTTTATGTTTTCGTTCACGAAGAATATTTTAAACAGATCATTAAGGAAATAACTTTTTTAAAAAATGTATGATAAAATTATTCATGGAAATTAGATCTATACATAAAACATGTTTAATTTCTATAGCTGAAACTATCTAATTATTGGAAAGATGTACAGTTGAAGCGAAAACAAAACAGCTATAACTAGATCTACACATAAAACATGTTTAATTTATATAGCCGAAATTAATTACTGGAAAGATGTACAGTTGAAGTGAAAAACAAAACAGCTATAACTAGATCTATACATAAAACATGTTTAATTTATATAGCCGAAATTAATTACTGGAAAGATGTACAGTTGAAGTGAAAAACAAAACAGCTATAACTAGATCTATACATAAAACATGTTTAATTTATATAGCCGAAATTAATTACTGGAAAGATGTACAGTTGAAGTGAAAACAAAACAGCTATAACTAGATCTATACATAAAACATGTTTAATTTATATAGCCGAAATTAATTACTGGAAAGATGTACAGTTGAAGTGAAAACAAAACAGCTATAACTAGATCTATACATAAAACATGTTTAATTTATATAGCCGAAACTAATTACTGGAAAGATGTACAGTTGAAGTGAAAACAAAACAGCTATAACTAGATCTATACATAAAACATGTTTAATTTATATAGCCGAAACTAATTACTGGAAAGATGTACAGTTGAAGTGAAAACAAAACAGCTATAACTAGATCTATACATAAAACATGTTTAATTTATATAGCCGAAATTAATTACTGGAAAGATGTACAGTTGAAGTGAAAACAAAACAGCTATAACTAGATCTATACATAAAACATGTTTAATTTATATAGCCGAAACTAATTACTGGAAAGATGTACAGTTGAAATGAAAACAAAACAGCTATAGCTAGATCTATACATAAAACATGTTTAATTTATATAGCCGAAACTAATTACTGGAAAGATGTACAGTTGAAGTGAAAACAAAACAGCTATAACTAGATCTATACATAAAACATGTTTAATTTATATAGCCGAAACTAATTACTGGAAAGATGTACAGTTGAAGTGAAAACAAAACAGCTATAACTAGATCTATACATAAAACATGTTTAATTTATATAGCCGAAACTAATTACTGGAAAGATGTTCAGTTGAAGTGAAAAAAACAAAACAGCTATAACTAGATCTATACATAAAACATGTTTAATTTATATAGCCGAAACTAATTACTGGAAAGATGTACAGTTGAAGTGAAAACAAAACAGCTATAACTAGATCTATACATAAAACATGTTTAATTTATATAGCCGAAACTAATTACTGGAAAGATGTACAGTTGAAGTGAAAACAAAACAGCTATAACTAGATCTATACATAAAACATGTTTAATTTATATAGCCGAAACTAATTACTGGAAAGATGTTCAGCTGAAGTGAAAAACAAAACAGCTATAACTAGATCTATACATAAAACATGTTTAATTTATATAGCCGAAACTAATTACTGGAAAGATGTACAGTTGAAGTGAAAACAAAACAGCTATAACTAGATCTATAGCTGAAACTATCTAATTCATGAAAAGATAAACATTTGAAGAAATAAATGAAACAAGTACATTCCATGTGTACACATAATTAGTTTGTTTTGTTTTGAATTTCTCGCAAACCTACATGAGGGATATTTGTTATTTCCGTCCTAATTTGTCAGTGATAAACTAGAGGGAAGGCACCGCCTACATTTAGGCTACTCCTTTACAAATGACTAGTGAGATTGATCGTAATATTATAATACCTCTACAGCCAAAAGATCGAGCATGTTCTGTAACTGGAATTCTACCCTGTGGATCTCAAAATGCGAGTCAAGCGCCATAAGCACCAAGCCATGTCAGGTCCTATACTCAAAATATTCTTGTTTTGTTATAAACATGCGACAACCAGTTTTACGACACTTAGTTTACTTTTCCAAATGGCTAATTAAAAATTTCGTCTGTTGTTACTTTGCTAAGTGCAAAGCTACATAATGGGCTGCTGCATTTCCACTCACCGACAGGGATCAACCTCCGGATTATAGCGCTATAAATCCGTAAAGTTACTGCTGACCAAGTAGTGGACAATGTAGACTGTAAACTATGCTTTAGACTGAATAACAGAAGATACGATTTCTAAATTCATTTTATGCAAATCAAATGCAAATTTGTAAAGTTACCTCATGTATTGATTCTATACCATTAAATTTAAGATTGTGTTATGTTTTCGTTTATTGTTATAAACAATACATAAATAGTTCCTGGCAGTGATATTCGAGAATCTCCACATCAGACTGACATTTTAAAATCGTTACAACTTATCTTTAAATATCCTAGTTTTAATTTTTTAAAGTCGAATGCTATATTATATATATGGAGTGAACAACTGTGTGTCGAACTTGGTTCGATAAAGCCAAACCGCTAGGTGTTGGGGAAAGTACAGGTGCATCAGTTTCAATTTTTATTTTATAATCACGTGATCTTCCACATCAACTACAAATCAAAATCACGACAGTTTCTGATATATTCCGTGAAATGTCCAGGTACATTTATCACACGCAATCGGTAGTTATATTTGTTGGTGCATCAGTCTGTAAACAAAGATCCTGTAAGGCTTAGAATAGTTCTACTGTTATCTGATTTCGTTTCTATTTGTTCATTTATTTGTTTACCTGTCATACTAATTACAT
Source organism: Tachypleus tridentatus (assembly GCF_004210375.1). Classification (NCBI taxonomy): domain Eukaryota; kingdom Metazoa; phylum Arthropoda; class Merostomata; order Xiphosura; family Limulidae; genus Tachypleus; species Tachypleus tridentatus. The sequence goes on from NC_134831.1 coordinate 72,440,905, forward strand.
TTATTGCAGATCCTCATACCTTCACGAAAAGAGGCTTAGACTTGTGTTTTGGTTGACCAGAATTAGCAATAAGGAATGAAATTATCCAAAACTATTCTATCACAGCAACACGTAACAAGTGCAACAGGAGTTCAATTCTAATTACATTTATTGCAGATCCTCATACCTTCACGAAAAGAGGCTTAGACTTGTGTTTTGGTTGACCAGAATTAGCAATGAGGAATGAAATTATCCAAAACTCTTCTATCACAGCAACACGTAACAAGTGCAACAGGAGTTCAATTCTAATTACATTTATTGCAGATCCTCATACCTTCACGAAAAGAGGCTTAGACTTGTGTTTTGGTTGACCAGAATTAGCAATAAGGAATGAAATTATCCAAAACTCTTCTATCACAGCAACACGTAACAAGTGCAACAGGAGTTCAATTCTAATTACATTTATTGCAGATCCTCATACCTTCACGAAAAGAGGCTTAGACTTGTGTTTTGGTTGACCAGAATTAGCAATGAGGAATGAAATTATCCAAAACTATTCTATCACAGCAACACGTAACAAGTGCAACAGGAGTTCAATTCTAATTACATTTATTGCAGATCCTCATACCTTCACGAAAAGAGGCTTAGACTTGTGTTTTGGTTGACCAGAATTAGCAATGAGGAATGAAATTATCCAAAACTCTTCTATCACAGCAACACGTAACAAGTGCAACAGGAGTTCAATTCTAATTACATTTATTGCAGATCCTCATACCTTCACGAAAAGAGGCTTAGACTTGTGTTTTGGTTGACCAGAATTAGCAATAAGGAATGAAATTATCCAAAACTCTTCTATCACAGCAACACGTAACAAGTGCAACAGGAGTTCAATTCTAATTACATTTATTGCAGATCCTCATACCTTCACGAAAAGAGGCTTAGACTTGTGTTTTGGTTGACCAGAATTAGCAATAAGGAATGAAATTATCCAAAACTATTCTATCACAGCAACACGTAACAAGTGCAACAGGAGTTCAAGTTCCCCGTTTCCTTCTTTCTTCACACCAAACATGCTCGTCCTTTCAGCCGTTGGGGCGTTATAATGTAACAGCCAATCCCACTATTCCTTAGTAAAAGAGTAGCCCAAGAGTCGGCGGTGGGTGGTGATGACTAGTTGCCTCCCCTCTAGTCTTAAACTGCTAAGTTTGGAACGACGAGCGCAGATAGCCCTCGTGTAGCTTTGCGCGAAATTTAGAATAAACAAACCAAACCTTGTGTTTTTCTGATAAATTCACAGCCTTGGTCACTGAAGAATGTTTAACCAAGTTAAAAACACTTACAGTGATGAGGGATGCCTGGGCGCTAAATTAACAATCAATTTACCTTGGATTTAATTTTTCACATAAGACTAAGGCTTAGTAAAAGGTTTCTGTTATGATTGAAAAAAATATTAGTATATCATCAGAAATATCATATCTCGGTTTTCATTGTTAGATTGATTAAAATACATCGCCCCCTAGTGGTAATCTATGTCTGCAGACTAACACCGCTAAAAATTGGGTTTCGATATCCGTGGTGGGCAGAGCACAGATAGCTCGTTGTGTGGCTTTGTGCTTAATTTTAAACAAACAGTAAAATACAAAGACATATCATAGTTGATAAGATACAAATGAAATAAAGTCACATAAAAAATACCACCATTTACTGCAAGATTCTTTTCCATGGGATTGAGTGCTTTTGTCGCGAGTATTTTATTCAACCATCCACTGTCTTTCAGAGATCAGATAATCATGACAATATGGTGAAATACGGTACCATGATAGGTAGGGTTACTATGTAAGGTTAGAAGTTAGAAAGTAAGAGTTTGAAGGGTGGGTGGAGTTGAGATATTTTTTTTGGGGTGAGTTGTCACTAAACACTTAGTACGTATAGTCTTTTACATAAGACGTTGATATTATAGGAATGATGTGAAAATACTGTCGATCGAATGGATCATAATTTGATATTGGTATGATTTCTGAAACTCATTACGCTCCAAATCTAAAACTACCATTCTTCATGCAGATTTAGGGACGCAGGTCCTTCTAAAGAAACAGGAAAAGTACAGATTATTATAAACAAGACTCTAGTATGTTGAATAAAAGTTTCAATGAGATTGACTTTTCAGTCCTTTGTATTAATTTGCCCCCCGTGACACAGCGACATGTCTGCGGACTTACAACGCTAGAATTAAAGTTTCGATACCCGTGGTGGGCAGAGCACTGATAGTCCATTGTGTGTAATTACAAACAAACACCCTGATCTATAGGACTACTTAAATAACTTAATATTTTGAAACTGAACGGCACCTTACGAGACTCATCGACTGAACAGTCGGGTCAAAGGCTCCCAAATTTAGATATTGTCACCTTTAATTCTATTTAATATACAGAGGAAGGACACTCATTCAGAAGCACATTCCGCCTTCACAGCTAATCTTAACTGAGTAACGGTACTCTAACGTAATAATGCTCTCATGTATGAAACTAGAACTTCCAACTTTTCAATCAGCAGCTTGACATCATAACTGTCAGACCACACCGAGATGAACTTTTCATCAGCAGCTTGAAGAGATAACTACCAGACAGACTACGCTTATATGGACTTTCTAATCAGTAGTTTGACATGATAACTGCCAGGATGGACTTTTCAACCAACAGCTTGCCAGGCCACGCCAAGTCCACACTTAGATACCAATACATAATAGCTGATTATCACATCAAACTTCTTGTATTATAACGAATGTCTCATGCCAGCACATAATGGTTGACTTTCACACGAAATTTGTAGAACCATAAGGCAATGACCGACGTTTACACCAAACTTAAATCATAGCTAATACTCCATGCCAACGCATAATGGATGATTTCGAAAATAAACTTATAGAACCATAACAAATGTATTATATCAACACGCAGTTTGACTATTCCCCTGTAACATCTATATTCTGTTTGAGTATTTTCCTGTAGCTTTCTCTTTCTGTTTGAGTATTCCTCTGTCACCTCCATCTTCTGTTTGAGTATTTTTCTATAAATTCTCCTTTTGTTTGAGTATTCCCCTGCCATTCCTCTGTATTCCTCTGTTTGAGTATTTTTCTATAAATTCTCCTTTTGTTTGAGTATTCCCCTGTCACCTCCATCTTCTGTTTGAGTATTTTTCTATAGCTTTCTTCTTTTGTTTGAGTATTCTCCTGTCACCTCCATCTTCTGTTTGAGTATTTTTCTATAGCTTTCTCCTTTTGTTTGAATATTCCCTTGTCACCTCCATCTTCTGTTTGAGTATTTTTCTATAGCTTTCTCCTTTTGTTTGAGTATTTTCCTGTCACCTCCATCTTCTGTTTGAGTATTTTTCTGTAGCTTTCTCCTTTTGTTTGAATATTTTCTTGTCACCTCCATCTTCGGTTTGAGTATTTTTCTATAAATTCTCCTTTTGTTTGAATATTCCCTTGTCACCTCCATCTTCTGTTTGAGTATTTTTCTATAACTTTCTCCTTTTGTTTGAGTATTCCCCTGTTACCTCCATCTTCTGTTTGAGTATTCCCCTGTTACCTCCATCTTCTGTTTGAGTATTTTTCTATAGCTTTCTCCTTTTGTTTGAGTATTCTTCTGTCACTTCCATCTTCTGTTTGAGTATTTTTCTATAGTTTTCTCCTTTTGTTTAAGTATTTCCCTGTCACCTTCATCTTCTGTTTGAGCATTTTGCTATGTTTTTCTCTTCAGGTTTAAGTACCTTCCTGTAGCTTTCCCATTCATATCTGAATATTTCCTTGCCATCTTCTTCTCTTGTTTGAATACGTCCCTTTCACCTTCTCCACCTGTGTAATTAGTTTCTTACATTGCCATAGAAACTAAAATCGAGTTTTCTTTATTTTTTCTTGTACATGTAATTAATGTTACAGTTAAAAGCTGGAGTACGACAGATCAAACGTAGAAAGCGCACATTTTGTCGAAATATCACAGTGCAGATTGACTTAGCTCATATGGAGTACAAATATTTGACCTAGATTTGCTCACATCACGAAATTCGCTCGTTTTACAGTAGCCAACTGCATTTTTAATATGTAGTGTTTCATATATTATTCCGTTTTTGTTGTAGCTAGTTTAAAATATTTAGGCCATTAATATACACATGCGAACAGTTACTGTTTATGTGGCACAATTTCTGTAGTAATTTGATGTATTATTAATAATATGTGAGTTCCATCATTTTATAACGTCGTAAATTGCATAGTTCACAGATACTTATCAATAATTGTCTAGAAGTTTAGTATGTTGTTCCTTTCTAAGAATTCCCCCTTCCTAGTAGCAGAATGGTGTATCTGTGGACTCATATTGGTAGAAACTGGTTTTTGATACCCGTGATGGGCAGAGCACAGATATCTATTTGTATAGGTTTGTACTTAATAAACAACCTTTATTACAAGTTATGAATAATATGTTATAATCTGTCAACCACACTACATTTAAGTCATATTCAGTGCCGAGGAGGCCTTTCACCCAATACTAAGGCTCATTGGGTCCGTTATGATGCGATAGACATAGCAGTGGACTAGCTGCTATGTACATCATCACCTCTAATGAGCGACTATTGCTATGGTGTGAAATAGACTAAATAAATTAATCGTAATTGTTTAAGTTACTTACTAATCAGATCTTTAGGGTAAGAATTAATAATCCAATATTATTTACGTAACACCATTTTACCGTTTTTTAAAACTCAAATTAACTTTTATTATTATTCAAACTAGCTGGCAAGCCAACACGTTAAGCCTTATTTTCAATTTACTGAGAGACAGAGTGACAGGTACTCAAAAACAGTCATCCCACTTTTGTTGGGTATGTGGAAAATTATTTAAAATAAACACTTTGCCTTCACCGCACGATACGTGTAAAATGATTTGAGAAAGTATTATTGTCATACTGAGAAATAAAATGTTTACGAAACCGTTGAACATAAATTTTTGATCAGGTCTGTCTTTAAACAATACGAAGAACAGAAGAGAAATGGGAAAAAGAGTAATGAACAAAATACGCCACCTGTGTTTTAAAATATAAAAATGAGTACGTTTTATTAAAACGATTTTGGAGTCTTGCAATATTTAGTCATGTTCAACCTTAAGAACGTGAAACTTTAGAATAGCAATACAGTGTAGTTTCTATTGCAAAATACTCTGTTCTAAGGTTGTCACGTACAAAGCATACCTACGTTCCCTGAAGGATTTCTATAAGCCATCTAGTTTACGAGAACGACTATTTCGCAGTTCTCATTTCAACATTGTTAGCACTCAGAAATCCATAGGTGCTGCGTCAGATGAGTAAATTGGTATTTATTCATATGAAAAGCGTGAATACCATTGTAATTATTTAGCTGCTTAAGGTATAAAATGGGTAAACAAGTATGTCATGGAAGGAATTTGTTTGCTCGTGACTTATGTCATTTTCCAGACGGAGATCTAACATGATTATATTGCGCATGGGGCACACGGACAACCTTGGCCACTAACCCTTGTGTTAATTGATTTTCATCTATTACGAAACATCGCAGTTTCCGTGCAACAACTTTGGTACGACGTGTTGCAGGTTTCATTCTGAATGGTCCTGGTCTCACAAGCTGATCCATAGTCCTCTGTTTTCCAATATCGTTAAGTACAAGGAATATCTCCGTTTCTGAACTTCTAACTCCTCGGTCTAAACACATTATTATGAGCTGATTTTAAGTTGAATATTTGTGATGAAAGTTCTGTTGTATGTCCTTTTCAAGTGCGATTAAGTTTTTGTGACATCACACTACCCACAAAAAGCCAAACAACTTCAAAATGTAGTTTTGATAAATGTTGTTTCATCGCAACTTTATACTGACTGTGGTTTTCATGTGATGTGCTAAACGTCGTAGCTAAAATCGTTTTAATATATTTTACTGAACTCTCTGAACTAAAGTGAACTTAGCATCGATAAAGTTTTTTGTCTGTTTGAAGCTAAACACAAAGCTACATAATGGGCTATATGTGCTCTGCCCACCACGTGTGTCGAAACCCGGATTCTAGTGTTGCAAGTCAGCAGATAAGCCGCTGTGCCACTGGGAAAGATGACGCATCGATACAGTTCCAGCTTAAAAAACTTTTACCCTCAACAGCAACAAAATTAGTAGATTGTTTGTTTGTTTTTGAATTTCGCCCAAAGCTACACGAGGGTTATCTGCGCTAGCCGTCTCTAAGTTTGCAGTAAGACTAGAGAGAAAGTAGCTAGTCATCACCACCCACCGCCAACTCCTGGGCTACTCTTTTACCAACGAATAGTGAGACTGACCGTCACATTATAATGCCCCCACGGCTGAGAGGGCAAGCATGTTTAGTGTTACGGGGATTCGAACCCACGATCCTCGGATTACGATTCGAGTGCCATAACCACCTGGCCATGCCGGGACCTACGCTTGTCTGACCGAATAATGGGATTTTATCATCATTTTTGTAAGTCATCCAGGACTCCGCCGTTCAGAGCATGTTCTAGCAATGGGACGCGAACCAAAAATCTTCCATTCACAATCTGAATACGCTAACGAAAACGCCATGTCGGGATATTATATCTATGTATAAATGTATGCATATTACAATACACAAACACAGTTTCTTATGAAAGCAGCATATACTGAAATTTGATGGATAATAAAATACATTAATGTTTATTAATGTAAAATAATATGTTTTCATACATATAAATACTGTAAACACACAGACTGAATATTAGCGGTTTATAGCGTTTATTTTTTATAATAATATTAAAACTGCACGAGATTATGCTAACTACTATAACCTCAAACAAGAATCACAGGAAAGTTAGTTCTTGCAATATATCAGGCTCAGGAATTCGACGTCACGATGGTATGTTGAGTTTCGTTTGTTTGGTTACTATAGAAACAGATTAGTGAAAAAAAACAAAAAACACTTCCCTTTTGAAGCCTAGAGCTTGTTGCGAATTAAAGTTACTTTGCAGTTTTTTTGACAGTAGTCCAGCCAATATGCTATTACAATTCTGCCTTTACGTTAATTAGAAAATCCATACATCAAGCCATTCTGTCAAAACCAGATACAATGGAAAGACAGATTTCAGCTAGTAGTAAAACCAGGCACAAGCCGAGTGAAAATAAGTTTGGAATTTTGATGTAGGTGACTTACACTGATGTATGTTTTTAGGGATAATGGGTTTGTGAGGTTCATTTGTCATCTTTATTTAGAATTATGAAGAGCTGTATATGTAACTACCATGTTTGTCGGCAACGCTTTTACAAGTGATATTTTCCTTTAAAACTAGCAGACGTATACTTCCCGATGTATATGCAAGGTTCTCGAAACTTCATCGGGAGATTACCATGTCGTAGGCACAGCGGTATGTCTGCGGAATCACATAGCAAAAAGCTGGGTTTCGATACCCGTGGTGGGCAGAGTACAGCTAACTCGTTGTGTAACTTTGTACTTAATTCTAAACAAACAAACACACCATGTCGTAATTACTTTGAGGATATAAAACGAGAGCGCTGATTGGCTGTTAGTAGATTCTAGCTAAGAGGAGCTTTATTACGCCAGACTTGTGACCATGTTTACTGACTACTATGTATTTTTAACCGTAACGTGCATAAAAATCATAATTAATCAAATATATAATATTACTGAAAATTACGAGTCCAACGTTTCAATGCCAAAGTTCTCACGAACGATTACAAAACAAAACGATTGTTTAATTTTGGATTTTAGATTTATGCTTAATATTACAATACTAGACCCGAATATTTCATTTAGGAACGTAATAAACTGAACAATCAACAATTAATAAGTTTTATTCTAGCTTTAATTATACAGTTACATCGATCAAACTGGGGTGCTATATACATATATTTCAAGGCCATCAATCAATATTTTCTTCCGTTTTCACAGTACGATTTTCCAAAGTCGTAGCAGATTAGTAGACTTTTCATTTGCAGCTTTGATTTTCAACTGATACACTATTGTTCATATTAATTGGTACTGGGACTTAAGGTTAGCCATCTGATAACATATATACATACCACCGGTCATTACCTCCTCCTCATATTGGACAGGTCACTCGGTTCAGTAAAACAGAATGCATTCACACAATCAACTATTCATGATAAAGATAATGTATCCGGAACGTTTGTAACAGAAACCAATCCACTACGTAGCCTCGTACGCATTAACTAACAGAAGCTTGGAAGAATAACTTACTTTTGAACTCTGCTTGTTGTTGAGCAAGCCCTGTGTTACACAATGTTTCTGTTTATCATTGGCTCATTGTTAAAATCCTGAAGTACTTTGATTAGCCTACTGCGTCATGCTTACGCGGAGCGCGTTCTATTACACTTCGAATACCTTATACTGACGTGTTTCCGCACACGAGTCAGGTTTTCTGACAGTACAACCAACATAACTTTATTTACAGCAGGGTCAGATGAATTTTTGATAATGTCTGAAGATATTAATGAGGTAATGGATTCTTAAACAAACAACAAAACACACAAAATAGTGGCTGATAGATTTAAAAATATATCTCTACCGTATTTACCGATATACCCTACGAAGTATCGTTTGTTATTCATTTTTACACACATATGCCAAAGTTAGAGCAACAGAAGTTTTAAAAATGTCATACCTAGGTCGTTTATGAACATTTGTTGGTGCACGTAGTTACAAAACATTCGATCTTTACCTTGGAGAGAAAAACATTTCTGACCGATAATTATTTAACATAGTTAATCTCTTTACGCAAAAATTAATAAGTGCACGAATATTTATAACTCCGATTAAATAAGTTCTTAATTAATTAAACTGCTTTTCCACACAGTTGGTATAAAGCTCGTGAAATTGAAATACAGGTCAGTGAATGGTTTGTTATAGTTTCTAATCCTGTCCTTGTTCAACAGCAAAATTTATGTTATTAAATTTATTGTGAAAGAGCCTTAGAGGCTGAAAAACGTCATATAAATACATATGATAATACAACAGTTTAAATATACGGACAATCATTCAACAGTTGCTTGTCATACAACAGTGAAAGGTACTGGTTATGAAACGATAACCTAGTCATTTAATGAGCTGTATCATAGAGAATCACATTAGACAGGAAATAATATTGATTAGTTTCAAATTTGAAAACTGCATATTCAGAAATATTCAGATGATCTTAATTATAATGCAAATACCAAATCAGCTCTTAACTGTACAGTTTCTTCTAAAACAATAATCGTATTTAATGATTCGGTACAAAAACTGGTGCAGTATGTGTTATTATCAGTTATCTAGTGAGTCATCAGAATATTAGCTGAAAAGTTCCAGTATTTGAGACTACAGATCGCAAAGGATATTATCTTCCTTAAGTATTTTAGAGAGGTGATAAAAGTTGCCCCATAACTGCGTAATGGCTTTTAATTAAAATATTTTCTTTTCTTCAGTTCATAATTTCTTAGTTTAATCTCTCTGGTGTTAGAAGGATGAAAATATAACTTCACGAATTTCGCTAAATCATTTAAAATATTTTTTGTTTATCCAAAAATGATCCTTGGTGTCTCGGCCATAAATTTGCACGTTTAACATGTTAAAAATCGGTTTCGATACCCGAAGTGAGCACAGCACCAATAATTCATTTGGTAGTTTTGCGCTTGACAATAGCGAACTAACGAGGTTTGTACAAAATAACCACACTGTTTCCTTTATCCGATTTATAAATAGCACATTTTCATTTCTGATTTACTTCTTCAAAGCTCTTTTTGATTAAATTAAAATAAAAGCAACAGCACAGAATTATAGTTATTAAAAGATTGTTTGTTTTAAATTTCTTAGCAAAAGTACAAGACATCTATCTACGCTAGTCGTCACTAATTTAACAATAAAAGTTTGTTTGTTTTTTGAATTTCGCGCAAAGGGCTATCTGTGCTAGCAGTCTCTAATTTAGCAGTGTAAGACTAGAGGGAAGGCAACTAATCATCACCACCCACCGCCAACTCTTGGACTACTCTTTTACCAACAAATAGTGAGATTGACCGTCACATTATAACGCTCCCACGGCTGAAACGACGAAGATTCGAACCCGCGACCCTCGGATTACGAGTCTAGTACCCTAACTATCTCTGTTCATGCCTGGCCAGCAGCGAAAGACTAGAGGAAAGACAGTTAGCAATCACCATCTACTGCCAACTCTTTGGCTACTCTTTTATAAACGAATACTAGGGCGTGAGGATTACAACGCCCCCTCTCCAACTGAAAGAGCAAGTATTTTTGGTGGGATAGGGATTTGAGCCTGCGACCCTCAGATTGTGAGTCAAGCTGACCATATCAAGTCGTTGGTAAAAGAAGTTAAAGCTATTCCGCTAATTTCGATTTTAATGTTACGAAAAGACTGATCCAATTTAGACCAAGTTTGATGAAGTGAACAGTTTCAAAATTCTTCAATTTGTAAAATATAATACTCGAACTTTAACTAATTTAACATGATAAATTTTAAACCATAAACTAATACTTTCTTTTCAATATTTCTTAAGGCATATTTAATGTCATTATAAATTGCAACATCTGCTTGTTCGTGAAGAGGATTTTTTCCTTGTTTTCGCTTTGAATTGCGTTTTACAACATTGCATAAGAACTGTATTATTACTTGTTTCAATAAAGTTTTCAGTTTATCAAAATACTCTCAGTAATATAGTTGTAGGTATTCTCGCCTGTCACGAGGGGGATCAGGCCCCCCTAGTGTCTCAGTGTTCGCATTTCCTTTTGTCGGTATTTAAGTCCTTGTGGGGACCTGGGAGGGTCAGGTGCAATCTTGACCTCTTCCTCCCATATTTATGGTTTTAAGACAACTATTAAATGTTGAAAGCAACATAAAATGGGGTGTTGCTTTCACAAATTCATGTAGGAATTCAAAACCCCTATCAGGGCCATGTACATTTATGCTCATACGTTCATCATTTGCAATGGAACACATTCGCTACGTATATTGTCCATATATTCCAACGTTTTCATGTTTGTTGAATTATTTTGTGTGTATTCACATAAATACCTTTTTAACACAGTATATTATACACCAGAACAATATGATGAGTTAAGAGAGTGTAGCAATAGGTGGCGTATTACTAAACTCGTGGTACATATTTAAGGGTAAGAGGTACTCAGGCTCAATTCCAGCATTTATCATGTAGCGATCTAGTTCGTGTAACATGTTTTTATTTAGGTTGTTCTCGCAATAAGCGAACGATCTGTTTAGAAGTGTGTTATGGAGTGGTGTATGTTTGCATATTTGTGTAAGAATTTAGAGTTGGTTGAGTGTGGAACATAATATGCGCTAGTAAGTGTGTTGTTGTTTTTTGTAGTTTAATTTTCATTTTCTTGGTTGCGAAATCGATCCAGACTGAACAACCGTATTCTATGATTGGTTTTGTGTATTTTTTTTGTATATTTTTAATACGTTAATTGGTGTTGTTCCTGTGTTACTTCCTGACAAACTTCAAATTTGGTTTATTCTTCGCCAGATTTTGCTTAAGATTTCATTTATATATTTTTTCCAGGTGAATTTTGTGACGTACGTAAGACTAAGAAATTTTGCTGATGTAGTAGTTTGGAGAAATGTTCCGTTAAGACGGAGTTTGAAATTAATTTTAATTAGTTTCTTTGATTTTGTTAGTACTAGTATGTGTGTACGAAGCTACATGAGGGCTATCTACTGTATCCGTTCCTAATTTAGCAGTGATAGACTAGAGGAAAAACAGCCAGTGATCACCACCCACCTCCAACTCTTGGGCTACTCTTTTACTAACGAATAGTGGGATTGACGGTAACATTACAGCTCCCACACGGCTGAAAGGGCAAGCATGTTTAGTAAGACGAGGTTTCGAACCCTCGACCCTCAGACTGCGAGTCGAGCACTCTAACCATCTGGCCATGAATACTAAAACGATTTTAGCTACACACACATAACATACAATGTAATTCATGCCAAAATGTACTGAATACGTTTATCGTGGTAATGTTTCAATGTTGTTGTCATTACATTAAATGTATCATTACACATGTAATAGTAATTACGTCAGTCACAAACGTGACAGTGAAAAACTGCAAGACTGGACGTGGAGTCATGTTTTTTTCGAATCCTTGTCTCAAAAATGCATTCTGCCCCTTAGGACGGTGGGTCAAATCTCCCTATCTGGTCAGATTAGAACAGCTTAAAGGTTTGGAAATGAAAACTGTTGCCCTCTGTCTGGTATAATACTGTTTGTTGCTCATGTCTTTCGTTCGTATGCAACCCTAAATGTTTTATACCCTTTTTATGAAGTGCTAATAGTTCAGAATATCAAAGGCTATTATACAGGGTGTTCGGAAAGTCACTGTGCACTTATATATTTATTAACAGACAAAACTGCACAGTGACTTTCCGAACACCCTTTATAATTATATTTTTCATTAAACTTTAAACAAACTTGATTTTTCGATAAAAAATATCGAAAAGGAGAGATCAAGAGTACAGACTGACCAAAAGATTTCTCAACTTCACAACTTTTACTTCCTAGGCCTTGATTAAAGTGCTTATAACAAATAAAACAATACGATTTACCGAGAGTCTTAGACCTACTTTTCATATTTTCTGCTAAATCAACATTACCAACCAAATTATTTAATAACGAATCTCAATCAAGATTTAGCAAGAATTTAATTATTGTATAATTTAATTGTGAGAATTAGTTCTAATTAATTTACTTACGTTTTCAGTTATAGACTAATAACCCTTTTCAGCTCCCGCGCGCCCTCTACTAGACTCATCTTGGAACATTCAAATCTTTGTGTTTCGTCACTCGGTTAACTATTTTAAAAAATGATGGGAATATTAAACCTAGGTTACGAGTTATTATGTTATCATAAGATAAAACACGGACAAACAAATATAATTAAAATTTTGTTTTCTGTTTCATTACATGAATTTTTTTTCGCTTAACTTTATTATTATTTTGTTTAGTACTTGACACTTCCTGTAAGTGAGTGCAGATATTTTTCTAACGTTTCAGTTTTCAATTATACGAGCAAACTCCGGTTCGGACATTAAAAACGCAAATGACTTTGACAACATTTAATTCTGTTATGGCCGAATGCAGACCAGTTTTTAGCGTATTAGACAATGAATCTGAAGTCCTTTGGTTAATGAGCCGTTGAGTCCCCCCCTCCAATTGCGCCCCGAGCTTTGGAGCCATAGGTGCTTATAAGAGTAACAGTAAAATCTCTCTAGTCAATACTATTCGCCATTAAAATAAAAAAAAATGTTTGTCTCAATATTTAATCGCTAACTTAAAACTTGAAACTAATAGCTTTGGAAAGTTTGAAGGGAAAACTTTCTTTGTGGAGATGCAAATTAACAAATCCGTGTGACAATGTTTTACAGAGGGTTGGGGCGGGGTATACATATATTCCATGGGTGTAAAAGAGTGAGGCGACAGCTAAGTTGTAAGTTATTTAAGCTGGTACAATAACAGTTTAAAGACAGTTATATTTTACAAAAGTGGTCAAGTGGTTAGGGTGCGAGATCGAATACACCATCCCATTAAACATATTTGCTCTTTTAGTCATGGGGACATTATAATATTTGCATAATATTATAATATTTCTTAAGGCCATAAATTGGCCTTAATTAATAAATTAATAGAAATTAATATGGGATAATATTCTATTATTTAATAGTCAGTCCCACTATTTTTGGTAATAGACTAGCCAAAGAGTTGGTGGTGGATGGTGATGACTAGCTGTCTTTTCTCAAGCCTTTTCTTGCTAAATTAGGGAGGGCTGGTGCAGACAGCGCTCGTGCAGCTTTGAACGAAATACGTAGCAAAGCAAACTTTCATAAATACTTTTGTATTGACATGAAAAAACTTTTTTGTTGATGTTCTTAAGAATTAACTTAGACATATTTTGTCTAAATATTTATTTTTCAATATTTGCTCCCAATTTAAAATTGTTTTATGTTTTATCTTCATTATTTCTTATCTTTTTTGTAATATCTTATATTGGAAATATGCCAATAACTCCTGTCATTAATAATAGTATTAATATTAATATTAAATATTAATACGTTTAATATTATTTATATTAAATAAAGTTGTCGTTTTATTTAAAGCAAAGTTCAATTAATTATTGTTATTTAACAATATTTTAGTTAAATAATATTATTTACTAATATGACAGTTTAAGTCATATTATAACGATATTTAAAATTGGAGTATTTTACTTGGAATCTCTTTTTAGTTTCATGGGATAGGCGTAGACTTTATAAAATAATAGTCTATAATTTTTACTGAAAGAAAAAAGAATATTCAAACAGAACTTTATTTATTTTTCAATATTTGCTCCCAAATTAAAATTGTTTTATGTTTTATCTTCATTATTTCTTATCTTTTTGTAATATCATTTTGATAGGAATAGGTCTGAATTTGTACCGTTAAACTGAAATGTATTCATAGATTCGTGGCAATATGTTATCTTAAGAAAATGTTCCTTGTCATTAGGCAATTATTACAACGTAATGAACAATTTATGGTCATTTTTTATAAATGTACTAAGTAATTCAAGTTCAGAACATCAAATGGTGTTATATAAATGGGAATAAATACATACATTTGAAATGGTACACAGATGGTCGAGTACGTTACATTCCTACGATTTTGAATACGTAGATCACGAAGTTACATAGTAACTACAACCAATATAATGTGGGATGAAACAAAATGTTTCACGAACTACATTTTGAAATTATCTGGTGTTTCGTAGTAGTGTGATGTCATTGAAAATTGATCGTTTTGGGGAAGGCATTTCCACCGCATAATATTTATACACTCAGACTTTGGAGTTAAAATTACGAAGACGAGTATATCCCTTGTGTTTTATGCCATCGTAAAATAAAGGAACTTGGATCAACTTGAGGCATAAGAACCACTAGGAAAGATATATGGAACAAAGCGTATTCTGGCCGTCGTAGGCAAATTTCAACGACTTGTGATAGATGAGAAACCATAAACACAAAAGTCTTGTGATAGATGAGAAACCATAAACACAAAAGTCAGTGGCAAAAGTCATTTACTTGTCCAAGCAACACCACGCAACATAATTAAGAAAAAACGTCTCTGTCTGGAGAAAAAGCAACATAAGTTACGTGTACACAGTTTGTTTGTACGATATATCTGTGCAACTGAAAACTGCCTATCTGCAGAAGCTGGAAAATGAAAGGGGTATTCATATTATTCTGTACGAAAACTTATGGATTTCTGAGCGATCAGACTGTTAAAATGAACATTGGAAAATCGTTGGTGACTTCTATAAAGCAAGTAAGGAGTAGTGGTATACATTTAACATGACAGATTTACGATAAAGCCCTTTGCAATGGAAACTACACTTCAGAACGATTGTCGTCAGATAGTTACGGCCGAACGAAGTGAGGTGAGTTTTAAAGACGTACTAAGTCTCCAAAATAACTTGAATATAACATACTCATCCTCAGTATTGTAAATCGTCTTTTGAATTACTTTGTCATAATTTCTAGTTAGAGTATCAAAATATCAGAAATGGAGATGAAAAATAATTACTTCTAGTTTTACTGTTATATTTTTCAACCAGTTTACTATTTGAGGTGAGTGTAAGAAGTATTATTAAATTAGAAAACTGAAAGACAATACGTTCTTAAAATAAAACTAAATATGCCAATCAACTTCTAATTAATACCGAGTTTCATGGTATATTTTAGTTAATGCTATAAAAACGGCTTAATATTTTCCATGTATATAGGTTTAAGCCTTTCAACCATTGTACGTCGTGAATAATAACGCTCAATTTAACATTACATAAAAAAAATAAATAAATAAAAGGGAATGTAAATAACAAATTATATTTATTGCTACCTAGTACCCCTCGTTAGTACAGCAGTGTATCTCCTGCTTTATATCGCTACAATCAAGGGTTCGAGTCTTCTCGCTGGACTCAGCGGATAGCACGATGTGATTTTGCTCTAAGAAAACACACATGCTACCCACATGTAGTGTTGTAATTTGAAAACAGTATTTAGATCTATTTTAATGATATTAACATATATTTAGCCGAAAATTTTCAACATCAGCTATATGACGAATGTAATAAAATTTTTAGAAGAAACGACATGTATATAGATTTAAACATTTAAGTATTTCTACATCGTGAATAACAATGCTCAACTTAACATTATACCAAAGAAAAATAAAGGAGGCATTAAATACAAAACTATATTTCCTGCCATCTAGTGTTATAATCTAAAAGCAATATTCAGGTTTATTCGAATAATACTAACTTACATTTGGGCGAAGATTCACAACACAGGTTGTATGACGAACGTAATAAAACATTTCGTATACATGATGGATCTAGCATTTTAATATCATATTATGGCTGAAAAAAGGAGAAGTTATTATGTTCATAAGATAGTTATCGAAAATAGATCATGCAGTAAATTGACTTGTATATCGATAATACATCAAGAGTTAGCAAAATTTACCTTTATAACAAACCTCAATGTTCTTATTTGCTATAAAAATGTGAGCATTGTAAAAAATCAGGGACCAGCCCAAAGCCATCATCATTAAAAACGTAATATTATTTCAATATCAGTAAATCTATAAGCTTGGCAAGCTGCAATAACATTTGTGACCTAATTTAATAACTGGTCATCATCCTATAATAGTATACGTAATGATCTAACTGGAATTAATAATCCTACACTCAATACTGTGAAAATGGTCGACATTATTAAGCTGAAACACAAATATTCATCAATAATTTTAAAATATCAACTAATTTCTACGTTGTGGAAGGTAGTTA
Source organism: Tachypleus tridentatus (assembly GCF_004210375.1). Taxonomy (NCBI): domain Eukaryota; kingdom Metazoa; phylum Arthropoda; class Merostomata; order Xiphosura; family Limulidae; genus Tachypleus; species Tachypleus tridentatus. The sequence continues at coordinate 72,457,802 of NC_134831.1, forward strand.
ATCTGTTAAAATGTCATAACTTTTTACATCTGCAGCAATACTTAGCAAAAAAAGAAATTCACAACCTTAGACGAGTCTGTGGAGTAATAAAATTATTTTAGTGTTAATTCATTTTTTACAAAGCATACAGAGACATCTAGACCTTGTTTCCTACGGATTTTTCTAGCTTTAAATTTTAGTTTGATGAGGAAGCTTCAGTTTGTAGTTTTGCAGCATAGACTTTGAAATGCCTTCCCAAAAACAAATGAAGAAATAGAAGAAGCAAGATTAACAAAGTAGCATTGTTTTAGTTGCTATCATTTATACCTTTGTCTTTTTAAAATGTAATCTTAACTTCTGTTAAAACTTACCATTTGTATGCCAATCTTAATGTGAGACGATATTTTTTTAATGAACGTTAGTTCATAAACAGTTTGGCGCAAAACCCGAAAGTAGAGGTATTGAATTTTATTTTCAGTAGCTATGCAAAACAAATCTTAAAGTGAAGTTGATTACTCTTTTTAGGATACATAATTAAAGAATATGAGAAATAAATAAATATAATTTCAAAATGGAAATACATGAAAAGAAAAAGGATAAGAAATTAGAGACGAGAATGATATTACCAAAAATAGTTTTTCCCGCTATCTAACAAATGTTTTCTATTCTATCTTAATTGTTTTTAATTTTTAATCTTTTGTACATGTACTTGAATTAGTCGAAAATCATTTAAGTTAATAAAATACAGATCTCAACTATAACTGGGTATCAATATCAATTAATAAATAAAATATTTGATATTTTGAAAATCAATAGCAGTTTATGAAACAGTACTTTGTACAACATACAGTTCTTCCTAATTAGCTGTAATCGTAGATTTGATCTAACTAATATGTAACGTTTAACATGTAATGTTAGAATGATAGACTACTGTTTTCGTTAGGGATACAAAGCCTGGTTTTCAGCCATTACAGGTCGTTAAATGAATTTTTTGATTCTATTTTTAATTATTTTACTAAGTTCATAGTAGGAATTAGGTATTTATAATTTTACTTTTTCTTGCTTACATGTACAATATTTATGTTTATGTAATCCCCAAACAAATTATTCATTTACCAAAACAGGCCATGTCTTTACCTGAAAGTGCCTAAATCAGTAAATGTACAGTAATAATATATTATGCATGACGAAGTAATAAAAGTCAAAATTAATGATATGTAAGTAACAGCTGAAATGTAATTGAAAAGATTAAATGTGTTCTTAGTAAGTGAGAATGTGTTTAAAATTATAAGTTTTGTGTAGCAAAACCTCCCGGTGTTTAATTTTGGAATATCGGTGATATTTTCTATGATCTTATTTTTATCATTATGTTTTGCAGAAAAATGAATAAATCCTTATTTATATCACCGATAATTACATAAATTACAGTTTGATGATTATTAAACTTTGAATTAGAAACTATTCCACTAGCATAAATTATTGTAAATATTTTGTTCACAGATATAGAGATAAATCACATACTCTGATACAGATGTATTTGTTATACGGATATACTTCTCACCAGACAGTAATAGGCCTAATAAATTTTAAGCACTAAAAAAAGTGAAAAGGAAAAGAGTAAAATCGATGAAAGACCTTACTTATCTATGTTTTCGTATTAAGTGAATCTGACTCTTTTGATTTACACATTTACAAAATTGAGGAAAACAACACAATATATTTATTTATTCATAAACCTAAAACAAAAAGTTAAAGACCCCTGTTAATTTCGGATCTGAAAGGTGTCTAGTGTGACCCAAAAATATGACAATTCATTATAATTTTTATGTGTGTTGACCAACAGTTACTGATTCTGTTAACGCTGGATAGTCGGAGACATAATTCGATTATTCGATCTTGGTCTAAGATTAAGGCCGAGTGTGTGTGGAAGTTTTATGTTACATGTGTAAGCTGTAAGGCAGAGAACACAAAAAGTAATTCGGCTCAGGCTAAGTTGAGAAGAAACTAATTTTATATAATATTAATAATATGATTCAGAGTCCATTTTTTATTTTGTAAAACTAACAATCCTGTAACTGGTTGAAAAATAAATAAATTACTACTACAATATAAATGCAAATTTGGTTTAATGACAAAGTCGTGTTGCTTTGAAATGGTTAATTTACTTATCTGTAATACCAATAAAAGAGAAAAAACAACTGTCACTAAAAAATTGGCTTTGCGTGAGCTTTTAAGTAGTTTAAATACACTAATGAAAATACTTGATTAAGAAAGAAACTTTTTGCTATTAATATATTTATATGTGCATTGATAAAAAGTAAACTTAAATGCAATAGGTTAATGGACACTCATTGAAACAAAAGTTTTTTCCGGTACCGGGAATCGAACCCGAGCCTCCTGGGTGAGAGCCAGGTATCCTAACCACTAGACCATACCGGATTTAGTAAGTAATTCTTTAGATAAAATTTTAAGCAATATTTACATTTAATTTTCGGACCGTTTTATTTTGTATTTTCAAAAAATTATAGTTTTAACATTATTTTCATAATAATAGCTTTGTGTTTTATTTTAACACAATGCTCTTCTTTATCGACACCCTATTTCGAAATTACGAGAAAACAGTCTAACAAAAAATGTAGCTTGTGTGATTTCTATAACTAGAGGCCATTAGTTTTCTAGAACCGGTGTTTATTTTATTTCTTAGTGTAACAGTTTAATCAAAGCAAACACTTCTAATTTCAAGCAGCTATTACTACACCGCACTACACATTTAAGTACTTCATATCTACCTTGAAGTATGTTTTCAATGATCCCTTCACACTTTTGATTTCCTCATCTCATCACTTCAAGTTGGCTTACGTTATAACAAATTTCGTGACCAAATTTAAGCGTTAACCAACCTGTATCACATCTGTTATGACTGTGACTTCAGAATTTCAGAAAATATGTATTGATACTATTAATGATATAATCAAAGCAACCGTTGCAATAAATATATAAAGTTTATTAATCATGGTTGACACGACATACAACAGGATGTAGGGCTGAAATAAGGCTTTGGAGTTGCGGGACAAATTTTATAGTGGCCTTCAGAAGTGAAATAAAAACCATTTTAGCATTGCACTTTGAGCAAGACACAAATATAACCGATGGGTTAATAATGGATAAAATAACAGTTCTGGTATTTATAATAAAGGAATGACAACGATTTTTTGTTGTTGTTAAATGACCGATAAAAAGATGTCTACTTGTTTCTGCTACGCTGGTTCTGTTAACATTTTTGAACTGAGTATCTCAGCTTGACAAATATGGTTGTTTAACTCGCAACAGAAATTAAAATCAATAGGAAAAGCAAAGGTACGTGACACTTAGTCGCCACGATATTTTAAAATAAAAGTGAAGAAGCCTTGGTAATAATACTTAACTCCACTAACACTTTCTGGTATTGTTAAACTCTGGTAACACTTACTTGTATTATTACTTTATATTGTTAAACTCTGGTAACACTTACTTGTATTATTACTTTATATTGTTAAACTCTGGCAACACTTACTTGTATTATTACTTTATATTGTTAAATTCTGGTAACACTTACTTGTATTATTACTTTATATTGTTAAACTCTGGCAACACTTACTTGTATTATTACTTTATATTGTTAAACTCTGGTAACACTTGTATTATTATTTTAAGAGGAGTAAGAAGCACGATATTTTATAAACATTTATGAACGGTGTCCTAAAGAGACTTTTTTTAAAAATTTTACTGAATGCATTTGTTCTTTGAAATTAAGCACAAAGCTACACAATGGGTTTTCTGTACTCTGACCACACCACCACAGAAAACCGTTTTCTAGCATTATAAGATATACTGAGCCACTAGGGGGTTTGCTAAATGTATTATTTGTTATAAGAATTTCTCGCAAAACTACACGAGGGCTAGCTGTGCTAACCCTACCTAATTTAGCAGTGTAAGACTAGAGGGAAGGCAGCTAATCATCACCACCCACCGCCAATTCTTGAGCTACTCTTTTACTAACGAATAATGAAATTGACCGTTACATTATAACGCTACAACCGCTGAAACGGCGAACATGTTTGGCATGATGTGGATTCGAACCCGCGTCTCTCAACTTTTGAGTCGAGTGCCCGAACCACCTGGCTATGCTGGGCCTACATGAATACATTGAAGCGTATTTCATAATAACTAACTGATTTGTTTTGGTATTCGAGTTAGTACTCAATGCTCGCCTATTTAATTGAATTGAATGAAATAAACTAGAAAGAAATTCAAACTGATTGAAATATGAATATTTGGAATTTAACGCTGAAAAGGATAAAAGTATTTAACTGTAGGCCTGCAAACAAACATATAAGCAAGAGCTACAGTTATCTTCCCAACAAAAAGAAATAAAGCAGTTCCAGATGAGAGAGAAGATAAATTCTGTACAGAAGTGAGTTATTGTCCTAAGTATTGCACATACGTTTGTCTTAAATTCAAATTACTATTGTATTATAGAACATTATTCATACGTGTTAGTTTATCCTTTGTTACACTGAATGCGCAATGGAGAACTTAGTCAAGAAGAATATAAGGAAACCAAAACCAAAGAAACAAAAAAAATTAAAACCTGAAGTTGACGTGAATCTCATCACAAACCTTAGGCTTATTGGTTTGACCTTCTGTAGCGTGGAGTTCAATCTGAGGGTTTATAATGTTAAAATTGGGTTTTGATACCCGCGGTGAAAAGAAAACAGCACACTGTGCATCTTTGTGTTTAATTGGGAACAAACCAATGCTTCACTAATTCTCGGCGTTTATACCCTAACGTTGAAATTATCAAAATCTCTACATAAATGGAGTTTCGTTTTTCTTTGTTTTTTTTTGGTATTATCGTCCTTTCAATTGACGAGTTCTAGTACTGAAAAAAAAGGCATTTTGGACAGCGATTTCTGAGAGACAAAAGATACATCTGGAATACTAATTTTACACGTTTCCGATTTTAAATCTGGAATTGACAAAGTAAAGGAAAACATTTGCAGTGCACATGATTTTTATCCATATTTTTAACTCCAATCCTTCGCAGCTGTCCAGTAGTTAATTATTATTTAGATTAATGTCACATTTTGGCAACCAAAATACATTGGTTTCCAATATACCCATTCCATTGTGCATAAGTTTTAACTTGGAGTCAATCAGGGAGATTAAAAATGACGAAAAAAGAAACAGTTATTTAAGGAAAACTAAAATCAATAATACAGCTAGTTCGGACAGTATAAAAAAAATGCATACAATTTTCTTGTTCAAAGTTTTTCGAGAAAGATATTCGGAAAAGTAACATGTCGTGAACTTTAACTTCTAGCAGAAGAAACGTTAGTAAACATACTTGTCTTGGCAAGTCCCTTAGTCTGGTAGTTAAGGTACTCGACTCGCAATACGTGGGCCTTCTGTTCGGATTCCCATTATCAGACATATTTGTTCTTACAACCGTGGGAGCGTTATAAAGCGATGATCAATTTCACTCTTTGTTGACAAAAAAGTGGCCTAAAAATTAACTGTGGGTAGTATTGACAAGTTGCATTTTATCTTGTCTATTGCTGCTAAATTAGACACGGCCGGCAAAGACAGCCGTCGATTAGCTTTGTACAAAATCCAAAACAGACCAAGCTACTAAGTACGTTTCTAAGCGTTAGGCATGATATAATTAGAAAACAAATACATATTAACACATATACTTTGTATATTTAAGTTTCCGTTTAAATCTATTCAGCGACAGTACAATTTCAAGAATGGCGATTATATTATTATACATCTACACTAAATAATAATTTGTCATGGTTCCTTCCATCCCACCACCACCACCACCACTGTTAACCATCATTCCATAAATTAAACTATTAAACATTTCAGTATAAACTGAACAATTTATAACAAAACAACGTTTGAGATTGTTCAGTTTTCCAGATAGGTTTAGCGCTTCAGTTTTCTTTTTCTACTTTAATTTATACAGTATTTACTAACCAATTTCTACCAAAACATACGGTTCAAATATTAATCTATATTGAAATTAAAAACTTGTAACTACTGTTTTCTTCTATATGTATGTGTAAATGTTTTTTGTTCAGTGTGTGTGTGTGCATATCTCTCGCTAGTACAGCGGTAAGTCTACGGATTTACAACTCTACAATCAGCGGTTCGATTCCCATTGGTGGACTCAGTAGGTAGCCCAATGTGACTTTGCTATAAGAAAATACACATAATGTATTTTTGTTTTAGGAGTGGCGGAATTATTCTTTTTGCCGTCATAAGTTCTGTAAATATATATGCTAAAACGGCTCGTTTGGGTTGAGAAAATATTTTACGTAGAGGAGCGAACAACGTTTCGACCTTCTTCGGTCATCGTCAGGTTCACGTTTTTACACATATATTTTTCTCTGCAAGTGGGTTTTCTCGACGTCACTGAAGTCCTGTAAATGTTTTCAGAATGTATGACGATTCTCATTGGTTATAAATTGTATAGTTTGAAATTTGAAAATAAAAAAAACACAAAGACTGAGCATTGGCATTGGTTGAATAATTATTAATTGTCGAGGTAAATGTCAAAAAAAAAAAAAGAAAAGAAGACTATATCTTTCGATTATTCACAAGTTAATAACTTGTTTTGTAATAATGAATGTCGAACCTAGATGGCGACACAATACATATATTATCTGGTCATTTCTGCATCAACTGATTCCAACGAAAGAGAAGGAGCATACTCAGCGAGAGAAGTTAAAGGTGATCCTTTTTGACTTAATGCGGATAAAGTTTTACATCCAGCCTATTATCAGTGAATAGAATACTATTTACTTAAATCAGAGCAACGAACGTTCACGATGTCGGAGGCTGAAAATTCTTATGTGACGAAAGGTGTGGATGAAAAGGTAAGTTTTCTACCACATATTTTAGCTCTCGTAGCATCCAAACTGTTTCTTCAGGAAAACTACAGTTTTAGGTGACCACATACAAATGCAGGCTTTGGTAGAGGACTCATGTCGTGATGTAGGCTTACTCTACTATTGTGGATGCTGCTATTCTCTAGGAGTGACACATTTAATGGACCTTTAGAGAGCAAACGTATACTATATATAAAACTTCATGAAGGACTGCTGATACTCGTTTAATTTCATAAGTCACTTTACTAGTGTAGTAATTTATTTTAGAAGAACATATTAGTTTGAGAAAGGAAACTTTTAAAGTAAAAAAGGGTTAAATAAATAATTCGCGAAATTAATGTCTTCAAATATAAAGAAATTAGAAGTATAAATATGTAATTTTACGCTTTCTGAGGTGGAAAATTAATATTTTTTGAAGGACTAATAAAGTGTATTTTATTAGATTCATAGACTTGGATAATATAATATAATATAACATGTAAGTCGAAGTTATCTCCTGTTTCTTTGTTGTTAAGCGCAAAAATACACCATGGGATATGTGTGCTTTACCCACCATTGATATCAAAACTTGATTTTTGACGTTACAAGTCTACTGACATACTGCTGAACCACTGGGGGAATTTATATGTAGTATTGATGAAAAACGTGACTTTATGCTCGTCGAGCAAACATGAATTTTTAACAAGACCTTCTAAGCATAATATCTACATTTCTCAGACACAATCTGTTTACAGAAAAACTATATTTTTTTATATAGAATCTTTATTCTGTAATATATACATACAATGTATAATTTACCTATCTACGTAGGATGAAGCATACCAAAACTCCACTATGAACTTATTCTCTTGAAGTTTAAACAGTGTTTAATATATATATATATATATAAAGAATGAAACATTTCAAATCTCGATTAAGAACTAATTTTCTTGAAGTACAAACTGTTTAGTTCAACTATATATATATATATATATATATATGTACAAATAAAAACAAACATTTCAAACCTCGATAATGAACTTATTTTATTCTCATGAACTATAAACAGTGTTTAATTCAACTATATATATATATATAAAGAATCAAACATTTCAGACCTCGACTATGGTTTTATTTTAATCTCTTGAAGTATAAACAATATTTAATTCAATTATATATATATGTAAAAAATGAAACATTTGAAACATCGACTATGAACTTATTTTATTCTCTTGAAGTATGAACAATGTCTGATTTAACTATATGTATATATAAAATGAAAAATTTTAAACCTGCACTATGAACGTATTCGTTTGAAGTATCAACAGTTTAATTCAACTGTACACTGCTGGCTAAAATTTTAAGGTCAATGAACATAAATAAAACATATGGATTTTGCGTTGTTAGACTCAACCACTTATTTGAGTAGAGCTTCGAAAGATGAAAATAAGAAAAGAAAAAAAAATTTTTTAGCATTTAATAGGGAAAATGTGAACACTATGGAATTAGCCTAAATACTAGCTGGTCAAAAGTTTAAAACCATATTGAAACGAAGCATTAATCGGTAAACACGTAATGAAATTTAGTCATTTGTGTTCAAGCATTAGCGTTGTCAACATCTTCCGCTAACATCTCCTGTGTTACATTGGGTAAAAACATGGCAAAGGCTAAAAAGTTGACAGAGTTTGAACGTGGCAGAATTGTTGAGTTGCAAAAGCAAGGTCTCTCAACGTGCCATCACTGGTGAGATTGGGCGTAGTAAAACTGTTGTTGGAAATTTCTTAAAAGACCCTGAGGGATACGGAATGTGAATTTCAAGTGGTTGGCTTAAGAAAATTTCGCCGGTGTTCAGCAGGAGGATTCGACGGGTTGGCCGACAAGACACCAGCCGATCGTCGAACCAGATTAAGGCTCTTACGGACGCAGAATGCAGCTCAAGAACAATAAGATGGCATCCACAAGAGAAAGGCTTTGAAAACCGTAAACGTCTTCAAAGCCACGCCTCCTTCCACACCACGAAACAGCTCGGTTAAACTTTGCTGAGAAGCACCAAACATGGGGCGTAGAAAAGTGGACGAAAGTTTTGTTCTCTGATGAGAAAAAAATTAATCTGGATGGTCCAGATGGCTTTCAACGTAACTGGCACGATAAGGATATCCCACTGGAGACATTTTCTACATGACACAGTGGAGGAGGTTCCATCATGATCTGGGATGCTTTCTCCTTCCATGGAACAATGGAGCTTCAGGTTATACAGGATCGTCAAACAGCAGCTGGCTGCATTGGCATATTGGAGAGAACATCCTTATTGACTGAAGGCCCTCACTTGTGTGGAAATGACTGGATCTTTCAGCAGGACAATGCTGCAATCCACAATGTCCGCAGGACAAAGGACCTTTCATGGCGAATAACGTGATTTTTTGGACCATCCAACGTGTTCGCTAAACTGAACCCTATTGAAAATGTTTGGGGGTGTATAGCAAGGGAAGTTTATAGAAAAGGACGTCAATTCCAAAAGTGCATGATCTTCGTGAAGCCATCTTCACCACTTGGAATAACATTCCAGCCAGCCTTCTGCAAACGCTTATATCGGCCATGCTAAAGCGAATGTTTGAAGTTATTTGCAATGAGGGCCGTGCAAATCACTACTGAGACCTCTTGTTGGGTATTTCCTACCCTGTTTAGGACTTGTTTTTGGTATGGTTTTAAACTTTTGACCAGCTAGTATTTAGGCTAATTCCATAGTGTTCACATTTTCCCTATTAAATGCTGAAAACGTTTTTTATTTCTATTTCCCCTTTTCTTATTTTCATCTTTCGAAGCTCTATCAAATAAGTGGTTGAGTCTAACAACGCAAAATGAATATTTTTCTTTATATATATATATATATACACTGCTGGCCAAAACCTTAAGGCCAATGAACATAAAGAAAAAATATGCATTTTGCATTGTTAGACTCAACCACTTATTTGAGTAGAGCTTCGAAAGATATATATAGAATGAAATATTTTGAATCACGTCTATGAAGTTATTCTCTTGAAGTTTAAAGTGTTTAATTCAACTGTATATATAAATAAAAAATCAAACATTTCAAAGCTCGATTATGAACTTATTTTCTTGAAATATAAACAGTGTTTAATTCAACTATATATATATACATATAAGATCAAACCTCGACTATAAACTTATTCTCTTAAAGTATAAAGAGTGTTTAATCCATTCTCTCTCTCTCTATATATATATATATGTAAAGAATCAAACATTTTAAACCTTGACTATATACTCTGAACTTATTCTGTCGAAGTAAAAACTCTCGTAGCGTTACTTTGGGTTGTGTTTGCAGTAAAAATAACATTTTATGTTATTAAAATACAAAAGAGGATGATTATTCTAATTTTTGTTTGTCTTGGGTAAAATAATGCGGGTTGTTAGTTACCACATATGGTTGTGTTTTAAGTTTCTGTATCCAGAAGTTGAGTGTATTCTATTCATAAGGGTGTTTTCTTATGTGTGTGATTTCTTATTGCAAGGCGACATCAGTCTATGTGCCGTGTTCACCGAAGGGAATCGAACCCTTGATTTTAACTTTGTAAATCCGAAGACTTACCGCTGTCCCAACGAGGGAAAATATTAGTAAAACATCATTAATTTTCCTTGGGAAGAAGATGATGTTATTTTAAGAAATTCGCATCTTCCTCTTCTGTACAACGCTTTATATCACACTTATTGCATTTTTTGGAATTTTCTCTATAATAAGCATAATGTCCACCCTTACAAGTTACAGTTCGTGGTTCATTATTCGCTTTATTGCTGCTTGGCACGTGAAATATAATTTTGAGAAAAACAAACGAACAGAAAAAAAGTTTCACAATAACGTATTTCTTTATCTATAATCCAAGAGATTCAGCTATCATTTGTTTTACATAACCCACCCTCGTCCCTACATCAGATGAAAGCTGTTAATATGGTCTCCGTTATTACCAAAGTAGATTAGTTTTACTGAGTGAATTTTATGTAGAATAAATTGTACATGAATCTGTGAAACGGAATCCTCGTATAATGAAACATACGTGACCAGTTGTTAATTTACAAAGTGCTGACTGGATTAATTTAATTCATTTGTTTGATAAAGAAACGACTATAAACCCCAGAACAGGATTATTTTCATTTCACTCAATGTTTCGTTTTCTCCAACTCATATACTCACAATAGATAAGAATCTCTATAAAATTAATATCTTTTGTTGACCAAAGAAACGTTTTGAAGAAGGTTCTACGAATAATACTGTTTACGTTGAATCACAACAAAAGTATGTAGTAACACCAACGGCACGCGTCCAGATGCACAGTCTAAAATTAGGGTTGTTGAAGGAGTTTTGAAACTGACGTAAAAAAGAGATAAAGAACATGGAATAAACCAAACAAAAATAAAAAAAATTAATTGCGAAGTTAAAGGGGGTGTTGGTGAGATAATACCATGTCATTATCAGGTTTGCCCGATGATTTTCTTGGATTTTACCAAATAATTTTCTAAAATTTACCAAGTTAAATTAAAACATAAATCTTATTTTATTAAAAACTTTGTGTTTTTTCTTTTTCATTGGTATACAATTTAGTTTCTTTCATTCTTTTGCACAATTTTGCAGATTGTTGTCATTCTTTACATGTCGTGTTTTCTAAAAGATTTTTTGTCATATAATAAGGCATTTAATGTTTCCATACTTAGCCGGGAACGATTTTTTACCTTTATATTGTTTACCAAAGAGAACAGCCTATCTACTGCAGCTGAAGAATGAGGGAATGATAATAGGTTAATTATTAATTTGGAGATAATTGGGAAACGAAATTTATTTTCACATTTTTCTTGATAAATATAATACCAGTATTTATATGGTTCTGAGATGTCATTCTCTTACAAAGTTAACACTTGACATTCTCTATTGATGTCTTTATACTGACTTTTTTTCAATAATATCAGGATATTTCATGGCCAATGGGATAATTGAATGTGGCTGTCCTTGAGATACATTTTCTGGATCTAAAGCTTCAAATAGCTGTAAATACTTGAACATACCAGATGATACAAACTGTTTGTATATTTCCTTGCTTAGTTTAACATAATAATTAAATGTCTTAAGCTGAATTTCTTCGAGTTTGGTTTGGATTTTGGAAGAATATTCTAGAAAGATACTTTCCGTCCTTGCTACACGATATATTTCGCTTAAGGGAAGGTAAATTGAAGGATCATTGATGTTAACCTTCGATATTTCTGCATCTTTTAGACTTTGAACACCACTCTTTGACCCCATCATTACACTTGCGTAGCCTATCAGATTTTAAAATGGGATTCCATGTTTTTCATATGGCAGAATAAAAGTTGGAAATGTAAAGTACGTTTTTACATTTGGATTCTGTAAACCTTCTGGTATCGTAGATGCTAAAGTAATCCCATCTTCTAATGCCGCTGAAGTAAAAAATAAGACAAGTGCTGGCCATTAATTCAGTAGTCTTTCTACCACTTGCTGAAGTGATAAACATCTAGTACAGCTATGATGTAAAATATTTTTAGGATCAGCCTGGGTAAATTCTTGAAATTCTGCATATTCAGACAATCTCTTTGGGCTGTTTGGCAAATATGAATAAATATTTCTAGTCAGCTCCTCTAAGGAAGTCGGAAGTTCAGAATATACATAAGATGCACATAAATGGCATCGAATGGCATACACAGCCTTGTACTAAAAGATATTGCACTTTCTGCTTTCAAAGATTTGGAACACCACTTTCTGACCCCATAATTATCACTTGCGTAGCCTATCAGATTTTTAAATGGGATTCCATGTTTTTCAATTGATTTCCAAAAAAGAGTTAAAAACTTGTCAACTATTTTTTGAATATGGCTGTCATAAAATCCAGCTATTAAAAGAAGTTGCTTTTTTGTAGATACATCTGTACTTTCATCAATATTAACGAAAATTTAAAATTATTTGATTGTGCAATAAGAATTTCTAAGCCGTTCCTTTTGTTCTTGCACATTTAATTTACTTAGTAATTTTAGAATCAGGGCTTGCATTGGATAGAAAGTCTGGAAGATGATCTAGTATTGAAATGGGGAGATTGTGTTTTGCCACAGACACACACGTTTTCAGTTCAGTGGAAGCCACTTGATACATGCTACATGAAGAAGTAGAAAACCATAAAAAATCAGTAACTTTAGAAGTCTAGACTCTTGCTTTACTATTTTTAAAATGTTTTTCGCTGTCAAGATGTTCCTCAAGTATGGTAACACCCCCAGATAAGTCACAACTGCATATTTCACAAATGTCTTCAACTGAAACAACTAAACTTAGGATCATTAAGCCATTTTTGTGGCAACTGACGTTTCTGTTGGTAACTAGGCCTATGCGGTCTTACTTTCTTGTATGGACTTTCTACTAAATCACTATCCTTATTACTCTCAGCCATTATGATCTGTGGGTTAAGTTAAATGTAAATTAGATAAAATTATAAAAATTAGGTAAAGCAAAATAAATTTAAAATTAAACAGTACATTACACTTTAAACAAATACTGAGACACAACTCACGAAATAATAACAATAGTTATAGTATATAAAAACAAAACTAAAAGAGCCATCTGGTGGATCATCATTGTCTGAAATTATCTTACGCCTGCGTAATGAGCACGTATAAAGAATACTCAAACATTTATACATAAAACTCGCACTTATAAAGCATTATCACAATGTCAAATTTCACGTAAAGGAGATAATAAATTTGAAAATCTTTTACTGGCCATGCAACAAGTAAATTAGCAAAATTTATCCTATTTTATACAGGTTTAACCAAATTTGATAAAAATTACCAAATTCGGCAATCTTGGTCATGATTACTTTGTAGCTTACGTTTCGAAATACGTATGACTTCTTTGTACATTAGATTAATGCCAACTTATTCACGGTGGGAACGATAAAAAAACACTTATGATAGGGGAAGTCGTGAAGATCAACAGAATTTGTAATTATAACGAAGGGAAACTCTAGGGGCTGACAGATCTACAAAACACTCGAAATGAATACCTCTGATTCATTCGATAATGGAACTTCCTGTAAACAGGGTGACACACGTAACTAATCTGCGGGCCGGTCAGGTGGTTAAGGCACTCGACACGTAATTCAATGGTCACGGGTTCGAATTCCCGTCAAACAAAACATGCTTGCCCTTTCAACTGTGGGTGCGTTATAATGTTACGGTCAATCCCTCTAGTCGCTGGTAAAAGAGTAGCCCGAGAGTTGGCGGTGGGTGGTGATGACTAGCTGCTTTCCCTCTAGTCTTACACTGCTAAATTAGAGAGGGCTAGTACAGACAGCCCTCGTGTAGCTTTGCGCGAAATTCAAAAACAAAACAAACAAACTATATTATATTCATTATACGCGTTGCCAACAATGTGTTTCTTCAGTGCAAAACTCTTCAAGCCGGATGGGATACAACATACACAGCAGTGGTCGGAACACTATTAATATAAGATATTTCACACAACAATAGTTGTTATAGTGTGTACATCTTTTGCAAGTCAACGATTAATCATTATAATTGTACTTGTTCAGGATATAAATAATTTGATAACATTACAATGGGGACGAGTTCAAATTATCTACAAGCCTGAAAAGTGTTAAAAGGAATACAATGAAATCTGATTCAACTCGTAACTTCCGGCTGTCCTCAGAATTAAATTAATTATTTATATTATAAATAAGACGATGTAGACATACTGAAAATATTGTTAAACTCGTATTTCACCTCTCGGCCAAATAAAAAACGAGTCGTCATCCAAATACATCGTAGTGATTAGAGATGCCGCAAAAGAAGAGCACCGCCACCTAGATAATTAAAAACTAAAAATATTATACTTCATTTATTGGGCAAATATATGAGTGTATGATTTTTACGTAACTTGTTTATTTCTGAAGCGATTTCTGTTATCAGAGCTAAGACTAAAGCGGTTAATAATATATTCTGTTTGGAGTAGGGCAAACTAAAGCAAGTTAAGTTTGTTGACATACAAGTTTCTAGATAAATTGTACTAGGAGCTGAAAACACGGAGCTTGCAAAAAATATGGCGTAATAACTAAAAACTTGAGAAAGACAGAGAAAGAGTGATTTGGTTGAAAGACGACAGAAAGCAGGAGTAGAAAGAGAGAACAAAAATAAAGATATTATTTGTTTGTTTCATTTCGCGCAAAGCCACCTGAAATAGAGTGAAGGTAGCTTGTCAATATCACTCTTCGTCAGTTTTTGGGCTACTCATTTCCAACGAACAGTGGGATTAACAGTCACATTTTAATGTCCCAACGTCGAAAATGGTGAGCCTGTCTCGAGACGATATTTGAGCTCTAGTGTCTAAACCACCAGGTCAAGTCAAGTCCTCCCAAAAAGAGATTAAACGGCGCAATGCTACTTTGTAGGGGTTGTAGCGAGATCTCATAAATAAAGTGCATTTTTCTCCACGTTTTGTAAAGAAGCAAATCACATGTTTGCTTACATAATTTTTATTAAATTTGATCATTTTTAGCAACTTTAAGTGGCAAGAATTTTAAACGTTTTATTATATTTTGGCACACAGCTTTAGAATTCATGCGTGTTAAAAATGTCCAGTTTCTTTTTGCTTCTAGGTTTTCAAGAAACAAAGTATAAGTAGAAATAAATACATGAATCATGTGGAGAAAGATCTGTTATTTACTGTGGCGTGAAAATAACTGACTGTATTAAAAATCTTATGTTTCTACAGCTCATTTAAACCTATTGAACTTAAAAGCTCCAAATAAACTTCAATACATGAACACACTTGCTTCCCAAATTACGGACTATCTTGCATGTTATTGAATAGATAATAAAACTGAAGAAAGTTATTTCACAGAATTAAATAAAATCTGGAGACAGTGAGGAAAAAAGACAAGTGTGATTAAGGGGTGACATAGAGATTGTAAATCTGGAAAGACGAACCATGTGGAGTGACGAGAGAAAATAATACATTAATACGTGTGAAAAAAAAGGCATAACAGAGAACAAAGAGGATTGGAAGACAAAAAGAAATAATAGTTGGAAAAGTGTGCCATTTCTGTCGAACACTTTTGTTCAACTGTCTGTTTTACTGACAATATAACACATAGTATTTATGACGGTCACTCTAGGAGATTCAATATGGCTGCCTGCTGTTATATTACAATAAGCCACGCTATCTTGACGAAATCCTTGACTAATTAAGTTAAAACCTTTGCCTATTCGCGTAAAATTGTTCCTTTGTAGGGTCGTAACCTTTTCTCCAGTGCTTTGATGTATCTTGAGTATCCTGGGATGAAACCGTCACAAACAGCTGAATATCATGGCGAGGCAGTCACGTTCAGTTGATCGAAAGCCACGTAATATGACTACAAAAATTGGCACTGTGCCCGAAGGAGGTGTTCTGGATGAAGTTGCATCGTTGGCTAAAAGCAGATGTGGTCGTATATGTGTAAAAGCTTTGCACAGAATATAAGTCATATAGTCATCACGTTGGAAGATTGAACCTCATGTCAAGAACTTTTGTTCACTTGTTTCAAGCACAAAGTTATGTAGTGACCTGTCTGCGCTATGCATACCACGGGTATCAAAGACTGATATTTAGAGTTATACATTATCGAGGTTACCGCTGAGCGTCAATATCAAGGTTTATCCTGAACTTTTACTTCCCTTCTGGATATCACAGCTTCTGTAAAGATTGTTGTTGTTGTTTGAAGTTAAGCACAAAGCTACACAATGAGCTGTTTGTGCCCTGCCCACCACGGGTATCAAAACCCGGTTTCTAGCGTTGTAAGTCAGCAGACATATCGCTGTGCTAATGGGGGGGGGCTGTAAAGACAGTTTTTAGTTGAGCTGCTATTAATAAATTTGATTTGTTGAAAATACCGGTAACACCATGGATCCCGATAGGCTTTGTTAATAATAATAATATATCTAAATACGCATGTCAGCCAAAGTTTGGTGTGGGTCACATGTCTCATTTTGTATGACAACATCGATCGCGTGTTTCGTATTATAAAACGACATTTTCTTTCATATTTTTGTAGTACAACCTAATCAGGTTGTCGAAGGTTTGTCACCTTTTATTTATGCAACATTATTTTGAAAATGGCGCCACAATATTTCTATCGGATTAACATTTTATATTTATACTTTGCTCATTAATAGTTTGTTTCATCTTTCTTCAGATTCGTGTTAGTTACCAGAGCAGTACACATGTCCTGATAAAATCCAAAACCAGGTTAATCGACTTCAATGGATTAATTCTGTATTGTACGTTGTTTGTAGTGATGTTTTGAATAAACGGAGATCGTTGAAGTGTTTCGAATGACATTATCATGATCTGCGTAAGGTTTTTCTTGAATTACTCTGTTGTTTTAGATTTTACATTCTCAGTTACAGCAAAATGCTTTGATATTATTTGACTTCGAAACACTAAACTTTGGAACAATATTTCTTTACATTTTCACTTCATTATGTTTGTATGAATAAAGAAATAAACGTAACTAACAATAAAGTAATACAAAAGGAGGTTGACTGGTGGTAACTGCTTCTGATAGCAGTAAAATGGAACCGAAATGCCAGTTTAAAGTATTAGGTCCGGATGAGAAATAGTCGAATTGACCATGTACTGTTAACTCTTTTGGTAAACATCAAAGTTGTAATTTTATTTGTACTTAATCTCAAAGCTGCACAATGGGCTGTCTGTGCACTGCCCTCCAAGAGCATTGAAACAAGGCATCTAGCGTTATAAGTTCACAGACATGCTGCTGTGTCACTGGGAGGGCATTTCATTATGTAAAACGATAAGCAGTTTCGTTTGTCAATGCTTCATTGACCTCGTACTCAATAATTGAATTTTATATTGTGTTCTTTAATTATGTTCCCACAACTGAAGTTATAATGGAAGTGCACTCAACTGTTGTTTGGTACAGTGGAAGTACACTCATCTATTGTTTGGTACAGTGGAAGTGCACTCATCTCTTGTTTGGTACAGTCGAATCGCATTTATCTATTGTTTGGTACTGTGGAAGTGCACTTATCTATTGTTTGGTACACTGGAAGTGCACTTATCTATTGTTTGGTACTGTGGAAGTGTACCCATCTATCGTTCAAAAGCTGGTTTTCTTAGTGTAATATCAGGAGACCCTAGTATATTTCTTCCAGGAAATGAAAGGTGTCATGAAAGAAACTGGAGACAGGCCTAACATCACATTCAATTAGACAGACGTTGGTAATACTATTGATGTTGTAGGCATTTAGCAATACACTGTTGTTTTATTATAATATAGAACCATTTAGTTGTTAATCCAATACATTCCCAGTTGTACCTCGAGCTCATGAACTCATGTACTACTAGCGAAGTATTCCATAAATATTGTTTGTTTTTAAAGTTGAAGAGTCCTTTTAACATAAACTTTTTAAAGGCACATTGAAGTTGTGAATATAGCATTTCGATATTTTACCCACCATTCTTCCTGATCTATTTAACAAATAGTGCTTAAGTAAGATATGATCGATGTAACAGCTTTATATGGTACATCTAACATAACAAGTTACTGGACAAGTAAAAACTCAAACCACTGATTTTACTCTCCGAATAATACAATATTATACACAAAGAAAAAATAATAATAATCTAAACAAGGATAACATCCAGTCTTTGGAGGTTTTTAAAAATTTTAAGAATATTGAATCCATTTAACTGGATAGAGAAAATGGAATTCATCATAATTATCCGGCACCTGGTAGGCTTAGGCCCTATTTTTTTAGAAATTTTTCCATCTATTTCTCTTTTCATAGATTCTCTATTTTAATTAATGATTTTCAGACATCAAGTACTCGTCCTATATTTCACTTTTTGTTCCTATTGTTAAAGACTCCCAGAATACCCTTCCATCCTGCTCTGTGTTTCAATATTCAAGTCATTCAACACAGTGGAGTCTTCCTGGTAAGGCATGCTGTGAACGACATCCTATAAACTTCATACAATTCGTCTTTCTTTTTTTTAACATGCCTTGTTGGGGAGCATGCACTTGTCCCCTTGTCTTTATTGTCCTAGGTGAATTGCTATTCCTATAATTCTTTTATCAACAACTTGGACTTTTGTTACCATTTTTTCTCCAATATGATAGGCCAATCCTTGAAAGCAATCCTGTTTGGAGCTTTTTGCGTGTATTTTGAGCAGTAAGTATGTTAGTAATTAGCTTGCTAGGCCTGTCTTGACCTTTCCAAAGCTCTGTTAGCCTTCAAGGTTACCCTAATGTTCATGGGGCCTAGAAAGTCCCCACTATCGGGTTCAACAGTGATCTTTAGCAGTAATTGGATTGTGATTTTTAAATCGTAGTATATCAGCAAGTGAAAGATATTTTAGATAATAGAGATAAATTTTTAGAAACTAGAAGTGATTCCACAGCAACTAGGGGACGCCAAACCTACCAGAAGATAAGTACCACAATGTTCAGACCAATAAGCTCAAAGTATGTTTGTTTTTTAAAGCCGCTGAGGTTCATAAGCAGGAATGTCCAGTTAGTCCAAACGTTTCCAGCGTAGCCATGTGTAATCTGTAATCAACTGTTATGAAGGTTTTGATCCTGTATTTGAATTAATTTGTATAAAGTTAATATTCTTCCAAGAATACTTATGAACTTTTCAACAACTTAAAGTACAGCTTAACGATAAAACACATTGTGCTAGCTATACTATCGAGCCATTGTTTACAAATATATTTATAGACTAAGCCATTGCTCTTCAGAATGCAGACGTAGAGGAGTTGATGGATAAGGTAAAGTGGTGCAGAGGCAACTTTCCCCATTTTCAGAGGGGGGAGGTAGCTTCTTTGAAGTATTTCTAGCCATGCAAGATTAACACAAATGGTATGCAAATTATCCCTTAGCGTAATCATTCAGCTAAATTAGATGACCTCATATGAGGTCATCTTTCATTGAACCTACAAGTAACCTGTGAGATGATGATCCTGTGGAGACCAATAAATTAATACGTCAAAGTTCTTTCTGTTTGTCTGTAAGAGGTGGGTGACCTCGTTCGATGTAGATAACTGGTTGGTTGGTTGTAGTTTAATGTTGCAAAATGAGTGGACAATTATCTGTTTTTGATACCAAAAAAAGGCGATTTCTTCAAAATACTGATAAAGATTGACTTTTTAAAATGTTGTGCGAACAGTAGAGAAAAGAAAGATTTGTAAAAAACTAACCACTCGTGCGAGATTCGTTTTCTCTCAGCTGAAACAGTCTCTAAATTGTGTTGCTAAACCGTTGTTTAGTTTTATACCACCCAGTGGCACAGTGGTATGTCCGCGGACTCACAACGTCAGAAATGGGGTTTTGATACCCGTGTGGTCAGAGCACGAATAGCTCATTATGTAGCTTTGTGCTTAATTACAAACAAACAGCACTACTCAGATTTATAAATAATACTGCATGCTGTGTAAACTGTCGTAGTTATGTGGATTACCCGTGCTAAAGAGTTAAAATATGTTTTTACATTAAAATTATATTTTAGAAAACCAACAACAACATACTGATAACATGAAACTTATCTAAATGTCAGACGAAAGAGATTCATATCCTAATAGCTTTAGAGAAGTTTACTGACATTAACATTTAGGAAGATTGTCACCTGATCTAATGAGTAAAGTTTATGTTTTAGATGAGTGAATATTCTGAGACTTAATACCGGGTGATGAAGTTTATTCTAGTGATAGAAGTTAGGGATATTGATTCGGTAGTAACCATGTGAACGTTTCGGTGACTGGTTGTAATAACATTAACGTTCATTAATGGCCTGTTATCGACTTATCTTAATCATGAGCCAATTATTTTAATTATTTCTAAGCTAACTTTCCAACTAACTGTCTTCTTCGTTTAAAAAAAGCTGTTATCAATGGGAAATTAGTTTTTAAAATAATAATATGTTTGGTCGAGTATTTAATTATTCAAGACTGAATGGTTTTGATAATTACTGGAGAATACGTATGGGGTGTTTTAATTTTAAATTTCATTAAGAAAAAGCCCAAAGTAAACTTTGTGAACAATAACAAATAATTATAATCAATTTTAAGTATCGGAAATAGAAAATGCAAGTTCCAAAAGGCTACAAATAGTGCATTAAAGGTTAGAAGATTTACTGTCCAATAGCTTGGAAGAAATATGACCCGTATGTAGGATATTTTAGAATATGATAAAGAGATGCTTTTTTTGTCCTTAAAAATGGTTGTTCTGATGACATATCCTATCATTTTGTTGGTTCTTTTTATGTGGTAAAAATAATGCGAAGTTTTGTCCACCAAGTTCAGTACACGAAGTTCAGTACACCAAGCTCAGTACACCAAGTTCAGTACACCAAGCTCAGTACACCAAGTTCAGTACACCATGTTTAGTCCACCTAGTTCAGTCTACCAAGTTCAGTATACTAAGTTCAGTACACCAAGCTCAGTACACCAAGTTCAGTACACCAAATTCAGTACACCATGTTTAGTTCACCTAGTTCAGTCTACCAAGTTCAGTCCACTAAGTTCAGTACACCAAGCTCAGTACACCAAGTTCAGTCCACCAAGCTCAGTACACCAAGTTCAGTCCACCAAGCTCAGTACACCAAGTTCAGTACACCAAGTTCAGTCCACCAAGCTCAGTACACCAAGTTCAGTCCACCAAACTCAGTACACCAAGTTGAGTACACCAAGCTCAGTACAGCAAGTTAAGTACACCAAGTTCAGTGTGCCAAGCTCAGTACACCAAGTTCAGTGTGCCAAACTCAGTACACCAAGTAGAGTACACCAAGTTCAGTACACCAAGCTCAGTACACCAAGTTCAGTCCACCAAGCTCAGTACACCAAGTTCAGTACACCAAGTTGAGTACACCAAGCTCAGTACACCAAGTTCAGTACACCAAGTTCAGTGTGCCAAGCTCAGTACACCAAGTTTAGTACACAGGACGATAACTAATTTGTTCATTTCTTGAATTTACTCTTGCTATTAACACTTTCATTTGCAGGTCTAGTTCCATAAACAAACTTTTCAACACGAACTCCAAAAACTAATGTAGGCCTGATTTACTTGTATTAGATCGATAAACAAACATCATCAAGTTACTGTTTATTTATTGTTTAATTTCGTGCAAAGCTACACGAGGGCTATCTGCAATCGCTGTCCATAATTTAGCGGTGTAAGACAAGAGGGAAGTCATAACCTCCCACCATCAACTCTTGGGTTACTCTTTTGCCAACGAATAGTAAGACTGATCGTAACATTATAACGCTCTCACGACTGAAAGGGCGAGCATGTTTGATGTGACCCTTAGATTGCAAGTGGAGTGCCTTGATCACATGGCCATACGAGGCCCGCCCAGTAACTGAATAGCAGAATACAAGTAATAACTTTCACGTCTAACACCAACTTTTTCGTCACTGAATAACTGATTTAAAAACTGATCACTCAAATGTATACTCTTCTTGTATTTCTATCAGGTCATCCCATAAGTAACGTCCGATAATTAATACAGAAAGTGCATCATCATTTCTGTTCTTGTAGAAGGCGTTAATAACCAAAATATGTCGTAGGACGAGTATTAAAATGTTCAGACAAATTAAAGAAACCAACCCAACTCTAATTTTTAGATTATTAATCAACTAAACCCTTATAAAGGTGAATATGTGTGAGCATCACATTAGGCATATAATGCTTTATGAGTTTAAAAAAGGCAATAGTGCAGCAGAAACTACACGAAACATTCAAGGTGTTTATGGAGTGAAGACCCTCAATGAAAGAAAATGTCGAAGTTTGTTTCAGGAGTTCATATCAGGTGACTACAGCTCAAGTGATGCGCCACGTTTAGGTCTTCCTGTTGAGTTTAATGATGACTTGCTGCTGGGTCCACTTGATGAAGATTGTGTTGTAACAATTGAAGAATTAGCACAGAATCTTAATTCAACCCATTCAACAGTTCACAACAACAGCTTGGAAAGGTGTCAAAACTTGGAAAATAGGTCTCCAATGATTTGACAGTAGCCAACCTTAGAGCAAGAGTGAACATTTGCACTTCTCTGTACTCTCGTGAACGTAACTCATCCATCTTTTTTGGACAAGTTAGTGACTGGAGATAAAATAAGGATATTCTATAAAAATGTTAAGCGCCGCAGACAATGGCTCAGTGCAGGTAGACTGGCTAAAGCACAGCCCAAAATGGACCTCTATCCTAGTGAAGTCTTGTTAAGCGTTTGGTGGGATATTGTTGGTGTGATCAACTTTGAGTTGCTGTCACTTAATGCAACGATTACATGAGACTTCTATTGTCAACAGTTAGAGCACTTGAATGTTGCACTGAAAGAAAAAAAGAGGCGTAAATTGATCAATCGTAAAGGTGTTGTGTTACACCATGATAATGCACGGCCCCATACAGCAAGAATCACATCTGAAAAGGTTGAAGAGCTAGACTGGGATAAACTTCCACATTCTCCTTATTCGGCCCGGCATGGCCAAGAGTGTTAAGGCGTGCGACTCGTAATCTGAGGGTCGCGGGTTCGCATCCCTGTCGCGCCAAACATACTCGCCCTTTCAGCCGTGGGGGCGTTATAATGTGATAGTCAATCCCACTATTCGTTGGTAAAAAGTAGCCCAAGAGTTGGCGGTGGGTGGTGATGACTAGCTGCCTTCCCTCTAGTCTTACACTGCTGAATTAGGGACGGCTAGCACAGATAGCCCTCGAGTAGCTTTGTACGAAATTCAAAAACAAACAAACAAACCTCCTTATTCTCCAGTTCTTGCTTCATCTGATTGTCATCTGTTCCGAAGAGTGTAGAACTATCTTGATGGAAAAGAGCTTAAAACACATGGAGATGCCAAAACTACCCTCTCTACATTGTTTTCCTCTAAACCTAAAGAACTGTATAGAAGTGGCATTCAGAAGCTTGTGAATCGTTGGCAGGAAGTAATTAATGAAACATATATTATTGATTAAATAACATTAAAAGTGTTTGAAATCTCTTTTCTTTTTCTTAACCTAAAATCTGACATTACTTAATGTATGACCTGATACATTTCAAGCTTTCCGAATTTTAACCTCCACCAATTTTCCACACCTTAATATCACGCCCCCTATCAGTCATTTAAAGTAAAGCATTGAAAATCAGGCTTATATCACTCCAGTGAGCCTTATTATCCGCAAAAAATTACAATTGCGACTTTTTTAAAAATTGCAATTGGCCACATGACTTCAAGAACAACTTTAGTGACATTTTTGAAATGGGTTAGGCTTATATTAAATCATTACTTCATATACTACGATAATTATCACTTGATTTTTCATATGAAAACAGCTCAGCCTTTTTGGTTTAGGTTTCAAAGAAATATAAAAGATACATGAATGTTTAATTTATCACAGAAATTTTGTTTTTTGTCATTTTTAGCACTTGGTATAAGGTCAGGTTATAGGTTACGTAGGTTCAAATACATCTCTTCTTAGAACTACTGACTATATATATATATAGAGAGAACAACAAATCAGCAGTACTTGCCACTAAATGTACGGCTATATTTAAAACCAGAATTAGGATTGAATATTTTAATTAGATTCTCTCTACAACTGTACGTGTGGAATCTTGCCAGTGACAGATCACAAGTCGAACCTTGGACCTTCTGATCTGTTTCCCAACTTTCGCCAAGTTCAGCATGTAAAAAACTTTAAACTTGATGCTGATACGGCTCAGCATGGCAAGGTGGCTAGGGCGCTCCACTCGTAATATTAGGGTCGCGAATTCGAATATCTATTACACCAAACATGCTCGCTCTTTTAGCCGTGGGAGCGTTATAAAGTTATGGGCAATCCCACTATTCGTTGGCAAAAGAATACTCCAAGAGTTGATGGTGAATAGTGATGATTATCTGCCTTTCCTGCAGACTTACACCACTAAGTTAGGGACGGCTAGCGCAGATAGCCCTCGTGTAGCTTTGCGCGAAATTCAAAGCAAACAAATTTCAGTCAAATAACTTTACATTGCTTTCATGCATCACATTTGAACTCATAGTTTAAAAAACAACGAACTACGAACGTACCCAAGAAGTACGCAAAGGAAACATTTTGACACAATTCCATATCTGTTAAATGTCACGGACTTTATGATATATTTTGACACAATTCCATATCTGTTAAATGTCACGGACTTTATGATATATTTTGACACAATTCCATATCTGTTAAATGTCACGGACTTTATGATATTTTTCTCTCAGAGAAAAAAAAGATATACAGCAGACAGCAAAAGGACAATTACAATGAAAAAAATATTAAGAACTTATGATGAATTTTTGAAAATATTTAAACGAGATGTCGCTAATATACATAAATATATATAAGCAGTTAAATTATAAAAGTTAGTTTCAGGTATGAAATATAAAAACGAAATAAATAGCATTGTGGACCTTTATTTAAATTACTTTACTTTTCTATATATAGCCTGGTTTAATACACCAAATTCTTATAACAAAATTGAAAAAGTGAACAAGTGTCTTAAATAAAATTATTCCTAAAAGCACTTAATCTATTACCCCTCAGTGGTTGAAAATTATATATGTAAAAAATGGCTGGTATAAGTAAAGAAAGCACTATGTTGGGGAGTTACCCATACCATCCGTTGTTTACATATATAATTTTCTCTACAAGAGGGTTTTCTCGTCATCGCGGATTACCCTCAGTGGTTGAGTTGTACGTCTGCAGGCTAATAATTGGGTTTCGGTACCTCTTGTGGGCAGAATATAGATAGCCCATTACCATGTTTAACAACAACTAATTTAATATAAAAACAATCAAAATGTATGTGAAAATATTTTGTCAAAATTGATAAACTAAAAACTTAAAAATGTATTGAAATGCATTAAAATCATAAGTAAAAATAAGCATTGCAATGTCTTAAAATGATAACTAAAAGTTGAAATATACGTATTGATACATCTTAAAATGATAACTAAAAGTTGAAATATACGTATTGATACATCTTAAAATGATAACTAAAAGTTGAAATATACGTATTGATACATCTTAAAATGATAAGTAAAAGTTGAAATATACGTATTGATACATCTTAAAATGATAACTAAAAGTTGAAATATACGTATTGATACATCTTAAAATGATAAGTAAAAAAATTACGTATTGAAATGTATTAAATCATAATTATAAGTTTAAAAAATGCATTGAAATCTCTTAAAATGATAACTAAAAATTGAAATGTAATTTAGATTTACTGACTTACCTGAATGTTATATATCATTACACGTGAAGACATATTGAAAGAAACTTTAAAACTCGCTACATATCTAAATCACATTTAAAGACGCCCTTTCGTCTACTAACGAATGAAATAATTCCAAATACAGCACTGTAATTCGAAATTAATAACTTTTTCAAATATTGGCTTTCTATAAGTTTCCACTATTAAGAACATGACAACCCTAGACATGCTTGCTAACAAATGAGGATACCGACCTTGTGTTTCTCTAAAATAAATGTAACTTTGGAGATCACGTAGTATATCTGCTGCATAGTTTAAGAAATAATAA
Organism: Tachypleus tridentatus; assembly: GCF_004210375.1. Lineage (NCBI taxonomy): Eukaryota > Metazoa > Arthropoda > Merostomata > Xiphosura > Limulidae > Tachypleus > Tachypleus tridentatus. Next base: position 72,484,320 of record NC_134831.1, read on the forward strand.
TAAAAGCGTTTTTTTTCTTGACTGATTGATTCTACAGAAAACTTTTCACTATTAATGTGACCTTTTGTGTAAATAGTTCTTGAAGTTTCACCTTGACCTTTACAGCAATGTTATCTCAAACTTTCAACTCTTTTCACCTCTTTAGAAGTAAATAGTCAGTATGCATTTTAGATTGATTCATATTTATTACTCTCACTCGAGGCCCAGAGGAATAGATCAATATCACACAAAGTGTTCTAAACCATAAAACAGTCATCCAACAATCTTCGGGGCAGGCATGGAGTTGGAAACATTACATCCGGGTAAATATATAAATAAACCATCTCCCTCTGAGAAAAGCTTTGCAGTAGAGCTGCTGATCATGTTAACGTATGGTACAAAACTAAACAAGAATTTTCCCAAGAACAACTTCCAAGCAATTTAAGATACATTACGCAATAATTCTAAGTACTGATTTTACTGAAATATAAATCTTGTGAGGTGTGTTCCTATTTAGTGGTGGGAACAAGGCCTCAAAACAAATGAGTTGAATCTAGTAATAATACATTACTAAAGAGCTCTACTGCATCCCTAATCATCCAACATGAAGTATTTATACTTCACAGATATACCCCTTATTTCCATAATCTCATTACTTCACAGATATACCTTCTTATTTCCATATCGTATTTTCGTAAAAAAGAATAGACCACCTTATTTCCATAACGTCTTTACCAATATATCCTCTTTTTCCCATAATGTCTTTCTTCTTAAATATACCATTCTTTCCATAGTGTCTTTACTTCACAAATATACTCCTATTTCTACAATGTCCTTCACAAATATACCCATTCTTTCCATAGTGTCTTTACTTCACAAATATACTCCTGTTTCTACAATGTCCTTCACAAATATACCCCTTCTTTCCATAGTGTCTTTACTTCACAAATATACTCCTATTTCTACAATGTCCTTCACAAATATACTCCTATTTCTACAATGTCCTTCACAAATATACCCCTTCGTTCCACAGTCTTTACTTCACAAATATACTCCTATTTCTACAATGTCCTTCACAAATATACCCCTTCTTTCCATAGTGTCTTTACTTCACAAATATACTCCTGTTTCTACAATGTCCTTCACAAATATACCCCTTCTTTCCATAGTGTCTTTACTTCACAAATATACTCCTATTTCTACAATGTCCTTCACAAATATACCCCTTTTTCCACAGTCTTTACTTCACAAATATATTCCTATTTCTACAATGTCCTTCACAATATCCCCTTCTTTCCACAGTCTTTACTTCACAAATATGCTCCTATTTCTAGAATGTCCTTCACAAATATACCCTTCTTTCCACAGTCTTTACTTCATTTAAATATGCTCCTATTTCTACAATGTCCTTCACAATATATGCCCCTTCTTTTCCATTAGTCTTTGTTTCCTAATAAATATACTCCTATTTCTACAATGTCCTTCACAATATATGCCCTTCTTTCCATAGTCTTTACTTCACAAATATAACTCCTATTTCTACAATGTCCTCACAATATACCCCTTCTTTCCACAGTGTCTTTACTTCACAAATATACTCCTATTTCTACAATGTCCTTCACAAATATACCCCTTCTTTCCACAGTCTTTACTTCACAAATATATTCCTATTTCTACAATGTCCTTCACAAATATACCCTTCTTTCCACAGTCTTTACTTCACAAATATATTCTATTTCTACAATGTCCTTCACAAAATATACCCCTTCTTTCCATAGTGTCTTTACTTCACAATATACTCCTATTTCTACAATGTCCTTCACAAATATACCCCTTCTTTCCACAGTCTTTACTTCACAAATATACTCCTATTTCTACAATGTCCTCACAAATATACCCCTTCTTTCCACAGTGTCTTTACTTCACAAATATACTCCTATTTCTACAATGTCCTTCACAAATATACCCCTTCTTTCCATAGTGTCTTTACTTCACAAATACACTCCTCTTTCTACAATGTCCTTCACAAATATACTCCTATTTCTACAATGTCCTTCACAAATATACCCCTTCTTTCCATAGTGTCTTTACTTCACAAATATACTCCTATTTCTACAATGTCCTTCACAAATATACCCCTTCTTTCCATAGTGTCTTTACTTCACAAATATACTCCTATTTCTACAATGTCCTTCACAAATATACCCCTTCTTTCCACAGTCTTTACTTCACAAATATACTCCTATTTCTACAATGTCCTTCACAAATATACCCCTTCTTTCCACAGTCTTTACTTCACAAATATACTCCTATTTCTACAATGTCCTTCACAAATATACCCCTTCTTTCCACAGTCTTTACTTCACAAATATACTCCTATTTCTACAATGTCCTTCACAAATATACCCTTCTTTCCACAGTGTCTTTACTTCACAAATATGCTCTCTTATTTCGACATCATTATGTAATTGCCGGGATTTGTGAATTTTAAAAAGGAAACTAAAGAATCCTAAACAATAATCACAGGAAAGAAAGTTATTGTTTTATTAAAAAACAAGGTTTTAATAAAATCAGTTTCGTATTTTTCTACCCCAGCAAAACAGTTCACTACACCTAAAAGTGACAATTGTCATAAGCAAAATACCGTATAAATATTCAAACGTCCGTAATAACAAACACGTTTAAGGTAACTGAGTCATTCATAATACAAAGGCGTTGAAAGTATTCCTTCTTCAAAAGTAATTGTCACAAAAATAATCTTTTGCAAGTAAATAGTTAATGCTCGATGACACTTATTGAAAAGAGAAGAAACTAAGGAAACTATTAGATTCAATTTTTTTTTACACAGTATATAAAAGACGTTTAAGTTTTGTGGAAGGTTTGAAACTGTTGTCAAGGAATCAATGATATTCCATTTTACTATAAAATTAAGTAAGTGGAAAAAAAGTCCAAACTTACCTATTTTTTTTATAAAATCTAGAATATTGTAATCGAAAGTTATAATTGGTATATACAACTAGTGCGAAGCTGTTTCATAAGTCTTGAAAACGTGCTAATTCAACACTGGATAATGAATGGAAAAAGGTTTCTTAAATGTTATATAAATGTTTCCTCTAAGGTTTACAGAGATAATTTATTCTGTTTACTTCACGTATGGCTTAAACGATCAATATTTGCTGTTTATGGACAGTTTCTTAGCCAATAATCTTATTAGATCCACATTGATTCGTCAAAAATCGATATTCCAGAAAAGCAAACAAAGAATATATATATATACACAGATTTAATTGGTTCATCCAACTTGCATTTCTCTGGTCTCTTTTGTCTTGTACATACCATCTTACATTTTTGTTTCGTCTCTACATTGTTATAATGGCTTCTATTGTCAAGCGGGTTCTTTTGAAATAGCAATACACGGAAGAACTCGAAGTGCAATCCGTTTGATGATAAAGAACGCTTACGACTTCAAACAGTTCTACAAGCTAGCTTAACTAATGTTTGATGGTAAACCTAAGTGCACAATAAATACTCGTACAATACTTTCATTTGTTAACTCTTGACGTTTTGCACTTTCATTACTTCATCGAAAATAAATTAAATACTTCAAAGTTGAACTAGCTAACTGATTAACAAACTTAATAAAGTTGAACTAGCGAAGTGATTAACAAACTTAATAAAGTTGAACTAGCTAACTGATTAACAAACTTAATAAAGTTGAACTAGCGAAGTGATTAACAAACTTAATAAAGTTGAACTAGCTAACTGATTAACAAACATATTAAAGTTGAACTAGCGAACTGATTAACAAACTTAATAAAGTTGAACTAGCGAACTGATTAACAAACTTAATAAAGTTGAACTAGCTAACTGATTAACAAACTTAATAAAGTTGAACTAGCTAACTGATTAACAAACTTAATAAAGTTGAACTAGCTAACTGATTAACAAACTTAATAAAGTTGAACTAGCTAACTGATTAACAAATTTAATAAAGTTGAACTAGCGAACTGATTAACAAACTTAATAAAGTTGAACTAGCTAACTGATTAACAAACTTAATAAAGTTGAACTAGCGAAGTGATTAACAAACTTAATAAAGTTGAACTAGCTAACTGATTAACAAACATATTAAAGTTGAACTAGCGAACTGATTAACAAACTTAATAAAGTTGAACTAGCGAACTGATTAACAAACTTAATAAAGTTGAACTAGCTAACTGATTAACAAACTTAATAAAGTTGAACTAGCTAACTGATTAACAAACTTAATAAAGTTGAACTAGCTAACTGATTAACAAACTTAATAAAGTTGAACTAGCTAACTGATTAACAAACTTAATAAAGTTGAACTAGCGAACTGATTAACAAACTTAATAAAGTTGAACTAGCGAACTGATTAACAAACTTAATAAAGTTGAACTAACGAGCTGCTTAACAAACTTAATAAAGTTGAACTAGCGAACTGATTAACAAACTTAATAAAGTTGAACTAGCGAACTGATTAACAAATTTAATAAAGTTGAACTAGCTAACTGATTAACAAACTTAATAAAGTTGAACTAGCGAATTGATTAACAAACATATTAAAGTTGAACTAGCGAACTGATTAACAAACTTAATAAAGTTGAACTAGCTAACTGATTAACAAACTTAATAAAATTGAACTAGCTAACTGATTAACAAACTTAATAAAGTTGAACTAGCGAACTGATTAACAAACTTAATAAAGTTGAACTAGCGAACTGATTAACAAACTTAATAAATAATAACTCACAACTTCGAAATCTATGTTACTTAGCAACAGAAATAAAAATCATGAACTATTTGACCTAGCTTAACTCACGTTTTATACTGCTAAACTTTTACCTATCCTAACTCACGTTTTATACTGCTAAACTTTGACCTATCCTAACTCACGTTTTATACTGCTAAACATTGACCTATCCTGACTCACGTTTTATACTGCTAAACTTTGACCTATCCTAACTCACGTTTTATACTGCTAAACATTGACCTATCCTAACTCACGTTTTATACTGCTAAACTTTTACCTATCCTAACTCACGTTTTATACTGCTAAACTTTGACCTATCCTAACTCACGTTTTATACTGCTAAACTTTGATCTATCCTGACTCACGTTTTATACTGCTAAACTTTGATCTATCCTAACTCACGTTTTATACTGCTAAACTTTTACCTATCCTAACTCACGTTTTATACTGCTAAACTTTGACCTATCCTAACTCACGTTTTATACTGCTAAACTTTGACCTATCCTAACTCACGTTTTATACTGCTAAACATTGACCTATCCTGACTCACGTTTTATACTGCTAAACTTTGACCTATCCTAACTCACGTTTTATACTGCTAAACATTGACCTATCCTAACTCACGTTTTATACTGCTAAACTTTGACCTATCCTGACTCACGTTTTATACTGCTAAACATTGACCTATCCTAACTCACGTTTTATACTGCTAAACTTTTACCTATCCTAACTCACGTTTTATACTGCTAAACTTTGACCTATCCTAACTCACGTTTTATACTGCTAAACATTGACCTATCCTGACTCACGTTTTATACTGCTAAACTTTGACCTATCCTAACTCACGTTTTATACTGCTAAACTGTACTGTGACTTTGAAGAAAAATTCCAGCTGTTATTAGAAGATCGAACAGTGGTAGTCATAAACTATAATTAAAGTATTGTTAGGCTACCAATGAATGATGCTATTAAATCGTTGAGTGGTTTCTTTAAATAACATACACCTCATCTTAAATGAAGCAGAAGAATCTTTTTCATCTTCAAGACATCGTCTTCTTGGTTTATTAATAATGGTCGACTCATCGCAGTCTCTGATGTATTGTTTATATTTTCCACACTATTGCAATTTTATATTTCTATCACCTTTTTAGAGCAGTTATTATTTCCTGCAGACTTTAATTTGCAATTCCTGGCAATATGTTTTTTAAAGTTGCACTTAAAGAATCTACTGTCTTATTTCTTCCATTGTGAATGAACGAGTATTTAATCAACACTTTTACTGATAAAGCAGAGAACAACGTTACCTAAAGATGACCTAAGAAGGTCAAAACGTTGTTCTCTGCTTTATTAGTAAAAGTGCCTTATACCTATACAAGCCTTCCTGAGATACATTTTTACTTCAAGTGGGTTTCTCGTCATCACGAATCACGAGTTTAATTAACCATTAGGTTTCTTCTACATCTTCTCCAGAATAATAAGTTTATTATTTCACATTAGTTAATTTGACCATAAATACTGTATGATGCTCTTAGCTGCCTATTTGCTACCCTAATTACTTCCTTTTCGCATTGCTAGAAACTGCCTTTAAATATATCCACTTAACTTGTTTTAGTTTGTAATTCGATTGTATTTGTTCCTCATGTAATCTGTGTATTGGCCACGTGCCATCAGATCCATCATTCTATGTGACGATCTTGAGAAAATAACTAAACAATATTTCCACATACGTTTAGTTAAATTATTGACTTCCCTATTTACAAGCCTGTTTTAGAAACTTCATCTTGATATAACACTCAAAGTCTCTTCGATAAAGTGGTCACCAATGGCTGTTAATTATTAAGGCTCTCAGTTGGAAGGTTGCATATTGCTATTTAAACTGGTTCTTTTAAGTGTGCAGGAATATAAATAGCTTTCTGTTTACTGTTCCATTAAATTATTTTGGGATTTTGTTTTTAAATTGAGTCTTATATTGCTCCTGTCAGAGTTTTCCATTATAGACTATTTGTTCTTTAATATGTTTAACATGTTGAACAGAGCTACTCAATTCCATAACATGATGAAATAGTAGCATAGCTGGTGTCATCCAAGAAGGTTTTATAACTCTGATATACACAATAGTCGCAGTCAAAGGAGTAAAGTGGGTGATTTTACCTATTCATTACGGTATTTTAATGAGACTTCAAGTTAACATTCTTGATTAAAGAGTTGTGGATGGTTTGATCTCTGCAATCCCTAATTCAGTTTTTGAATATTTCATATTAAAGTTGATCACCTTTTGTACTTTTCCCGCTTCTTCTTCGATTCTGATTTTATAAACCTTTTTTAATTAATTAATATTCTTGTGTTTTTCTTTTAATTTTTTTCCTGCCTTCTTTCTTCTTTATCTCTCTATTTTCTGTCTCTTTCCTTTTTCTCTTTTTATTGTTTTAACATTTTCACTGAATGTTATATCTAGCTTTAAGCACGTGATATCACCTTAAGTTCAATTTGGATTATACTTTATTTTTATCAAAATAATTCCACTGCTGACACCAGTGTTGGTGGGAGGGATCTGTTAGATTATTTAGCAAAGAAGAATATTCCAAAGTCCAATCTACTTAATTATAATGAAATCATTTTATCTCCTTAAAAGTTAACTTAACAAATAAAAGAACGTCTACAGTCTAATCTTGTTAATATTTCAAAAACATTCAAACATATGGATAGAGAATACTAAGGAGCTGTTAATGGTGAGTATCTCACAGTTCTATACGTAGTGAAGAAGCTCTATGCATCAAAGGACTGAAACCAAAATTAAATGCTAACCCATCTCCAATCGAACCTCTATTCAAAATTTAATCAGTGGTGTATTTAGGTAGAGGTCCAGACCCAGGGCACATAGTCTTAATGGGGGCCTTTTGATAATTTCATTCTATGTAAAATTATATGGGATGCAGGGTCTACAAAAATTATTAGCCCCTTGGCCAATACAACCTTAAGTCTGCCAATGAATTGAAATAACAGCATATCATTTATTGGATACTTCTACATTTTTCAGTTTCGCCTTTGAAACTCAAGTTCGTTTGACAGCACATTCTAATCAGGGACGCTCAGGAAAAGAGCTGTGGGTTCCTGTTTATCTCTTTTACAGTTGTTTTCAAAAGAGAACTTCGAACGTGAAATGGCCCGGCATGGCCAAGTGGTTAGGGCGCTTGACTCGTAATCTGAGGGTTTCAGGTTCGGATTCCCGTCACACCAAACATGCTTGCCCTTTCAGCCATGGAGGCGTTATAATATGACGGTCAATCCCACTATTCGTTGGTAAAATAGTAGCCCAAAAGTTGGCAGTGGGTGGTGATGATTAACTGCCTTCCCTCTAGTTTTACACTGCTAAATTAAGGACGGCTAGCACAGACAGTCCTCGTGTTCCCTCTAGTCTTACACTGCTAAATTAAGGACGGCTAGCACAGACAGTCCTCGTGTAGCTCTGCGCGAAAGTTAAGTAAAAACGAACAAACGATCCAACGTGAAATGTTCTGAATTTAATTACTTTGTCTTGTTAAGAACATAAGACTAGGAGATAACGTTGAGATTACCTTTAAAATAATTGTGAGTAGGAGGCTTAGAACAAAATACCTAAATCTAAAAGATATTATAAGCTGATGGCGTAAAAGTGTTGAGGAGAACTTTTCAGAATGGTTTAATGAAAGTGCTCTCAACTTACTTACATACCTTAGAACGTTTTTCAACGTTTTCGTTGGAAATAAACCGAGTAATATCGATGCAAATAAAGAATTACGCTGTAAATATGATTGATATTTACTACTCCAAGCCTTATGATATAAATCCGGTAGGAAAACGTATTGTTTAATTTGGACCAATTACTTATCTTGTAGCTTACATTGTTAAAATTTACTTGCTAATACTCATTGTATCTGACGGATATTTATTATCTGTTAATCACACTGAAAATGCTGTTTCAGATATCATGCTAAATTAGGGACGGTTAGCGCAGATAGCCCTCGTGTAGCTTTGCGCTAAATTAAAAACAAACAAAACTAGCTTTAATTTATTAGGTAACGTATTTATTTTAAGTTGGAATGTTTAACGTGAACAGCAAGTTATACAATACATTAAGCTAGAGTTCAGGTCAAAGACCCCTAAGGTTCCCCGCTAGGATAACGGTAAAACTACGGATTTACAGTACTAAAATCAGGGATCCAATCCCCCTCGGTGAACATATCAGATAGCCCAATATGGCTTTGTTATTAGAAAACACATACAGACTCCTAAGAGCCGGGCATATTAATCGTTACTTTATAACTGGTAACAATAGGTAAGCCAGTCAGTGAGAAACACCCTTCGCCTATTATGCGACTACTTTCGATAGAACAGCTGAATTGACTTCCATAGTTGTGATTTCCGAAGAACTGAAAGCATACAACTCAGTAGCGTATCAAGGATCGATCCTCGGACCTTTTAATTCACAGCTAGGACATTCTAGCCAGGTGGTCATGCCTATTTTTTTTATTTTTGATAACATGTTGAAAGTGAATGTTCAACGTAGACAAACATCCTGAGAGCAAATCTCACCTGTTTTAAAGCACTACTTGCTGGCATTTAGTTGTTAGTATGTTTTCTCTTTCGTTAAGTTTGTTTCCTTTGTTTTTAAATTTGCGCAAAGCAACACGACGGATATCTGCGCGAGCCCTATGTAATTTGGCAGTGCAAGACTAGAGGAGAGGCAGATGGTCATAATTACCAACAGCCAACTCTTGGACTACTTTTTTACCAATGAATAGTAGGATTGATCGAAACATTATAACGCCTCCACGGCTGAAAGGGCGAGCATGTTTAGTATGACGGGGGATTCGAACCCACGACCCTCAGATTGCAAGTCAATCGTTCTAACTGCTTGACCATGACGGCCAATCTTTCGTTAAGAAAGGCAAGATACAGCGTTTTATTTTTCTTTCTCTTTTCATATCAGAACTCTTAAGACATTTAAAAATCACGTAAGAATTAGAAAATTCTACAAAGGATATTTAAAACGTTAGAGTTCATTTTACTCTTTTTTAAAAATATCTTTTAACAGTCTGTTTGTGATAAGAGCTGTGATTTTTGTTGCTTTTATTCAAATTTTTATTTAATGATACAAAGTGAACAGGGGAAAATTTTGGCTAAAGTTAGGGTGTTTGTGTTCACATTTTTTTATCAGAACTTCATTCTTAAAATAAACATAAAACATTTAGGTGAAACTTATTTAGAAATACCACTATAGCAAAAAAGAAAAAAAACACGCATCAGAAAATTGTAATAATACATTTGATATATTTGTCACACAAATATTTGATTTCGGTTAAAATTATGAATATATTTCTTGAAATGGAGTTTTCAGAAGTTGTTAAAGTAAAGACAAAGATTTAGATCGCTGTTATGAGTTAGATATAAAAACGTAAATAAGACTAGCAGCCTAAAGTTACAGCCCATTGAAGAAGTCATATAGAGAAATGAGATATAACAAAAACTTGTACGGCTTTGAAAGGATCTAAAGGGCTCTTATCCAAGATTAATATTAAGACAAGCGTTTTAATTGTGAGTAAAAGATATACGAAATGATAAATGGAAAGTTGATTTCTTTAATCAGTTTGTTAAGATGTGTTTCCTTTGTGTATGTTATTTCTAGAATTTCATTCATTAGCACTGAAGATGCGAAGCAGACTTCAATTATGTTAAGTACTTGGTCCGTAATTCGTTTCTCACTGTTAATTTCAACATTTGAAGCCTGAACGCAAGCTACTCTTACACATACAATAGTTTTGACTTGTAAACATTTTTATTCAAGCATTGTAAGACATAAGATGCCTTGTAGATATTAACTAAGTCTAAACTATTAAAATCAAACGGTTTCATTTTTTGTATAAATAGCACGTAATTTTGCCCCAAAACGTATTTCTCAACAATGCGCGACTTGTGAAGCTGAAAGTGTCACTTTCTCTCGCTGTCTCAGTTGAGTTTTGGGTAATAAAACCCAATGGATTGCTCACACATGATTAGCTCGTGAAACAAGAAATGTTGAAAGAGTGTTATAAAAACGTCTTAACGCGAAAAATTCTGCTGAGCTAATTAGATGATAGCCATTATTGTTCAACTTGTGTCACAGGAAATTTACGTTGACAAGGAAAGGAGACAATTAACGTTTACTGGCTTTCCTTCGTTAGAAAAAAAACAACACGTGGAAAGTTTGGGACTGTAGTATTCTGTTTATCTTTGTTTTGCCTCGCCAGTCTTTAGCTAATAAATCTAATTACTTTGTTTTTTTTACTTCAAACTCAAGCTATGTTTGACTTATACAATTATAACACGGAATATCCAGCATTATGTGCTAAGTTTCAATTTACCAATATAAAATCGCTATTTTATTTAAGAAATGTTTTCATAATGTGTATTTAGTTCATCCATTAACCAATGTAGTCTTTGGTGCGTGTGTTAAGGAATGGCACGTGAATGTTTTTTGTTTTTTTTATAATGTCAGTCGATGCTGAGATATATTTGTTGGAAATCTGGGATCGTATCTGATCAGAAATTGAAAGAAAAGCGCTAATGAAAAAGAAAGAAGAAATAGTTGTTACAAATTGTGATTTTTACCTATAACTCTTCCGAGTAGCAAATATTTACTGGTCATGTTTGAAACCTAGTGCGTGATCAGTTAACAAACCAAGAGTCACGTCTGGTACTTTAGTATTTCATTTTTTGTTGGTTTTCTTTTATGTATTCTCTTCTTACGGCTCCAGAACATATATATATAACAACAATATTAAGCTGTACCAAAGAATAATATAGTAAACAAGGTATTTATTGCGGAATGTATATATATGTATATATGACAGAGCCCGGCATGGCCAGGTAGATTAAGGTGTTCGACTCGTAATCTGAGGGTCGCGGGTTCGAATCCCAGTCACACCAAACATGCTTGCCCTTTCAGCCGTAGAGTCGTTATAATGTAACGGTTAATTCCATTATATGTTGGTAAAAGAGTAACTTAAGAGTTGGCGGTGGATGGTGATGACTAACTGCCTTTCCTCTAGTCTTACACTGCTAAATTAGGAACGGCTAGCGCGAAGTTCCAAAAAACAAAACAAACAAAATATACGTATCACAACAATAATAAGCTGTGGTAATAATTATGATATAGTACGCAATGTACACGTTGTGGAATATATATAATTATGATATAGTACGCAATGTACACGTTGTGGAATATATATAATTATGATATAGTACGCAATGTACACGTTGTGGAATATATAGATAACAACAATAATGAGCTGTGGTAATAATTATGATATAGTACGCAATGTACACGTTGTGGAATATATAGATAACAATAATGAGCTGTGGTAATAATTATGATATAGTACGCAATGTACACGTTGTGGAATATATAGATAACAACAATAATGAGCTGTGGTAATAATTATGATATAGTACGCAATGTACACGTTGTGGAATATATAGATAACAACAATAATGAGCTGTGGTAATAATTATGATATAGTACGCAATGTACACGTTGTGGAATATATAGATAACAACAATAATGAGCTGTGGTAATAATTATGATATAGTACGCAATGTACACGTTGTGGAATATATAGATAACAACAATAATGAGCTGTGGTAATAATTATGATATAGTACGCAATGTACACGTTGTGGAATATATATAATTATGATATAGTACGCAATGTACACGTTGTGGAATATATAGATAACAACAATAAAAGGTGTGATAGAAAACAATAGTATAGTAAACAAAGTAGTCGTTCCAGAATATATATATCTATAAAACAACAATAATGGGTTGTAGTATCAAATAATAATATTGAAAACAAAGATATAATGAGAATTCATTATCCACTCAGTGAGTCGTAATTAGATGGAAGTGCTGTATACCAGTAATGAAAATCAACTTGGTTTCCAGTGTCCTTGCAGCTCTGATCATTATGTTAATAAAGGACATTCACGAACTTCTCGCTACTTATTTCCTCATCATTTCAATATTATAAAATATTCAAATTATTAGTTTACAGATTTTCCTGACGTCGATCGAGTGTTGTTAACTTGTAACCTTTTTATTACATAACCTTGCTATTTCAAATACGAAAAAAACAAACATATTTTCTGTTTGAGTGCTCTGAAGTTGTCAGTTTAACAACATTACAGACATATAAACTTTACATATTGCTTTATAAGGCCTCACTATTTACGAATTTGATAAATATAAATGTTTACTCTCAATAGATGGCTTCCTCTGACTCTTCTTCCTGTCCGATCTATAGCGCACAAATATGCGAGTAATATCAATGCTTTGCCGCTTCGTCTCCTAGGCAACACACATTGATTTCATGGAAAGTTTTCACATTTGATTCTATGCAGTAAAGATTTACGTTAGGAGCTCTACCCAAACTGTAGTTTTCTCCAAGAACTAGGGTGCAATGCTATGGTAAGCGAAAACAATATTAACGGCCCATAATCGATAACAGTTGGCCAAGGAGGAACTTACTTACAAAATAGTTAATTATTAGTGCGTCTAAAATAGGTAGAAGAGCTTCAGTAGCTTTTAATGAGTTTACTTTGAGTTTTATTATTATTTATCAAGCATCAAATACATTTAATTTGTTCTTGACTGGTAAACTATTACTATATTTTGTGGATTTTTAAAATATCCGCACATACGATAGTAACAAGGTGCAATAGCGAGTGTGATCATTTCACTCATATTTTATATCAGCATCAGAAGAGAGCCCGACACGGCCAGGTGGTTAAGGCACTCGACTCGTAATCTAAGGGTCGCGGGTTCGAATCCCAGTCACACCAAACATTGTCGCCCTTTCAGCCGTAGGGTCGTTATAATGTACAGTTAATTCCATTATATGTTGGTAAAAGAGTAGCCCAAGAGTTGGCGGTGGGTGGTGATGACTAGCTGCCTTCCCTCTAGTCTTACACTGCTAAATTAGGGACTACTAGCACAGATAGCCCTTCTTGTAGCTTTGCGCGAAATTCAAAACAAAGAAAACAATCCGATAAAAGCATGCTACCAGCTAAAAGCGAAACTAAAAATCAAGTTATTGCCGTAAAGTAACATCAGTTATTAAACAATTTTTAATTCATCTATCTAAGTACACCGTTTTGTTTATTTTTAATGAAATATCGTACTACATTGTTATTCGAGAATTACACGACAGTAATGAATGAATTTGGTAAATGTTTTTATGTAACAGGGACATTAAATTAATTATAATAAATACCGCGTTAATTTGCAGTTCTGATATATGGAGATAATCTCTACTGTCTGGAAGTTAATATAATTATTTTATTATTTGTTATTATGATTATTAATCAGCCACTTTATAACTTGACGTCAGTACCTGAATTAATAAATCTGTTTTCAACTCATTTACAAAGTATTCAATAATGGTTACCATTCGTTTTCATTCATTTATTATCCAACGATCATTGGTATTCATCCATCTATTACCCAATAATATTCGTTTTCGTTTAATAACATGCTATCCTTTTCAATTTATTCACGTATTATCCAATAACAATCGGCCACTAGTTATTGAGCTTTATTTTATATAACAACACTTTTCTGCCATAAGTGATAACTGTAATTACTTTTGAAACGCATTTACGCGGCTGTAATGCAGTCATATATTAATATCAGCGATAAACGAAATTTAATTAGCACGAGCAATTTAATTTATCATTTTACATTTTCCGTATCAGCGAACAAGAAATATCAAATCTCAGCGATGTGAATGGATATCGCAATGTTTTATTTAAAAAAACTGTAGTGTTTCCATTAGTGTGAAATCTTTAAGTTGAAGTTATTTAGTGCAGTTGTGTTGCACATGTTGATAAAAAACAAACTGAAAACAATGAAACTGGTTCCTTTGTTTTCCTTAGTGGCTAAACTAATTCATCTAATACATTTCTAATGATTTGAGGGATACTTGTGGGGTTGAGAGAGAATGACATGTTATACAAAAACAAGGAGCCTGAAACTGGGGGTGAATGTGATAACCACTGACACTTCCCCATTGTGAGTTTTGAATCGTAGGCTTGACTAGAAATTGTATCGTCAATATGAGACATAAGTGTCAACAGTTGCTACAACACATATTCCACGTTTATTTGTTTACACTGAATAGTAATTACCTCTTGTACTACTACTAATACTATTGGAGGAGCCAATGACTGAAGGGCAACCATAAACCAGCAAAAGCGCCAAAAATCAGCAAAGAAAACAGAGTAAAAACAAAACAGTATTCCTTGCATGTGTATGAGAAATGCAGACACAAACACATTTAAATATCTTATATTAAGAAGTAGGTCTCATTTAACATCATGCCATTCATTCTTCACAGTGAGTCAAAACAAGCAAAATATTCTTAGGCAATGAAAACTTTTGGGAGCCGTCTTTTATATTGGCTCCTGTAAAGGATACTGGAATGATTTATTATATAGGGGTTGACAGAGGCGAGACTTTAAGGCGCGAACTCTATGAGTAAACTTATTTTTTTTGTTCTCTGCGTTATTTATGTATTTTCTAAATTTTCTTATACATTCATTCTTGGAGAATATTTCATCGACATTTTGAGGAACATATAATCGTTTCAAACAAATTCTTTTAAATATTTAAACTAATTGGTTGGTTTGTTTGTTTTTGAATTTCGCGCAAAGCTACACAAGGGTTATCCGCGCTAACCGTCCCTAATTTAGCAGTGTAAGACTAGAGGGAAGGCAGCTAGTCATCACCACCCACTGCCAACACTTGGGCTACTCTTTTACCAACGAATAGTGGGATTGACCGTCGCATTATAACGTCCCCATGGCTGAAAGGGCGAGCATGTTTGGTGTGACAGGCATTCGAATTCGCCATCCTCAATGCCGGGCCATCATGTTATATAAAATGGCTAACAATTAAAAATTATCAAATGTAACTATTTTTACAAACACCCATTTACAGAATTGTGTCACTTATGTTTTGCGAGGCTTTTATGTTTTATTGTAAATTTCATTACCTTGTGCTACTGACAAATTATAAAAAACTGTATATTATTTCTTCCGTATATATGTAACAATTGGAACATTTGTTTTCTTCTTACATAGACATCATTTATTACGTAACAAATTCTTAATCATTTTGGACTAATTACATCAAAGAAATCTTTCATCCTTTTGGACTAATCTCGTGAGTTAAAATTTTAATTTTTTTGAATTAATTTCACGAGTTAATACACCTTTATTTTTTTTTTACCTAATCTTATTGGCTATCAAGTTTTAAATCCTTTTGGACTAATCTCATGAGTTAAAACTTTACTTTTTTTGAATTAATTTCACGAGTTAATACACCTATATTTTTTTTTACCTAATCTTATTGGCTATCAAATTTTAAATCCTTTTGGACTAATCTCATGGGTTAATAAATCTTTCATCTTTTCGTGATAATGAAACATTCACTTGAAGTAAAATTGTATCTCAAGACGGCTGGTATGAGTATTAAAACTTTTATTAAAATAAAGTAGAGAACAACGTTTTGACTTTCTTAGGTCATCTTCATGTTAGCACCTTCTTGAAAATGACCTAAGAAGGTCAAAGCGTTGTTCTCTACTTTATTTTAATAAAAGTTTTAATACTCATACCAGCGGTCTTGATATGTGCTTTCATCTTTTAGGACTAATCAAATAACTTATAAAGATTTTAATTCTTTTGGACTAATCTCACGGTCTAAAACTTCTTTAATCCGTTTGGACTAATCTCATTACTTAAATCGTTAATTATTTTGATTGTCAAAGTGTTATATTTCTGATAAATCCTGCTTTAAAGTACATTATACTCTTTCTAAATGAAGACGTCGACTGTAATGGCTCTAACTTTAAAATTATAATCAATGGTAAAAAAGAATATTTAAAAAAACACCAAGTTAAAGCATCATGATGATTCGATAAATACTGCTCGAAAATGTGTAATAATATTTTTAAATAAAAGATTCGACTGAAAGAAATCGAAGGCTTAAAAAATAATTATATTAATGTGAAAGGTGCCAGAAGGGTATGACATGGGTTATCAGGAGAGTATTACATGGGTTATCAGGAGAGTATTACATGGGTTGCTGTTTCATGTGGACGATCTTGCTTTTTTTTCTTCTAAAGGATTATAGCTTTGTGTTATTTCGTTGTGTTATGAATCTAGTGTAAAACTGATAGCAAAATTGTTAAAAATTCTTTTTTTCAATAAAATAACTAAAACTACAGGATTTATTTTACCTTCAAAAGTTTGGTTTTTATTTGGGAAAAAACATTTCTAATAAAAGACAGAATTCCCAGATGGTAAGTACACACACGTGTGTGTGTGTTTAAACACATTTGCAGACATTAATCACATATTGTTTTGTTTTTCATTTGTAAAATTCTTCATTTTCACCTATTCGTGTTGTAGTTGAATAGATATTGTTATTTTTTGTTTCAGAGATATGAAATACTGACACAGAACTGTGGAAAACTGGCGGTATATGTACAGGTAAATGGATATATATATATATATGTAGATTATAGAATAAATAATCGTTAAAATGAATCAACAAGTTAGATTTCTGCCAAAACATGGTGGCATACGCTTAATTTTTTATATAATACTTCGCTTTGAACAATTACAACCATCACCATGTTCTTTTTTGTTTCCACAATTAGTTGATTAAGTCACTAGCCACACTTTATTGTGATTAAGATACTTGTTACCACATTTTGTTGTAATTAATTATCCGTTGTCACGTTTTATTGTAATTAAGGAACCTGTTGACACATTTTATTGCGATTAAGTTGCCTGTTGCCATATTGTGTTACAATTAAGGTACCTGTTGACACATTTTGTTGTATTTAAGTTGCCTAATTTCACATGTTTTTGTAATCAAGTCACCTATTGTTACATTTTTTGTAATTAAGTTACCTACTGTTACATTTTCTTGTAATTAAGTAGCTTGTTGTCACATTTTGCTGTAATTAAGTTACCTATTGTTACATTTTCTGTAATTAAGTTACCTACTGTTACATTTTCTTGTAATTAAGTAGCTTGTTGTCACATTTTGCTGTAATTAAGTTACCTATTGTTACATTTTTTGTAATTAAGTTACCTATTGTTACATTTTTGTAATTAAGCTTGTTGTCACATTTTGCTTGTTGTCACCATTTTACATTTTTTGTAATTGTTACCTATTGTTAATTAAGTTACCTATTGTTACATTTTTTGTAATTAAGTAGCTTGTTGTCACATTTTGCTGTAATTGTTACCTATTGTTTTTTTTGTAATTAAGTAGCTTGTTGTCACATTTTGCTGTAATTAAGTTACCAATTGTTTTATTTTGCAATCTTCAAAATTATTTGAATATCTGTTCATCAAATTTTGAAAAAGTCAACATCGTGAATCAGATAACTCAAAGGTAGTTGACTTTAGGAAATTAGCATCCTAAGGAAATGGGTTTTGTTAAGGCAATATATGAGGAAAACGAAATTCTTCCTCTATACCCCCTGAAATAGGAAAATTCTAGAGGGGTGTGGAATGGGATGAAACATGTACTACTTGTGCAGCTACATTTTGAGACAAAACAGACTGTTGTTTCTTTGTGAAATTTGAGTGTTGTATTGTTTATAACTAAGGCAGGTTACGAGTTACGTTCCAAAATTTTGACGCAGCAGAATAACCAAAACAGAATGTTGTTATGGAGGAAATTGATTAAAACTGTCATCAATATTTTTTCGATATAAACATTAACCGACCAAACTGAAAAGACGTATGTAACTCTTACAGCATCTATGAATCCATTCATTTTACGCCATAAGTTTATAATATCTTCTACATTTAAATATTTTGTTCTAAGCTATTCTAAGTACCACAGTGAAAATGTCATAATTGATCGATGTATTTTAGTAATCGTTTTAAATAGAGGAAAAAAACTTGCGTATGTTCTGAAGTATTATTTTGCATTGCCTTGTAGCATAATCTGTTCTATTAATTGGTTTGGTTTTAGTTGGTTTTTTTTAATTTCGCGCAAAGTTACTCGAGAGCTATCTGCGCTAGCAGTCCCTAATTTAGCAGTGTAAGATTAGAGGGAAGACAACTAGTCATCACTACCCACTGCCAACTCTTGGGCTACTCTTTTACCAACGAATAGTAGGATTGCCCAAACATTATAACACCCCCATGGCTGAAAGGGCGAGCATGTTAGGTATGAGGGGGATTCGAATCCGCGACCCTCAGATTTCGAGTCGAGTACCTTAACCGCCTGGCCATGCCGGACCCGTTTGAGTGATACTTAGCTGTCTGTGGTTTTTTACGAGAGACTCAAATCAAATCTCGAATAGCTCAACTTTGTGTGTGATCCTATGTGACTTCTTAACCAAAACTAACTGTGGTTAGTTACTCTTGGTGTGAGTAAACAAGAGTTTCGGTCCTCTTCTTTCTTTTTACAGTTTCACTTGCTATTCCTGTTCTGACTTATCCATCTTGTCTGATGTTCAAAAAGTAGTTCAGATCAAGAGTAATTATCTTCTGGAGATAAAAAGATAAAGAATAAAGATATATTTCTTATCAGGAGCCTTACACAATAGGTGTTTGATAAAAACAAATAACCATAATTTATTCTTTTATACTGGTATATCGACTGATATATCAGTTGAAATCTTCTACCTTACTTGGAGCAGCACTGTTTTCATGTTTATTTTTTTATAAGTTTCTGTCTTTCTGGTTAAGTCTTTCCTTTCTCTTCTATCGACAGCTTTATGCTACCCTCTTCCATAGATTTAAACTGGTGTTTAATGAACATTAGACCGGGAACCATGATAACGTAAAGATTCTTCATGGTAGAAGTTTAACTTTGTTTTCAGAGAGAAAGAGTTACACAGAAAGTGTTGGAAATCAAATGTCTCGTAGTCTCCTGATTTCCAAGCTCCACGTAGGCTATTTTGAGTAAAACATTTCGTATTTCCTTGAACAAAATGTCCTCTTCTGATTTTAAAATAACCTTCCAAAACAGACAAACGCTTCGATATATCTTTCGATATACTTACTTGAATGGAAGATCTGCTCACTTATTTGTGTCTTCTATGATGCACCTGAAATGTGGACAAAATGGCAGAATTGTAATCCTTGAAATAATTCCTTACGAAACATGAGCTTTGTGGTAAGAGACAATATCAATAACCTTTCGAGTTCAAGATGTGTGTCAATTAATGATAGGAATAATCCAGTATTAGCATAAAGATGGCGCTACAAGAAAGGAATTATAAACTTGCTTTCTAAACATTAAATGTAGAGGTCAAAACTTAACTGACCTACAGTATTTTTTTATTGTTTTCTTTTCGTTTTTCCCATCTTTGTATTAAAGTCACGATAATTGTGTTAGTATGAAATTAACGTTTCCAGATATGTATTAGAATATTTTTTTTTTTCAATTTAGTTCTCTGACCACCACGAGTATCGAAACCCAGTTTCTTTGTTTGTTTTGGAATTTAGCAGTGTAAGACTAGAGGAAAAGCAGCTAGTCATAACTATCCACCGCCAACTCTTGGGATACTCTTTTACCAACGAATAGTCGGATTGACTGTCACATCATAACGCTTTCACGGCTGAAAGGGCGAGCATATTTGGTGCGACGGGGATTCAAACCCGCGACCCTCAGATTACAAGTCGAACGCCTTAACCTACCTGGCCATGTCGGGCCACCCGGTTTCTAGCGGTGTGACTCTGCAGACATGCCGCTGTGACACTAGGTGGCGTTTTGTTTAATAGTATCCAATTTTTAAGCGTTTTCTAATTAGCTGTTGTATTTTAAACTATATTTTAACCCTCTTTCTCTCATCTTTATGTAGATGTCTAGTAGTAATTCACAGTATTCCATTATTTAGAGGCCTTGTTTTGAATTAAATAATTCTTTTCACTCCATTTAATCAACGTCATTTTTAAACCTTCTACTTTGATTTTATTTCTGTACGTTATTTATCGTTATATCTTATTTCTTCTAAAATCTCTCTATGTTGATATCGAGACCGTACTCACACCAAACATGCTCGCCCTTTCAGCCGTGGGGGCGGTATAAAGTGATGGTCAATCGCACTATTCGATCTATATCATTTGCCTTTTTTTTCTAGACTTTGTCAGTTCTTCGATTTCGAACTTTTTCTCCTACATACTTCTCAACTTCTGAACTGTCTTTTCATTTTCATTTTTAAGTTTCTTGTTCAATATTTACTCTTCTTAAAAATTTATTGTCATCTCTCCTGAGTTTTATATTATTTCTTTGTTATTTGTCTTTTCTCTATTCTCTTTGTGTCTAATTTCATTTTCTCATTGTGTTTTTATGTCATTTTGTCTTTGTTCATTCAGCAATCTGTCTTATAAGTAATTTTCTTTAACTGTTTTTAGCCTCCACCTCTTACTCATTTTATAACTGAGTTTGTTATCTGGTGCTTTTTATATTTATTCTTTCTGTATTTCTGTAAGAGGATCAAACGCACAGTCTAGTTAAAAAAACTTATGACATTAAGACACGAGTTTTATATGTTTTTCCTCATGAAAAGAATGGTACGATTTCTAAACCTGTTAAAACTGTGATAGTCTGTCGTTTAACTGTTTGTGTTAAACCTATTTTCTATTCTTTCTCCAACCTTTTACTTCCTTATCTCCTGTTAAGCCTGTTTTCATCTCTGCTTTATTATATCTATTTAGCTTTCTCTGATCTTTTCTTTCTTTCAGTTTTGTTCTGTTTTAGTACGTGCTTTAACTTCTCTATTTTATTATTCTGTATATATATTTGATAAATAGTTATTTTATTTTTCTCTACTTTACGTTTGGCGTTTCACATTTTAAAATTTCCCAACGTCAAATGTCTCGTGGATTAAACTATTCTAATCCTTTTAAAATAATTTCAGTTTGAAGGTCGAATGCTAGAGTTCCTGATGAGTAATAGAAGCGAAATAGGTATATATGCGTGCCCAATACTTCATATTGTTGGCGCACAAAAACACAATTATTAAACCAAAGATATCAGAAAATTAATTTACCCTAATCCCACCTAAACGAATTTCAAGTGCCGCGATTATTGAAGATTTCCTCTTGTGTATCTTGTTTCTGTCCATTTCGCTTTTTGTGTAGTTTTTCCTTCTGTTTCGAAACTATTTTCATTGTGCTCTTGTTTCATACTTATTTGTTTCTATATTTTTTATTTTATTATCTTTATTATCTTCGGATGGTTTAGCGTAAGAGCGAGGCTTATAACGCTAAAACTCAGGTTTCGATACCTTCTGTCGGCACAAATAGCCCACAGTAGAGTTTAGTTTTCATATCCTAACTTCCTCGTCTTTCTTTCTGTTCTTTCTATAATAATTTTAAGGGCAGAGCGTTTTAGAAGTTAATATCCTGGTGTTCAGATTATGAATCAGAGGTTTCATGGTTCACATGTCGTTACCACAGAACTGCGCTAAGTGGATGCACTAAACCAGTGACACTTAAAAAGTATTTCAAGAGTTGACTAGCTGCTTTTACACTTGTCTATACAATCAAAATTAGAATCAGTGATGTCGAGAAATATATATGCAAAAACGGCTCGTTTACGTCATCGTCAGGTTCACAAAGAAAGAGGTAACTGACCGGAAACTGACCACATGTTTGGAAGAGGTTGTGTAATTAGGTGTCAGAATGTAGAGGGCGGTGTTAGATGTTTGAATATATAATTTTATTTATTTTATTATATTAATATAGGTATAAAGGCGTTCCTTTATATTGGTTTATTTTGGGTTTAAGTTGTTGTATAAGTAAGGCTTCTTTAATTTTGCGTTTGTTTATGTTTGTTTCTTTATTTAGTATTTGAGTGTTTTCTATGGTTATGTTGTGTTTATTTGACTTGCAGTGTTCGAAAACGTGTGAAGGTGACATTTTATGTTCTTTGAATCTGGTTTCCATTTTTCTACTTGTTTCTCCAATATAGAAGTCGTGGCTGTTATCACATTGTATTTTATAAATAATGTTGGTGTGGTGTTTGTCAGTGTAGTTTTTACATAGTATAGACCTCAGTTTTGTGCCTGGTTTTTGAATAAATTTGGTATTAACTGGAATGTCATATTTTGTTACTAGTTTTTGCCAAATGTTGGTTATTTGTCTGCTGATGTCAGGAATATATGGTATACAGCAATATATGATTTCGTGATTTTTTGATTCGTGAGATATATTTACTTTTGTTGGTTGATTTTGCTTTCTGTCTAGGTGTGTGCGTATAATGTTTTCTACGGTTTGTGGAGGAAACTTATTGATGTTGATGAAGTATTGTTTTATTTTGTCTAATTCATCGTTAATTTTATCTGGTTAGCATAGTTTTATGGCTGTGTTTATTTGGTTTCTTAGTATGTTGAGTTTTTATTTTGTTTCATGTGCTGAGTCCCAAGGAATGTATAGTCCAGTATGGGTGATTTTTCGGTGGATTTCTGTTTTGAATTGTGTGTCGGTTGTTGTAATTTTGAGGTTAAGAAAAGATATTTGATTGTTTTCTTCCTGTTCACATGTGAAGTTAATGTTGAGATGTATAGAGTTAATGTGATTGAAAAAATTAAGTATGTGTTCTGTAGATTTGAATCCCACAATCGTGACATCTACATATTTGTACCAGTATAGTGGTGTATGTAATGCTGTGTTAATTGCTCAGGCCATTTGTTTGTATATAGTTGTGGTTGTTGAACATGAAGTTTGTCTTCATCGTGGTGAATTCTATGAGGGTTGCTAATTGGTTGCTGGGAATGTCTATTGTTGGGTTAGGGTCTCGGATATAGAGTTCTAAGGCTATCTTGCAGGCTTCAGTGGTTGGAACTTCTGTAAAGAGGGATATAACATCA
This sequence comes from Tachypleus tridentatus, assembly GCF_004210375.1. Classification (NCBI taxonomy): domain Eukaryota; kingdom Metazoa; phylum Arthropoda; class Merostomata; order Xiphosura; family Limulidae; genus Tachypleus; species Tachypleus tridentatus. The sequence continues at coordinate 72,507,996 of NC_134831.1, forward strand.
AAACTGGCCATTAAGGCTTTATGATTAAGTTGATTAAGATTAGACTTGAAATTAAAAGAGTCTCTGATGAATAAGCTGGCTGATGTTACATATTGGAGAATGCCCATGCTATGTATTTACCAAGATTGTAATTAAATGATTCATATGTGGACATTATTGGTCGTAATGGACAATCTGGTTTATGAGGTTTGGGGATGCTGTATGTTTGTGGTGTGCATGAGTCGGTTTTACGTAGGTAGGAATAAAGTGTTTGTGAAATTGTGTTGGCTTTTTTCATTTTTAGTAGTAATTTGTTCAGTTGCGTCTCGTGTGTCTTTGTTAGATTTGTGTGTATTGATTTAAATTTGTTCGTGTCTGATAGGATGTTCTTCATTTTTTGGATGTATTCATTCGTGTTCATTATGACTATAGCGTTACCTTTATCTGCTTTTAGAATTTTTATGTTTTTGTCTTGTTTTAAGTTTTTAATGGAATTAATGTCTCTTTTTGTAAGATTGTTTTTTAGTTTTCTGTTTTGTGAAATTATGTTGATGGTTTTGTGAGAAAAGTCTTTAAAAAAATCGTTTAAGATGTTGTTTTCAGGTGTTTCTGGAAAATATAAATTTTTAATTTTTTCTGGGAAGTTTGGCTGTTGGATGTCAATAAAATTATCTAAGTTGTCTTCTTTCTGTTGTTTGTTTTTGGTTGTTTCCTTGTTTTTGTTTTCTGTAGAAAGTATCACAAGTCTTCTGGTTAGATCTTCTAAACATGTTTTGGTTTCTATGGTTGGAATGTACCTAGGTGCTATTGCGAAGTTGAGTCCTTTGTTAAGTAGATGTATCTCGTCTGTGTTTAATTGTCGGTCGGATCTGTTAATTATGAGGTTAGTCAACGGTTTGTCGTGTTGGTGTCTTTTCTGTTGTTTGCATCTTAGTTTTTTCTAGGTTTTTGTTGTGGCAGATCTTTTTGTCTCTGTAGTTCCTAGTGTTGATTTGGTTTATGTTTCGTTATATAAGTCCGTAAATCTCTGGTTTAATGCAACATGCCAGTTGATGGTATAGGTTCATTTTTTGTTTCTCTAAGTTATGTAGTTCATTGTATTTCGTGTTCAACATGGCTTTAAGTAGTTTTTTTCTGTAAATTTGGGATAATGTTTGTGTATTTATTAAAATTTTTTGAAGGTTTTACCTTTACAAAATTAGGGGTTAGTTGTTCTTTTCTACATTGTTGAATAAAATAAATGTCATTTATTCTATTGATAATTCGTTGGTTTAAATTTCTTAACTTTAATCGTTAAGTTTTTTAACGATCGTGTGAGCGTGTACTGTTAACAGTGGTGTACGGTATGCTAGTTCAGACATAATGGTAACAGGTAAGTACAAATACACTGAGAAAAACACAAAGACTTACACTTCTCGTACAATCGCCGTGATGAAATAATAATCAGTGATGTCGAGAAACCCACTTGTTGAGAAATTTATATGTAATAACGGCTCGTTTGGGTTGAGAAAATATTTTACATAGAAGAGCGAACAACGTTTCGACCTTCTTCGGTCATCGTCAGGTTCACAAAGAAAGAGGTAACTGACCGGAAGCTGACCACATGTTTGGAAGGAGTTGTGTAACTGAGTGTCGGAATGTAGAGGGCGGTGTTAGATCAAAATTAAAAAATCAAAATTAGAGTCAGATATGTGCAACTAACTCTATTTTCTGCCACTCATTTCTTTTCGATAGCATTCTTCGGAAACGTTTTCGAGGAACTAATATAATGGAGTAATCTTCTTACCCTTTTCTAAAGGCTCCGGCATGGCCAGGTGGTTAAGGCACTCGACTCGTAATCCGAGAGTCGCGAGTTCGAATCCCCGTCACATCAAACATACGTGCCCTTTCAGCCGTGGGAGCGTTATATTGTGACGGTCAATCCCACTATTCGTTAGTAAAAGAGTACCCCAAGAGTTGGCGGTGGGTGGTGATGACTAGCTACCTTCCGGCTAGTGCAGATAGCCCTCGTGTAGCTTTGCGCAAAATTCAAAACAAACCAAAACCCTTTTCTTAAACCTTAAGAGTGGTGAAGAACAACCTGTAACTAAGCTATTAAATGAACTGTACGTGTTCATTACAATGTTTTTATTTATCATATCTTTGGAACTTTAAGAATTAGATCACTTGGTGAGGTTTCATCTGTACACTAGCTTAAATCATTTTATCTGAAGAACTTAACGATCTAGAAATGATCGCCATATATTACAGTCGGTTACATTATTTGCTATGAGGTTGTCCCCTGGTTGAACATCGGTAAGTATAGAGATTTAAAACGTTAAAATCCGAGGTTCGATTCCTCACAGTGGGGGACAGCTGATTGTCTTAACGTGACTTTGTTATGAAAAAAACAAAAAAATGTTACCTAGTGGAAGAGCAGTAAGTATGGGGAATTATAATCCTAAAATCCGAGTTTCGATTCTTCACGGTAGGAACGACATTCAGTTTCGATGTAGCTTTTCTATAAAACAAAACAAATGCTACGAAGTGTTCAAGATTGTCTTTTCGATAACAGAGGGCATTTAGTTACTCATTTTGTAGGAATGCTTATTTCAAAATACAGATTTATTTAGTTAGCAGAAACGAAACCAATTTAACTTATTTTTTTGTGATTGAGGGGAAACTACAGGCTTAGAAATTGCGTTAAACAAGTTTATATGTTTTGGATACTTGTTCAAAAATAAGCAAGGATTAGCTATTTTCTAAATTGAAACTTATAGACTACAGATAAGCCAGCTAATAAATAACATCCAACGCCAACTTTTAGGCTGTTCTAATTGAAAAGTGCAATTTGACCGTCGTTCCAATAACGCAAAATGTTTCAAAAGGTGGAACACTATTTGTTTTCTTTCTTTTCTTGCAGCTACGGAACTCGAACCATAGCTCTCATGTTAGATAAGATAAGAAAATGCCTGTTCAAAGTGTTATAGACACTTACATCTATTACAGTACAGTTTCTTTGAAAACTGGAAACACTTAAGTGCATTTTTAATTTCATTCTATTAAATTATTACAACCATTTTTTTTTTCTGTTTCTCATCTCTCTTCTCATTGGCCGAAATCTTCTGATAAGTATAAAATATCTCTAACACAGAATACTATTTTGTAAAGGACACTTGAAATCCGTTTTGTACGAGGATAACCTGAACATTAAACTGATCGCATCAGTTTATCAGAAGTGCTTAAAATCAGATCTTCATTTCAGAACGGCTGGTATGAGTATTAACACTTTTATTAAAAAAGCAGAAAACAACGTTTCGACCTTCCTAGGTCATCTTCAGGTTAACGTTGTTCTCTGCTTATCAATAAAAGTGTTAATACCGATACTAGTCGTTCTGAGATACATCTTTATTTCAAGTGGGTTCCTCGTCATCAAAAATATTTTCATTAGTCAGTAATCAGAGATTGTGTCACTGAAGGTTTTGTTTAGCTTTTGTGGTGTGTCAGATCAAGGTCAAACTTCCATTAGTCAGTAATCAGAGATTGTGCCACTGAAGAGTTTGTTCAGCTTATGGGATATGTCAAGTCAACGTCAGACTTCCATTCGTCAGAATTTTATGATTGAGCCATCGATAAATATGCTTATCTTATATGGCATACTGGTAGTTTAGTGAATGTTATCGATATGACAATAATAATTGTCTATATGGTAAAGAAATGTTGGAAGTATTCATTAAAAATATAGTGTATTTATTTTTGTCATTACCTGTAAAAAAAACAACATTCACTCTGTTTCTTATCTTATTTTGATCAAAATGTATTAATACACACACGTATTTACCGTAACTTATGTACCATGGCGACCATTTAAATCACGCAGAAGTAAGTGAATGTTGTTCCCCAGTAGCACAGCGGAATGTCTTCGAACTTACAACACAAGGAACCAGGTTTCGATACCTCTAGTAGACAAATCACAGATAGTTACACTGTATAGCTTTATGTGCAACTTCAAATAGCACTATGTAACCCAAATCTTGTTCCTGGATAGTATGTGTTATTTCTTAATTGCTTATGTTGTAAAAGTACAGAAAATGGTCATTATTCACTTCAAATTTTACTTTTGTGACCTGGATAATGAAATTTATAAATTAACCTATTTTCTATGTAAAAACGGGCAAATTTGCACATTTTCATTTATATAGGTTCTGAATAAAACAGCATATGAATCAAGATTTACATGTATTTATACTAAAGTTATATAAAAATGTTTAGAAGTGAGTAGTTTTTCGAGATTTGCGACTGTAATGTAAATCACTTTCACGTATCAGCTCCCAAATATAGTCTCTCATCATATTTTCGTTATAGGCTCCCAGATCACAAAAGCAAAGTTTGAAGAGACAAATAGATAGGTCTTTCCCATTTACTTTAGGCTTAAGCAATTGGGAAATAACACTTTCTATCCAGGAACACGAAAAAGTAAATATTTTGTTACATAGTGTTATCAGTTAGTGAGTCTTTCATTGTTTTGTCCAAACATCTTCAGAAGCTGGTGAAATAAAATGAAAATGAAAATAGGAAGCTCTCGAATAGCTTTCTAAATACTTGAATACATTTGTTTTAGCTAAACACACAGTACTGGATAATTTGTGATAACATATTGTTACATAGGAGACCGCAAAATTACAAAAATATATTCTATCTGGTTTTTAGTCTTTATACTTAGACCAGATATACCGATATCCTTATAATAGGAATATAATCTTAAGTTTAAATTTAGGGGCGACCGATGCTTTGCTTATTCTGTTCATAAGTGGCACAACAATTGTAGAAATTTTAACTCTCTCTAATTAAGATTACTTGAAACCAATAATAGCAAGCAGGTACTTTTAACATGTATATGTTTTCTTATAGCAAAGCCACATCAGGCTATTTGCTGAGCCCACCGAAGGAAATCGAACCCCTCATTTTGTAAATCCGAAAACATACCGATGTACGAGCGAGGTGGCGGTACTTTTAACCTCTTGCGTACTAACACTGTTTAAATATGAAAGGAAACCAACTTTTGTTAGTGAACGTTTGGTTCGTTAAACACATTATATCTTCTATATAAAATTTATTTCGTAAACATGTATTTTTTCTTCTATATTTAGCTTAGTGTATTGCCACTTGTGTGATTAATATAGCGCATGTCTTCTTTTATAATTAGCACAGTGCACAGTTCCTACTATGGTTAGCACAGTTTATTTCTTCTGTAATTAACATAATATATTGCTTCCCTATAGTTAGTTTTCTTTATGTACCCTGACCAGTAGAATACATAAATTGTATGGCTGACAACAAAATTCAATCCACCGCGACTAGCCCAACCCAAGAAGTTTAGCATGCTTACCTAATTAAATAACAGTTTTACAGTGTCAACTTGTGTACACGATTATGGGGAACAGAGAACAACATTCTTACTGTGGTTAGAAAAGGGAGTGTGATAATTATATTGCAATCAGTAAAAATAACAACCCCACTGTGACAAGGAGCACAGAGAAATAATTTTACAACGGTAGATACAAATCAACGATTTTATTATCACAAGTAAGGACGCATAAATATGTTTATAACATCAATAATTTTAAAGAAGAACTAGTTTTCTTTGGTAACATATATAATGAATCTTAATTTAGTTTTTTTTTAATTTCGCGCAAAGCTACATGAGAGCTATCTGTGCTAGCCGCCCTAATTTACCAGTGTAAGGCTAGAGGGAAGGCAGCTAGTCATCACCACTATTCGTTGGTGAACCACCTGACCATGCTGGGCCAATGAATCTTAGAAGTAGAATGGGCCTGTGAAGCTGCAACAGAATATACCTGGGCTATTTTTATCTGCAATATTAACACACGGTACAGTAACTAACGTTTCGTTTTACCCATGATGATGTCCTTATTTAACATAACATTAATTAGTGTGTAGTTTTAAATAAGAAAAAAATGATTTTATAAGTTTGACAAAAAAAATTCTACAAGTGAAATGTTGTTCATTTATGTGCCCCTGTGTTAAAAGATTATGTCCTCATTGGTAGATAAGTCCCAAGTCTACCACTAGTCTGCATATAAAGTTTGGTTCTAGTAGTTCCAGAATTGTGGGAGTAATTAGCTAGAAATTCAATACAAACTGCAAGCATGTTGAATTATGCCAGTTTTACAGCGAAGCGACCTATGCAAGGTTTTGTTTATATGAAAGTGACAGCAAAGCCAAGGCATGTTTTAAATGAATATGATGTAATTGTCAATTTAATTTATTGCTAAGTTATGAACGAAGTATCTGAATGCAAAATAGTGTTTTATTAATTTAGGCTTCAGTGGAAGAAAGAATAAACGTGCTTGTTTGTATTTGTTTTGTATGCTTTAACGAAAATGCTTTTAATGTTAATAATCTGTAAATGATGGACTGAGAACAAGGATTTCAAACCAGTTCAACCATGAACGCTTATTACATCATGAAGTATATTCGTTATTTCAAATCTCTAAAACCTACCGTTCCTTAGTATGGTTAATTAAAAATACTAATAAATGTGTTGCACTTTAAGCATAAGAATAAATGGGTTGGGAGTTGATTCTGTGATAGAGCTCTGGAGTTCGGAGCCACCGAACCAATTTCGAATCCACGTAATACCACAAAATGTTTTCCGCACTTAAAGCTGTCAGTGCGTAATAAAAGTGACAATCAATCCTTTAGTGTAGACGGTAAGGTATTGTTGACTGATTATCTTCCCTATGACCAGACTTTCAAAGTTAGGACCAGTTGCAGACAACCTTTGCCATAAACACAAAATCCAGAATGTATTCCCAAGACAGCTGATAAAACCTTGTTTATTTTTTAACCTGAAGATGACCTAAGAAGGTCGAAACGTTGTTCTGTACTTTAGTTTAATTAAAGTTTTAATACCCATACCAGCGGTCTTGAGAATACACTTTTACTTCAAGTGGGTTTCTCGTCATCACAAAATACAAATTCTATTATTACAAGTTGGTTCCTCGCACGTATTTAGCAGTAACTTCTACTAAGACGTTATAACATTGTAATTAACGAACGTTAAAATCAAATCTTCGTTGTAGACCCCGGATTTTAGTTTTAACCAATGTTTGTTTTTTTCTGATTAATTAATTATTTTATATCATCTATGCAGAGTTTTGAGCGAAATATTTAATCGCCAACAATTTCGTAAAAAAGGACTTGGGGGATTATTATTCCACGTCCCTCATCTGAATACCTCTGACCATATTGTTAAAACTATTCATTGAGTATAGACTGACCAAAAACAAATGCAAAGATAGATGAATATATTCAAGAAATTGGTAGAAACACTCTTTGTAGAGCATGAATATTCCATTCGTAAACTTCACTGGATGAATGCAAGAATGAAAACTACCACTAGTAACTAGCTGGCTCTGACTAGACATGTATAAATCACATAGAGATAATTCTATATAACTATACATGTGTAAACCACAAAGACACAATTATCCCTGATTAGATATGTGTAAACAACAAAGAAATAACTCTCCCTAACTAGACATGTGTAAACCAGAAAAAGACAATTGTCCCTGACCAGACTTGTATAACATACAAGGAAACAATTGCATCTGACCACAACTATAAAGAGACATTTCCATCTGGACAAACATATGTAACCTACAAAGAGTAATTTGTCTCTGGCCAGACATATAAACTAGAAAGAGACAATTGTATTTGATCAGACATTGTAAACTAGAAAGAGACAATAGTATCTGATCAGACAGTGTAAACTACAAAGAGACAGTTGAACATGACCACACAAAATTAAACTACAAAGAAACAATTGCACTTAAATAGACTTGTTAGAACCACAAAGAGACAGTTGTCCCTAACTACAAATATGTAAACTATAGAGACAGTTGTACCTCACCAGACATTTGTAAACTACAAAGAAACATTTGCATTTGGCCAAATGGGTAAGCTGCAAAGAGACATTTGCATCTGGCCAGACATGTGTGAACTACAAAGAAGTAATTGTTTTTGGTCATAAATATGTAAACTACAAAGACACATTTGTCTCTGGTCAGACATATGTAAAATACGAAGAGACAATTACACCTCATCAGACATATGTGAACTACAAAGAGACAGTTGTCTCTGGTGAGGTTTATGTGAATTTCAAAGAGACAATTGTCTATGGTGAGATATATGTAAACTAAAAAGAGACAATGGTACTTTGTTAAAGCTACATTTTCACAACTCCTTCCATACAAATACATTTTGTATATTCCTTTATAGAATGAAGTGTGCGAAGATTCAGAGTGTAAGGTCCTTGGTTCGGTCGTGATATGCCATGATGGAAGCATTATAACTAAGACACTGAATTTAGTTTAGAGTACCTATGTAGACAGCAAGTGTTGCTGTCTGGTTGTTCTATATCTTGTTACTACAGATGGTTAAGCCTGAACTTTGGGTCATTAATATGGGCGTATAGTCCCTGTATCGCATCAGGTGCCATTCAACTTGAACATGCAAACTTTATAATGCATTACTGTCTGGTAGTGTTCGAGAGGCGAAAAATATTTTATTTCTCCCTAAGTTTGGTCACGATATATCACTAGGATTATTCTACTGTCAACAACAGAATTTACCATATCTTCTTGTTATTCTAGTGTAAAGGCTTGAAATTGGAATAACTTCTGTGTTGGAATACAAAAATGAGAAAGTGTATTCATTTAATACTGACGCTGAAGTAATATAAATAATAATATTAATATATGTGTAGAGGTTTTGCCTTCGAGTTCCTTTAATAATGTACCCAATCTCAATGAAATTGAGTTGTCTCATGCACGACTTAAGTGGTGTAAAACGATTCACGTGTGAAAGAGACACCGAGAATCTTGTATGAAAAGGTTTATATTATACAGGATGTAACAAAAGTGGCGTCTTATGTGTAGTAACACACAGAGATTCCTAAGGTAACAAGTTTTACGTTTCATGCCTTTTACTACCGGTCACTGGTCAATACACGCGATAGTCTCTTTTTGTGACGCTGAGAGATCATTTTGGTCTTCTTCACCTAAAAAAATACGATAAGTCATAGGAAACGTTACTTGCTTGTTTGTTTTTTGTTCTTGAATTTCGCGTAAAGCTAATCGAGGGCTATCTGCGCTAGCCGTCCCTACTTTTGCAGTGTAAGATTGGAGGAAAGGCAACTAGTCATCACCACCCACCGCTAACTCTTGGGGTACTCTTTTACCAACGAATATTGGGATTGACCGTCACATTATAACGCCCCCACGGCTGAAAGGGTGAGCCTGTTTGGTGCGACAGGGATGCGAACCCGCAATCCTCAGATTACGAGTCGCACGCCTTAACCCATCTGGCCATGCCGGGCCTGAAACGTTACTTGTAGTACCGTTTTTATGGATTTTTGTGAAATACACTGTTGACATTTAGGTCACAGCGTCGTTCTTCGAACAGTTGATGTCTAAGGTGTATAGTGTCCATTCCTAAAACAAGTTACGCTAACATAGCTTAATAAGAGAGAATTGGACAGAAAGAGCTGAGTGTAATGTTCACGAAACGGGTTTGGTTTATCTTATTTACCAGAACACGAAACTATAGCGTTTCTTTGAAGCTGGAATTCTTTTTATGTCACCATAATATCAACCGATGCGTGAAGCAAGTGGAGTTGTACGTGTCCAAGCAGAGTGAAACGAGCCCAGAAGAATCAATACATGCATCATGATTTCTCTAACGCACGGAGAATAGACTCTAACTAGCTCCTTTCTCAAGACAATGTTTATTTAAAAACAACAAGAAAACTGCCCTTCACTCAAACTCCGCAGTTTGCTAATGACAAGTGCACTAAAAAGGCTTAAAATGAAATGTGCAGTCTGGCAGAGGCATTTTGATTATATATATGTGTGTGTGTGAGTTTGTTTGACACTTGGTTGGTGAAGAGTGAACTGAGTGTGTTGCTAGTGTAGCAAGTAAACATTTTACTTGTGTCAAACAGAAACAGATAACGTGGTTGAGCTCTATCAACTGTTCTGTCAAACATACTTTAGATGAGAACACGTGTGTCAGTATTCTGCCCTATGGAGTGAAATGAGTTGCCGCAAATATGAAACATTCGCTAATGGTTACACTTGTTACTTCTAATAGAATTCGCTTTTCGTGTGATTCTTGACTGACAAGTAAAGTAATACTTTGGTCATTTCGTTTTATTTTTGTTTTGTAATCCTTTTCTGAAAATTTGTTGTTGTTTTTTTTAATTTCGCGCAAAGCTACACCACGGCTAGAGGTCCCTAATTTAGCAGTGTAAGACTAGAGGGAAGGCAGCTAGTCATCACCATCCACCGCCAACATTTGAGCTACTCTTTTACCAACGAATAGCGGGATTGACCGTCACATTATAACGCCCCCACGGCTGACAGGGCGAGCACGTTTGGTGCGACGGGAATTCGTACCCGCCACCATCGGATTACGACTCGAATGCCTTAACCCACCTGGCCATGCCGGGCCTTCTGAAAATTAAATATCTAATGCGAACGTGCTGATGATAGCTATTTCTACGTGAATATGCATATTAGTATGTTTAGTAACTGGCTATATATTGATACGAATATTGGTGCACACCGCTGATTTACATATCGTTTCGGATTACTCTTAGCTTATCCGCATTGTTTCGAATGGAAGTAATTACAGCTGGTTTACATTTCACCTTGGATAACCGTGTTTTTACCTCTAAATAACACATCGTTTTGAGTGTTTTTAAGTACTGTTAATTTGTTATCGCCTTAGACCACTGATAATTAGGTAATTTAACGTTAGGATTTCAACTGGGTGATTAATAACAAGAAGGTGTCACGTGTTTCTAGTTACGTAATAAACGTAAATAACGTTTGTTTTGGGTTCAAAACCTTTACATTTTGTGTTACGACGAGTTTCAAGTAATCGTAATGATGTTTATAGATTTTCCTATTTAGTCTAAATTTTTTTTTTTAAATCGGTTCTACTATTTTGTAAGTATAAATATTATTTTTAATTACCCGTGGCGTCAGTGGATTTAGATTCGCGTGTGATGTATTCATGACGTCATGTCTACACCCTAAGAGTGGAAAAAATAAAGTTATCTGGGACGGGAAACGGAGGAGAAAAGGGAAAATCATGACCCCCATTGTAAATACACATGCAAACTGGATAAAAAATTCGTGAAATTGGTGGTTTAATATCGCGTAATATAAAATTTTTTCCAGTATCACATAAGCAAAAGTTTCATTATTGCATGATACGCTTTTTTATTGTACCTGCAAAAAAATTCAGAAATAAGCCTTACAGGAAACCGATAAAACATTGAAATTGGAAATTTAGAACACAGATATAAAACTAGGGCCTTTCTGTATACGTAAAAAAAATTATTTGCAACTTGCCAATTGGATGAAAAGTAAAAGATCTTGCTTACTGGTTAAAATATAAAATAACGTGCTACTTGGATAGAATATCAGATACTTTATTTGTAAGGTAAAATATTAATTTGTTTCTTGGGTAACACGAGAAAAAATAAATGTAATTAAGTTGTTGTTTTTTAAATATACCAATATATTAGAGATATAATAAAACTAGTATCCTTGCTGAATTAGGTAAAGCGTTTTTCCTCCTTTTTTGTGCCCTAGCATAGTGGCGTGTTTGTAAACTTATAATGCTAGAAACCGAATTTCGATACCCGTGGCGGGTAGAGCACACATAACCAATTCTGTAGCTTTGTGCTTAACTACAAACAACACAATTTTCTCTCTCTCTTTCGTACATTAACTATTCAGTTCATTCTTCTCTCTTGCTCTCTAGAGTATACAACATAAACGATTATTTGTAATTTCCGGGTTTCCTTTCTAAGGTTAAGATTCAATTTTAAGTTTTAATATTTTTCAATTACCAAAGAAAAATTTAATACCAAAAAATAAGACCCGTTCTTTAATGGCTTCCAGAATTAAGATTGTAAAGTGCAAACAAAAAAACAAAATAGATAAGTGCTTTTGAGCGTAATTAAAATAGCCTGACGTATAGGAACGTATATTTCTGAATATGTGTTAACTTTTACATCTGCAAGCAGGAGAATGAAATACAACACAATCTCCTTAAGTTCTCTGGATTTATCTATTTATTTAAACTATTTATACGCGTGTATATATGAGAATAAGCATATACATCTTCCTATGGTGTAGGGAGCGCGGCGCTATGGTAGAGCTCTGTATCTTAGAACTGCAATACCACAAAATATATTCCACACTATAAACGACTAATGCATTGTAAAGGTGGCAGTCAATCTCCTTGACAGGGATGATGAATGGTAAGGTGTTATTGAGTGACTGTCTTTCCTTTGGCTTCCTTCAAAATTAGCGACAACAGCAAATAGCCTTAGTAGATTTGTCATAATACAAAATAAAAATATATTCATGTCGCAAAAACAAACCAAAAACAATCTTGAACTCTACTGATGGCCATTATCATCAAATATGCTCGCAGGAAAATGTTCTTTTACTAGTACTATACGGAACCTTTATGTATTTCTACATGTCTAGAACCCATTACTTTCGGCCCGGCATGGCCAGGTGGGTTAAGGTGTTCTGGGGATCGCACCAAACATTCCCACCCTTTCAGCAGTGGGGGATATAATGTGACGGTCAATTCTACTATTCGTTGTTAAAGAGTAGCCCAAGAGTTGGCGATGGATGGTGATGGCTAGCTTCATTCCCTCTAATTTTATACTGCTAAATTAGGGACGGCTAGCGCAGATAGCCTTGTGTAGCTTTGTGCGAAATTATAAAAACAAAACATGAAAAACATTACTTTCATAATTATATCCGTAAATAAATAAACTAAAATGAATAATTAATATAAACATTGAATATTAAATGAATAGATTGAAGGAGCTGTTTATTATTATTTTTTGTTAAACACAAAGCTATACATAGAATGGACTGTCTGTGCTATGCCTATCACGGACATATAAACCCGGTTTTTAACGTTATAAGCCTCAGACTTTCCACTGAGCCACTAAGGTGCAGGACCGAATGATTTTGTTTGCTTGGTTGTTTAAAGTTAAGCACAAAGCTACACAACGAGCTGTCTGTGCTCTTCCCACCACGGGTATCAAAATCTGGTTTCTAGCACGATAAGTACCCAGGTATGCCGCTCTACCACTAGAATTTGTTTGGAATTTCGCACAAAGCTACTCGAGGGCTATCTGTGCTAGCCGTCCCTAATTTAGCAGTGTAAAACTAGAGGGAAGGCATCTAGTCATCACCACCCACCGCCAACTCTTGGGCTACTCTTTAACCAACGAATAGTGGGATCGACCGTCACATTATAACGCTCCCACGGCTGAAATGGCGAGCATGTTTGGCGCGACCGGGATGCGAACCCGCTACCACTAGAAGGGACAGGACTGATTGAACAACGAATTTAAAAATTCGTGACTTCGACAATCCAACACTGCAATAAATAATAACAACAAAACAAATCATTGATACGTTTTTACTGGTTACTGTCATTTCAAATTCTTATAATAAGTTTCAAATACGACAGCTGAGTTGAGTTTAAAGTAAAAAACAAACAAACAACAAACCAACATTAACTACATAAAACGTTGAGAACACTATTAGACCAGCTGGAATTCAAGACATGGATTAATTTATTTTAATATATGGCTACTCTGATTTTCAGTAATTGCTTCGTATACTTGCCGTTAGGAACTACAAACACGAAGTTTAAGCCATCTTTTATTATATATATATACATATAACCTGTGATACAGTGATACCGTGTATAGCTGTCCTACTTCACGCATCGTCCATCACTCGAGGAGCCATCGATCTAGTCCACTGAACTTTGGCATTTTCCGCGTCGCGCTGTGGTTCTCAAGATAGCGCAAGAAACTGCTAAACTTGGTAACCTTGGATGCTAATATAAAAGGTGGTGTTTTCAGTTTCGCGTTTCTTTTGCAGTGAAGAGAGAAATAAAAATATACAGGCTTACAAAACAGCTCACATACATAAATTGTGGAAACGGAAATTGCTTTTAACTCAGTTGCAACGGAAAAACACATAGAAAAAGAATTGTTTGTTTTTTTTTTTACTGACGATGACCGAAGAAGGTCGAAATGTTGTTCGCTCCTCTGCATAAAAAAATTTTTCTCAACCTAAACCAGCCGTTTTTACATATATATGTTTTTTCCTTCTCACTTTTGATTGTTATAGTTATGTGGTTTTCCATTCTTGACGTGTTATCTTCCACCCTTTATAAGCCAGACGGTTTGGATAAATTGCGCAACGTCCTAGAATGAATACTTTCCTATACAGAACAGCCACTAAGTAGTAACAGATACTTAACACAGTTTTTATATTTAAAATGGAAAAGTATTGTTTTCTATTGTTTTTTATTGCTTTTACTCTAATTTCAAGAATTCCGTTTGTGCATGAAATAGATGAAGGTTTGCGTTACCAGTTTCTAGAAATGGCGCCTGTGTTCTTGTGTTGTAGTCAGCCAGACAAAAAATACTTTACTGTGTTTCTTTGACACTGAAATACTGCTCGTAATTTGTTGTTCCTAAAAACAAAACGTGTAGGAATTAGTATTTGTAAAGCGTAGTCTGTTTGTCTTTACCGACTAAAATATATCCCATTAAATGTTTAAAGAAACTCGAATGTTGACCGAATCGGTTAAACTAAAACAGAAGTATATAGAACTTTAAAGAACATTCCCCAATCATATGAATCTAAATAATGAAATTGAAAGACTATTTAGTTCAATAAAACATTTCTTATAGAACATTTAGTATGACATTTAACGTATATATAACCTTTAAGCATATTAAACAACTGCAATTGGAACTGTAATGATTTACAGGTGTGGAAAACACGTGCTGAACGTACTAGTCTATGTGTGTTAATAAGCTGCAGGTGTGGGAAACACAGCTTAAACAAGTACACGTATCTCAGTAAGCTGCAGGAGTAGGAACACAGCTTAAACATACAAATCTGTGCGTATCAATGAGTTGCAGGTGTGGGAAACATAGTTTGAATGTACAAATCTATGTGTGTCAGTAAGCTGAAGGTGTGGAAAACACAGCTTGAACAAGTACACGTATCTCAGTAAGCTGAAGGTGTGGAAAACACAGCTTCAACTAGTACACGTATCTCAGTAAGCTGCAGGAGTAGGAACACAGCTTGAACGTATAAGTCTATGTATGTCAGTAAGCTGCAGGTTTAGGAAACATCGTTTGAAGGTACAGATCTATGTGTGTCAGTAAGCTGCAGGTGTAGGAGACACAGCTTGAATGTATAAGTCTGTACAATAAGGAGCATATGGCGTACAGGCGTTAATTACTAATAAGTTTTACTATTTTATATTAATACACGTTTAAATGGCATGGCCAGGTGAGTTAAGGCATTCGAGTCGTAATCCGAGGGTGGCGGGTTTGAATCCCCGTCGCACCAAACATGCTCGCCCTATCAGCCATAGTGGCGTTATAATGTGACGGTCAATCCCACTATTCGTTGGTAAAAGAGTAGCCCAAGAGTTAGCGATGGATGATGATGACTAGCTGCCTTCCCTCTAGTCTTACACTGCAAAATTAGGGACCTCTAGCTCAGATAGCCCTCGTGTAACTTTGTGCGAAATTCAAACCAAACCAAACCATATAGGAGAACTAAACAGTAAACATTGAAACTTCACATGTAAAACAACAAGCATAAACGGAAGAAAAAGTATTAGAATGTATTGATGACACTGATATTAAATGAAGCCACACCAACGGTTACTTCGTATCCGAACAACAGCAGTGATACACTTGATCTCCGCTCATTAATAAGCTCAAACAGCTTAAGAAAACAGCAAAATTTAATGTGGGGAAACATGTTGACAGCAATCTTTTACCAATTTGGCGTTTCTTCAATCTCAATCCCCCTCCTATAAAAATATAACCTACCGAACAGAAGAATTCAATTACAATAAAAGCAAATTGGTAAGAAGTAATAGGTGATCTACTTCCTATGAATATAAATGAAACAGCCGCGAACCAATCTGAAATAGGTAATTATTGTCAAGTAATCACGGAGTGCCTTCAAAACAGCCACCAAACAAACACTATCATCACGAACACTAAATAACAAACAACGAGAGGAAACCACACACAAAAACAGAGACAGCTACGAAGACAATATGTGGAAACCATAGACCAAGCAATAGAAACACAAATAAACATAATAAGAAGCAAAATACGAGCAGAAGTCAAACTCTTAAAACAAGAAAAGTGGAACAACTTCTGCTTCCAAATAACAAAACAGAATATCTACAATTCTGGTTATATTTAAAAAGGCTCACAAACTGAGATAACGCAACAAGAACATACTCACCACTAAAATACAACAACACCATAACATATACAACAATGTACCCACTACTGAAATACGACAACACCATATATGATACACAAACTCAGAGAGAACCGAAGACTTCAAATAACATTTACAGAACACGTTCAAAACATATCATGAACCAGAAATGAACACACATTTTTACAGTAAAGTAAACAACTATATAACAAATAATACAGACTCAATCAAACCTCACTTCCCAGTTAACATAAAAGACACAAACATTAATAAAACAAACGACTAAATAACAAAGATGTTAATAAAGAAAATAACCGCAAAAAGAATCCAGGGAAACAATCATAGCAACAAAAAAAACGAGTCCAGAGAGAAAATGACATACAAACTTTCATCCTAAAAAATAGTTACTCTAACATTATTTTAACACCTAACAAGAATCTTTTACTTATCCATAAATTCAGGATATAGTCCAGTTTATTGGAAGCATGGAAATCAATTAATGTTCCATAAAGTAAGAAAGTCGGCCAACAAATCGTTTAGTTAGCGTCCAATCAGAACGACCAGCTGTATAGGCAAAATTATTGAACTTATAAATAATCAGTAATATACCCTTGAAATTCTTGGACATGACATCAAAATTATCTGAAGTACAAAATGGGTGCAGAAAATTCAGGAAAACAACCGATCACTTTGTTAGACTAACTGAATCCATGGTAGATAGCTTTAATAAAAAAATAATAATGCACTGTTGCGTGCTTTCTCAACGTCAAGATAGCTTTTGACACCGCATGTCACAACGGTCTCCGGTCCCGATTGACTGAAATGGAGCTACCGTGTGGAATTATTCGCTGATTCTGAAACTTTTTGGAAAACAGAAAATATCGAATTAATGTTGCGGGAACCTACTCTGTGTTATCTGGAGGCATAATCTTCATCATGTACGTTAACAACATGCTTTTGAAAGATCCAAATCACGAATACTCGTAGCAAAGGTAGCCGCCTTTTAAAGTGTCCCCACACTCTTTATATCAGCTACAAATTCCAATTAAACAGTGTATGTTTTCTTATAACAAAACGAGTGCTATCGTACTCATACAAAATTGAGCTATCTGCTGAGTCCATCGAAGGGAATCGAACCCCTGATTTTAGCGTTTTAATTCCTTAGACCTATCGCTGTACCAGGGGGGGACCCAATTAAACGAAATAAGCGAATATTGCCAGAAACGTAGAAATAAATCTAACATAACCGCTACAGCTAGTGGGTTTAACCACATTAACCAAACATAAAAAAGGAACCAAAGCTATAAGGCCCCGGCATGGCCAGGTGGGTTAAGGCGTTCCTAATCCGAGGGTCACGGGTTCGAATCCCCGTCGCACCAAACATACTCACACTTTCAGCCGTGGGGGCATTGTAATGTGACGCTCAATCTCACTATTCGTTGGTAAAAGGGTACCCCGAGAGTTGGCGGTGGGTGGTGATGACTAGCTGCCTTCCCTCTCGTCTTACACTGCTAAATTAGGGACAGCTAGGGAAGATATCCCTCGAGTAGCTTTGCGGGAAATTAAAAAAAACAAAACAAACCAAAGCTATACATGAAGGGAACACTTTTTCAGATTGCTACATGTGCCAAATTTTTCGGACAAATTTAAGACTCTAATCTCACATGGGTAAACCACATAAATAATATAAGAATTAAAATCTGGCAAAGAACAAACTATGCTAGGAGTCTTAACTCACAACAACAGTGGAGCAATAGCCGACAACATACTAAAAATATACGAAACATACATCCGACCTGTAATTGACACAGTACTATATGTAAATGTAGCAACAAAACTATCACTACAGACAGTACAAAACTTACTGCTTACAACTACTTATAGAGTTTCTAAAACTACTTATTCCGATTTCACACACAAATATTCAAATAAAGAAACAGTAAACAGATAGACTCCTACATAGTACACTATATGACAGCAACTCTCCCCAGTTAATAAGAAATAAAAATCAGGCCACCTAATTACTAAATATTTTAAGCCTAACATAATTTTAAGTTATTTTGAAAACATTGCAGGGTGCTTATGCAATTGTCTTGTCTTAACTTAAAACATATTTCAAATGCTAAAATACCACTGAAAGTGTTAGTGAAGTGTAGGACTATATGTCAGTCAAATGAAGTGAAAACTTGTTTAATGCACCTAGTGTTACTTTACTTATCTACGTGGACATAGCTCTGGAAATGATCAGAGCAGCTATGCGTAATTAGCTCTGATCCTCTTGTAGTAAATAATATACGATTATTCTGAGAATAGCAACATGTGCAGGGGAGGGGAGAGGAGGTCAAAAGTACCTGACCCTTTCAGGTCATCAACGACCGAATCTCGACGGAGAGAGACTTAGTTAAAGTTCGGATGGCGTGGTGGTTGATAGCACTACGCCCTTGTATAGACATACAAATAAATGTATTGAACAGTGATGGTTTGGATAATGACAATTTGTGTAATCTGTAAAATGGTTGGATGGTACTCAGTAATTCAAGTCAAAGAACTTTTCCAGCTTACATGTAGATTTGGTAAACACAGAAAAGTAGTTGACTATAATACAAAACTATGACTTATTTTACGTTCTTTGCCACCCACTAAGAGATTGTGATGAATAAATTAGTTAGCTATAAGATGTAAAATTCTTTAAACCTATTTTTGCACTCGTTTAAAATAGAGAAGGATTATGTAATTATTGCTCCAGCACACGTTGTTATTTGCATATAGATGTGTTCTTTGATAACCATCTCAGCATATGATACCATGATTACTTCAACCGTTTACTGGAAATATTTTTTTTTTTTTATTATCAGTGAAACTCTAGAAGCTTTAGTATGTGATTTATCTATAGCTGTCTCATAGCTCAGACGAGATAGATTGTCTTCATATGAAAAATAAAAACAAACCCATTAGATAGTAAATTTATGCTTATATATGTGCTGAATTATGCTTGCGAAAACAGTAGTTTTGGTATGCAAGTACCACATGTCTTGCTTACCCATAGTAAATTTTCCGTATCTACAAAAACTTACAATTTGTATACAGTTGTTAAAATTTGAAACACATTAAAACTAGTCATGACTACACGTTAAATCTGTTCTTAGGTGCTACTATTTGTAATAGGGTCTTATCAGTGGTATTTAATCATAATATCGAGCGTTTATTTTAATTCTACAAATAATGCAATGGTTAACACTAATTTGTAGTTAAGTGTTCTCGATTTGTTAGGTGCAATAGATACAATGAACAGGTTTTAGTTTGGAGCTCTGGACTACTGTGCATTTTAAGGAAGCTAGTAGTGAGGATATTCTATATATAGAGCGAGAGTTTGCAGGTTGGACAAAAAGTTGGAGACTGTGGTAACTAAAGTTGAGAAAATACATAAATAAAAGTATAAACTATGTGAAACGACAGCAGAACTTCAAGAGGAGCTTGAGCTCTTACATGTAAGAGAGACACCAGCTGAGATTAACATTCAGGAAGTTAGAAAGGGGTAGTGTTAGGGTTAAAAGTAATTAACTTAATTGTAACGACCCCATTTGATTGAACAACAGATTTCAGCCATTGGCTAACGTAGCCGAGAAACTATTAGAGAGAACGAATGCAAAGGAAATAGAGAAGAATGTGGATAATGAACCAAACCTCATAAACCAGATTGTCCATTACGACCAATAATGTCCACATATGAATCGTTTAATTACGAACTTAAAGAGATTATAGGTGATTCTGTGACACGGCATGTGGATAGAATAATAAGTGGGATAAATATGGATCAACTAATTAATTTATGTTACTCTGAGGCACAGGTGGAAGATATAACTGACATAGCAAAAGGTATAATGAAGGAAACTGGCAACGATGTAGTCTTTCTTATGTACGTAGGGGCTAATGATATAAGGAAGAGTATGTTAGGGTAAGTACATGTGGTTGATAAACTTATTTAACGATAAAGGTCATAAATTAATTGTGGAGATGAAACTTGTAGTAGGTCACTAGGGTTAAACGCTAGGCTGAAATTAATATGCGAGGATGAGCAGGTTAGTTAGTTGATGTTGGGGGATCAGTTCAGTGAAAGGAGGGGAGGATGAGCAGGTTAGTTAGTTGATGTTGGGGGATCAGTTCAGTGAAAGGAGGGAACTTTTGAGATGGATTGTTTACACTTAAGTAGCCCCCGCTGGTACACGGTATGTCTACGGATTTACAACGCTAAAATCAGGGGTTCGATTCCCCTCGGTGGGCTCAGCAGATAACCGGATGTGGCTTTGCTATAATAAAACACACACACACACTTAAGTTGGAAAGGGTCTGAAATGGTTCTAAGGACTATTAACTCAGTTGTAAAGGAAGCTTTAAACTAGACTAGATAGTGGTGAGGGCAAAGATAAACTAAATAGAGCAAAATTGAGATCTAGACGAAAGTTTAGCATACAAAACAAATATAAAATTGGTTATAAGAATAGGCTTAACTAGTACTATCGTGTTGTATGCATAAGAAATAACATAGATAACTTTAGGACATGGGTAAGCTTGGTTTGGTTTGTTTTGAATTACGCGCAAAGCTACTCGAGGGTTATCTGCGCTAGCCGTCCCTAATTTTGCAGTATAAGACTAGAGGGAAGGCAGCTAGTCATCACCACCCACCGCCAACTCTCGGGCTACTCTTTTACCAACGAATAGTGAGATTGACCGTCACATTATAACGCTCCCACGTCTGAGAGGACGAGCATGTTTGGTGTGATGGGGATTCAAACCCGCGACCCTCGGATTAGGGGTCGGTGTTCCTTAACCACCTGGCCATGCCGGGCCGGCATGGGTAGGAATAACTGAAACAAAGCTAAATGTAGATGATTTTACGACAAAAATTTCTTTGAGATACATGGTTATAGATTATCTAATAGGGACATAGTAGTAAATAGAGGAGAAGAAGTGGTTCTATATGTAAAGTGTGAGTTACATCCTGTTGAAGCTGAAAATATTAAGGATTATAGCAAGGAGGTTGAATCCATTTGGATTTCTGTCAGCGGATATAAAAGGAAAACTTTTCAGTAGGAATTCGTTAAACACTGATGAAACTGACGAAATTAGTTAGTAACTTTTTAGTGAGATTAAGATTAATGAAGTCATAATCATGTATGATTTTCATTTCTAACATAGGCTAGAGTCAAATCATGAGGGAGGAAGGTTTATGAAAACTGGCCAAGCTGAACATTTTCATCAATTGGTTAAGGAATCTACTAGAAACAATTAGAGTTTATATTTATTGTTAACGTACAATATAGAAATGTTTTAGAGGGTGTAAGTTGGGAACATATAAATACAAGTGATCGTTGTTGTATTAGGTTTAATGTTTCGCTGCTTAGGAAAGCCAGCAATAATGATATTTTGATGTTTCCCAGTGGCACAGCGGTATATCTGCAGACTTATACTGCGAGAAACCAGGTTTTGATACCTGTGGTGGGCAAAGCACAGATAGCTCTTTGTGTATGTAGCTTTGGCTTAATACCAAACAACAATGATATTTTAATTCCAAATTTAAAAAAAAGCAAAATTTGAAGGGATGCAACAAGAATTGTCTGTTGTGAGTTGGGCAGCTGAATCACTTGGAGACACTTATCATGCTTGAAGACATTTCAAAGAATCATTTTTTTTTCAATATTACAAACAAATAAATTCCTTACAGAAAGAAAAAAGGCAGCTGCAATTAGAAACAGGTGGGTTCATAAAGAATAAAAGAAATAAAATTGAAGAAAAACACCACAAATTTAACAACTTTAAATTGACTGGTATGGCACGAGGCTTAGAAAATGATGAAGTTTGGTCAAACAGGACATAAAAAAACAATTAGCTGAAATTTGTATCTCATGATTATGAAATGATTAGGTTATTAAATGCTGTTTTTTTCCTTCAGTTTTTATTAAGGTACACTTATGCAGTATTCTTCATCTTGAACAACTGACAGATGAAAACAAAATTTAACAAGACAGTTGCATAGATTCTAAACTGGTTAAATTAAAATTGGGAAGTTTAAAGAATGATAAGAATCCTGGGTCAGATAATATTTCTCCGAAGGTTTCGAAAGAGGTTAATAATTGGATATGTAAGCCATTCGAATAGATCCCTTAAATAGTGGACAAGTACCCACAGATTGAGATTTAGCCAATTTTACTCCTAGTTTCAAAGAAGATAATAGAAGTTGTCTCAGTAATTATGGGTTTATTAGTCTTGCAGCAGTTGTGTGAAAAGTTTTGGAATAATTAATGAATTACACTTTCGGAAGTCATTCAATAAAGTTTGGAATTTTATTGGATAGTCAATATGGTTTCATTAAGGGAAAATCTAAGCTTATAAATATTTTGATATGCTTTGAAAGAAAGTGTTACTGCGTATTTAGGTGAGAGTAAAAGTGTATATTTAGTGTATCTCGATCTTCACAAAGTATTTGACAAAGTGCCGTATAAAGGCTTGTAAAGAAACATATCTCTGTAGGTATGGTGATAATTTAACTACTCGGATAGAAGAGTGGCTTGATGGAAGAAAGCAGAGGGTTTTTATAAAACGGGTTCATTCAAACTGGGTCAATGTTGCAAGTGGTGTACCTCAGGGCTTAGTCTTAGGACCATTGCTCATTTAGATTTTTGTTAGTGACATAAATGAAAGAATAGTCAGTAAATAAAATTTGCTGATGATAAAGATCTTGGGGTTGCTGGCTGTGCATAGGATACTGCTGATTTACAAAAGGATTTAGATCATTTAGTCAGTTGAGCAAATAAATGGCAGATGGGTTTCAATTAAGATATTGAATATGGGTTGTCATAATTTGGATTATAAGTATAATTTGAATGGGAATAACCTTAAAAGTGTCGTGAATGAAAAGGATCATAGTGTGATAGTTGATCAGCCTCTTAAGCTATCCAAGCATTTCTTCGTTGCTAGCGGTAGGACAAATACGACGTTAGGTTGTATCTACAAAAATATTAAATACAAGTCTAAATAGGTTGTTATTTTATTTTATATGTCACTGGTGAGGCCACATTTGGAGTATTGTATTCAGTCTTGGGTTCTTACCTCAAAGAAAGACTTTGAATTGTTGAAAAGGGTTTAGAGGAGGGTTATTAAAATGGCACCTGGAATGAAAGGTTTGTCATATTAGAAGAGATTAAGATTCTTAAAATTGTTTTCTTTTGAAAAGAGTTACAGACAATCTGATTGAGGTGTTTAAGATCGTAAAAGGAATTGATAATGTTGATGCATCAACATTTTTCATACTTGATATTCAGAATTATAGAAGTAGGGGACATAATGTTAGACTTATGTAAGGTGAAAGCCGTTTTCAGGTAAGACTATTTTAATCTTCAAATTGGTCTAGGGAATAGGTTGCCTTCAGATGTTGTGGAATCAGGACGTTTGAGTGAGTTTAAAAGAAAGTTTGATGGATATATGGATGAAAAGGGCTGGCTTTAAAATTTTATTTTTTGAAGTTATTTATTTAATAGTTTTATTTTCGTTTAGAAGATGGGACAGCCGGGATGGACCAGCAGGTCCTCTGTTGTCCTTAAATATTATATTATCTTATTTTAAAATTGTATTGTGTGCTCCTTTAACTTGCGTATATCCGACTGTTCTGCGACTTTATTATGGAGGAAAGATCTTTTATGATTGGTCAGCTTCAGAAAGAAGACGAACTGTGAACGCACTCTTGGTGTTGTCTGAATGGTTTCTGATTCTGAAAGAGCCAGAACTCACTGTCTAAGGTATTTATTTGTCGTGTGCGTTTCATTTTCTTCACTGTCATTTTTTGTCAAATATTATTTTTGTTTATTTAATTGTTTTGTTGTAATTCGACTTCCTCCTATGGGTAAGCTATATGTTTACATTTGTTCATCTTTACAATGAGTCGTGTCTGTTTTATTCCATTAACAATAAGTCATTATATCTGTCATTCCCAATATTAGACTCAAGAAACGACGGTTAGTGCAATATGAGATAATTGTGTGTTTATCTTTGAAATATTACATAGTTTTGTGTAAGGTGAAGAGTAAGGGGGGAGAAATGGAAGGATATTGAACTGGTTGGACAGAGAAGCAAGTGGAACGCACAGAGAATGGACTAAGTAAATGGGAAGTGAAGAGGATTGACAGAGAAGTAACCGGATGTTGAACTGGTTGGACAAAGAAGTAGGTAGACAATAAACTAAATGAATGGAGAAATAGATGGCTAGTGAATAGGATGGAAATTAGGTATATGTGTAATGAAGAGGATGGACGGAGGAAGAAATATATGGGTATAGAAAGGAATGAAAGCTGTAGTGAACGGATATTAAAAGAAGAATATGGATATTATAGTGAATGGACAGTAAAGTTGATGAACTGTGAAAAGGATGAACGAACACGTAATGAAAGCTTATCAGAGATACACATGTATCTGTAAATACATATTCGAAATTACTATAACTTTGCATAAGTGTGTACGTTACCCATAACTTCTCGTAAATAAACACTTACTCCAGAGGCTAATAACGAATGGTAAACACATTAGCTATGAACTACGTGATTTTACTGCAAGGGGCGTAATAACAAAGAGTAAATGCATTAACGCTAAGTTACACGTTACTGGTTACTGCAAAGTGTGGGGTGACAATCAAGTGTAAACATGTTAGAGCTAATCTATGTTCTTGGAAAAGAAGGGCGTTATAAGCAAGTATAAGCAAATTTACCAACGCAAATAGCTTTACAATAACATTGAGTGTAAACAGCGACATCTAAAAATTATTATGAAGTCCACGTAATAAATATGTAAAATAATTTTTATATGCGAGTTTACGGTGATTTAAATATGGCGACGATTTAAGGTCTTTTTAGTAAAGTTGAAGTTACAGATGCCGGTGATAAGTTTTTTATTCTTTCTTCAGTATTTACCTTCTTATAACTGATAATCAGCATTAACTCGCTGGTAAAATTTTCCTTAATTTTTTTAAGACCCCCCTCCCAAGTGCCCCAGTGTGTAAATCTATGGACTTACAACGCTAAAATTCTGGTTTCGATATTTATGGTGGTCACAGCACAGAAAGCTCTTTATGTAGCTTTGAACCTAACTACAAACAAATAAACAAAACAAACGTTTTAAAATCACAACTATCATATCGTCACAGTAAGGATCCATCC
The DNA here is from genome assembly GCF_004210375.1 of Tachypleus tridentatus. Lineage (NCBI taxonomy): Eukaryota > Metazoa > Arthropoda > Merostomata > Xiphosura > Limulidae > Tachypleus > Tachypleus tridentatus. Next base: position 72,533,563 of record NC_134831.1, read on the forward strand.
AGCATTGCGCACTCTACTTAGCACTCAGTAAGTATAAAATGCTTTATATGACTTAGTCTGTGCCTACAGCATACTCGTTTCTAGCTTCAGGAAATGTACAAATCCTACGAAAAACCAAAACAAATGAAGAATATTTTCGACCAAGTCGTCTTTATACATGTAGTATTTCTAATGTTTTAACATAATAGCTAGAGAAATAAAATAGAACCGTTTGAAATGGGTCTAACATTAGTAATGACGAGAAAACCCACTTGTAGAGAAATATATATGTAAAAACGGCTGGTTTGGGTTGAGAAAAATTTTATGTAGAGGAGCGAACAACGTTTTGACCTTTTTCGGTCATAGGTTCACAAAGAAAGAAACAGGTAACTGACCGATAGCTGACCACATGTTTAAAGGGAGTTGTGTAACTGAGTGTCGGAACGTAGAGAGCGTGCTTAGATGTTTGATTATATTTATTAATATAGGTATAAAGGTGTTCCTTTGTAAAGGTCGAAATGTTGTTCGCTCCTCTACATAAAGATTTTCTGAACCCAAACCAGCCGTTTTACATATATATGGGTCTAACATTACCAGTTCTCTCTCTTAATGTAGTCAAACCGATGGCGTTGCAGCTTTTTAAGTCCTTACAGCTCCAGTGAACTCATTATAACACGTAAAGTACATATAGTCGCCAACAAACACTAAGACGTTAGTTTCTAATGCTCTTTAACTTTATCTCTTTCTTTTATTTAACCTATTCAAAGTCGCAGTAGTTCAAACATTTTTACGGTTATATTTTTTTTATATTGAAGAAGAGATTGGTTATTCGATAATTACAGTAGTTTATCGTGTATTCACGATTAAGATAATGGAATCTACTAATACGGAAAATGTATAAGGATATATGAATAATATCCAGAATGTGGATATTTTATCAGTAAACTGTATTTGGACTAATAGTTCTGTCGATTTCTATGTATGACTAAACTCAGGGTGACCTTTTCAGCAAATTACAAATACTTAAGTATTAAAACCTGATTTAGAATTGTCACATATCTTACGAAACGTAGTTGTATTCATCCTGTTTCACTGTTAGAATTATTCAGTTGTTTTGGAGGATCTGTAATATTGTAGTTTGCATAGTTCTATAATTGCTTTGTTTTCACTTGAAAATGATACTAAGTATCTGGATTGTTTATAATCAGATTCACTGCACTGATCATATTCACATCATAGATTTAGCAGAGCAATGGAGTGTACACGTATTAACAGGACAACAACAATACTTGCTTCTGTGCATTAAATACGTTCCGTTCTAAACTTCCAAGCATTCTGTTGTTTTTATTCGTTTAGAAAACAAAGAAAATGACGTCAAATATTTTCATGCTTCAATAAAGGAACTCACAGCTGAGTGAACTTGACTGGGTTGTGGTCTCTGTTTGTTGATCAGTGGTTTTTTTATGTGGAGTGTGTTGTAGTGTCAATCTTTTTATAAGTGACTTTTCATATGGAATGAGTTGTGGCCTCAGTATGGTTACAAATGTTTTATTATGTAAAGTTTGCTGTAATGACTTTTTATATGGAGTGAGTTGCGGCCTAAATCTGTTTATAAGTGAATTTTTATATTGTGTGAGTTGCAACCCCAGTCTGTTTATAAGTAACTTTTTCTTTGTAGTGAGTTGTGGCCTCAGTCTGTTTATGAGTAACTTCTTAAATGGAGTGGCTTATGGTCTCAATCTGTTTATAAGTACCTTTTTATATGGAGTGGATTTTGGCCTCAGTCTGTTTATATTATTATGAGTAATTTGTTTATATGAAATGAGTTTTGGCCTCAGTCTGTTTATGAGTAATTTATTTGTATGGATTGGGTTACGGCCTCTGTCTGTTTATAAGTAATTTGTTTATATGGATTGGGTTATGGTCTCACTTATGTTTATAAGTAATTTGTTTATATGGAGTGAGTTGTGGTTTCAGATTGTTGATAAGCAGACTTTCTAGAATACGGGTACTACGTCGACATTACATCAGTTAAAATCTTAAATAAGTTGCATAGACGATTACGTCACACTTAACTTAGTAGTTTTGTTTTATACACTTGAATTGGCTGCCATGTTGAAACTTGCGTGTTCTCTCACTTAAATCTGGAGCCTCTTTACAGTGAAAATTTGTTTGTTCGTAGCTAAGCACAAATTTACACACTGGACCATCTGTGCTGTGCCCACTGCGGGTACCAACACTCGTTTGTTTGTTTGTGTTTAATGTTTAAGTCCGCAGACTTACCACCGAGCCAACGAAGAGTTGGTTTTGAAAACAACAGCAAAGACTTGTATACTGATAGGGAAAGTTAGAGTTTTTCAATGACCCTGTTCTGTTAGTCTACCTGTAACATACTGTGAACTTTGTCCATGTTTACAAATGAATCTTAAAGGCACACGAGAACTGATTCGGTAAAACGAACTTCAACAGTTCGTTTGTAGTTTTTGCATACAAATATTTTTGAAGCTGTTTAAAACAATTTCACTTTTTAACTGTATTATAAAATGGCGCTTATCGAGGTAATAATATATAATGATTATTTATGATATACGTACGAAAAATATTTACCCCAGATATCACTTTCACTACATTTATCAAGTTAACAACTGTGTGCTTCTTATTTCATAAACATGGCGTCTCAAGATCTCACTGAAGTTGTTAAAGTGCGCTATTATAGTTTCATCAAAACTGAAAATGGGTTTATGATAGACTTCGCTTTCATCTTACATCTCCTAAAGCACATTTGTATTGGAAGTCACTCATAATTTCCACAGTGTCGGTTCAGTGAATCAATTCGCGTGATGTTTTCTAGAAAAAGGTTAGTCTTAACGTACTATGCATCTAGAAGAGTGTAACAGATCTTGTATTTCGCGTAAGAAGTAAGAATATTGTCAGAAATTTAGTTGAAAAGCACGGAAATATTCGTAAATCTTCCGGTTTTTCTTGCCTCCCTGAAAGCGTCTGGATAAAATAGCGAAGTTTTGTTTTTAATCATGTATTATTGGATATCAGCCATTATTAAGTTGGACGAATTTGTCGAACTTAACAGTTGAATGATTATTTTATTGATGCGTAAGAGGCGATTTTGACAATTTTAAATGTACATGATTTCCTAATCTTTCTCCGCGAGATTCCATTTTGTTAACTTTTCAAATTTGCAATGCTAAAATCAGGGGTTCGATTCCCTCGGTGGACTCAGCAGATAGCCTGATGTGCTTTGCTATAAGAAAAAAAACACACACACACACTTCTGAAAATGGCGAAAATTATGAAGAAACCCGGAATGAATATGGGTATTTATAATTTGAATCTATTGGTATAGTCCCCCACTGGTACAGCGGTAAGTCTACAGATTTAGAACGCTAAAATCAGAGGTTTGATTCTTTTCGGTGGATTCAGCAGATAACTTGATGTGGCTTTCCTATAAAAACACACACACATACTATTGGTATATGTGAATACGTCTTATTTCTACTTTCACGCTCCAAAACAAATTCACAGATAAATTCGCGACAATCTAGTATTTCACAATTCTGTTCGTGTTTCTTCATTTCAGATTATGTTTAATTTATTACGTCATTGATGTGAAGCGATTAAACACGTTGTTTTTTATAATTAGTCGTTAAAGTGCTATTTTTATGGATCATTAAACAATTTACTTTATATTATTTCAGTAAGTGAACCAAATAGAATTCAAGATATACTAATAGAAAAATTAAATATGCCTCATCCTAGTTCAGCATTGTTTATTGATTGTAGCATCAATGAATGTTGGCAGGTAAAAATTAAAGCAGAGATAATATGCTTCGTTTTAGGTAACCCTTTAACTATCTGAACATCGCTGCTGTTTATGATGCATGACTGTGGTATGGTATGGACAGGTTTTCGAGATAAACTTCTGAAATGAATTTGTGTACTTAATATTCTCAATTATAAAGGAAAAGCTTTTGAAGTGGATTTCGAATTACATTTGAATATTTACGTAACACCACAAAAATGAGTGTTTCTATCCAAATGTTTGTAAAATTTCGCAGTTCTTTCAATAGAGTATTTCATGGATTTCAGACAAATATAACTTATTTATTTTAGAGCAAATTCACACTGGGACAGCTGCTAGGTCCACCACGAGGACTCCATCGGGGGACAATATCATGGAAAGTCTTGGATGGTAGCATATAATAACTGGATTGAACTTAAACTTTAAGAGACCCTTCTTTACAATAAAAATTGAATCGCCTCTCCTATTGTCATTTGTACGTTTAAATTTGAACATCCAGAGTATTTGAACATGTTGCTGGCTACGTCGCGCTTTATTATTGTATAATCGTTAAAGAATCGAACATGGAAAAAAAATTGTTAGACTTTTTTAAATTCGTCTTCTTCTGCTTGCAAAATAAAGACTTGTATAACTTGTCCTGAACCCACTGTTGTTGGTTATTTATTACCTGGATATAAATTGATTACATATTAATGTAATCATTCTCTGGAGGTGAGAACTCAATGCAGTTTCCAGTCTTGTTCGCAGACGTTCATGGAACAACAAACAAACAAAACCACATAATGAGCTGCTCTCGCAAAATTGTGTAGACAATTATTTGTTGGTTCGTTTTTTGAATTTCGCGCTAAAATTACACGAGCGCTATCTGGGCTAGCCGTCCCTAATTTAGCAGTGTAAGACTATAGAAAAGGCAACTAGTCATCACCACCCACCGCTAACTCTTGGGCTACTCTTTTACCAAGAAATGATGGGATTGACTGTCACATTATAACGCCCCCACGGCTGAAAGGGCGAGCATATTTGGTGCGACGGGGATTTGAATCCGCGACCCTCTGATTTCCAGTCGAGTGCCTTAACCGCTAGGCCATGCCAGAGTGTTGGTTCTTTAAAGTTAAAGTAATACGATGGGCTGGCTGTGTTGTGCCCACGATTGGTATTGAAGCCCGGTTAATCAGACTAATTGTTTAATCACGGATGGCTGTCTAAAACGAATATAACACTGAAATCGATGGTGTTAATGTCTTTAATAATTTCCGTTAGTTATCAATATAAAGTTTCAAACCATAATCTAACCATAATATACCAGTGTATATTTTAAACAGTGTGCATCATTTGGTGATTTATTTTTCATAAGCCTGAACTGATCAAATGTAACAACCACATGAAAAGTTTGTTTCGAAAAAACTAAGATCAATTTGAACTCGAAAGAAAAACTAACAAATTTTCTGTATCAAAACTGAGGGTTTTCTCCCCTTTATATATTTTATATAGCAAAACGAAGGCAGTAGCAGTACGAACTGAAGACCGGAATGAATTATAAATCTTACTATAGTGTGCTTTCTTCTTTTTTTCATTTCTAGGGTGACATAGAGAAAATGGACAGCAAAGCAGTTTTCCTTACAGTCCATGACATTGGCAGCAACCGTAAGTCGTTATTTGGAAACTGAATTCATAAAATGTCTTAAAGTGTAAATTCATTCTGAAAGCTTTAGGGGGCTACTTAATTAAAATGTATTTAATACATTACACTTGCATAGCATAATGTGAAATACGGATTAACTAAATTAATACAAACTGACGGTTTCATGCTGTTAAACTTTGTGTTTCTGGCAACACAGCTTTTAGTTATTTCTTTAACCTTCGTTACAAATTATGTCGATTTATACGCGCAAGTTACTGAAGTATGGTGAATAAATTGATATAAATTATTACGTCTGACATTATGTTTAACTAATCCATTGACATTTGTTGTCGCTCATTATAGCTGCCAAAGTTCAGAGGCCATAAATGTACAGACCTTTGATAGGATTACTATTTGTTTGTTTGTTTTAGAATTTTGCGCAAAGCTACACGAAGGCTATCTGCGCTAGCCGTCCATTATTTAGCAGTGTAAGACTAGAGAAAAGGCAGCTAGTCATCACCCCTACCGCCAACTCTTGAGCCAATTCTTTTACCAACGAATAGTGGGATTGACCGTCACATTATAACGCCCCCACACCTGAAATTGCGAGTATGTTTGGTGTAACGGAGATTTGAACCCGCAACCCTCAGAGTACGAGTCAAGCTCCTTAACCACCTGGCCATGCCAGGCCCAGGGTTACTATAAATAATCGATATTACGTGTTATTTCTAACAAGAATCCCTCAAATATTAATTCTGCGGGGGTGGGGTTGGGTTGAGAGCATAGAATTTAGAAAGAAAGCGTAAAATAGAGTAAATGATAGTAAAGTTAATTTTTATCCTGTAATGTGATGTAATCTTCTATATAAGGAACACGTGTTAGTCCTTTACATTTAGATGTAAAACCCTCAGATGAGATAAGTGTTCAATTTACATATCAACACACCATCGCAATCTCATTAATGAAAATATCTTTATGTTGTCAGAAGTTGCAAGCCCGTATCATACCTTATATTACTGATAATGACTAAATGATTGTGTTAAGGTTAAATTGGTTGGAGTTGGTCTCTGAAAATTACTTTATAATATAATTGAAACATGGCTAAAAAAACTGATGTGATCGCCATGTTCATTTCAAAATCTTAAGGAAAGAGGGCGTAACTGGAACATTAGCAATAGAGTGAGAAACAAAAGGTGTCGCAGATAAAAGTGAAATAAATGAAACTTTGTAGGGTAAAATTAATAACGAATGAATAATAAAATGTATCCTAGTAACAGGAATACGTGGGCTGTATACGGCTTATCAGGTTTAACCTGCATTCGCAAACTTTACACATGAATTTAAACTAGACTAAATTGGACATTATAACTTAGAAACGGATATGAATGCTCAATCAAGCTGATATTTCAATCCCCCAAAATAGCTGCACGTACACCTGTGGAGCTGGCATTTCGGTTCTCATAATAGCTGCACATACATATGTAAAGCTGACATTTCAGTTCTCATAATAGCTGCACATGCACCTGTGAAGCTGATATTTAAGTTCTCATAATAGCTCTACACACATCTGTGAAGCTGGCATTTCGGTTCTCATAATAGCTGCACATACATATGTAAAGCTGACATTTCAGTTCTCATAATAGCTGCACATGCACCTGTGAAGCTGATATTTAAGTTCTCATAATAGCTCTACATACATCTGTGGAGCTGGCATTTCGGTTCTCATAATAGCTGCACATACATATGTAAAGCTGACATTTCAGTTCTCATAATAGCTGCACATGCACCTGTGAAGCTGATATTTAAGTTCTCATAATAGCTCTACATACATCTGTGGAGCTGGCATTTCGGTTCTCATAATAGCTGCACATACATCTATAAAGCTGGCATTTCAGTCTTTATAATAGCTGCACATGCACCTGTGGAGCTGACAGTTCAGTTCTCATAATAGCTTACGAGTAGTTACGTCTATTTGAGGAATATAAATACATCAGTTTAACTGGCATTTCAGTTCTCATAATAGCTGCACATACATCAGTGTAACTGGCATTTCACTCCTCGTAATAGCTGCATATACATGTATGAAGCTGGCATTTCAGTCCTCATAACAGCTGCACACACATTTGTGGAGTTGACATTGCAGTCCTCATAACAGCTGCATATACTTCTGTGAAGCTGACATTTCAGTCTTCATAATAGTTGCACATACATTTGTGAATAGAATCATAAAGCTTAAGACGGCCAGGAAATAATAATTATCAGAAGAATACCGAAGCCTACGTTGATTTTCTCATTTTCCAATAATGTTGTAATATGCCTTTCTTCCTCAGTGATCAATACGATGTTAATATTGGTGCTCAGTTTTACGAATGGTCTGAAATAAGACCATGTTCTCCAATAGGCGTCAACGTGGCGAAAGTCGAAATAGGTCTGGTGTTATTAATATATTTTCCAATATTTTTAATGTAACAATATTTGCCAGTTTTATATTGCATGTAGCTTATCACATACCATTAAGAAGATCGTTATGAAACATGGTTACGAGTAGTTACGTCTATTTGAGGAATATAAATTTGACCTTAACACAACCAGATTTATTGTATTATTTAGGATAATTTAAGATTTTCTCTAATTATTCCATGTTTTGTATATTGAAATTCATTATTATTCGTGTACTTCTTGCTGTTTGTTTTTACATTTAACTTTTTTAATTATTATTGTATGCCGTCCTATATCTTTTCATGACAAAAGCTAGAAGTATTGGACCCTCTGCGTTGTAGCATATCTACAAACATTTCAACTTCATTGTTTTTTTATGTTGTTTTAGTGTCATCAACCTAAATTTGTACGTATTTTACATATTTTGTGATAAGCGTGTTTTTAAGTATTTTTTTAATTATCATTTCTTTTAACATTTTTACGCAGCGTATTATTAATTTCTAGGCTACGCTAAGCCTAATGTACAGTGAATCAACCCTAAATTTAACAAACAGACTATAATGTTTTAAGATACCAAGAAAGATACGTTATTATAATAATTATGTGTTGTTTTGTTTGAACTCAAATCTGCAGAATGAATTGACATTGTTCTCTGCTGCTTTACCCACAAACGGAATCGGACCACATATCTTATGTTATAAGCCTTCAAGCTTACAGCTTAGATACTGGAAAAAAGTAATAATTATGTCACAAATGTAACTTGTAATGACCCTGTAATGTATCCTTCAGGAGAATACGTCTGCCAATAGTGGATAATAAGGATGTCATAAGAAAAGAAATATATTTTGATAAAGTGCTAACGTTTTCACGTGTAAACTTAAGTACACACATGAAACTACACGTAAATATGTCCCCCGCTAGTACAGCGGTAAGTCTACGGATTTACAACGCTAAAATCAGGGGTTAGATTCCCCTCGGTGGGCTCAGCAGATAGCCCATTGTGGTTTTGCTAAAAGAAAAAAAAACACACACATGTAAATATTATCAAGTTGTCATCATATTTTATACTTAATGTTTTATTTTGCATAGAACTTTTGTAGAACACTTCCAAATTTTTGTAAATTATTCTTAACATAATTAATAGTTTCTATTCATTATGGTTTTTAAATGTTTTATAATTATACTGACTAGACGTCGTTTTGGGAAATTTAATCTTACAGAACATTTCTGTCTGGACCAGGTGGTTAGCACGCTTAATCTGCAACCTGAAGGTCGCGTGTTCGAGTACCTGTCACATCAATCATGCTCGACCTTTCAGTCGTGGGGGCGTTATTATGTGCGATCAATCTCACTACACTATTCCTTGGTAAAAGACTTGCTCAAGGGTTGGCGATTGGTGGTGTTGACTAGCTGCCTTCATTCTAGTCTTTTACTGCTAAATTATGGACGGCTAGCGCAGATAGCCCTCTTGTGGCTTTCCTTGGAATTACAAACAAACCAAACTTCTGTCTGTTTATTGAAATTTGCGTAAAGCTACACGGGGACTACCTGGTCTACTTGTACCTGACTTTGAATTCATAGATTAGAGAGAAGGCAGTTAATTAATCAACGCAACCCCGAGCTTTTCTTTACCAAGGAATAGTGGAACTGACTGTCACATTTTGATACTCCTTACTGCTGAAAGATAGAGCATTCTCGTTGACGGGATTTAATGTTATTTGTAATTAAACACAAAGCTACACAATTGGCTCTCTGTGCTCTGTTGGTTTTTAGCGTCGTGGGCTTTTAGAGTTCACGCTAAGCCACTGGATAGGGAAGGCTATCATCTAGTTGTGTTGATTGGGGCAATAGAAACACGAGTGAAGCAGATCGAATCTTTAATAAATGTAACTGGTCTTCTTCCAGAAAGAATAAATTGCTGCACATTCACTGAAGGAAAACATCGAGAACTTGTCGTAAACCTAAATCTGAAGGACGACACGTTTCAGCCATAATCGATCAATGTGGGTTCGAAATATTACTCGTGTTATTTATTATGATTGGACAGTGTTTGAAATTCTTTGTATTAACACTGGATCTACAATTTTTTCTCGCACATTGCGAGAGAGAGAGGACGTAGTTAAAGGTTCAAATTTGGTTTGGAATTTTTTAAATTTAGTCATGAAGTACAGACATGATTAAAATACAGTACGAAAACAGTAATTAAAACACAGTACTAAAACAGTCGAAAATGGAATCATCTTCACAAAAAAGCAAGGGTTGAAACGTAATGGGACACCACAACATGGTTTCTAGCTTCTAATAACAATGAAGGCACAGTTCAGCTTTACTGGGCCTTAAACTGGTATAACAATAAAGTCACAATACAATCGTTCTAGGTATAATTGGTAGGATAATGCTGAAGGCACAGCTCAACCTTACTACCTATAACTTGTTAGGATAACACTGAAGGCACAGTTCCTCCTTACTACCTATACCTTTCTAGGATAACATTGAAGGTACAGCTTAACATTAGTAGTTCCTCTAACCTACTTGGATAATACTGAAGGCACAGTTCAACCTTACTATATACAAACTGGTAAAGTAACATTTTAATAGATCTACACTAGTATACAAATGTAGAAGGTACAGATCTGTCTTACCAGCTGTAAACGTGTCTTAACAAACCAAGATAAGAAATATAACACTGAAGTCATCACTAATAGTTCATAGGCTGAGGGGGTGGATCCTGCAAACCTTTTAATGCCCGGGGAATTACTCTTTATAATTCATAAGGGATCGTGTGAGATTCTTAAAGATCCAAGGTTGATATTTTGGAAACGGACAATAAGAGGAGAAAATTATCCAAAATCCTTGCATTATGTGCTCCACATATAGGTTTTGGGGGTCACAGAAACCACTTATTAACAAAATCGGTCCCTAGCCGTTTAAGGTATTCATGGCCGCAAGTGGTAGATCTCCATATCCCATGTTCTAGAAAAGATAGCAAAATAATTTTGATGTGAAGATAAGGTTGGTTGTTTTTGAATTTCGCGTAAACCTACATGAGGACTATCTACGCTATCCGTCCCTAATTTAGTAGTGTAAGGCTAGAGGAAAGGCAGCTAGTCATCACCATCCATCGCCAACTCTTGGGCTACTCTTTTACCAACGAATAGTGGGATTGACCATTACGTTTAACGCCCCCACAGCTGAAAGGACGAGCATGTTTGGTGCGACTGGGATTCGAATCCACGACCCTTGGATTACGAGTTGCGTGCCTTAACCACCTGGCCATGCCGGACCGAGGTAAAGATAAGGTTTTGGGGGACAAGGAGCTCATTTTTGTAATATACACTGATATTAGTCCAGAGCTTCCAAAGATATTTAGAACGACCATCATAATGATGAAGCACTTCATATGTAACTATGACTTGCTTGAAGTATTTGAAGATAGAATAAAACATATTCCACATCAAAATCATTTATAAACATTAAACCACATAATTATGTAAAATAAATAATCGTCTACTAAAATTAGATACATTTTATAGTGTTAGACGATTTGAAGCTGACTTATTTACTTCAGTAACATGACATGTGTGCATATAAAAAACTATACTTAATTAGTTGACCACATGAACATGTATTTACTGGGAACAAATGTGCGTCGTATACCTTAATTTTATATCAGTTCCAGACCAGCAGTCCAATGTAGAGATTATAGCAATACTGAACAGTAATGAAGTTGCCATGTTGATTGTGGCATTGTCAGAGGCACCTTAAAAATAACATTGGTATTTTTACAAACTGTTCCATCTGACTGGAGTCCTTTACGTTTGCATTAAATGCAGGATGGTATATCTTGATTACGACAAGAGCAGCGGCGAGTGGCTCACTTTGTGCATGTTTAGCTCTGAGGTATATCATCTGGTACCAGCCACTTGCACGTACTTGGTACAAACTGTCCATCTGTCTCCTCGAAGCCATACTCTTTGGGGTTTATATCAGGAGTGTTCAAAGATTTCAACGGTTAACACACAGCATAAAACGCACTTAAAATATGCCATCTTATGGCAAAGATGGTTGGTGGGAGCTCAGCAAATATTTTGTTTCTTTATTTAAACTTTAATATTTGTAATGATGAAACTGATTCATTGTCTTGTAGGGGATACGACTTGTAAATACCTATATGTATCTGTACCAAGTAGTACTCTGTAGGGGACATTACTGGAATATACCTGTACCAGGTACTCCTCTGTATGTAATGCCACTTGTAAATATATGTACCAAGTGCTCTTCTTTAGGAGACATTACTTGCCAGTATATGTTAAAGTACTCTTCTGTAGGAGACACGAATTTTGAATACCTGTATTAAATTCTCTGTGGTTTTGGTGAGTGAAGCCTCCGTATAATTGAAGCTCTTTTCAAAAACCATTAAATAGGCTGATGAGGTTGTTTCGGTGCAGCAGTTTCAGTGCCTACTTTACTAGATGAAAGACAACACGTTACACATTTCTGTAAAAAATTTGAGAACAGGTGTGAAGAGGTGTGTATCTTGTAGTGTCTCCTTCACCGACGCTCATCCAGAGTACTTTCAGTCCATAACACTGAAGTAAATTGAAATAACAAGTACCCAAAACCAGAACATCAGTTTCATTGGATAATATGAAAGTGCGTTATGCCATTTCTTTTGGTGCATGTAATGCACGGTATATCATCCTGACAACAGCTTTCTTAATATCAACTTGCATGTCTGGCTGTGATAAGCCTATCATTGTAATGGAGAATTTCCAAATTTTCAATGCAAATGGTTATAATAGAGAATTAGGTTTCTTGAAACGGTTAAAACTGTTTCTCCCTGCCACACCAAGTGAAGTAATAATGAAGTGAAAATCGTTGTTTTTAGTAAATCAAATCAAAACGAATGGAACAATTACTCCAGAAAATCAAGAAATAAGACACATCTTTCTTGGAGTAGTCAGTCCATTAGTATTTTTATGTTATTCTATTGTTTATTTAACATTAACTAGGTATATTTTTGAAATATTTTGAACGTTTATTAAAGTTCCAGTCACATGAAATAGACAGCCAGAACAAAATTTTCAAAACATGTCTCTGGACACCGTTGTCCACTAAAAGGGACTTTATTGCACGTGATGGTGGCTATCTTGAATTTCTCAGACAGCTAAGGGCTAACTTAATTTTATACATCACAAATTTATCTTCAAAAATTATATCTGGACACCTTGAATAATTTCCTATTTACTCTAGAACATGAGATATGCCTATTTACTCCTTATGGCGGCCATATTGGCAGTTATCAAATGGATCAGGAGTAATTTTATTATTACTGTTGCGAGTGGTTTCTTTGACCTCCAGAATGTATATCTAGACATCAAAATCATTGTGCTATCTGCTATAGAACATAAGTTCTGTCACATGCCCCTCTCAGCAACCATTTTGTCAGCCATCTTGACTTTTTCCTTTCATTGCCGGATTCCAAAAATTGTCTATCCTAGATGTTTATGAATCTCATATGACGCTTTTATGCTGTATGTAATGAACCTAAGGGTATACAAATGTCCACAGAACCCCTCTCAGTAATAGGAATATAAGCCGTTTTAGACCTAAATTAGAAAGATAACATTAAAGTCATAATTCATTCATACTAAACCTTCATTTGTAGTTCAACAGGAATGATACAGTTCAGTCTAAAACGTTATGAAAACTATAAAAAATTATGCATTTGCTATGTCAGTTTTTATGTGTTAACAGATTTTTTATGTTTTGTTGATTCGTCTTTAAGAGAGATCCAACCTCCAAGATTACACTTTTTTAAATAAAGAAATACGTTAGAGTTTGTTGTTGATATGTTTTTGATTTTATGACGTCATAATTCAGTATTTTTAGACCGACTTATTAGCATAACACTTTTGTAGAGTTTTATCTTTTTTACATATATATACAATATTCATTTTTTACCCTGCTTAAATTAAATAGCAAATAGGTTTGCTAGAAAAGTATTGAGTTTCTTTCTGTGAAACCTGTTTTACATTGTAATAATAATTCTAACGTTCACTTCTACCATTAACAATGAATAACTTTCACATACCTAATAAGACTTTTCGCGACACAGTAATATAATATTATGTTTAACATGTTTTCTGAGCAGTATTTGAATTACATATTTCTTCCTCTATTTGTTATTAGAAATGAAACAAATCTGCTCGCACAAAAGAAATCAAGGTTTCCTAATCCCCTGTATTGTTTTTTCATATATATCCTCAAATCACGTGTGGAACTTTTCAACACTTTTATTGACAAACCATCACTGTCTTATAAGCCAAAGAATAAGGGTTATGACAATTTATTTTCTGTTTTTATGTGTGTAAGAAATACAAAAGTGAAAAAAGACTCCTAGTGATGTAAGAACCAAACAAAATGCGCCATCTTTCAAAGACTAACAGTTCACAAGACATAAATCCACTTATTGCAACGAATTGATCTAAGGATTTTCATATCCATTAGTCCTAGCTATCACTCACTGTCCAAGACCAAATGTTAGCATGACAAGAGTAGCAAAAATGTTGAAATTGTGCGAGCATATAATAAGAGAAACCAAAACATAAACTTAATACAGTTAAACCTGTCTAAGGCGGAATCGCACGGGACCGAGTGAAATTTCTGGCTTAAGCAAGTTTTCCGGCTTAGACATAGTGAACATGCATTTCGTTAATAATATGCAGTTTTTGAGCGGAACATTATACTTGCTTGACTCAAGGGAAGTAAGACGTTTGTGAATAAAGTTATTATACTGTTTATGTTATATTTATTAGAATAAGAACAAAAATAGACATTCAAAATATACACAAAATCTTAATCAAATTTATTTGAAGAAAGTGTCGAGTTTCAACTGTTTCATTTTTCTAATGGACTTTCTCATGCGGTTAAAAGAGAATGCCAATTCTACAGCCTTTTCATAAAGTTCATTTTCCCCCTTCAATTTTGCATATAATTTGATAGCATTAATATAACTCAACACTTGTGATGAAGTAGGAATTTCTATTTCCTCACTATCTTTTCCATTTGTTCATCTTCTGAATCTCTCCCACTGTTATTATCTTGCAATTGTATTATAGATTTTAAATCAATTTCATCAGTTTCTGTTAAAACATTCTTCTCAATGTTCATAAAACTTTCCATGTTCACAGAATCAGCTGCATCAATCTTCTCAATCAGAGTTTGGATTTCACTAGAATCATCATAACAACTTCTCCACAATTTCTGCTATTATCAAGAATAAATCCACAGTTTTACAAACACTTTATAACACATTCAATTGAATGACTTAAAAATGCAGTTGCATCTAACACACCAATTTTCATGGTCATTTCAGATGCTTTCTTACAGTTATCAATGTTTACAATAATATGCTGAAGCATCATTTTTCTATATTTCAATTTTATACGCTGTATAATTCCATTATTTAGTTGCTGTAGAACTGATGTTATACATGGAGGTAGAAAGACTAAACAAACATTTGAAAGTTAAACTTTTGGGTGACAAGTTGCATTATCTAGGAAAAGTAGAATATTCCTATTTTCTTGTTCCATTCTTTTGTTTAATTTGTTCAAAAATTCATCGAATGTAGAACTTGTTTCCCACACTTTATTAACAGCTTTCCATTCTGCAGGAAGTTGATTCTTCCTTAAGTTTTGAAACAGCGTGGATTTTCATTTTTACCTATTACCTATGATAAATTTTCTCTAAATTTTAAAATTAGGGAGGATAAGAATTTATTTTTTTCGTGAGAATTATTTAAAGAATAATATATTGCATTTAAAAGATAAATATATTTCTACAAATCATGAATCTAATTTAACTGCAAAAATAATGACGGTTGGAAAAAGAAGAGAATATATTTAACCAGTATTTACTGTAACAAAATGTCCTCGAATTTATTAATATTTAAATAAATTATTAATTAAATAAGAAATTAATATTTAATCAAAACCTTTTTTTTTTCGATTTAGTCAGATTCTAATCCTACTTGTTGACAGATGAGGTAAGTGAAATATAGTTTTCCATCCACGTTACGCACGTTCTGCCATATAGAGGGTCTTTTATAAGAGAAATCTTAAGATAATGCTGCAAAATTTTGATATTTCCGGCTTAAACAGGTTTTACTGTATAAATAAATGAAATTGTACTGTACAATTACACTGCACAACAAAGTTTCTGCTTCTTGAACACTGTTGGGTGTTCCTTATAGATTTTTGGCTGCTGATCACGAAAATCACATCCAAATTTGCCCATCACGTACCGTTTCATCGAAATCTTTAGTTTTACTACAATGGAAAAATGATATCAGGGCAACTGGAATCCGCCAATGCTTGCTGATTACTGTTGGACACTGCAACGTGGTGCACCGGACATTGAATACAAACGAAAATCAGGAGCAAAACACTTTTAATTATGTTGAACTTAATAGCGTATTAGAAACATAAACGCAATTAAATACGCTATTGCCGGTAAACAGTTAACTGTCTATTTCTAAGAGTTCCTACGTGATGAAGCAAAACCAAAACTATATTTGTGCATACCCACCAGATACCTGTCACAATCAGCAATCCCTTTTTAGGAAGCAAAACTTTAAAAAAAAAATTTGTGCAGTGTTATTTACACCCTTGTGTAAATTAATTGAAACAAGACGGAAAATTACGATTTTTTCAATTTTTTGCGTTTTATTTCTGAGAATCCAAAAATTACTCACAAATTAATACATGATATGACCTCCTTTATTTTTTAGAAGATTGTTAATCCGCTTTGGCACGAGTCCACGAGTTGACTGCAATCTTTACTAGGTTTTGGATCGCAGTACCACACCTTAATTATGGCCTCAATTAGCTTATCTTTCGAGGTACAGTCTTTTCCCTAAAGTTTTTTTTTACAAATCGCCCAAAGATTTTCAATAGGATTTAAGTCCGGAGAGTTTCCAGGCCAGTCCAGCACCTTTATTCGCGTTGTAATCATAAAGTTCTTCACAAGTTTCGATGTATGGCACGGAGCCAGATCTTGCTGAAAAATGCCAAATCCATCTGGAAATCACTTTTTCAATTCTGGAACGACTCTTATCTGCAAATCTTCGATGTACTGTGGTCCTCGCATCATACCTTCTACGATATATAAGCCTCCAACGCCATAGTAGCTAAAAAAAGCCCCAAAACATCTTTTTCAAAGGATGTTTTACGAGCTGATTGATGTGAGATTCTCGAAATTTCTCACCTGGAGTTCTGCGAACATGCAGACTTCTTTGACCTTGTACGAAGAAACGAGTCTCGTCACTGAATAACACCTTCCTCCATTGTTATTCCGTCCAGTTCTTGTATTTCAGACCTCATTGATACCGTTTTTTCTTCACTGGGTTGGTAAGACGTTGTTTTTTGACTGGTCTCCTTGCCCTTCTAACGCAATTTCGAATAACGTAATATTCCTCAAAATTTCGTCATATATCCCAAAAATAGATCGACCATACTGCAAAACACAGCTAATGACGCCGTCCGTGTGAAAAAATGACTATTAAAGGAAATCAGCGGGTCCAGCGAGCCTACACCGGCCGCCATGTTGAAAATATTGTAAAATCACCATTTGTTTCAATTAATTTGCACAAGGGTGTATGATAAAGATGCATCATTGTAATTATATATATACATAGATTCAGGTTTCATGAGCAATTCAACACCCGCTATCACTTTAAACATTATTCATACTAATTTGTCAGATTAAGTATATAACAATTTTCCTTATGACTTTGCTCGTTTGTTATTGGTAGTTAATGGGTTATTTGTGCTGTGTCCACCAGGGATCTTGAGAATTGTTTTTTAATGTTATAAGCCAACGGGAAGGAAGGAAGAACTTTTCCACTGGTATTATGTTCCAGGGATTTGTTTTTGCTAAAATTAACGTGTTTCTGGAAGGTCTTAATTTGTGTTGGGATAAATATGCGAATTATTACACTTATTGAATAACGAAAAATAGTTGAAGTTTAATGAAACAATTGTTCTGTAAGATATGACGCCATTTTCTTTAAATGCATACTCGTATAGGGGTTGGTCGATTTTAGGAATGAGTTTTGTTTAAGTTCCAAGCTTTTACATAAGTAATCACTTCCATTATTATTGTTTTTCTAAGAGCAAAATCACACAATGGACTATTTGCACTCTTTTTACCGTAAAGTATCGATCCATAAATTAATCATTTTTGCAGTTTTGCCGAGTGTATTTTTAAACAAGAGCTTCTACCAGTTCAGATTTCAATTATTTTTACTTTAGATTATGAAGAAGTAAACAACATTGTGGAACATTCGTGATGATAAGAAACCCACTTGAAGCAAAAAAGTATTCTCACGATGACTGGTATGGGTATTAGTACTTTAATTTAAATAAAGTACAGAACCTGAAGATGACCTAAGAAGGTCGAAACGTTGTTCTGTACTTTATTTTAATTAAAGTTTTAATACCCATACCAGCCGTTTTGAAAATACATTGTGGAACATTACGATTTATTTTCTACTGTGATTCCAAACTTCTAAGTGCATTGAAAAGTTATCTTTTAATAATTTCGTCTTCGTTTTGTAAAACGTTTTGAAGGTTGAAGTTTTGATCATTTTGACTTTGTCTTGTAAAAATATTTGGAAATTAAAGTTTTGATCATTTGTCTTTGTCTTGTAGAAGTATTTGGAGGTTAAGGTTCTGATTATTTTTTCTTTGTCTTGTAGAATTATTTGGAGGTTAAGGTTCTGATCATTTTTTCTTTGTCTTGTAGAAGTATTTGGAGGTTAAGGTTCTGATTATTTTTTCTTTGTCTTGTAGAATTATTTGGAGGTTAAGGTTCTGATCATTTTTTCTTTGTCTTGTAGAATTATTTGGAGGTTAAGGTTTTGATCATTTTGTCTACGTCTTGTAACCAATGAATCTACGGTAATAAATAGCCTTGGGTTTCCCAGCAATGTGTCTAAAAGTGTTTACAATGAACCTGTCTATATTAGTAGTCTAGATGTTGAGCCTTGATATACAAGTGTACCGTTAATTAAAGTTAAGTCATAATATGACTGTTCAAAGCTCTGACGTTTTTGTTGATTTTTGATTCACCTTTTCTGACAAAACGACCTGTGTGAAAATTTACGTGTCTTTTGCTTCGTGTTGATAAACGACTTGATTAATAGTTTACGATAATGACATCAGTGTGAATAACTTTAGTATCTGTCTTTTGTTTCGTGTTAACAGACGACTTGATTAATATTTTATGATAATGACGATCTGTGCGAATAACTTACGTATGTCTTTTGTTTCGTTTTAACAGACGAGTTGATTAATATTTTATGATAATGATGACATGTGTGAATAACTTACGTGTGTCTTTTGTTTCATGTTAATAAGACGAGTTGATTAATATTTTATGATAATGACGATCTGTGTGAATAACTTACGTATGTCTTTTGTTTCGTTTTAACAGACGAGTTGATTAATATTTTATGATAATGATGACATGTGTGAATAACTTACGTGTGTCTTTTGTTTCATGTTAATAAGACGAGTTGATTAATATTTTATGATAATGATGACATGTGGATAACTTACGTATGTCTTTTGTTTTGTTTTATCAGACGACTTGATTAATATTTTATTATAATAACGAAATGTGTGAATAACTTACATAAAATTTTATAACGGTTTACGTGAAGTCATTTCCAGTTAACAATGTGTAATTCACAGTAATGGGGTCTTTAAGACGAACATGAAGTTACTGGTTTGTTACATAAACGTATTCTTTTGTTCAGAGTTCATTTGACACATTTTTTTCCTATCTGTATATATATACAAATCGTTCTCAATTATGAGTTTTCATTTCGTTTATGAGAAGATACGGCTGGTGTCGTTCTTAAAATTAGAATAACAGGACGAAAAAAACACACATAAAACCACATATTAGTGCCGAAACAATGTACAAAATAAAATATCTGAAGAAACAAGTATTGCAGTCTCTCAGTTCCCATTTGGTAATACTTTATTTCCCTACGAAAGTCATCACCAGGATAGTTTTCCATGTTCAACTACTTCAAAGTGATTGTCTCTACGTAATTTCTAAACCATGTTGTTGTCTGGACACTTTACTTCCTGATTCGTGACTTAGTTTCAAAGCACAAAAACCCACACTAAGATTTTTATTATAAGCATTAAAACGACCAAGGCGTTGCTAAAGAATTACCTGAAATCTTCGAAACTAAGATGTTCACTAGCCAAACATCCATCTAACATCATCTAATCCAATGACGCAGTCGTCTGTTATAATCTCTTTCTATATAAATGTACGTATAATTTGGTTGTTTATTTTTAAAATCCCTTTAAAATACTTGCTTTGTTAATTTTCTCTATGAACCATACAAGTTTATACATTATTAAACAAGTTGATAGGATATCTAGAAATTCAGCCACAAAGATCGATTGGGTTATTTTTCCATTCAGCACGAGTGGCACCACAAAGGATTTTTTTTTTACCGTATCTCCGTTTTTTTATTTGTTTACCTAATGCTTCTCGAGACAACCAGTAAAATGTTTGAGTTTGTGATGAACTTAAGTATTATGTTATTGAAGACCAAATGCTCATTTCGTTGAGAGTAACATAATCTTATGTGAAAGAAGAGGTCCTTCAAAGATTTTCATTTTGGTGAAAACTACATGATTTAATCTGTGGGACTTTTATATTATGTTTTGCATCTAGGTTGGAAAGTTAATTTAGAGGTGAACTGTCTTTATTATAAACGTAAGTTAACAAAAGTTATTTTTGGTATATTTTAATATTAAGCGTGAAACAAAATATAAAGTTTAATGAAATGCTGAGGTAAGTGATTTTTTTATTATTTGTAGTAGAATTTATTCATGTTTTCACTATTAATAAGACACCAGCATTTACGGTCGAATTAATATCATTATTACAACAGTATTTCTTTAAACATAGGATTTCTAGAATAACGCGAAAGAATTATAATAACAGACACCAAAATCTTATGGTTTAATAAATAAATAAATTTGCACTGTAACTTGAGTACTTTTCTATACTTTAGTTTGGTTAGGGCCAAATTTCACCATGCTTAATACTATCAATAAATAAAGTTACAATATTATTCTACGACCTAATGTTAAACCTTTGTAAAAAACGTTATTAAGATTTTAATATGATGTTATACAAAATGTTTACAAAACAATATTTGCATTCCTTTTTGGTTTACATCCGTTGAAGCGAAAGTGCGCATGCTTGCGCATTTTCAGAACAGATAAAAATTAAGTATTGTTATAATAAATAGCTTGACGGAAAATGGTGTAATTTTAATAATTGTATTATTTGCTTTTAGGTTTGATTTATTCTGAATTTCGCGCAAAGCTACTCGAGGGCTATCTGCGCTAGCCGTCCCTAATTTAGCAGTGTAAGACTAGAGAGAAGGCAACAAGTCATCACCACCCACCGCCAACTTTTGTGCTACTCTTTTACAAACGAATAGTGGGATTGACCGTTACTTATAACGCCCCCACGGCTGAAAGGGCGAGCATATTTGGTGTGAGCAGGATTCGAACTCGCGAACCTCGGATTACGAGTTGACTGCCTTAACCACCTGGCCATACCAGGCCTTGCTTTTAGGAAAATTATGACACTATTTTCAATCATAATTCGATAAAGTTTCTTCAGCGTGGAGTAAACAAGTATTCAGAGTTTGTTTTAAGAGTTGTGCTGTGTGATCATTCTAAATAACATTCTCTTCATCCCAATTTATCTGGAGAAACAAAACTTGTTAGTATGTTTGCTTGTTCAACTAAACGACACCTTAAAAAACAACGGAATAAACAGCCCTGACGGAGACTCCTATGAGCCACTCATGACCATCTGTAACATAGAACTGCGTACCACAGGAAAAACAAAATAAAACGAATAGCGGGAGTGACCTTCATTCTTATAGCTCATCCAAATCTCAAAATGTAAATCGTGATTGGTTGCACTGCGTCTCGAACCCAAGATCTTCCTGCATTTAGTCTAATATGCTAACCACTAAGCAACCTTATGTCTCACCTTTTTAAAATGTTGCCTCGTCTTTAGCTATCCTTTTTTTTCAGACATCAGCTATTCTTATAAACGAAGGTTCCTGATGGGATATGATATAAATTTACTATCTGTCGTAAGTTTCTCGTTATTCTATGAACGTGTTCCAACTGTATCAGTCAGAAGGTGGTAATATATTCAAGATGTATGGTATTTTACACCGAGTATAGCTAGATGCGAAACTATAAAAGATATGTAAGTTGTCCAAAAGGAATGACAAAGAAATCACATATAGAAGACTTCGTTTTGTCTAATAAACTTTGACCTTTATCTTTGTAGATTTAACGCTTAATAGAATCATCTCCTTTTTATCACTACTTTGTGATGAAAGTGAAACATAGTTTCTTTGTTTTAGGAAAAAATGTTTGTTTTTTTCTGAAATTTTGCATTTAAAGCAATGAATGACAAAAAGGATAAATTAGTACAATCTAAGACAATTATATATATTCCAAAAGTAACAGCAGTGTATATATATATTTTTTTTCAATAGGGTTTTTAATTTTCATATTATGGTTATAAAGAACCAGTGCGTCAGATCCGATCTGTGTCGCCATGGATACTAGTACTTAAAATATGAAGTTCCATATATAATGCAATCCTGGGATCAGTATCAGGTGTTACAGATGTTTGTATGTACGTACAAATACTGAATTGGGAAAGAAGCTGAATTGATTTTAGGAAAACACTGAAGCTGTTTATCATACCTTTCTAAACATTGATACATTTTGTCGATTAAGTTATTATGTATCCTTTTAACAAGTCGAGGTATAAAACGTATTTTGATATGTTGTGGCATTTTGTACAAAGGATGAATCTTTTTGAGTAATTCTTGTTACAATATTCAAGGAATTATATACAGCATTTATTTTGAACTGTTTAGGACTTACGTTCATATTATCTTAGGTTTCAATACGACCTATGATTTTGTTTGTTTGTTTATTAAGCTTAAAGTCCATCTGTGCTGTATCCACCACGGCATTGAAATCTGATTTTCAACGTTATGTCTTCAGAGTTACCGCTGTACCACTGGTGGGCCCTATGAGTTCAGAAATCAGTCTAAATGGATTTCCCGTTACACAACCCACACTATACAAAATTAGGCTGAGTTGATTTAAAAGTCATGAGATTATTAGATTGAAGTGCTGAATTGTTTAATTTTTTAAATTATTTTAATTTGGTTTGTTTGTTTGTTTTTGAATTTCGCACAAAGCTACTCGAGGGCTATCTGTGCTAGCCGTCCATAATTTAGCAGTGTAAGACTAGATGGAAGGCAACTAGTCATCACCACCCACCGCCAACTCTTGGGCTACTCTTTTACCAACAACTAGTGGGATTGACCGTCACATTATACGCCCCCACGGCTGGGAGGGCGAGCATATTTAGCGCGACGCGGGCGCGAACCCGCGACCCTCGGATTACGAGTCACTTGGCCATGCCAGGCCTTTTTAATTTGGAAAAATTAAATTAGAAATGCGGATCCTTTCCATTTCCTTAATTACTCGCAGTTTTATTCATCACACTATTTAGGAAGCTGGTGATTTTCAATTATATTGATTTTATTATTTTTACTTTATCTGAAAATCCTCAAATAAACGTCATTTTATGAATGTTATATTGAAACGATTTTAAGGCCTCACCATGTCGTTACAGTCCTTGTCACCATGTCCGTTCATTTTGTATCTCACAACTTGGCTCTTAATAGTAGACACGCATTGTGTTTTTTTTTTGTTTTAAAATGGTCTGTTATAACGGTTCCATGGTCAAGAAGTACACTACAACTTTTCTGTATGCTTTCTATAATCCACCTAGTGTATGAGATAATTGTTTCCTAGTCCATATATTAAAATTCTAATCTTATAGAACTATAGACTTTATATCGCCTATTGTTTTCAAGTGATTTGCTGATTTATATATTCGAAATCGTTCTAGTATAACTTACTCAACCATGCATACCTGATAGATCATTAAATGACACAATAGTAATAATTATTCTAATTAACATTTGGAATACATTAGGTTTCTTTTGTTAGCTTCTTGGGATGAGCCAAAATGACGTCACTCTAACAAATAAACAGAACTATTTATAACGGGTCTCTTTCTCTTAGTCAATCATCTTCCGGTTTCTTCTGAGAAAGCCCAAATATGTTATAATAGTAATTCAATTAAAAATCTTCATAAAACATCTTGACTTGTTTAATCTAACTTCATACTTGTGAGGAGTTTGTTGAACTTACCTGTTAGGTGAATTGTAGGAAGACGATTTGCTTTTTTTCTCTTTGAATTTCGCGCAAAGCTACAAGAGGGCTATATGGAACGTATATATTAGAAGTGTAAGACTGGAGGGAAGACAGCCAGTCATCATCACCCACCGCCAACTCTTGGGCTACTCTTTTACCTATGAATAATGGTATTGACCGTCACATCATAACACCCAACGGCTTAAAGGGCGAGCGTATTTGGTGTGACGGGGATTTGAACCCGTGACCCTAAGATGATGAGTCGATCGCCCTAACCAACTGACCATGCCGGGCCTTATAGGAAGAAAAAAATCTGTCTCTATTATTTATTGAAAGTTGTATTATGTAGAAATGACAACTAAAAATAAGTGGATTTGGAGAATGTGTTAGTTGTTTATGTTAATTAAACCAAACTGCTACAAGCAACTTAGTTTGGACATTACAGAAATATAAGAAAAATAAGCCAGCCGTCAGAATTGGATATAAAATATTGATAATCTGGTTTAGCTCTAATTTACAAGAGAACCACATGCACATCGAAAATGGTTAAGCATTTCCTTACGTTTATGTGCCCATTTTATGATAAAAACGTAACAAAAATGTGAAACTGCTCACCACTTGTTTGTCCAAAAGGACAAGAAAGCACGTGATAACAGAAGACATCCTGCCAGCTATGGCTCAGAAGATATCAAGAACAACTGATTTACATCGAACATAGAAAACGTAAAAACATTAACACAGGTCTTGCTGGGATTGCTGAAAGGATAACAAGTGATTGTGTTCCAGCTTATGATGTCTTAGATTCAAAGCACTGAAATCAAAAGAATGACATTTGTAATATCCAAGCTGAATGTCATTTTTCTGTTTTTATTGCTACTTCTGCCTATGAGGCTTTATAGCAGGTTAATCGGGTTATTTTTGTTAATGATATGTAGGAGTTATTGTGGTGATGTGTTGCTGTAAATGAAATCGTAAATTCTCGACCATTCATCTGTGCAATGCTGCTACGGTTAGACTCACTGTTCCAGGATAACATATGCCACAGTTGCTTCTGAGGAAGGATTTTAGATCTGGAGCCAGAAGACACAAAATTTAGAAGGATAGAATTTCAGTGTTACTGAATACAAGAAAACATTTAAATCCACAAAGCGAAGGCTATGATTACGAAAGAGAACCCTCCGTCCCAAACAATCATTGTAGTGAAGTTGGACATAGTTCCACCTACGTTAACAATGAGGTGAATTTGACTGAGGCTCACTAGTTTTGTCCACATTACAGGAATTCCATTCGACCAGAATAAGCGCAACGAGAAATGCAAGAAATAGTTCCAAGGCCAAAACAGAACTTGAAATATCGATTTTATAAAATGTTATCAAACTTAGTAAAAAGTGCGTGCACAGATGTAATTAAACACAAATATCCGAACAGTCTAATTCTAAGAATAATCAAATTCACACACTAGTAACGTTTTTCATGAACATAAGAATATTTATAGCATTAAATATATTGCTACAGATTATGTAAAAAATAAACTACTATAAACTTGTAAATAAGTTTTCAAACTTAAGTTATTCATCTCGTTTCGTTTTTAATATTGTGAAACTTTCTTATACACTTGAATTGTTCTAATTAGGGAATTTTTGAAGGTTTTATTGTGAGATATGCATATATCGTTATAATTGCACATTATATAAATTTTTCTTATGTATTGAATGACCAATGTTTGATGAAAAACAGAAGTAACGACACATTTGATAAGTACGTTGCTGTGGTATTCTACATTTCAATTCAGTTACCTTTTCGTCATTGAGTATCATTGACTTGTAAAACAAGTCGGCAAAAAGAGTTGGATCAAACAAGGATATGAAAGGTTTCCTTGAATTCTTTCAAATTTTATGGACCAACTTTAATACAACAAGTTGTCTAAAACAATATTTTAACTGCATAAATTTATATGCATTTATTAGTAACTTATTTTCAGTATTGTTGGCTTGTTTTGTTTAGCAATTAGCATTCCCAAGGCAGAAATACTCCACTTCAGACACTGTTTTTAAAACTATTGGTGCGTAGTTCGGCTCTTCTATAAGTGAAAACATTGGTTCACAGTGTATAAAACAAAGTTAAACCATTGGTAGTTAACGTTTATAATTCAGTTAAGCACTAATATAGGAGTAAATATTGACTCATTATGTGTAAATTACAGTTCAACCAGTTCATAACATTGACGGCTTAGTTTTATACTTTTAAGACTAAACGATGTTTGAAGCTTGTTCATAGCCTTCTAAAGATTCAAGAATCCATAATTCAAGATAAACATAGTACTTTTATACATTCTTGTTATAGTTTAATAAGTTTGATAACAACGTAAAACAACTTAGTTATGCAATGGAATTTCCTCTATGCTGTACGTCACGTTCATAAAAAAATTACTTCTATGAATGTGTCTCAAATTTATCGAAACCGTTGTCATTTTTAAAGGATGGCTGAAACTGTCAAGAGAAGTGCTCGTACCTGCCTTCCCTTCTGCGGATTAGTTTCGTTAAATTTAATTATTTATAAAAGAAGCTTTACAGGCTCTAACACTACCTTTGATTAAAGAATATTTTACATCTTATATATGTATTCCGTCTTTATTTGATTACTCGGATACACAGTAGAAAAGATGCAACTGTAATACGTAATCTATATCTTAAGGCTAAGTGCACTTTGCTAACTTAATCACAGGGTTAATTTGATGCCTTCTGGCGGCAGAGTTAGGCAAAGCTGAATTCTGTCATTTCACATTCTGAGTCTATTGTATCACAGGTAGAGTATACTTACCTAAAGAACTAACTCTAACCGATAGAATATTCGTTTCCAATAAGACTCGCGAGTTCCAAAGCGGCAGAAAATAAACAACCATTCGCTTTCTTAAAAAACAACAACAACTAGAAAAAGGCTTAAACAGCTGTTTATACATAAAGAACCCACTTTTTTTTAAGACAATCTAGTCTGTTTTTAGTTTGAATTAGTCCTGTAATTTCCAGATAACTTCACTGTATCCTAATATATTTATTTTTTCGTTATTTTAAGATTCCTCTTTTCATACCTTTGTGGAGCATGCGTGTATGACAGAAATTAAACAACGGTCCATCTTCATCCACGTTGACGTTCCAGGACAAGAGGACAATGCTCCTGATTTGCCTGCCGAGTAAGAAATTAATTAAGAACCAATTGTTGTAACAAGGGACTTTTTAAATATTTTGTTATCAAATATGTATATATTATGAAATTATATTAATTTTTCTCATGTCTATATATACTTGTTTGTTTTGAATTTCGTGCAAAGCTACACGAGGGCTATCTACGATAGTCGTTCCTAATTTAACAGTGTAAGATTAGAGGGAAGGCAGCTAGTCATCACCACCCACCGCCACCTCTTGGGCTACCCTTTCACCAACAACTAGTGGGATTGACCGTCACATTATAACACTTTCACGGCTGAAAGCGTGAGCATGTTTGGTGTAACGGGGATTCGAACCCGCGACCATCAGATTACGAGTCGAATGCCCTAACCACATGGCCATGCCGGGTGATATTATAAAGGATTTCGCTAGTTGTATTTGTTTTGTTTCGTGACGGTTTATTATAATAGTTCATACAACAGGACATATCTTCACTGTAAACCTTTCATGTGTAGATTATTCTGTTCGCTTATTTACACCCTTTTCAGTATTATTAGCAACATGGACATTCGTCACTGAGTTATGAAACAAGTCTTACCTTGTTACCTCAACATAGTTGTTTCAAGTCGCAAAAATATACTTCGGAAAGAGAACTTTCAAGTTTACGACACAAAATTCAGAATAATTCTAACATTTATATCCATATTCTTAGATAAATCTGATATATATATGTAAAGATTTTCTGCAACTCGGACAAAACTTAATTTACCAACGTCAAGTTCCGAAAAAGAAAGTTTTATTTTATTAGAAATTGGTTGAAGATGATAGAACGTTGCGCTTCACATACTTTCACGAAAGGACTGCGATAACCGTAAGAGGATAACAACATTAGAACTGAGAAGTAAGGCTTAGAATGAAAATAAGTTAAGAATTATCGTCACAGTTTCGGATTTTACGCTGAAGTAACTTTGAATAATTTGCGAACAAACCAAGACTGGTTTTTTATAAATGGTCATGATGTTAAATATTTGAGAATAGTAGTATTATATTAAGGATCTTGAGGAAAAGAGAAACTTGAACATCCTGTGTCTTTGTTAACAATGGTTGACAGAAACATACTTAGTGTGCCAACTATAACATCCTGTGTCTTTGTTAACAATGGTTGACAGAAACATACTTAGTGTGCCAACTATAACATCCTGTGTCTTTGTTAACAATGGTTGACAGAAACATACTTAGTGTGCCAACTATAACATCCTGTGTCTTTGTTAACAATGGTTGACAGAAACATACTTAGTGTGCCAACTATAACATCCTGTGTCTTTGTTAACAATGGTTGACAGAAACAGTGTGCCAACTTAACATCCTGTGTCTTTGTTAACAATGGTTGACAAAAACATACTGCCAACTATTACATCCTGTGTCTTTGTTAACAATGGTTGACAGAAACATACTTAGTGTGCCAACTATAACATCCTGTGTCTTTGTTAACAATGGTTGACAGAAACATACTTAGTGTGCCAACTATAACATCCTGTGTCTTTGTTAACAATGGTTGACAGAAACATACTTAGTGTGCCAACTATAACATCCTGTGTCTTTGTTAACAATGGTTGACAGAAACATACTTAGTGTGCCAACTATAACATCCTGTGTCTTTGTTAACAATGGTTGACAGAAACATACTTAGTGTGCCAACTATAACATCCTGTGTCTTTGTTAACAATGGTTGACAGAAACATACTTAGTGTGCCAACTATAACATCCTGTGTCTTTGTTAACAATGGTTGACAGAAACATAGTGTGCCAACTATAACATCCTGTGTCTTTGTTAACAATGGTTGACAGAAACATACTTTGTGTGCCAACTATAACATCCTGTGTTATTGTTAACAATGGTTGACAGAAACATACTTAGTGTGCCAACTATAACATCCTGTGTCTTTGTTAACAATGGTTGACAGAAACATACTTAGTGTGCCAACTATTACATCCTGTGTCTTTGTTAACAATGGTTGACAGAAACATAGTGTGCCAACTATAACATCCTGTGTCTTTGTTAACAATGGTTGACAGAAACATACTTAGTGTGCCAACTATAACATCCTGTGTCTTTGTTAACAATGGTTGACAGAAACATACTTAGTGTGCCAACTATAACATCCTGTGTTATTGTTAACAATGGTTGACAGAAACATACTTAGTGTGCCAACTATAACATCCTGTGTCTTTGTTAACAATGGTTGACAGAATCATACTTAGTGTGCCAACTATAACATCCTGTGTCTTTGTTAACAATGGTTGACAGAAACATACTTAGTGTCCCAACTATTACATCCTGTGTCTTTGTTAACAATGGTTGACAGAAACATACTTAGTGTGCCAACTATAACATCCTGTGTCTTTGTTAACAATGGTTGACAGAAACATACTTAGTGTGCCAACTATAACATCCTGTGTCTTTGTTAACAATGGTTGACAGAAACATACTTAGTGTGCCAACTATAACATCCTGTGTCTTTGTTAACAATGGTTGACAGAAACATAGTGTGCCAACTATAACATCCTGTGTCTTTGTTAACAATGGTTGACAGAAACATACTTAGTGTGCCAACTATAACATCCTATGTCTTTGTTAACAATGGTTGACAGAAACATACTTAGTGTGCCAACTATAACATCCTGTGTCTTTGTTAACAATGGTTCACAGAAACATACTTAGTGTGCCAACTATAACATCCTGTGTCTTGTTAACAATGGTTGACAGAAACATACTTAGTGTGCCAACTATAACATCCTGTGTCTTTGTTAACAATGGTTGACAGAAACATACTTAGTGTGCCAACTATTACATCCTGTGTCTTTGTTAACAATGGTTGACAGAAACATAGTGTGCCAACTATAACATCCTGTGTCTTTTTTAACAATGGTTGACAGAAACATACTTAGTGTGCCAACTATAACATCCTGTGTCTTTGTTAACAATGGTTGACAGAAACATACTTAGTGTGCCAACTATAACATCCTGTGTCTTTGTTAACAATGGTTGACAGAATCATAGTGTGCCAACTATAACATCCTGTGTCTTTGTTAACAATGGTTGACAGAAACATACTTAGTGTGCCAACTATAACATCCTGTGTCTTTGTTAACAATGGTTGACAGAAACATACTTAGTGTGCCAACTATAACATCCTGTGTCTTTGTTAACAATGGCTGACAGAAACATACTTAGTGTGCCAACTATAACATCCTGTGTCTTTGTTAACAATGGTTGACAGAAACATACTTAGTGTGCCAACTATAACATCCTGTGTCTTTGTTAACAATGGTTGACAGAAACATACTTAGTGTGCCAACTATAACATCCTGTGTCTTTGTTAACAATGGTTGACGGAAACATACTTAGTGTGCCAACTATAACATCCTGTGTCTTTGTTAACAATGGTTGACAGAAACATACTTAGTGTGCCAACTATAACATCCTGTGTCTTTGTTAACAATGGTTGACGGAAACATACTTAGTGTGCCAACTATAACATCCTGTGTCTTTGTTAACAATGGTTGACAGAAACATACTTAGTGTGCCAACTATAACATCCTGTGTCTTTGTTAACAATGGTTGACAGAAACATACTTAGTGTCCCAACTATTACATCCTGTGTCTTTGTTAACAATGGTTGACAGAATCATACTTAGTGTGCCAACTATAACATCCTGTGTCTTTGTTAACAATGGTTGACAGAAACATACTTAGTGTCCCAACTATTACATCCTGTGTCTTTGTTAACAGTGGTTGACAGAAACATACTTAGTGTGCCACCTATAACATCCTGTGTCTTTGTTAACAATGGTTGACAGAAACATACTTAGTGTGCCAACTATAACATCCTGTGTCTTTGTTAACAATGGTTGACAGAAACATACTTAGTGTGCCAACTATAACATCCTGTGTCTTTGTTAACAATGGTTGACAGAAACATAGTGTGCCAACTATAACATCCTGTGTCTTTGTTAACAATGGTTGACAGAAACATATTTAGTGTGCCAACTATAACATCCTATGTCTTTGTTAACAATGGTTGACAGAAACATACTTAGTGTGCCAACTATAACATCCTGTGTCTTGTTAACAATGGTTGACAGAAACATACTTAGTGTGCCAACTATAACATCCTGTGTCTTTGTTAACAATGGTTGACAGAAACATACTTAGTGTGCCAACTATAACATCCTGTGTCTTTGTTAACAATGGTTGACAGAATCATAGTGTGCCAACTATAACATCCTGTGTCTTTGTTAACAATGGTTGACAGAAACATACTTAGTGTGCCAACTATTACATCCTGTGTCTTTGTTAACAATGGTTGACAGAAACATACTTAGTGTGCCAACTATAACAACCTGTGTCTTTGTTAACAATGGCTGACAGAAACATACTTAGTGTGCCAACTATAACATCCTGTGTCTTTGTTAACAATGGTTGACAGAAACATACTTAGTGTGCCAACTATAACATCCTGTGTCTTTGTTAACAATGGTTGACAGAAACATAGTGTGCCAACTATAACATCCTGTGTCTTTGTTAACAATGGTTGACAGAAACATACTTAGTGTGCCAACTATAACATCCTGTGTCTTTGTTAACAATGGTTGACAGAAACATACTTAGTGTGCCAACTATAACATCCTGTGTCTTTGTTAACAATGGCTGACAGAAACATACTTAGTGTGCCAACTATAACATCCTGTGTCTTTGTTAACAATGGTTGACAGAAACATACTTAGTGTGCCAACTATAACATCCTGTGTCTTTGTTAACAATGGTTGACAGAAACATACTTAGTGTGCCAACTATAACATCCTGTGTCTTTGTTAACAATGGTTGACGGAAACATACTTAGTGTGCCAACTATAACATCCTGTGTCTTTGTTAACAATGGTTGACAGAAACATACTTAGTGTGCCAACTATAACATCCTGTGTCTTTGTTAACAATGGTTGACAGAAACATACTTAGTGTGCCAACTATAACATCCTGTGTCTTTGTTAACAATGGTTGACAGAAACATACTTATTGTGCCAACTATAACATCCTGTGTCTTTGTTAACAATGGTTGACAGAAACATACTTAGTGTGCCAACTATAACATCCTGTGTCTTTGTTAACAATGGTTGACAGAAACATACTTAGTGTGCCAACTATAACATCCTGTGTCTTTGTTAACAATGGTTGACAGAAACATACTTAGTGTGCCAACTATAACATCCTGTGTCTTTGTTAACAATGGTTGACAGAAACATACTTAGTGTGCCAACTATAACATCCTGTGTCTTTGTTAACAATGGTTGACAGAAACATACTTAGTGTGCCAACTATAACATCTTGTGTCTTTGTTAACAATGGTTGACAGAAACATACTTAGTGTGCCAACTATAACATCCTGTGTCTTTGTTAACAATGGTTGACAGAAACATACTTAGTGTGCCAACTATAACATCCTGTGTCTTTGTTAACAATGGTTGACAGAAACATAGTGTGCCAACTATAACATCCTGTGTCTTTGTTAACAATGGTTGACAGAAACATACTTAGTGTGCCAACTATAACATCCTGTGTCTTTGTTAACAATGGTTGACAGAAACATAGTGAGCCAACTATAATATCCTGTGTCTTTGTTAACAATGGTTGGCCAACTATAACATCCTGTGTCTTTGTTAACAATGGTTGACAGAAACACACTTAGTGTGCCAACTATAACATCCTGTGTCTTTGTTAACAATGGTTGACAGAAACACACTTAGTGTGCCAACTATAACATCCTGTGTCTTTGTTAACAATGGTTGACAGAAACACACTTAGTGTGCCAACTATAACATCCTGTGTCTTTGTTAACAATGGTTGACAGAAACACACTTAGTGTGCCAACTATAACATCCTGTGTCTTTGTTAACAATGGTTGACAGAAACATACTTAGTGTGCCAACTATAACATCCTGTGTCTTTGTTAACAATGGTTGACAGAAACATACTTAGTGTGCCAACTATAACATCCTGTGTCTTTGTTAACAATGGTTGACAGAAATATACTTAGTGTGCCAACTATAACATCCTGTGTCTTTGTTAACAATGGTTGACAGAAACATACTTAGTGTGCCAACTATAACATCCTGTGTCTTTGTTAACAATGGTTGACAGAAACATACTTAGTGTGCCAACTATTTCCATTTCATAGATTATAATGTTTGATAAAGTTGTTTTTTTTTCAAACACTGAATCCAATAATTTATACGGACTCTTTTTTTCGATAAAGTATACAATAAATAAATACAATATGAAATTTTCCTGTTCCATGGGAATACAGAATGTCTGGTTTCCAAAGTATTAAAGTACTTGCCATGCAGGATCTGAAGTGGTTAAAAAAACAAACCAGAGTGTTTGTGTGTTTCTGTGTTTTCTTACAGCAAAGCCACATTGGGCTCATATTAGTAAGGAGTTCAGACAGTTAAATATATAAATATTAGACAGTAACTCTAGACAAGAAACAAATAAAGTAATTTATAATTCAAACTACAGCCTAATCGTTAAATAAAACCAGAGAACAACAACAACAAAACCTATAAAAATCACACTAAACATGCTCGCCCTTTCAGCCGTGGGGGTGTTATATATGACGGTCAATACCACTGTTCGTTTGCAAAAGAGTAGCCTAAGAGTTGGCGGTGGGTGGTAATGACTAGCTGCTTTCACTTTAGCTTTACACTAATAAATTAGGGGCAACTATCGCAGATAGCCCTCAAGTAGCTTTGTGTGAAATTCAAAAACAAAAGCATATAGAAATATACTGGAAAGGTTAGTGTGAAAAGTGTTTTACTTAAGAATGTAAAAAAGAAGACGAAAGAAACATATTACAAAGATAAATTTATAATTTAATTTTTAATAACACTCCAAGCAAGGAGAATTGTTTTGTTTTTCAATTTCGCCCAAAACTACACGAGTGTTTGTGCCAGCCGTCCCTAATTTAGTAGTGTAAAACTAGAGCGAAGGCATCTAAAGACATTAACAACCACAGCCATCTCTTGGGCTACTCTTTTATGAACGAATAGTGGGATTAACCGTGACCTTATAACGTCCACACGGCTAAAACGAGTATGTTTGGTGTGACAGGGATTCGAACCTGCAATCCCAGGATGATTGATACCAGCAAATCCTTCATTACTTTCACCAGATAATAACATTTTCAACATCACATAAGTACTTTTTTACGTTGCAACCCGCAACAGAAACAAGATTACTGAATCTTTCGATTATTATGAATAGAGAGTTTGTGTTTTCCTTATAGCAAAGCTACATCGGGCTATCTGAGGGGAATCGAACCCCTGATATTAGCGTTGTAAATCAGTAGATTTGCCGCTGTACCAGAGGGGAACATTATGAATAGAACACCTAATAAATGAAACGACAACTGTTATTGAAACTAAGCAATCTAAATTAGTTTTGTAATTAAAATTGTGCATATAAAACGTATTGTAAACAAATTAAAACTGTTCTACGCGATGGAAGACAGTCGTTACAAGAGGATAGTGACACTTAAATATAGTAATAATTCCAAATACATTGTTTCGTTTAAATTAATGAATGTTTTATGATAAAGTCATTAAATACTAAACTTTCAGCGATATGAGTTGAAATGAGTTCTGCTGGTAGTTTTAGCAATAACTCTGCTTTAAAAGAACGCATAGTAAAACTAAACTTGTAAACTAACACATGCACACAAATATATATACATACATACATATATACAGACAGATAAATTGAAATCAGGAAATATGATTTACTTTCAACTGTAGGGTAGATAAAAGCTCGTTAAATATTCCTTATGCCTGTGACGGTCTATAGATTATCTGAAGAAATTTAACACACGAAACAGCATATGTGATGACGGTAATGTATAGTAGTGAAGAATTCGTCTTTTATAATTAAATGCTATTTATCAATAGTTCAAACCCTTGGCCTTGTCTTCAGGCTACAGATTATGTATTATACATGTCGACTAAAGTTCTACGAAGTTTTGTTAATTTCTTTCTTTTAAAACAAAGCCACTCTGAACCATCAGCTGTGTTCCCCGCGGAGATTCGAACCCCAGATTTTAGCATTGTAAATTCCGTAAATTTATCGCCGTCCCACCGTGGGACAAAATTCTTTGAAAGAAGGATATCGCGTAGTAACTTCTGTTACTTCCGATTACAGCTTCGGACCTAAAACGATAAAGTCAGGGGCACGATTCCCCTTGGTGGGTTCAACAGACAGTCCAATATGGCTTTGCTATAAGAAACACACACATAAAGTTATTTTTTCTTTACTTTTTCTCTGAGGGATCAATCTTATATGCTGCTAAACCAACTAAATAAGTTATTTGAAACATTGTTTTTCAAAACTTTAATCGCTTTCATTCCCCTAGCGATCAAATTTAAAGATGAATGAGAAAGGACTTCATTCTTAGATGTTTTCATAACCAGCAAAAACACAAAAACTTTCATTTTGTATACCAATAATGCTTAAATTCTTTATGTCCATTTCTTTTGATGCGACCATAAACAATTAAGCTTTTTTCACTTTTTTTCTTAAGAGTCTATAGAACGTAGTCACCTCTTGAACAATAAATTAAATGATATTTTATACTAACATCCCATTTTCCAAGATATTTAATTATGAATTGCTATCTTAGAGGAAGAAAAACCCTCTTCCGTGAAGACAAAGGAAGTCCAACCAACGATGATAATAAACCACTTTATATTTATTGGCTAGAAAACAAATATTGAGCCAATGGAGAAAATATAAAGGAGGAATAAGTTTAGAACCATATACAAGTGTTCGAACTACAAAATTTAACTAAATCTAAAGATGAAAAAAACAACAACAAGATGTTTGTATTAATGACGAAAGAAAGTAAACACAAAGATAAATACTAAAAACACCATCCACTTTTATATGAGAGATTCTGGCCATCAAATCGATTAGAAGTCAATAATAAATCTAAATTTATTGGATAACTACATAGAAAGAAGTACCATCGAAAGGTACATAGTGAAAGACCTAATTTCAACATTAACCAAGGTAACTTCACACTAAACAACTTTGTCCCTAAAAAACTTCGAATGATTATGACTTTTAGCTTACCATTTCAGAGAAAAATATTCCATGATTGTATTTGTAGGGAACCGAGGAGTTAAAAATATATACAAAAAGATAGAACATTTGAGTATAGTTTTTTTTGTTGTTGTTTTTTCTTCCAATGCTATAGCATTAATCTTTTTGTGTGTGGACTTGTCATAATATTTTATAATAGTTTACCATTAACCACTGTGTTTTTTAGTATGTGTGTGTGTGTAGAACTCACACACTAGTTCGCCCCTCTCCTGCACTCACAAAAAGATTGGTTATTTTGATTACTGTTAAAGTAATATACTAGGTAAACCTGGTATAGATCTGTAACATTAATCAGACTAACCAATCTTTTTGTGAGTGGGGGGAGTATATATAAGTTTTTATACGCTGTCGCATTAACCAGTTATTTTAGGGGGCTTGTTATAACTTTTTAGGATAATATAGTGTTAAACGTTTTAGGAGGAGTTTGGTATTAGTTTTTATGGTGCTTTGGTGTCAATAATTTTGTTTTAGTGTTGTTTTTGTTATTTTAGTAGAGAAACTCGATACAAATTTATATAATACTTAATACGCCATTTTTTGTTTGTTAAGGGATTTTATTTACTTCAAATCTTAGGATCTAGGTGTGGTATACTTATGATACCATCACTATTGCATAAATCTTAACGTTTCACTAAGAAATGATTTGTTTTTGATTTTGCTCACTGAAATTCTTTTTACCTTAAAAAAATCCTTTTCTATAACTTCAAAGTATGTATTCTGTTTATAAAACTCGCATCCTTATTATAGATGAGGATATATTCTTATTTTTAGGTTTTAGAATATCAAGCTAGTTCGATATACCTTTATAGTTACTTAGTAAAAGACGTTACTTGCGCATAATATTTATGTTTAAACTTTTGTTTACGAAAATGTGAGCAACAGTATTGAACATTGTTTGTTGTTAAGCGCGAAACTAAACAATTGCCCATCCGTACTGTACCCATCACGAGCGGTGGGAACGCTTTAAATATTTTAAGTATGTGTATAATTCATATGCCAAGTGAATGACCATAGATCGTATTGAAACGTTTTTAATGTGAGTGAATCTAGAAGAAAACTTTGAAATAACATACGACAAAGTTTGGTTAGCCAAACCTTACAGAACCTGCAAAATAAACGCGATTCATAACGTTTCTGACAGACAAATGCTATTTGTCTGTCCTCTGGGTTCGAGAGTAGGAAGATACATGTATATTTATGGATTTCTTTTCACCGTAAAATCGTGAATATCAGAGGAGAAAAAAATGTATTTTTTGATTTACCACTTCCGATACGTGAAAACCGGTAGTGATGTATATTTATATTTACAAAAGAAATATGTATTAATATTTATGAGACAAAGCAACCCTTATCTTGTGGTGTTTTTTTTTTTTACAAACCTACACCACAACTGTGGCTTTTCTAACTCTGGCCCTAACAATTTCAGGAGGAAACATTTATCTGAGTCCTACACCAAGTAGGTCCAGCTAAGCCAGGTGGTTAAGGCACTCGACTCCTAATCTGAGGACCGCGAGTTCGAATCCCCGTCACACCAAACATGCTCACCCTTTCAGCCTGAAGAGCATTATAATGTGACGATCAATCCCACTATTCGTTGGTAAAAGAACAGCCCAAAAGTTGGTGGTGGGTGGTGATGACTAGCTGCCTTCTGTCTAGTATTACACTGCTAAATTAGGGACGGCTAGCGCAGATAGCCCTCGTGTAGCTTTGCGCAAAATTAAAAAAACAACAACAAATTTGCACCAATTAGACCAAGGAGGTTTTTATATTTACTACAATGAAAAATGATATAACAATAACCTACCTCTCACAAGAAGTTCTTGTTTTTCTAACACACAGTCCTACATAACATGTACATGTATAGATATAGTTCTTCTGTAGCTTTGTTTGGTCGTACTGCTTAGAAAAATAAATTTATTTTACCCTTGACAGCTTCCATTTCCCGACTATTCAGATGTTGGGTGAAGATTTAGTAGCTGTACTAGACCACTTAAAGTGAGTAATAAAGACAAGATGGATTATATCAGTACTAGAATGTTTGCTATGCGTGTGTTAAGAATAAAGTATGAGTTAATATACCTAGATGATACCTATTGATTAGGTAGTTCATTTTTGTTGTCTCAGGAATGACTTTTTTTCGTTATATCATTTATTTCAAGTCATTTTCTCTGATTTAATTCTATTACATATAAATAAAAACCTATGAAATTTACGACTTGGAAGTTTAAATTAACCGATTCTTACTGTTAAAGGTGTATAGTTTAAAACTCAAAGTAGTTTTTATCCAAGTTTATAACGATTTAGTTTCATGATCCCTCAATAATATAAGGTCTACCCAACTGGACAAGGTGGATTATCATTTATTTACGTAATTAATGTTATCTAATTAAATACTAAAATATTATTCACCACGTGGTACAAGAGTTATTTATATGTTTAAAATCCGATCTGAATGTTTATATTTTATGTTTATTAATTAGGATAAAGTTTGTTGTCGGACTCGGTGAAGGTGCTGGTGCCAATATACTGGTGAGATTTGCGGTAAGTCTTTCTTTACTAGAACCCTGCAAGAAAACAATGAATACATTCTATTGGTTTTGTTATTAGGAAACATGAGTGAATATGAAAAAAAGATACATATTTCATATAATCCTTTTTGCCCAATAAATACAATGATACATTTTCCTCTAATAAACTGTATTCTAAACAAGGCTGGTATAGGTATTTTCATACCCATACCAGCCGTATTTAGAATACAGTTTACCTCAAATGGGTTTCTCGTCTAATAAACTGCTTATTAATCACCCAATGGCAAAGCGAAATATTTGCGGACATACGACGCTATAAACCGGATTTTGATACCATTGGTGGGTATAGAATAGACACCCTATTAATCAATTAATTATTTGTTTGTTTGTAGTTAAGGAGAAAGTTACACGAAGAGAAGCTATCTGTGCTTTGCCCACCACGGTTATCAAACCTGGGGTTCTAGAGTTGTTAGTCTGTAGACTTGCCGCTGTGCCATAGAAAGGAGACGCTTAATTATCGATAAATTAACCACAATCATTTTAAAGAACTCGAATTACAAAACTGAATGAAAGAACGATAATTGGTAAGTCTAGTAGTATTATAACACTAGAAATATTAACGATTCAAACTTTACAAGCAGCGGCGACTGGAAATTCTCGAAAAAGTAATCAGAGGATGAAATATAAAATCGAACATCATAATACATTGATGTATTTACAACTTCACTCGATTTATTTCAGGAGTATTTTAAATAAATATTATTAATGTTCATTATGTTATAAATTTATCTTAAAATACTTTAGTTCATCCAGAGAAACAAAAATTCCTTGTACATTATCCATAAACTCAAAACGAAATAAAACTCTCAAAAATAGAAAGAAAGAAAGAAGATAATACATTGAATGTACTCATTAGTCTTTCTATTGTTTGTTTACATTTTAATTGTTTACAGATTTTCAATACGCCATGTTGCATTTGTTTGGTTATTTGTCTTTTGGTATTATTTGGTTATCTGTACTCGGCCCACCTCGGGTTAGTAAATGTAAAGAGATTAGAATTGCTCTGTATGGCCAGGTGGTTAGAGCGCTTGACTCACAGTCTGAGGGTCAGGGGCTCGAATACCCGTCCCACTAAGTAAGTTCATTCCTTCAGCCGTGGGAGCGTTAAAGAGTAGCACAAGAGTTGGCGGTGGCTGGTGATGACTAGCTGTCTTACACTGCTAAATTAGGGACAGGTAGTGCAGATAACCCTTGTGTCGCTTTGCTGTAAGAAAACACACTGAACAAGGAACGTATGTCAAATTTTCTGTCTCCGCACAACAACATTCACTATCTAATGTCATGACGATACCTTTTAATACGAACCTGCGGTTATAACTTTATAATTCGAAACTAAAACCAAATTACTTACTATGTCCGGCTAAAGTAAGAGACTGTTCAAAAACATACTTTCCTTCTCTTCTCTGTTTGTTTGTTTGTTTGTTTTGGAATTTCGCACAAAGCTATTCGAGGGCTATCTGTGCTAGCCGTCCCTAAGTTAGCAGTGTAAGACTAGAGGGAAGGCAGCTAGTCATCACCACCCACCTCCAACTCTTGGGCTACTCTTTTACCAACGAAAAGTGGGATTGACCGTCACATTATAACGCCCCCACGGCTGGGAGGGCGAGCATGTTTGGCGCATCCTCGGGCGCGAACCCGCGACCCTCAGATTACGAAGCGCACGCCTTAACGCGCTTGGCCATGCCAGGCGCCTCTTCTCTGTTTTATTGTATTTTAGAATATATTTGAGAATTAATTAAATATTTTGGTAGTTTATTTTTCAACTTGTAATCTTGGATAATTTATGTCGATTTTAACCTTCATATTATAAACTTATTTTAAACTACATATATATTGCGTAAGGTAGAGTAATGTTACTATGAAACCAAGCATTAATTTTTGGGATTCATTGCAATATTAGCGGTAATTTTGTATGACTCATATTTTATTACGCCTCCCAGTGACTCAGCGGTATGTCTGCGGACTTACAACGCTAAAATATGACTTTCGATACCAGTGGTGGGCAGAGCACAGATAGCCCATTGTGTAGCTTTGTGCTTAATTCAAAACAACAACAACATATTTTATTAAAAACCCTGTAACCAAAGAACTCATGAACTCACAAGGAATCCGGTATGCAAGTAGTTAGAAAATAGAAAAACGTGCTTGAAAATGGAAGGGATCTATAGACTTCACCAATGTATCTCGGGTTTCTTGGCTTAACAACACTGGTATAATTAAATGCTCAAGTCTGACTTATGAAGTGCTTATTTTACAGAAAGGAAGAAAGACTAAAAGTGTTCCTTTCAGTGCTCGTAAATATTTTATAAAATGTAAATTATATACATTTTGAATTTCTGGTACTTGAGAAAAACAAATTGCAATATGTATGAGAAGTAACATATATATATTTTTTATAGATATACGAAATACTACTTTTGAATATTTGAATCTCAGCGTTGACCTTAATGACTCTTCAGTAAATCTGGCATTTTACAAAGTATTTAAACATACAAAATCAGTCTAAGTATGCAGGCAAATAACACATTATTCAGAGAAACATGATTACATTTTACAGTCCTCGTTTTACCATCAAAACTACCGTATTGCATAACTTATTTCAACTTTATGCATGCATTAGATAAGGAACTGAACTCGAGGCAATAAATGGTTACTTTTACAATATGTTATACGGTATTATTTCTAAATCCTTGTTCTGATAACTTTGATAGAATTGAGAAAAAAAAAAAGCAGAACGTCACGACCCGGCATGGCCAGGTGGTTAGGGCGCTCGACTCGTAAGCTGAGGGCCACGGGTTCGAATCCCCGTCGCACTAAACATGCTCGCCCTTTCAGCGGTGGGGGCGTTATAATGTTACGGTCAATCTCACTATTCGTTGGTAAAAGAGTAGTCCAAGAGTTGACGGTGGGTGGTGATGACTAGCTGCCTTCCTTCTAGTCTTACACTGCTAAATTAAGGACGATTAGCGCAGATAGCCCTCTAGTAGCTTTGCGCGAAATTCAAAACAAACAAACAAACACACAAAACATCATAGTTCTGAAGATGACTCGTTGATTCGTCGAAACATGTAGAGTGTATGAGATATAGTAACAGTCTCGTTAGGTTTATTTTAATGATTTTAATTTTGTGTAATAATTTATTGATATTTTGTTATACCTTTGAAACTGAAAACTGTCTTATTTTTAAAATTACGTATTAGATAATCGTTGTTTTAAAATGATCGTTAATTCAATGAAGATGAAAAAAAGTGTTAATAATTTATCATTAAACGTGAGCGTTAATAACGCGGTCATTAATAAACCAAATTTCGGTATAATTAAGTTACAAATTCTAGTAATTTTATTCGCTTCTGTTTCTATGAGTTTTAAGTAAACTAATATTGTATTATTTTTTTAATTAACTAAAATTTTTACGTAAATATTTCTCCGTAACATTTATAACTATATATTTTCTCAATCCAATCAAACAAAACTATTTTTATTTAACAGTCTCAAAATGTTTGGGCCCAGCATGGCCAGGTGATTAAGGCACTTGACTTGCAATGGGAGGGTCGCGGGTTCGAATCCCTATCGCACCTGACATGCTCGTTCTTTCAACCGTGGGGCCGTTATAATTTGACGGTCAATCCCGCTATTCGTTGGTAAAAGAGTAGCCCAAGAGTTGGCGGCAGGTGGTGATGACTTGCTGCCTTCTCTTTAGACTTGTACTGCTAAATTAGGGACGGCGAGCGCAGATAGTCCTCATGTAACTTCGCGCGAAATTCAAACCAAACCAAAACAAACCTACTCAGTTTACTTTATATTTTTGTTTACTTGATGCATAAAGAAATCGCTAGACAAAACAGTTTGAAACACCTAATACATTGATTGACTTGAATTAAGCACAAAATAAGCTACCAATGGGTTATCTGTGCTATGCCCACCACGGGTATCGAAACTCGGCTTCTAACAGTGCGAGTCCGCAGACAGGTAATACAGCCTCAGGGCGTTTATTTTTCCCACACATACACGGTTGTAAGTTAGTGTATCATACATAAAATTGTTTTAAATATTAGTTTCTGTAATTTTGTTTAGGCTTATTATAGAGTAAGTTACATTTTGGTTTAGTGTTTTTAAATACTTGTTTTGTTTATTTTTGAATTTCGCGAAAAGCTTCACGAGAACTATCTGCGCTAGCCGTCCATAATTTTGCAGTGCAAAACTAGAGGGAAGGCAGCTAGTCATCACCATTCGCCTCCAACCCTTGGGTCACTCTTTTACCAATAAATAGTGGGATTGACCGTAACATTATAACGCCCCATGGCTGAAAGGGCTAGCATGTTTGGTATGACGCTGATTCGAACCCGCAACCCTTAGGTCGAGCACCTTAACCACATAGTCACGCCAGGCCCATTATCTTGTAACCAAAATATTTTACAGCAAATTGTCTTAATATATAGCAAATACACGTTGTGTTTAATGCTTGTATTGTTGTTCCTTTATTTTCACTTCTGTAATTATACATTAGTTTAGTGTTAAGCACAAAGTTGCACAGTGGGCTAATTGTACTATGCCTACCACGGGTATCGAAACCTGACTTTTAGCATTATAAGCCTGCAGACGTACCATTAAACCAGTAGAGACAACAACATTTTGTTGTCAGCTTTTGAAAATACAGTGGTACCTTAGTTCTCGAACTTAATCCATTCGAGAAGTCTGTTCGAAAACCGAATCAATTTTTCCCATAAGAAATACTGTAATTTAAATTAATCCGTTACATACCTCCAAACATTATGCATTATGAAGCATTTTAAGTAAAAATATTGCTTATTTATACCTGTATAATAATACTTACATGCATAAAGTCAACCATAAACACAATAAAAAAACAATAAATGAAAATTTAACTGCACTTTACCTGTGCTGAGGAGAGCTGATGGCGTAAGTGAAAGGTGGTGAGGAACGTGGAGAGTAGAAGGGTTATTATTGTTTGAAAGGGGAGTCACCTTCATAATCCTTCTTTGACCTCATGGTGGCTTATTTAACCAAAATATTTAGAAACAAAACAAAAAGAAAAACGAGAACGTTCACAGCAGATTTTAGCGGGGATGTGGACTCAGCAACAGGTGTGGGTAAAATGTTTTGGGCAAGCTTGGCGTGGGCCGAAAATGGTCGAAGGGTCATTCGAATCATCAGTCGGGTTATTTCGGTGGTTCGGGCAATGACAGCTTGGTTCGGGAACCGAGTTTATGTTCGACAACCGAGACATTTTTTTCTCAAACAATATGTTGGAAAACCGAATTGTTTGAGTTGGGAGTCGTTCGAAAACCGAGGTACCACTGTATTATTAAATTATTTTTGCGAAAACTCGTGACGTTAGTATA
This sequence comes from Tachypleus tridentatus, assembly GCF_004210375.1. Lineage (NCBI taxonomy): Eukaryota > Metazoa > Arthropoda > Merostomata > Xiphosura > Limulidae > Tachypleus > Tachypleus tridentatus. The sequence continues at coordinate 72,578,115 of NC_134831.1, forward strand.
GTTGTCTTAAAAGTAAATCACAGTACACACTTCCCGCTAAAATCTGCTGTGAACGTTCTCGTTTTTCTTTTTGTTGTTTTTCTAAATATAATATTCTGATTAAATAAGCCACCATGCGGTCAAAGAAGGATAATGAAAGCAGCAAACCAAAAACAAAAGTTGTTAGAACCACAGTAGAAGTGAAAAAAGATCTCATAGCGAAGTAAGAGAGTGGTGTACTTGATATAAGTAATGATACATTTTTTTATATAATTATGTTTGTTTTTGTAATATCAATTTTGTAATTATGTAACTAATTGCTCACGATATCCTGTTCAACAGGATAAAAGTATCCGAAATGAAATTATTAGTGTACAAATAATCAACAAAGAACAGTGAGCTTAAAAGCATTGCCATAGGTTTCCAGCTGAAGACATTTTGTTTTTAATATGTAGCACTTAGAGTGAATAGAAAGAAGAATAATTTTTAACTTAGCTTTCTATCTTAGCTTTCTAAAAACGTCCGCCCAAAAATTTATAATAGTTTCTTTGTCTTTAACCTGAAATACAAATAATAAAAGATCAAATCTTTCCATTTTCTTCTGGAGAGTACAAGAGATTTTTAAATTAGAACTTTTTTATTTGCACATTCAGAAATTGTGCTTTCCTTTTCCTTTTCTTCTTTTCTGGTGAAGAGTTGAGAGAGAGTGTGCGTGTATGTTTTCTTATAGCATAGCCACATCGGGCTATCTGCTGAGCTCACTGAGGGGAATCGAACCCCTGATTTTAACGTTGTAAATCCGTAGACATACTGCTGTATTAGTGAGGGGGTCGAGTTGAGATGAGGAAAGCACACTAACCTTTCACCTCAAATTAATATTAGTGCAGCAGATCATTTAAAATGTTATAATATTATCCTCACCACTGGTTATCAGATACAATGAACATTAATAACATTAGTCATTGTAAACAGATTATTTTTTAGATATTATTATTTTTAATTAAAAAATCAAAATACCTATTTCGAATATCATATACTTACAAATCTTCGTGATGTCTTAAAAAATTAAAAATAACTCTGGTATTTTAATTATTTTAAATGTAAGAATATTTCAATGAAATGTAAGTAGAAATTAGTCCTAGAGAGCCCTGATGTGAAACTTTAGTTCCATGAAATTGCTTTGGCGCATCTTATAATTATTTTTTTCTTACTGCACACTTATGCAATGGACTATAAGCACTCTGTTCACCGCGAAGAATCGAACCCTGGATTTTAGTCTTGGAAGACATTTAATCTTACTGCTGATCCACTGGGAACATTGTATAGCACGTAAAACAACCGGACGTTACAGTTTAGCAAAGCGAATAATAAATACTTAGTTAAAATTATTTAATTAGTTTGTGATTAATCCACTTGACTTCTAAATTTACTTATAATTCTTTGTTTGTTTTTTAATTTCGCACAAAGCTACTCGAGGGCTATCTGTGCTAGCCGTCCCTAATTTAGCAGTGTAAGGCTAGAGGGAAGGCATCACCAACCACCTCCAACTCTTGGGCTACTCTTTTATCAACGAATAGTGGGATTGACCGTAACATTATAACGCCCCCACGCCCGAAAAGGCGAGGATGTTTGGTGCGACAGGGATGCGAACCCGCGACCCTCAGATTACGAGTCGCACGCCGTAACAGGCTTAACGGGCCAGTTTTGTTTTGTTTTTTACTTATAATGGGTAAATATGAAATTTCGCCTATTATTTTATTATCGAAAATATTTCAGTCAACTTTGGTGTCAGATTTCTAGTTGTATGTGTGTGTTTTTCTTATAGCAAAGCCACATGAGGCTACCTGCTGAGCCCATTGAGGGGAATCGAACCCCTGATTGTAGCATTGTAAATCCGGAGACTTACCGCTGTACGAGTGGGGGGTTGCTAGTTGTAACTCTAACAGTGTTCATAAAATGTAATAGTATGATCTTTAATTAGAATGGCCAGATGGTTAAGGTGCTCTATTCCTAATCTGAGGGTCGCGAGTTCGAATCCCCGTCGCACCAAACATGCTCGCCCTTTCAGCCGTGAGGACGTTATAATGTGATAGTCAATCCTACTGTTTGTCGGTAAAAAGAATAACCCAACAGTTGGCGGTGGGTAGTGCTGACTAGTTACATTCCATCTCGTCTTACTCTGCTGACAGTGGGACGGCTAGCGCAGACAGCCATCGTTTTGCTTTGCGCGAAATTCAAGACAAAGAAACAAATAGTGGGAGGGCGAGTGCGTACTATTAAATTATCATAAATAATAATAATGATAAATAATATTAATTTTTTCCTATACAGTATGTTTAAAACTTAGTCTGAGATATTAGAGATGCTACCTGGTGGTTCAATTCTGCTTTTTAGTCTTAATGACTAAAATTTGGGTTTTGATACCTGTGCTGAGCACAGAACAAACAATCTATTGTTTAACTTTGTACTTGACAGCACAGCAAAACGAGCTTCTTCAGACACACAAATGTAACTGGAAATCGCATAAACGAACATTAAGGTTTTAACACGTAACTAAGTTGAATGGACGGCAACTTCCTGCTGTAAAAACAAGCGTAGAGGAGGTTTCGTAAGTCTCCTGTCTTTTGTCTCTGTCTAAACAATCTATACGAATACTTAACTTAGTGCCTAAGGAAATTTAAATATTCAGATTCACGTCTGATTGTAACTGTTGCGAAACTTAAACTGTGAAACCCCAAGTTTAAGCGTCGGGAAATACTTTCTTAGTAAAGCTTAAAAATCATTTTATCTATTATAATTATGTATCAATGTCAAATAATCATTCATTCCTAATTAAAAAACACACGTTTCTCCACCTTTAACAGTTGGCTCACCCTGCGAGAGTATTGGGGCTGATCCTAATCCATTGTGTGTCTACAGGAGTTGGGATGATGGAATATTTCAAGGACAAGGTAAGGACAGAGTTAGGTGAAATGTTAAAGCAAAGCAAACTAATATGTGTAAGAAATACCTAAGAAGTTATCTGTAACTACGATAATAGCTTGCTAACAGGCATGTTAACATATATCTCTTATTATAATACTGTTTTTTTCTTTTGTCTTCAATATGCGCACGCATGGTACAATCTAAATGCGCATGCGCATGCGCACATTCCTTAATCGACTACAGGCCTAATGAATACAGATGAAACTAATATTAGTTCTTAGATCAATGGCTTGTAGATTCTGATATCTGCAATTGAACTTATTTTATATCATTCTAGATATAATGTATTGTTACAAAAAAAAGACACTAATTTGACCTCAAATGTTTTTCGTGTCTTTGCTAACACATCTTTGTTCTTCCTTTGGTCAGCTTAGAAAATTTCTACTTGCTTGTGAAGAAGTTGAATTAAACTGGTTTCTGATGTTGAAAAATTAATTATTCAATGATAATCACTTTATTTTATATTTTATCCAGTCGTTGCTGCTTTTATTTTATGTTATCTCCTTTCACGCAAATAGTTTTGAAAATAAAGGAAACGTGATTTTGAAAAATTCAAAATAATATTTTAAGGTCACATTTAGAAGCTTATAAAAAATGACATGAAACTCTTTATGACAAGATTAGAATAAATTAATCTGCGTGACTTTGGCCGTGATCAAGTAAACCAATCGGAATGGTGTGACGTCCTGAGTCCAAAACTGCTTTTTGTATCTCACGTCGGTCGAGAGATAACGGTTTGTTTTGAATTTCGCGCAAAGCTACATGAGGGCTATATGTAATGGCCGTCTCTAATTTTGTTGTGTGAGACTAGAGGGAAGGCGGATAGTCATCACCACTCACCGCCTACTGTTCGGTTACTCTTTTACCAACGAATAGTGGGATTAACAGTTTAATTTTAACGCCCCCCTGGCTGAAAGGACGCGCCTTTTAGTGTGACGGGGATTCGAACCCGCGACCTTAAGATTACAAGTCGATTGCCTTAACCAGCTGAACATGTGAGACTCGAGTGATGACGAAGATACGAACAAAAAGTTGTACTTGAAAATCTCAGAGCCGTTCTGCCGCGGCTAAAAAACCGTATCTCGGTTGAAAGTGAGAAAAATATTACAGTTTTTTAAATATTTTTTGCTAGATTCTGAACTGGAAACTACAGAGTGTGGGAATGAATCCTTCAGCTGAGCAATATCTTGTTCTACACAAGTTTGGAACGGTAAATTGTTTATTGTCCTTGTTTCTTTGTAGCTGTGGAACAGCCTGTGTTTGTTTTGTGTGATGTTAAAGAAGTACTGCTTTTTTTTAAAGCTTTTAACTAAATAAATGTATTAAACTGTGATAAAGAAAGGGAAAAAAGTTGAGAATCTGTTTTCCTTTCTTAAGTCGTAATGTGCTTTTTATATTATATATATATATATATACAACGATTTGCGTACACCCAATGATTAATGTCAGAGACGTTCCCTCTACTGATGTGTTTATAAGTAATAAAATGTTCAGAAATGCCCTGCCTTAAGTAAGTTTTTATTTCGATTCTTCCTTTGTTATTTGCTGAGTTAAAGGGCATCTGTTCCTATATTAGTGTACAGTTAAGGTATAAATAATGTTATATTTTACGCTCATTGCATTATGTTATACAATTTTCTTATCGTTTTTGTGCGACATATATATATATAAGTTTTGAAAATAAATTTTAAGTTTGAATTTAGTAGTACAAGAATCATGTACAAAAAACAACAACAACAAAACATTTCCATTTTAGAAACTACGTTGTCGTAAACTGTATATTACAGTATTCAGTCAAAATAGTAACTTTGTTTAAGTTGTATTAAAATATTTTCTTCTTTGCCGTAATTATTATATCCAAACATAATTAATAAAGTTTATGACTTTTTTTATTTACCCAAATGATCTGATCATTATTTAAGTTTGTAATTATTTGAATGTTTATTGAACCTAATAACATATATTTTGTTAGGTTCTTACTTGCATTATACAAACTTGAAAAGATATATATATATATAGAGAAAAACTATTTTTTAATGCGTAATAACATTGTTTGCATAACAGATTGTATGTATTAACTCAGTGTGTTTTGAATGTGTCTCCACTAACGTGTATTCGTTCCTCTTGTTTTCCTATCTATGTCTTGTGACGATCCTGTTGCTGTTCTGGTACTGCTGAGCTGCAGGAGGTAACCAAGAATGGAACATCTTATTATTTCTCGATGGAATGAAGGACACGGCGCCGCGCTGAACATACCATCTGAGTTCAATCAATTGATCTGCTATCTTTTTAACCCCGTTTTTATCATTACTCACTTCCTGAAGTTCTCTTGATAGGCTTTTCCTTCACACAGTTCACTAATCCAATACAAAATGTATTATCATTCAGGCCAAATACAATGTCTAACCTTAAAAGATTTTCGATAAATCTAAAAAAATTAGTGGCTGAATGTCTCGTGGCGCCTAAAGGATGTCTAGCTGTTACCATACCATCCCGTGTAGTCACGTCACGTGTCCTCCATTTCATCCGCTTGTTTCACGTGCCATCCTATTGTACTCATGCATCTATGTAGTGGTGAATGTAGCTCTGTCAGCATGGCGCCCATAACGAATGTTTAAAATAAATATTATCTCTTCCTTGTTGCATTTTCACAATCAAAATTATAACAATAATTAATATTGAATAATTTTATATCAATCCGAGGAAGTTTTGGGTGTTTTTGTTCTCACGTAAAGTAATAAAAAATACAACACAGACCTTTCCAGACTTAGAATAAATGGTGTTTTTTTATAAAAAAATATAAAATAGCCGAAAACGTGTGAAATTGCTAATTATCTACAATCTACGTCCAATCAAAATTTGGAATTTTTACGTATATTCATGAATTTTACGTTCAGTTTACGAAACGGAAACATTTCACATGAACTTTTTTTTGATTGAACTGTGAGATGATAATCAAATTTCCTGATGTCTTTTGCATGTCTTACACCTTTTTGAAAACACCTTCCATGTTTTCTATTGCATGTTAAAATTGCGTCGTTTCGTGGAAGAGGTCATGCAATATAAAAACGTTCTTTATAGTAGCAACTACCATATCGTCAGCATGGTAAATGTGGTAACTTGCACGACATTCAACACCGAACTTTTATGTCAGTGATTGACAGATCAGATGATTTGTTTTGTCTCAGCTGGAGTGACGCACTGTGTCGCTCTGAATGTTCTTGCCTTATTATGAGACACACACGCATCTCGCACCTTAAATGGCACAATACTCCAGTGCAGCACTATTTTACACCGGTTAGATTCGTAGCACGTAAACTAAACATCGATTTACAGACGTATTTCACAAGAGGAAGATATGAAATATATTTTTAGTTTTAATATACTTTCTAGTTCTGAGAGATGGATGCAAGATCTGAGAAACACAAATAAACTGAGATTAACTGAGATTAAAATCGCTTAGGGCAGTTGTCTCTTACAAATTCTGTTTAATATTTCTAATTGACGTAAAATTCAACAATCAAAACATTACATAACCAATATTGAAGGATAAGTACCTTTCGTGTTGCTTTTAAAATATCTTACTTTTATTTTCTAAACTGGTGCTATTTTACGTAAAACAAATACCTTGAGCCCAATATAATACTCCTATATAATTAGTGCAATGTTTTAGACGCTATTTTTACAGATTTAACTTGAAATATAATAATAAATACTTTAATTAAGAATGTTAGATATTGAACAATTCTAAATAAATAAAATTGGGTTTTTGTTGACTTTTCACAAGTCCTTAATTTTCAACGTTTTCTATGTTAGATATTGAACAATTCTAAATAAATAAAATTGGGTTTTTGTTGACTTTTCACAAGTCCTTAATTTTCAACGTTTTCTATGTTAGATATTGAACAATTCTAAATAAATAAAATTGGGTTTTTGCTGACTTTTCACAAGTCCTTAATTTTCAACGTTTTCTACGTTAGATATTGAACAATTCTAAATAAATAAAATTGGGTTTTTGTTGACTTTTCACAAGTCCTTAATTTTCAACGTTTTCTATGTTAGATATTGAACAATTCTAAATAAATAAAATTGGGCTTTTGTTGACTTTTCACAAAGTCCTTAATTATCAACATTTTCAAAACCTAACCTTGCTGTCTCATGTTTAACAGAGAAACATTTAATTAATACCCGTGTTGAATTTTGGAACAACAATCAAATTTTTGCCCTCTACCCAAAAACGTAAGTCTAGTGTATAAACGATTAAAATATTATTTATATATTGTATATTTCTCTGCGATCAGTTTTTGTAATTTTAACAGTTAACTGATTATTACGTTGGTAAATATGAGGGGGTGGGTAGAAGTTAAATATTTTGTAAGTTTGCTCTATCGAAGTATGGATGCTTTTCAGCAACTGGAAATGGTGGACAACAAAGAAAAGCTAATTCAGGACTACGTAGAAAACTTGAAAAAGAAAATAAACGCCCGCAACTTGAAGCGTTACGTTGAAGCCTACATGAAGTGAGTAACGATCTGATTCTTCACTGTGAAAATTATCTAGTGAATTGTATGTCGTTATTAGTTACCTAAATATTTAAATTGTACGAAATTAACGCGTTCACAATATTACGTTCACTTCAATCTAAACCCATCTTTAATTTTAAAACACCTAATAGCACCGATTAAAAATCACAACCTCGGTCGTTACTTGCAAAATTCCTACTCAAAGAATCTTCTTGTTAACAAGGCTGAGAAGTAAAACCAGTTTATGATACAGCATTATCGTAGATGATTGTATGTTTGTTGAATTTCGCGCAAAGCTACACGAGGGCTATCTGTGCTAGCCGTCCCTAATTTAGCAGTGTAAAACTAGAGGGAAGGCAGCTAGTCATCACTACCCACCGCCAACTCTTGGGCTACTCTTTTACCAACGAATAGTGGGATTGACCGTCACATTGTAACGCCTCCACGGCTGAAAGGGCGAGCATGTTTGGTGCAACGGGGATTCGAACCCGCGATCCTCAGATTACGAGTCGAACGCTTAACCCACCTGGCCATACCGGGCCAAATCATAGATGATAAAATATAATTAGTTTAATGGATATTATATTATAAGATTTACTAGCTTAAAAATAAATTTGGTAAATGTTAAAAACACAATAAACAGGATGTGTGCAATTTTAGAAAAAAACCAAAACTTCTTGTTCGAGGGATAAAATCTGTCTGCTTGTTCACTGCCTTTTACCTAGGATTTGAATTTCGCACAAAGCTACACGAGGGCTATCTGCGCTAGCCGTCCCTAATTTAGCAGTGTAAGACTAGAGGGAAGGCAGCTAATCATCACCGCCCACCGCCATTTCTTGGGATACTTTTTTACAAAGGAATAGTGGGATTGACCGTCACATTATAACGCTCCCACGGCTAAAAGGGCGATCATTTTTTGATGTGACTGGGATTCGAAACCACGATCCTCAGATTACGAGTTGAGTGCCCTGATTATCCGGGCTTTTATTACACTGTGAATAATACCTGAAACTCATGCAGTTTGTTTTATAGAAGTGTGAAGTTAAAAAATGAAAACATAATAAACAATGAAGATAATCTCGCATTCATATAGGACTAAATAATATTAGAAATAACATTTGGAAAAGATGTTCTTAATTATCACAGTAAATTAATGAATAATAATAAATTAATGAATAATAATACACTTTTAATGAAATCTTAATTTAGTGACAATGTACTTGATGACATCTCAAACTTTTTCGCATGGCACATGAAAAAATATGTAATCTGTATTTTATGTTGTTTTTTTCACGTTTATATATTTGCTCAGCATGGTGTGGAGATTAGGGTGTTCTAAGGGTCGCGGGTTCGAATTACCATCCCACCAAATATGCTCGCTCTCTCAGCTGTAGAGACGTTATAATGTAAAGATGAATCTCACCATTTGTTGGTAAAAGAGTAGCCCAAGAATTGGCGGTGGGTGATGATGACTAGTTGCCTTCTCTTAGCGCTATACTGCTAAATTGGAGACGGCTACTGCAGATACACCTCGCATAGCTATACGCGAAATTCGTAACAAACATTTTGAGGTTTTCCCTCTTTGTGATTTATTTCTTATAATAGTACATTCGCTTTCTCCAGGACACTTCAGTGAACAAAGAAAGAATCAGATGTGTATATACAACAGTCATGAGGGTTATGAATCAAAGAGGAATTATCCTCTCATTAACCTCCACCACCTCGCACAGTTGTGAACCTAAAGTGTTTTGGTCATAATAAAAGTAATGTTATCTGATTGGGCTACATGTTGTTGTTATTTATTTCTTTCTTGCTTTTAAAATTTGTCAGGTAAAACTGTAATAATAAAATTTGTCAGGTAAAACTGTAATAATAAAATTTGTATTGCAGAACATGTATACATTATTTTAATATTGTTTAAATTTTCCTCAGGTTACTCTGAGACTGGGCCGGGAAACGGCCAGGTGGTTAAGGCGCTCGACTCGTAGTCTGAGAGTCAGGGGTTTGAATTCCCGTCACACTAAAACATGCTTACCCTTTCAGCTGTGGGGGCGTTGTAATGTCACGATCAATCCCACTGTTAGTTGGTAAAAGAGTAACCTAAGAGTTGGCGGTGGGTGGTGATGACTAGCTCCCTTCCCTCTAGCCTGACACTGCTAAATTAGGGACGGCTAGCGCAGATAGCCCTCTTGTAGCTTTGCGCGAAATGAAAAACAAACAAACACTTTACGATCATATAGTTGGCATTACTCAATAAAAGATAGTACAGGGTGTCCGAAAAGTCTGGAAAAATAGAAACTTCGACGAATTTTACAGACTGTCTTCCACATGACGTCCATGCAATTCGAAACAACTTTGGATTAACAGCGGGATTAACCTGACTTTCTCGTGCTTTGACGGCGCCATAATCAGTCACGTAACAGAAATTATCCTAAGCTGAAAAATGACCTGAGATTCCGTTTTCGGGGACCGTATCTATTATTACAGTAAGAGTTTCTCTTCTTTCATGTAAAAAAAGAAATACCGAAAATTTGATTGCAGTGTTACAAAATTAACTTTTAGAAAAACCTAACGTGTATCATACCACCATCGTACAAATAAACCGTTACAGCAACTAGCACGTAGAAAATAAACAGTATTGTAACACAATAATCTTGTGATATTTTAATAGATATTCTAGTTTTATCCTTATTCAACCCCTAACGGTTCCAAACGTTGTAAGATAACGTTATTATTATCAGTTACTCTATACTGACTCAAATTTAAGCTCGATTCGTAATCTGAGGGTCGTGAGTTCGAATTCTCTTCACACTAAAACGTGCTCGCCCTTTCAGCTGTTGGGGCATTATAATGTGATGGTCAATCTCACTATTCGTTGGTAAAAGAGTAGCCCAAGAGTTGGCGGTGGGTGGTGATGACTAGCTGTCTTCCCTCTAGTCTTACACTACTAAATTAGGGACGGCTAACGCAGATAGCCCTCGAGTAGCTTTGTACGAAATTCAAAACAAACTCTTTAACTCTAATGTTAACGCACATATAAAATGATAAACATAGACTATAATTACCAATTATTCCTCCCCCAGTGAACTGGTTCATCTGTAGTCTGCATTTGTGTTCGAACATTTAAAATGAACAGAAGAGGTGATTATTTACAACTTTTGAAAATAAACTCGATCAAGTGCTATTGGCAAAAAAACTCCAGTATTTACTTTCACAAACCGGAAAAGAAATAATAAAGATATAAAGTCGTTTTTGATTGGAGAATCTATATAGGGAATGCATTAAACAGCCAATAAAGGAACTTGTAACATCAAAGAATGATTTTAAAACAGAAAGCAGAGTTTATATCGTTCGTCTCAGTCAGGTGCTTACGATCCAATCCAGAATAATAAATTAACACATAAATAAATGGTTCTGAATTAAAATGATTAGAATTCTTGCAGAGCAAATTTTCGAAGCTTAATTACAGTTATTTCTTTAAATTCATGAATACTTCTATTCTACCAGGTTTCGAAACACTTTGAAAACGAAAACAAGCTTAAATTAGTTCAGTGTTTGAAATAAATGTTAGCACAAACTTAAAAATTGCTCAACTGGTGGTTAAAGTCGTAAAAACTGGAAGTATTTTCAACTAAGTTTCTCATCCAGTGTTGTTGTTTTGAATTAAGCACAAAACTATATAATGGTCTATCTGTGCTCTGCCCACCGCAGGTATCGAAACCCAAATTTTAGCGTTATAAATCCACAGACATACCGCTGAGTTACTGGGGGGCTAATCTAGTATCAAAATAGTAAAATAATGGCATTAAGATTTTTTTTTCCATTTATTAACTATAAAAATAAGTGAGAAGTAAGTGATAATACTTATTTTTAAAACATTTAGGTAGTTTTTATACAATAGGATGTGTTGATATAGTACTGATAACGATGGTTATTTTGTTTCTTCTAAAGTAAGGCCCCCCGCTAATACAGCGGTATGTCTCCGGATTTACAGCGCTAAAATCAGGGGTTCGATTCCCCTCGGTGGATTGAGCAGAGAGCCCGGTGTGGCTTTGCTATAAGAAAAACACACACGCACTTCTAAAGTAAGATGCACGAATTATCCAAAATTATCTAATTTGTATTTTTCTGTAAACAGTAATATTTGTATTACTGTCTGATGATTATTACTGGCTGAAATACTTGTTTCTTTGAAGTTAAGCACAAAGCTACACACAGCGCTATCTGTGCTTTGCCCACCACGGATGTCGAAAACCTAATTACATATTTAAAAACGGCTGGTATGGGTATAGAAAGCATTAGTAGAGGAGCGAATACCTTTTCTTTCTTTGTGAACCTGACGATGACCGAAGAAGGTCGAAACGTTGTTCGCTCCTCTACCAGTTCTTTCTCTACCCACACCAGCCGTTTTTAAATATATAATTTTCTCTACAAGTGGGTTTTTTTTCGTCATTACGGATTATTCAAACTCCATTTCTAGCGCTGTAAGTCTGCAAACATACTTCTGTGTCACTGGAGGTGGTGGTCTTAAAAACAGCAACCATTATGATATGCAGCGATACGTTTATGAGCATACTTCGATAAAATTAGGGGTTCGATTCTCGCAGTATACACAATAGATACTTCAATGCACTCCAATATAAACAAACAAATATTTCGTACTTATTTTTGTGCAAATTTATAAATTATGCACTTATTTATACAAACCTCTTCTGTGGCATAGCCGTACGTCTCTAGATTTAAAATGCTAAGAATCGGGTTTCGATATCCGTGGTTAGCATTGCTTTATACTTAACTGCAAACAAACTAAAATATTTATACAAATTTTACTCAATTTTATAGTATTTGTTTATTCAGATTGGTGGCTTTAATACTACTATAAAAATAAAGTTTATTACAGCAGTAAAAAATGGCTGATACGCGTGCACGAGTTGAACCAATATTAACACGTTTGAAAATATAAATAAGTTCATCACTCCTTTTCTGTGCTACAATAAAGTTTCAGTATAGCAAGAATTAAAACGTCTGATTTGACTTTGAAGATTATAAAGACGAATTAGAAATACAATTCACCAGAAAGGTTTTCCTAGCCAAAATAATTGAATAATTAGTAAATGAAGACGAAGATAGAATGGAAAAAGGTCACGTGTAATGTATTCTTTCCTGCAAAATGTCGAGAAATCCCATTATGCTATGTTATTTTGAATTTCGCGCAAAGCTACTCAAGGGCTATCTACGCTAGTCATCCCTAATTTAGCAGTGTAAGACTAGAGGGAAGGCAGCTAGTCATCACTACCCACCGCCAACTTTTGGGCTACTCTTTTACCAACGAATAGTGGGATTGACCGTCACATTATAACGCCCCCACGGCTGAAAGGGCGAGCATGTTTGGTGCGACCGGGATTGGAACCCGTGACCCTCGGATTACGACTCGAACGCCTTAACCTACCTGGCCATGCCGGGCCCATCCCATTATGACAAGCCTTTTTGACATACTTTCTAGAAGGCCACAGTCCTGGATTGATATTTATCACTGTGGCCTAAAAAATAACACTGTTGGGAACGAAAATAATTGTTGTAAATAAATAGGTGTTGTTTTTTGTTGTTTTTTTAAGCCAATGTTTATCTATCAGGGTTATCCTGTTACCCTATAAGGCCAAGGTATTCCGACTCTTATTTTGTGTCAGAGATAATACTGGCTGAGAGTATTATGTGATAGGTGGTGCTTTTTTACTGGTCTAGCCTTATTTCTACAATAAAATAACAACTTATATTATGTGTGTATGTGGGGAGGGGGAGTTGAAAGGATGGAAAGATTAGAATACTTTGACAATAAAGAACCAGTTTTAAACCCTTACTGTGTGCGTTGCAAAGTTATAGTATAATCCACAGCTATTGTTAGGTATAGGTTATCACCTATCTGATGACCACTTTACCATGGCCGTAATAAACACCATACTTGTGTAACGTACAGTTGTCTCTCCAGGTATCGATGGTTTCAGGTATTAAGTTATGTATACATTTCATTCGTTAATGTTCGCGTGTTCGGGAGTCATTATATCAAAGTTTATTATTTAACTGTTATATACTTCTGCTTAGTTTATATGCAGTAAAGACACATTTTCTTTATTTGTAATTATTAAAATATATTAATTTATTTAAAAATTATAAATCGTCAATACTAGCGACGGAACAGGTAGGGAGGTTATGTTGATTTGTTTATACAGTACGTTATACAGCGTTTCTTACTTTGCTGCGTGATTCCTATAATCAGTGTCATTAGACCAACTGTGGTTCTGCAGAAGCTAATATCAGGCCTTACTAAAACGAGAAACAGTAGATACATCAAGAAAATTATATTGTGCTCGTTGTTATCAAAGAACAAAAAAAAAATCCTTCCCAGTTGAGAGATATTGTTTACGCGTTCTGTATTTTACAACTTTTATGTGTATTTTACAACTATTATAATTTCATTCGAAAGTTTATTATAATTGTAAGAAAAGAAACAATATTTTTTAAAAAAGGAAATATGAAGTGTTATAAAGTACAATGATTTTATATAATAATGTATTTAAACGTTTGATTTCCCGATTTTCATTAATTGCTGTTATTATGTGTGTATATATATATATATATATATTATATAAAACATTAATTTGCTTTACAGCCGGAAAGACATATCTATTGCCATTGAAAACAACCTTAAGTAAGTATTTATTCGTTTTATGGTCGGTTACAAAGATTCTTAAAATAACTTCGGGTCTACATCCATATCTTAAACTAAAAATTATTTTGATATAATAAATAATAATAATAATAAATAATAATAATAATAATAAATAATATAAAATTATATATTCAAACATCTAAGCCCGCCCCCTACATTCCGACACTCAGTTACACAACCCCTTTCAAACATGTGGTCAGCTTCCGGTCAGTTACCTCTCTCTTTCTTTGTGAACCTGACGATGACCGAAGAAGGTCGAAACGTTGTTCGCTCTTCTATGTAAAATATTTTCTCAAACGAGCCGTTTATATATATATATTTCTCTACAAGTGGGTTTTCTCGACATCACTGATTTTGATATATTCTCGTAGTGTGAAATTACGTTTTGAAACGCTAGTCATGTTTTTGTTTGTTTGTTTTGGAATTTCGCACAAAGCTACTCGAGGGCTATCTGTGCTAGCCGTCCCTAATTTAGCAGTGTAAGACTAGAGGGAAGGCAGCTAGTCATCACCACCCACCGCCATCTCTTGGGCTACTCTTTTACCAACGAATAGTGGGATTGACCGTCACATTATACACCCCCACGGCTGGGAGGGCGAGCATGTTTAGCGCGACGCGGGCGCGAACCCGCGACCCTGGGATTACGAGTCGCACGCTAGTCATGTACGAGGTCTGTTCAAAAAATACGCGGACTGTTTGAATTGCGCGGCTCCAGGGGAATCCGCTTGGTGTCGCTAGGTACGCACAGATCAGCTGATTGCGACGCCATTTCCTGATTACAGATATCTTCATTTGTGTATTAGCTACGCGGTTTTAAGTGAAATGCGATTTTTTCGTTTGGCGGATTTCAGAATGAATGACCTGAAGGAGCAACGACTTGCTGTGAAATTTTGTGTTAAACTTGGAAAATCTGCGACTGAAACTTTTGCTATGCTTAACACGGCTTACGGTTATGTTGCTATGAAGCGTACGTCATGTTTCAAGTGGCATGAACGTTTTAAGGATGGTCGACAGTCCATTGAAGATGATGAGCGTCCTGGACGTCCTTCCACGTCAATTGACGATCCACACGTCGACAAAATCAACACCCTGGTGCGGGAAAATCGACGTCTGACTGTCAGGGAGCTTGCTGAAGAGTGTGGGATATCAGTTGGATCTTGTTACGAGACTTTGACCGAAAAAATTGAAGATGCACCGCGTTGCTGCGAAATTCAGCCCTCAGAACTCGTGAGTTTTTGGCCAAACACTCGATCACTGTTCTTTCCCCCCACCCCTACTCACCTGACCTTGCTCCTTGCGATTTGTTCTTGTTCCCCAAACTCAAAAGACCCTTGAAAGGAAGATGATTTGAGACGATTCCCGAGATTAAGGCAAATGCGACGAAGGAGCTGGAGGACATTACAAAAGAAGCGTACCAGGACTGTTTCAACAAGTGGAAACACCGTTGGGAAAAGTGTGTGCGTTGGGGAGGAGAGTACTTTGAAGGGGTCCCAGACCTGTAACTTCTAAATATAGTACATTTTGTTTTATGACGTTAGTCCGCGTATTTTTTGAACAGCCCTCGTAAAAGGTAAACAAAAAAACGACAACAGCGCTACTCTGCGGTATGGAATTTAAACTCCTTCTGACGGGTGATGATAACTTGAGATTTTATTTTCCCATTACTTTAAAATGTTGTATCAAAACGCAGAATCGATCGATTTAAAGAGAACGATTTTCATATCCTTGTCTGCACTCGGAACGACAGTTAAGTGATTAATAGCGCAAGAAAAGCGCTAACTGAAATCGAATACACATGTAAAGTTAAATAATGTTTTCCATTTCAGACTACAGAAGCCCAAAAGGCTGTAATTTCTAAAAGTTACAAGTAAATTTCTGCATAGATAAAAATTGCTTTTCAGTTTTTAAAAATGTAAAAGCTAAAACATAGTTTCTAAACATATGTATTAGAACTAATGTAGATAGTGACATAGCTCGAAAAGTCAGGGCCATCGTCTGTCAAATTTTAGAACTAAAACTTTTTGTTTCTACGCCTACACACTTTAATTTTAAAAATGAAAAACGTTGTAGACAAATACGTTGCCCTTCAGGAAAATATTGCAGTTTTAGGGCTTGAGTTTCTACAAACTTATATAGCTATAATGACAAATTTCATCACACTTTTATAAATATGAAAACCCCTTTCAAAAATAATTTAGTTTTGGAGTGTATTAATGAATATTCTTACTCAGATTACGCTAGTTTTAAGAAATTTCAATTTAACGTTTAAATATTTTTTTACAGTTTACAGTAAAACTTATTATTTTAACATTCTACAGTGAAATCTCGTATGCATGAACCGTTTAGTAAGACATAACATGGCATGGCCAGGTGGTTAAAGTACTTGACTCGTAATATAAAGGTCGCGGGTTCAAATCCCTGTTACACTAAACTTGCTCGCCCATTCAACCCTAGAGGCGTTATAAAGTGACGGTTAATCCTACTATTAGTTGGTAAAAGAGTAACCCAAGAGTTGGCGGTGGGTGGTGATGAATAGCTGCCTTCCTTCTAGTCTTACACTCGTGTAGCTTTGCGCGAAATTCAAAAAATAAACAAGACATAATAATAGTGTATTTGTTCTAATTATTTTGCAACATAAACTATACTGCAATTATTTATAAAGTCAAATGAATTGCATAATTTACAAGGTCTTGATTCAACAACACAACATGTTTTTTTTTAAGAACAAACTGCTGTTTGTCACGAAGTTTAAAACGCTCAAACATTTTGTTTTGGTTGAAGTTCACTGTTCTCATTGCAGATCTATGGACGTGATGCTCGTGACAGGAACAAAATCAGCCCACGTGCAAGCCGTCCACACCATGCTTGCACACATGAATAAACAGAAAACAACTTTTATGAAGTTCGATCGCGTCGGTGATGTAGTTCAGGAAGCTGTAAGTACTGGAACATTACTGTCGTTTAAGAGGCATGTTCTTATTATTTATATTTCATAGATTCAAATGCCTTCATTAAAGAACAAACTTCATTAAGTTATAAACGAAGTAGGTATTAACGTTTTGTTCTGTCATGTTGAATCTTTTCATTTGCAAATTTTCTGTTGCTTATACTTGAAATGAAACTACATCATATGTGGAATTCGATGAAATACTAATACAGTAGAATAATAAATGAATAAATAATTTCTGTTGCTGACTATCATTTCGTTTAATATTTTAAAAGAACTATTTTGTTGAGATTTGAACGTTAGAGAAAAAAATTATACATCTGTTCATGTTTTAAAAAGCTGTTGATGTTTAAAGAAGTGTTTTTGTTGTGTGTTTTTTTTTTTTTTTTTCTATACTGGGTTTTCTATTGACTGTAGAATTCATTTTAACACGTTTCTTACAGCCTGAAAAGTTAGCCCAAAACCTATTGTTGTTCGTCAAAGGTCTGGGACTGTGTATGTATATTTATAACTTTTCTAGAAAATATAAAATTTAGAGTATTTAGGAAAGACAGACTTATTGCCCTAAAATTGAATATTGTACATAAATTTGACATTGACTGGTTTTGTACTGATCACCGTAAGGAATAACAGCTTAGACTAAACATGTGTTCATGACTTGGAGAGAGAGAGAAATTACACTAAGAATTCTTTTCCCATTAAGAAAAAATAACCTAAGACAGATTAATTTTGACACAAAAAAATATAGCAGCAGTATGGCCGGGTGATTAAGGCACTTAACTCGTAATCTGAGGGTACCGAGTGCGAATCCACGTCACATCAAACATGCTCGCCTTTTCACACGTATGATGTTATAATGTAACAGTCAATCTCACTTTACTTCATTAAAAGAGTTGCCCAACAGTTGGCGGTGGGTGGTGATGGCTAGCTGTCTTCCCTCTATATTTACACTCATGGAACTATGCGTGAAATTTAAAACACACCACAAAAATATAAAGTATGCCACGGTGTTATTTAAGGATTTTCATATAAATGGTTCGAATCGAATCTCAGATATAAAGCAGTATTATGTTCACATTAATTTCAACTTATTTTACGTTCATGCTTCAACGTAATGCCTCAGTCTGTTGCACCTCAGCTAATGTAATTTTATCACACTCAGCTAATGTAATTTTATCAGTACAGACTTACAGAATGAGTTTTGTTTGTTTGTTTTGCAATTTCGCACAAAGCTACTCGAGGACTATCTGTGCTAGCCGTCCCTAATTTAGCAGTGTAAGACTAGAGGGAAGGCAGCTAGTCATCACCATCCACCGCCAACTCTTGGGCTACTCTTTTACCAACGAATAGTGGGATTGACCGTCACATTATAACTCCCCCACGACTGAAAGGGCGAGCATGTTTGGCGTGACCGGGATGCGAACCCGCGACCCTCAGATTACGAGTCGGACGCCTTAACACGCTTGACCATGCTGGGCCCTTACAGAATGAGAGAGGCTTGAATCAAATAAAATAAGATACTGTTTTAAGGCCCCGGCATGGCCAGGTGGTTAAGGCCCTTGACCCGTAATTCGAACCCGCAATCCTCGGACAGACAACACTCGTGTAGCTTTGCGGGAAATTAAAAAACAAACAAACATTGTTTTCAATTGTCGTTTGCTGACCTCTTCCCGGTGACTTAGCAGCAAGTCTGACGGCTTGTAACGCTGAAACGCGAGATACCCACGGCGTTTACTGCAAATAAAGCAGTGTAACTTTGTGATTAATGACAAAGCAAACAAACAAAAACAAAATTCAGTTGCTTCAAATAAATGATGCATTAAACAAAACACGTGATTAAGAACGTTTTACTGAGATCTTGCTTCACTCACACAAAACAAAGTTTGGCCGCTACTATAATTGTCTGCTAGTATTAGAGCAAAGCCACACTCGGGGAGTCGAACCCTGGATCTTGGTCTTGTATGTTCGTAAACTTGGCGATGCCCTATCGGAACAATATTTCAGTACGAGAGTTGTTGATCGTTGTTTTTAGCGGTATTAGTACACAAACATGCCGCTGTGTGGGGAAGGCATTAGTACGAGAGAAAATAATAACAAAAGATTCTAACATTACGCTAGTGAATTTAAAATGAACATTTTGCATCTTATCATTACACTTATAAAAGCTTTGTTACTTTTCGATGCGAAACGTTTCTATTTGAATGATTTCTACTTCTCGAACTTATTATGTAAAACCAACAGCAACGAACAACAGCCAAAGTTGTATTTTTAATACATTTTTGTTTCTATGAGTATTAGGTTTCGTTTAGCGTACAAATGAATGGAGAATGTAATTTACTGGAATACAGTCCAAGTTTTAAAGTATAAAAACTACACGCTGTTTAATTTGTATCTTTAAATATTGCTTTTAAGCATCATAGTTTTAATGTTACGTTAAAGAGATTAATTAGTTTACGTTTGATTTCTAAAACAGCAGTTCTTGTTTTACAAAGTGTAAAAACTACAGTAATTACTTGCAGTAAAAACGAACAATCATGTTGTATACTGCTGTAATGTAAAAATTAATACACAGAAATAAATAACGCATACTGTTCAATGTACTAAATGATATTTCAGTATTTAGAGAAGATTTAACAGTTTCAAGCGAAATTAGGCAAGATAAGTAAATGTATGTGGAGTTTTAAAAGATCCTAAGACACCAGGTTTCGCCTAAGCCCAGAGAAGTATATAAATGTATGGTATTTTATAGGTAATACCACTGTTTGATAGAAAGTGTAACTAACATGTTCCTCTCCTAGTTATGATCGATTTTTGTGCAGTTGTAGAGAACATTTTTAGCGCCATCTGTTATTCGTTTTTACGATTATGTATTGAAAAAAAACAGACTTTTCACGTTCGATGGTAGGATCGTCAGGTAAAATTTTGCAAAGAAGATTTATTTGTGAAAGATATTTTTTTGCAAGGCCTTTAAATGAAAGATCGAGTAGATATTTTTATCTTTATAATGTGTTTTTAAATATTTGTTTTATGTGTGCAATATTATATATGACATGGATTTATTTTATGAGTGGCTTGAAAATAAAACACGTACCTTTCTCCCCCCTTTAAGTGACATCAGTAACTTTACCTGGGGTTGATCGACAGAGAAACCTTCCTCCAGTGGAGCACAAGACGCTGGGAGCAGTTGGTCGGAGGCGAACACTGTCTATGGAAGACTATGACATGCCTCGCCCCAGAAGAACATCTCTCACCATTACTTCTCTTGTGGAAAAGTGAAAAGTTTGATTTATCAATCTTAAAGGCACTACACTGTTATGGTTTATTGTGACTGGTGCCGTCTAATGAACTCTTAGTAACATCTAATATTTACTTATCGTAAAATAAAGAACTCAACCAAAGTATTATCAAATTAGCTAACACTTTGAATTTTTCTTTTTCACTGAAAAAGTCCTAACTGAATGTGTAATTATCTTCAATATTTCATAGATGGCGCCTATCGTGATTTACGAAAGATTATAAGGCTTTAGTGCTGTTGCAAAGACGCCTACCTCTTAGTCTATGAAGGGGTGGATTAGATTCCATTGGAATATATAAAAATCTGTAATTTAATGGTTGCATTGCTACTCAGATATCAGTATTTCCGTTTCTACGAACTTTTGAACAAGTATTCAAATAGATAAAATAATATTTTATATTATGAAGTTGATCGTTCATATAAAAATAATAATAAGTGTCAGTAATGGCTTTTCCTGTAACTGTTAGAATATTTTCTTTACGTATTCACAACTGATGATTAACCTCTCCTTATTTCAAGCATAGAGTAGTAATTGATCAAACAAGGTTTACATTTGCGTTAAATTTCCAAACGTATAAATAATGTCAAATAAATATTCGGATAAAATAACTTTACAGACGTTGTTTTTAACCTATCCCTTTTAGTTTTTTTAAAAATTGAAATAAAATGTCGGATGCTGTACATGTGCAATATGAAATATTAAAACTAATTATTCAACACATCTGTCACACTAAGAATTATTTAGATTGATTGGAAAGATTCAGCATAGGTCGTTTATCATATAATTTTGATCAGCCCTTCGTACGTAACTTTCCTCTGCGGTTCAACGTTTCACTTGGTTGTTCCGAAAGTCTCAGAATTTACTATATTTATTCTCGTTTATTAACAAGCGTTTTATTCAACTTGTTTAAACGTATACGTGTATAATTAACAAAATGTTACCTATAAAACGCTTAAGTTCCTAGGTGTAACTTTGATTTTTAATTTGTACTATGTTTTTGGTTGTTCTCAATTTACTCGAAATAGGAAACTCCACATTCGAGTGAGTGAAAACATACGTATGCATACAAAATATATATATTATGTTGGTCAGGCTTAGTAGCACTTGAACACAATTACAATACTCACTCAGAAAAGAAGTTTCCCAGAGTTCAATGCTTATTTATTAAACCAATCCTAGCACAGCTCAGATAGCTATCGTGTAGCTTTGCGCGAAATTAAACAAAGTAAACCTAGCAACAGAACCAAGCATACAATTTTAGCAAATCAACAGCAGTATGACGATATTTGTTCTACCAGAATATGCTATTAAAAAGTTCGAAATAAAACTATGTCAATATTTACTACAATAAATTGGGTCGATGCTGGTTCTTTGTGACCCTAAAACAAATCTGACCGGAAGTTAATGTTAATACGACTGCGTCCCACAGACTTCGTAGGTCTTATAACGTGACAGAACTCGCTTTCTGTCTCGGTGAAAATTTTATAATTGTTCAAAGTCTACTGTTCTATTAAATAGTTGTTGTTGTGTTTTGCTGTAAATATCACCTACATAACTGTAGAAATTATTCACGTTAACGTAGGAAACGTTGAATAACTTTTTCTTAGAAATTTTGCTTCTCTGTATATTAACACAAACTGATATATTACGAAATAAGACAAGCATATATACTGTTAATTTGTATATGTAGGCATGTTCTAATTCATCTGAATTACACACAAATTTCGAAACGTTTAATTAGTATTAGTTGAATTTTTTGTAGCTTTATTTTATAAGTTTCACACCTTTCTAATTGTAATTGTTAATTATTGTTCATTTAGAAATATTTATTACAGCTTTATATATTATTTACACGTATTTCTATCGAACATTTTATAGGTTTACCGATTATTAATAATGGTGGTCTATAATATTTTATACAGTTTCCTACTTCTGCTTAACTCTTTTTGCATATGTAAGCATAAATACTTCATTCACATCCTGGTCACACACTCATTCCTTAATATTTCACTTTATATCTATCAGTTAATACATGTTGTATTCTATGTGCTAATTTTAGATCTCATCATTTGAACATAACCCCTCGCCACCTCAAAAATTATTTGCTTGTCAGTTTAAGTATGAGCCTTTGTAAATTATTTTTGACATGCGAGAGTTTTTCATACACACGAGTAATTATTCTTAAGCCTAATTCGTTTCTTTTTTACGCTCTTTTCATTCATCACAAATTCTCAATGTAAACTTCAGCTTTCCAGTTCAAAACATTAAAAGTGCTACAGTTTTATTTACTAGGTTATTACAGCCTAGTTACATTACATTTTTCTACAGACAAAATATTGTTCTTAAATTAAAAAAAATCAAAGTAAACTCCTAAATGTTCAGCAAAACGTTAGTACTTTATACTTTCATAAAATATTTCTATCTATAAAACTATCAAAATATTAAGAAAAACGAAAGAAGACAGACATACAAAATGGCCTGGCATACTGTACAACGATGTTCATTCGTTTTTATTAATTTAAAGCGCTATTTCTATTACTACCATAGTTTTGTTTACTGATACTGTAGAATATACACTTTAATCGTGCGTGTTGGTAACAGGCTCTACTGACACAAATCTCCAGTAATGCCAACAACACCACCTATGTTTTATACTTACTCTTTTGCAGAATTTTTAAACTGTTACATAATAATATGTCACAGCGTAAATTTCTTTACGTCGCTGTTACAGATTTTATTGGCGTATTTACACTTTCAGTATAATCGTCTAGCTGAATATAAAAATATATACATTAATTTTATATTTAAGGTGGAAAGCAAGAAATATTACTTCAAGTACTCGAACCAAAATTGGTGGATTATTCGTGATAAAATAAAAATTATTAAAAATATAACAACAATAATAGTAAAAGCCGAAAGAGGGCAGCAGTTCACAGTACGTTTTCCTTCGGAATAGTTCTAGATCTTTTCTGGTTCCGTAAACGAGAAAATAGTTACAAGTTTTATTTTGTGCAATACTTTGCTGTTGTAAGTGAATGAAATCTGAATGTTTAATAACAATTTTAGCATGATATCTGTATATACGTAACGATTTAGTACTGATTTATGGTTCAACCGTCTGGTAACAGACGAGAATACAAGTTCTTGTTTTCAATGCCAAATTTTTCAAGTATCCTTACATGGTAATATCGCACGTGGGCAATCGTATTCCAATTTTCAGAAAATTGAGTTCATTCCTAAGGTATTCTTTTGAAACGAAACTAGTTGTAATTTTTTCTATAGATGTTTTACTGGGTACCTGTAATCGTGATGTGTGAAAACTGTATTAGTAGAAATGATTTGGTGTGAATATATATTGCTTCTCGAGTACGTTAGTTTTTGCCACTAACAGGTAGAGATAATACCGTTGTACTACTGTTTATGTTATTTAGTGTAGTAAATCACAAATAATAAATACGTTATCTTATTTGCGTGTTTTTTTTAATTTTTTCTTTATTATTATTATTGGCTGCTACAACATGAACACAATATACACGTTAGTGAAAATAATTACATTTTCATGAAGTTAATTAGTTCAATAAGTAAACTCACAAGGAGGGACTGCGTTAAAAACAGCAAATTTAAACCTCTGACTAATTATATAACTTATTATTTTAACTCATGAACAAACTAAACAAGAAACGTTGCATCAGATGAAAATATCCCAGGGTACAATGTGGGATTGTGAAATGTACCCTAGGTTTTGGAGGCAACTGAATAAGGACCTACCATCTCTCAGTCATCAGTGATAGACCACCACTGTTGTAGGTTCTACTTTGTTTTTGAGTTGAAATAATAAAATTGGTGTCTCTCTCTCTCTCTGGTACAATGACATTTTATGTTCTGACTTTTTTTATATTGTAAACATATTCCTAAACAAAAGAGGAAGTAAGGGTACTATATTCTGATCAAATCTTCAAAAATCTACAAGTTCTTATAAAACAGAAATGACATTTAAAATATTTGACTTTATCACATTAACAGCAAGTGAATTCTGTGAGGTTAAATGTTTTACTTGCAAATAACATGTAGAATTATCCACCAAGCCACTTCACATCTTAAAACCTACATATTAAACCAAGGAACTCGTAAAAAGATTTGCTAAAAATTATAATTCTGTCGACTTTAGTACAATAATAAAATTCGTATCAACATTGAATTTAATATGGAAAAATGAATAATATTTACTGACAGGAATTGAATTTTTGTGTGGGCACATTGAAAAAGTTGTCACCTTTCAAGTTCTTACAGAATATTACCAAAGATAGATTGTAGCACAATGTACAGATGTAATCTATAGCATGATACAAGGTTCTCACACACTCAAGTTATAAGTAACTCATGTTGACTAAAGAATTCTTCTGTAAAAACTATAAATATGGAATGAAGACACAAGTTTGTTATTAAAGAAACAATAAAAGTAAGGGATATGCTCTACTAGTAGCCACAAACAATTACTAAACAAAAATTGAGATACATTTACATAAAATAATTGTTCTATTAAATAATGTCAAATATACCATTCATTAGCTACAGTACAGATGATTTTAATTATTAAATTCAAGTATCGTGTTTACATAGTATAAATGCTCTAGTAAATATCTTTTTAGGTTTTGGTTTAATGATATCAGGCTAGAGAAACACTACTGCAAAGAGTTAGGCTTAGCAGTAGAAATTTAAAAAATCCAACATGTACTAAAGCTATCAGAGTTTGTTTGGATTTTCATTTTTAAATTTACTTACAGAAACTATTTCTGATTTTTCTCTATAAAAGGTTCTAAGAAATTATTGAAATACAGTCATAAGTCTGGGTACCTGAGAACAGGAGTTTGATTTCAAATGTTACTACAATTTAAAATCTTTTTCCAACTTTCAGTTAACTACCTATGAATACAAGACATTTCTAAATAAATATAACTTTCTGCATTTAAAATAATCATAATTCTATACTATATCTGCTTGTTTATAGGAAGTTACCTTAAACATAAGATTGAATTCATTTATACAATTGTACACATATAAAGCAATTGTAAAATAGCCTTTACATTTCACAACTTCTGGCCTTATAGATTGGCTTTTAAGTTACAATGATCTAATTCACAACATATATATATGTGTCTGTATAATAAATTAACACTCATTCCAACTAACTGCATGCATTCCTGGTTTGCATGTTACTAGTACCACTTCAGAAACCATTAGTATATATATATATATTATCTCACCAGCACAAATTCACATGGGTATATAATGGAAAAACAATTTCATACCCTAAAAACTTAAATCACCAAAAACAATCTTGCCAAATGACACCAAAAACTTAACGAATTTTTCATAAAATAACAGAAGAGACATTACAGAAACTTGAAGGAATTACTTGGTACTTTTAACCTTGGCAAGGATATTCTGGACCCTTTCATAATTTCTGTAGGAAAAGAAAAATGTTAGTTCAGAACAGAATAAATTAAAACAATAATAATGAATGTATGGTTTAGAATTGAAGAACAACAATATATTTTAATATGTACAACTTCATGCCAAGCTTAAAATATGCTCATAAATCTTACAGGACATGATTTTAAATCATGTCACAAACAACCTGGTAAAAAGAACTGTGATACACCTACCAGATAGATATTTATGTTTCAGACATGCATTGTTAAAAAAGGTAATTTTCACATGTTCTAGTACCTTAAACCTAACATTTCAAATTTTGTTTTGCACATGCACCTGAAACAATCACAATACTTTATAGGTACAAAATGAATAGTTCCACTGATTAAATTATGAGCATAATTTCATATTTAGTTCTAAAACCTTTAAACAATCTTCAGCACACATGTATTAATACCTACAACACAAAAGTTATTCATCCAAACTCAAATCATTAAACAAAAAAAAAAAAATCATCTCTGTACAGACAGACATAACACAAATTCTCAGTTATCTCATGTATTCAGGGTAAATACATAAAACTAAAACACACTAATAAAACCAAACATGTTTTTGAAGTTTGAAAATTTATAGAGAAAAATATTTTTAGAGAGATTTTGGAGTATCTGAGGAAAGAAATTGATATGGTATAATTTTCAAATTTTCTTTTACCCAAAAGTATTGGCATATTGTTTTCATTTTTTTTTGAAATAGGTATACTTAAATTCTATATTCTTTTGATGTTTTTTAATTCTAAAATCTTGCAAGGGATCAAATTTCTCCACTTCAAAATACTTCTTTTATACAGTTTGTTTCATTTTTTATTAATGTTTGGTTATACATATCCTTTATTAATACTTTTATTTAAATGTTAATTTGAATTTCAAATGCTGCAGCAAAAATCTTTTTAATAATGTTTTTGTATATTGTTTCTACTAGAGTTTGAAATGCAAACCCTTCTTTAAATTACTTTTAGCACTTTAACCCAATGAATACAGTCTTGGTTAAGTTGAATGGTCTGGTAAGCACTATGTACCCATGAAACTGTACACATTACAACTATCAAGGTACCGAGTTACCTCCATGAGATTTTGGTAAAGTTTACAATTTTGTAAAACAAAAAAAGTATTTTTGCCAAAGATTTTTCTATGAATTATGAACCCTTTATTAAGTCAGTGTAATTAAAAGGTAATATTTCTTGCAAACAAAAATACTGGGAGGGTTATCTGTGCTAGCCATTTCTAATTTAACAGTGATAGACTAGAGGGAAAACAGCTAGTCAACACCACTCACCACCAATACCTGGGCTACACTTTTACTAATGAATAGTGGGGTTCACCATCACGTAACACCTCCATAACTGAAAGGTCGAGTATATTTGGTAACAAGTATTTGAACCCTCATACTGCAAGTCAAGTGCCCTAAATATCATCCCATGTCAGGCCCTAACTGTAGGGATATTTTATAATGACTTCAGTTTGTAACAGACAACTACAATTTTGTATCCTTACAGCTGCAGCTTTTCACCTTATTGAATTTGAATGTTTTATTGCTGTACCCTGAACCCTATCTGTGCATGAGAAACAGTAAATTACAATGGTAAACTAAAGGGAAAATAAAAGATCAGGTACAATTACAAGACATGCAAACCCAGAGCTTCCCATCTATTGAAGCATGCAAGATAATTCTACTTCAATTTTGTTATCTAAACTTGTTTCTTTTATATTTTAAATTTTAGTTACTTTTATGAATAAATTCAGAACAGGTTTAACCAAGAACGTGAATTTACAACTAAAAGGAAATAGAGCCAGATCAACACATGAGAAGTGCCGAGTCAGTGGTGTCAATGAAAGAACTACAAACACCATGAAGTTGGGAAATAAGCAGAGGAGAAATGGAAAAAGAAGTTAACTTTTGTTGAAAATGTGTAATAATAATAAATATAAAATACATAAATAACTTAACACTTACTAGAACTTCACGTTTGTACTAGATCACTAGTTTTAGTAAACCTATTTGTTCTTATTATGTTGGTTGTCCAAAAACTTTATGTAGCTTTCAAAATGAATTTTAAGATACAATGGGCATTAGTATAGTGTTTCCTATGACCATTATAATATTTATCTAGCTTTCTAACAAAGCTATAAATAAGGTGAAAAATTATATTACTACCAAGAGCAATGACTTTACTCAACATATAGAAAGTTCTTTTGCAAACAAGCCTAACACCATTGGTACATTACAATATACTCTTTCCGTTGGTTATAAAAATGTTTATTAGACATAAGAGTGCATGTCAATAAATGACTTGAGATGCACAAAAGATGGGAGGGGCTTCACTGATGAGTTTTACAGAGGTTAAAGTTATCTATTCTTCCTTATCAATACGCATAGTTTATGTTTTGTTTAGGTACAATTGACAACGTCAGAGAGGTTGGAGGTCAAACATGTCAGAAGTTTTTTTAATACATTGTTTTAAAAGTAAGAAATTAAAACTTATATAATACAAAAATTATAAGTAGATACCATGTTTATTCACATATATTTATAAGAAAGTCAAAGTGTTAAATCAGATTTCAAATGCAACCCTGTAGAACAATCATGAATGAGCCCTACATGAACAGTCAAATTGACAGAAGCAATATGCCAGGATTAACATAACAGTAGTACTTAAAGATGTCACATTAGAGAAGTGCTATCATGATTCAAACCTGAACAACCAATTTAAATGCTTCTAAGGGAAAGACTAAGGCAAAAAAATAATTAAACCAAAATGTACTGAAAAACCCAACAATACCAATTTTACATGGAATTTGTATTTCATAATCAGACTGTAAACTTACAATAATATCTTTTCCTAAAGCTTATAAACATTTTACAAAATACAACCATTTCAAGACTTAAATTGAACACATATCACATACACTTTTATTTTTAAATTGCTGAAAGCAACTTTGACTACCTAATTATAAATGTATTTACAGAAATCTAATCTCAGATAATTTCATGGTTTACAATTTTCAGTTGCATAATGTGATTTAATTTACTGCACATTAACACAATGGGTTATTTACATTAATTCTGTCCACTATAAGGAATCAAACCACATATTTTAGCATTTTAAGTACATAAACTTACCAATGAGCTGTATGAGAAAATATACTAATGTGTAAATAAAATCTATTTTTTGAGATACTAATTAGTGGCTGATTCAACAAATTGTGTATAAATACAATGTACCCTCTGTCCTGATACTCTATATAAGCACCTTACTTAGATAATATAATTACATTTTTGAGACTTACACCAGCTCTTAGTGGGGAAGTATGGTAGGAGAGTCTCAGTGGAGGTAAGTATTGTTGGGAATACATTTTCAGTTTAGGAAAATGTTAACTTTCAAAACATACTTACCATCCATTGACAATATAGCTAGAATCACATACACACTGAGAAGGTGGAACAGCTGATGCAGGCACGATCCATACAGAAAGAGTCTGTATAGAACAGTGGCATACCAAGATAAACAAGTTACACAAATGGAGGAACCACATTATATCCAGAACAGGTATGCCATTCATCTGGAACCTAATTCCTTGGTACAGAAATTAGTAGTGGAACCTCAGCAAGTTGAAATTAAAAGGTCATGGCCCCTACATCTCACATTTGTGGCTAGGGCTATTGGACTGTGATGTCATAGATATAATTTTGTTTGGATCCTGACCTGTAGCCATAAAGTGGTGCATTTCATATTCATGACAAGAAAGTAAGCAACACCAAAGTGGACAAATAGGCAACATTCAAGGCTTGGAATAATGGGATTGAGTCTGTTGTACTTAAGCAAAGGAATAGAACTCATCTGGTCTGGAAGTATGAATACTCATCCTCACTTCCCAACCAAGAGGGCAGGGAGTATTCCACTTGCTCCTAGAAAAATGAACAGAATGTGGAACCTGTGCTCAACCAAGGGCCTAGGATGGGATCATTTTGTGATCAGAATTATGAGGAGATGGTGGCCTTCTTTCCATGAATAATATACTAAAACAACACTCAGAGAGAAAAGCCATGCACACCCCTAACTGAATAGTGTAGTGCCAAATCTGAACAAGAATTACAAGTAGGCTTTAGTGGACACTGGTGCCACTCCTACTGACATCTGGGAAAAACATCAAGGGACCTGAATATGATGGCCCCCAAATTTCTTGTTTTCTTTATATATATATGTTTATTGTTATAAAGGTAACTTAAGTGAGAAAATTACAAACTTATTTCTCCTGAGAACAGCATGTTGTAATCTGATCAAGTGAATTATTTCTCCTGAGAATAGCATATTGTAATCTGATCAAGTGAATTATTTCTCCTGAGAACAGCATATTGTAATCTGATCAAGTGAATTATTTCTCCTGAGAATAGCATATTGTAATCTGATCAAGTGAATTATTTCTCCTGAGAACAGCATATTGTAATCTGATCAAGTGAATTATTTCTCCTGAGAATAGCATATTGTAATCTGATCAAGTGAATTATTTCTCCTGAGAACAGCATATTGTAATCTGATCAAGTGAATTATTTCTCCTGAGAATAGCATATTGTAATCTGATCAAGTGAATTATTTCTCCTGAGAATAGCATATTGTAATCTGATCAAGTGAATTATTTCTCCTGAGAACAGCATATTGTAATCTGATCAAGTGAATTATTTCTCCTGAGAACAGCATATTGTAATCTGATCAAGTGAATTATTTCTCCTGAGAACAGCATATTGTAATCTGATCAAGTGAATTATTTCTCCTGAGAACAGCATATTGTAATCTGATCAAGTGAATTATTTCTCCTGAGAACAGCATATTGTAATCTGATTAAGTGTGGTGGTAACTTGGTGCCATACATAAAGCTGCCTTCCTGTGATAATTCACTTTGGACCTATTCTGAGTATCAATAAGCAATAAACTAAATGGCTGGAAAATTTCAAATACATAAGATTCAGTTATATGAATACATGGTTTATAATATATTGTCTTTATAGTAATAAAAAGAGTGAATTACATTTCATGTTTTTGTGTGATAATTACAAAATTAGTAAAATGGACAGGCCTGTATACACTGTTATAGGAGAGAAAATAACATAAAATTTAAAGTGGATTAAAAATTACCACACTTGTACAGAGAGTGTTGTATTTATTTTGTTCTAATGTCTTGACTATAAGTGTGTATTCTACATATCACCTTGTATAGATGAACTGTTTAAACCATTATTTTTTATTCAACAGTAGGTAGGGTGTAATGTGATTTTCTTGGTGTATTTTCTTTCCTCACTATAACTTTGTACATACCTATATTAAGCACCTAGTTTTCAATTTTTGTTTAATTACTAGTGTCATTCTACAGCCAGGATGTTCCAGAAAACATAACATTCAGGTCACTTCCATAAGCTTTAAAATCACAAAATTAGTATCTTTGTTGTTTCAATATAGTGATTTAAAAAGCACAAATACAGTGTGTGTGTGTGTGTGTGTGTGAGTTTCAAGTTTTCATCATCAGATTTTAAACTAAAACATCAATTAGGAATAAACCTTTTTTTTAACTAGAACAAAACTGTAACTGTTATGTTACATAATACTAACAAGTTACCTTGTTTATAAATTAATTTTACATTATCTAATATCACATTTTTTTAGAACAATATCTTGAAAGTAATGCTGTGGTTAAATAGATTGTACTTTCTCCCAAACAAACTATGCTCATGTGGTGAATGTCATATGTTGTTTTGCAGCAACATCAAATCACTGTCTTGAAATACAAGATCAGTAGAGATGACATCAGATATACATGTAAAAACAACAAACCACTGGAAATCATAATTCTTAGTTATGACTAACAGCTATGGCTAATGCAAAAGAAAAAGTCTAATCCTGTATGAATGAAAAAAAAGTTTCCAGTACAAGGCTTTACAACTTTAGTTTTTAATCTGATGTGTATGGAAACCTTGCTGATAATACAGTCAACCTGTCATAAAAAGCAGTTTAAATGCAAACTGGGATAAAAAACAACAGTATTCAACTACCTGCAGATTCTCATATGGACTTATTTACTGACGTCAAAGGAATAACAAGAGATACTAATGTTAGACAAATGATGATGGCATTAAGGAGGGATTTGTGGATATGCTGGAGCACTTGAATTTGGTCTGCAAGTTTTTGACAGCTGTCACAATATATAATGCTTCAAATGCTCCTTGCTTTTATTATAATTTAAACTTGCCAATCAATAAAGGGTTCACATTTCATAAATGGCTGCTAACAGCAAATGTAAAAGAACACTGCAGAATAAAAACACTGCTGGAGACAGCAACATCACATAAGAATAGACCTAATTCAGCTAACTGCACCTGGATACAAAGGCCAAAAGAGACAATGGCAGATCATTTTTTCTGAAAAAGCATGATCCACAAAGGAAGGAAAAACCCAATGCTAGGGGTGAAGCCATAGTAAGGATCAAAGTTTTGCAGAATACAGTATAGACAGTTACAAATGGTGAAGGTATAAAGGAGGTTCATGAGATTCAGTATACCAACTCTGAAGTGTAGAAGTGCAGAAAACCCCTGTGCAGAAACTAAGCCTCTGATGGTGAATGGGTTCTAGCATCCCCAAGGCCAAGGTCTTGGTAGAGCCATAGACCAGAGATCCATAGTCCAGTTTTGACCAGTTTTATGAGTGAGAAAAGGTAAAACAGTATGCTGTGGTCCACTTCAGTAAATGATTGAGAACAGTTGGTAGCTGTCATTCAATAAGCCTCATACTCGATGACTAACACAAAATGCAGAAGTCATCAACATAAACACCATCTACAACTATTGGGGGGAGTTATCTACTGATGGCATTAATATTTATAATGAAAAGTGTGACACTCAAGACACAGTCTTGAAAGACTACAAATTCCTATAGGAAAGTGTTAAATTCATATAGATTTGGATTTGCTGGTCCATTAAAAATGTTTAATAAAAAATGGCCAAATGGCCACACAACCCACATCAGTGGAGGTCTTGTAGGATGCCATATCTCCACATAGTATTGTAAGCTTTCTAAAGGTAAAAAATACAGAAACAAGACATTGTCACTTGAGAAGGACTTCCCCAATTGATGTTTCATGTCAAATCAGGTGGTCTACAGTGGAATGCTGTCATCAGAACCAGCTGTGAGTGGATGAGAGGAAGTTGTGCAATACAAGGAACCAAATAAGACAAGCACTAACCATTTTCTCTAAGATATTACAGTGACAGCTCATCAAAGCAAATGGAAGGTAGTTTTGAAGGAATCTTGGGATCCTTCCCAGGTTTAGAAAAAGGGAGGGCAATAACATAGCATCAAGCATCAGGAAATGCATTCTTCTGCCAGATATAAATAGAAACAACTAGAATAGTAAGAGAAGCAGGAGAGACATAATGCAGCATCTTGTATTGAATATCATCAGTTCTGACTGATGTACTGCCAGACTGATGAAGAGCAAGCTTGAGTTTCATCAGTGTTAAGCGGCAATTATACTCATATAGACAATCAGCTCATAAGAAAAAAGGGGTAATTGCTCTGCCCGAGTGTTGATGAGACAGAATTGTTATGTGCAGGACAAAAGCCTTTGCTGAGAGTATGAGTGATACTCTGGGCATCAGCAACTTCCTGGCTATTGGAGAGAAAGATTAAAAGGGGGAGGAAGCATACTGGCTGCTGACCTTCCAAACTTGTCCCATATTACTTTGAAACTGGTAAAGAGATATTAGTTGCAAATTTAATCCTAGCATGTGCATGGGCCTATTGAAAAGTGATGTAGTTTGAAAGTGCAAGATACCTACTAAAGGTATCCCAGATCCATTTTTGAGCATTCTGTAACATGTGGCAGACAGGATTCAACCATGGATGAGGACACCGTGAGAAACTTGTCGAGGTTTTAAGAATAGACTGAGCAGTTGCTTGGACAATACAGTCAGTTACTGCTGCCACACAGTTGTCTAATGATGGCTTACAGATGACAGCAGGATCAAGTTGAGAGAGAACAGTGAAAGAGGGCTAATTGGCCTGGTCGAACATGAGAGTTGAACAACACAAACCACAGCCAGTGTCTCTCAAAATGACAGGAAAATGATCACTGCCCTGTGGGTCACTGTTAACCCCTCAAAGAAATGAAAGAAAAGTGAAGGGGAGGAAATAAAAATTTATAGCAGTAAAAGACTGACTAGGTGCATGAAAATAGGTATAAGTACCAGTGTTGAAGAGAAAAAAAGCTATGATCTGAGAGCATACATTCTACAGAATGAACCCTCTCATCAGTATCAGCACCACCCCAGAGGGGGATTATGTCTCTTATAGTCCTCCAAGATTAAAAGTGAGATGGCTACTGTTCAATGATAGAATCATGGTGTGATTGATCACAGATCTTTCCAGGAGAGAGGTAAAGACAACAAACAGTGATAGTATGACCAAAGAAAATGCAAATGGCTTTGGCCTTCAAGGGTGTACTGAGTGTCAAAGATGGTGGGGGCACATGCTGATCAACCAGCAGTACCATTCCTCGATGCACTTGTCCATTACATAACATAACATGTCCTTTCTGTGAAAAAAGAACAACTGAAATGTAACTCTTTCAACAGGTTTCAGAAATGTTTCCTGCAACAACAGATACACAGCATTCAAATTAGAATGTAAACCTTGACAGTTCCACTGCATTAAAGTAGCTATTTTTACTTATGTGAAGGAGAATTGGTGGAGGTCCCTTCTGTTTCCTACCATGTCATTTCTCTTTATTAGAAGGTCTACTGACCTCCATGAATCCTGCCCTGGACAAAGTAGGTAGGTCTGTGCCTGTAGATGAAGATTTCCAGTGACTGAGGGTGTGAACAAATAATCGTTCTGCATCTTGAGGCAATAGAAGATGGATCTGAGGGAAAACCAGAAGCCAAAGCCAAAAGAAGTGAGAAGATATGGGGGAGCCACTGGAAGGAATGGTGGGGATAGAGACAAGTGTTGACATTGACTCATTGACTCTCTTAACACCAGAGGGCAAAAGATTCTTTGTGTGATTTGAAAACGACTCTGTTAGACACACAGAGAGGTTTGTCTACACTCTCACTGTAGTAGTGAAATGGAGTGTAGCAGCATTTGTCCAAAATGAAGTGGTGGACAGTAACTTTTGAGCCTCAGGGTAAGAAATGTTGTGAACTGTTTTCAAACTTTGTACCTCTTTTTCCTTCACCCACTTAGATCAAAAACAAAAGTAAGGGGGAAGCCACAACAATTAACACGAGGATCTATTTTGCACTCACAGGCATTACCAGAGCCTGCCACCACAATAAGCACATGTCAAAGAACCATGACATGATGTTTGAGTGACTGAATCCCTGACATTGGAAACATCTTAGAGGGGTTGGAATATGTGGTTATACCCTGCAATTACGATGTCAACCTGTTTTGATGGTGGCAGGTAGACATGGTGATGTAAATGTCAAAATTAGGATATTGGTTGGTATCATAATTTCATCTCTGCAAGAGGAGATACACCTCGCTGCAGAAACTCCTTGGGTGAAAAAAACCAATGAGGATCTTTGACTCAGGGATGTTCTTCTAATTACTCTTAATAATAACTTCTCACAACGAATTTAAAGTAACATGGGGAGTAACCTCAATGGCCTTTGAATGCAAGAGGAGTTCACTGTGTTTAGGAGTGGATGTTTCCACCAATATGTCATTCTGAATAAAAAAGGAAGGCATTTGCCCTAAAGATTTATCTGATGAGAAATTTAATATCCGAAAATAAGATACAGGTGTTGAAGAAGTTGAAGATTGCTGTTTAGAATCTGCAAGATGTGGTTATTTATCTGTGGTCTATATTTTATTATTTTATTTTTATTCTGAGTTGGGTGGATCCATAATAAAGAAAGAATATTTCAGAACCCACTGACCCCACCCACCATGGAGCCCTACAATGTCTAACGAGTAAGAACCATACCTATACACTAGCATCAGACACAACGTCCACAACACCTGTTCAGAACATCCAACAGTGGTATTCGGTTGATCCTAGCCCAAGTGGGCCAGCCAATTAATCCTGGAGGGAGGACACTCCAAGGCTATATGTTTACAGAAATTCAAGGCCAAAGTGATATTTTAGGGTTGGATCTCTCTACCACCAGGGTCCTCTCCTGCCCTTCACAGGCCCCAGAGTATGTAAAATGAAAGAAAAGAACCTTCTTTGGGAGATCCTCTCACAATATACAGGAATCCATACAGACAGGACATCTGTCCAAGGTGATTTAGAACTTATAATGGTTCAAACAGCAATCAAAATGGGAATAAAACAATATAATTTTATTATAAATAGATGCATACTGTTATGAGCTTAAAGCTACTTAGGATAAACAAAAGTAGTTTCATGTTACAATATGAAGTCATTGTAAAAAGAAAAGAAGAACAGATTAGATTTACTTTGATTTTTTCTTGGTGGTTACAAGGTTGGTCAAATTGTTTGATCCTGTTCTGAGTTATGGTAGAGAAGATAACAGATAAAATATAGTTATATACACACTGAAAGAAAACATTCGAAATATAACCAATTAGAAGGTTTTAGTGATTACACAAAGGAAGTTTGAGATGATGAAAATTATTAATCTTAACATGAAAATTACTTTGCACACAAACTATCCAAAACAAATAATATATTTATGGACAAATTTTAGTTGTTAAATGTACCTCTTTAGAAAATAGGATTTTTTTTTGTATGTGAAAGACTTGCAGTGGCAACTGAAAAACTGTCCAATTTTGTAAAAGATGTACACACCATATTGAAAGTTAGAAGTATTAACTCTATAAAGGCTTTACACGAGTACAAAGAGGTCATGTGGTTGGTCAAACCGACTGAGCTCGTATTGAGAGAGTTTATAGTGTAATATCCTTAAATAGAATTATATGTGGACTCTCTCTGTTAAAGTACTTTTATGTAATAACTACATCAGATGTCAGTAACTGTTGATTGTTACCTAAATATCTATTTTAAAGCAGTATTCCACAGTTAAATTAATTTTTAATACCCAGTACACTGTTGCCCATTTACACTTATCTAAACAACAGTATAATATACTTGATGAAATTAGTGCTGTTAAACATTCTGTAGCATTAAAGGACATGCACAGCCATTTGGGAAATAAAAACAGAGAACACTATAGCGAGCTATAGATCTGAAAAGTAGATAAACAAAAAAGCCCCTTCACTTATCTTGAATTTTTCCTCATTACATATACACGACTTTCTGAAACAACTGACACCCGAGTCTGATTTGGTTAGAATTTTGCACAAAGCTACTTGACCATTACTTGCACCAGCTGTCCCTAATTTAGCAGTGCAAGACTAGAGGGAAGGCAACTAGCCACCCACTGCCAACTCTTAGGCTACTCTTTTACCAATGAATAATCGGATTGACCATCAAATAACACCACCCCCGGCTGAAAGGGAGAGCATGTTTGATGCAATAGGGAGTCGAACCCACTACCCTCAGATTACAAGTCAATTGCTCCAACCACCTGGCCATGCTGGGCCCATTTGCTTCTGATTTGCATATAAACATAAAACCTAAACCCTGTCAGGCTGAGTGTGTAGGTCAAGAACACCATGACTGGTTGGAAACAAGTTTTCTATGTATTCAGTCTGAGGTCAAAGACATCTGGACAGTCCAAAACAAAAACATTTGTTCTCACAATTTTCATGAGTGACAGGAAAAAAACCCCTGAAAAGCCAAGAGATGAAGATTATTGGTTAGAATGCCTTATATCACCAGTAAATCAACCATATTAGAGTATCTGTACAAGCTGAGCTGCACACATACAACAGTCTGCCCAAAAAGGATGCTGAGAGAAATTCACTAGTCTGGAGAAAGAACAGCTTGACAGGGTAGCCACTGTTACCTTCTTTTGCAGAGTTTTCTTTACAATCCATCTAATGGTGTTGTATCATAAAAGGTCTTTAGTACTTCAGGTTTAGATATATAAAAACGGCTCATTTGGGTTGAGAAAATATTTTACGTAGAGGAGCGAACAACGTTTCGACCTTCTTCGGCCATCGTCAGGTTCACAAAGAAAGAAAGAGGTGAGTGAGTGGAAGCTGACCACATGTTTGGAAGAGGTTGTGTAACAGTGTTGGAATGTAGAGGCGCGTGGGCGGTGTTAGATGTTTGAATATATAATTTTATATTATTTACTTTATTTTTAATATAGGTATAAAGGTGTTCGTTTGTATTGGTTTATTTTGGGTTTAAGTTGTTGTATAAGTAAGGCTTCTTTAATTGTGCATTTGTTTATGTTTGTTTCTTTATTTAGTATTCGAGTGTTTTCTATGGTTATGTTATGTTTATTTGACTTGCAGTCTTTGAAAACGTGTGAAAGTGACTTTTTATGTTCTTTGAATCTGGTTTCCATTTTTCTACTTGTTTCTCCAATATAGAAGTCGTGGCAGTTATCACTGTATTTTATAAATGATGTTGGTGTGGTGTTTGTCAGTGTAATTTTTACATAGTATAGACTTCCGTTTTGTGCCTGGTTTTTGAATAAATTTGGTATTAACTGGAATGTCATATTTTGTTACTAGTTTTTGCCAAATGTTGGTTATTTTTCTGCTGATGTTGGGAATATATGGTATGCAGCAGTATATGGTTTCGTGATATTTTGATTTGTGAGATATATTTACTTTTGTTGGTTGATTTCGCTTTCTGTCTAGGTGTGTGCGTATAATGTTTTCTATGGTTTGTGGAGGAAACTTATTGATGTTGATGAAGTATTGTTTTATTTTGTCTAATTCGTCGTTAATTTTATCTAGTGAGCATAGTTTTATGGCTGTGTTTATTTGGTTTCTTAGTATATTGAGTTTTGGTTTTGTTTCATGTGCTGAGTCCCAAGGAATGTATAGTCCAGTATGGGTGATATTTTTGGTGGGTTTCTGTTTTAAATTGTGTGTCAGTTCTTGTAATTTTGAGGTTAAGAAATGATATTTGATTGCTTTCTCCCTGTTCACATGGAAGTTATGTTGGGATGTATAGAGTTAATGTGATTGAAAAAATTAAGTGTGTGTTCTGCAGATGTGAATCCCACAATCGTGTCATCTACATATCTGTACCAGTATAGTGGTGGATGTAATGCTGTGTTAATTGCTTGTGTTTCAACTTGTGTCATAAAAATATTGGCTAGAACTGGTGGTACTGGGTTGCCCATGCTTAGGCCATTTGTTTGTATATAGTTGTGATTGTTGAACATGAAGTTGGTCTTCATCATGGTAAATTCTATGAGGGTTGCTACTTGGTTGCTGGGAATGTCTATAGATGGGTTAGGGTCTCGGATATAAAGTTCTAAGGCTATCTTGCACGCTTCAGTGGTTGGAACTTCTGTAAAGAGGGATATAACATCGAAACTGGCTGGCCATTAAGGCTTTATGATTAAGTTGATTTTAAAATTGAAATTAAAACAGTCTTTGATGAATGAGCTGGCTGATGTTACATATTTAGAGAATGGCCATGCTATGTATTTACCAAGATTGTAATTAAACGATTCATATGTGGATATTGTTGGTCGTAATGGACAATCTGGTTTATGAGGTTTGGGGATGCCGTATTTTTGTGGTGTGCGTGAGTGGGTCTTGCGTAGGTAGGAATAAAGTGTTTGTGAAATTGTGTCGGCTTTTTTTCATTTTTAGTAGTATTTTGTTTAGTTGCGTTTTGTGTGTCTTTGTTAGATTTGTGTGTATTGGTTTAAATTTGTTTGTGTCTGATAGGATGTCCTTCATTTTTTGGATGTATTCATTCGTGTTCATTATGACTATAGCATTACCTTTATCTTCACAAACCGTAGAAAATATTATATGCACACACCTAGACAGAAAGCGAAATCAACCAACAAAAGTAAATATATCTCACAAATCAAAATATCACGAAACCATATACTGCTGCATACCATATATTCCCGACATCAGCAGAAAAATAACCAACATTTGGCAAAAACTAGTAACAAAATATGACATTCCAGTTAATACCAAATTTATTCAAAAACCAGGCACAAAACGGAAGTCTATACTATGTAAAAATTACACTGACAAACACCACACCAACATCATTTATAAAATACAGTGATAACTGCCACGACTTCTATATTGGAGAAACAAGTAGAAAAATGGAAACCAGATTCAAAGAACATAAAAAGTCACTTTCACACGTTTTCAAAGACTGCAAGTCAAATAAACGTAACATAACCATAGAAAACACTCAAATACTAAATAAAGAAACAAACATAAACAAACGCAAAATTGAAGAAGTCTTACTTATACAACAACGTAAACCCAAAATAAACCAATACAAAGGAACACTGTTATACCTATATTAAAAATAATAAAATAAATAACATAAAATTATATATTCAAACATCTAACACTGCCCTCTACATTCTGACACTCAGTTACACAATCTCTTCCAAACATGTAGTCAGCTTCCAGTCAGTTACCTCTTTCTTTCTTTGTGAACCTGACGATGATTGAAGAAGGTCGAGACATTGTTCGCTCTTCTACGTAAAATATTTTTCAACCCAAACGAGCCGTTTTTACACATATATTGCTCTACAAGTGGGTTTTCTTGACATCACTGATTATTACTTCAGGTTTAATTTATAACCTAAGACATAGCAGACTGACAAACATAAAATCTGATCTTTAAATTACCATCTTTCTTGACAAAACTCTGAGCTATATGACATAAACTTCTTTGACAAAAAGTATTAACTGGATAAAAACAAAATGGAATTTCTGAAAATCTAAATAAGATACTGTTTCATCAGCATTCTTTTGTGCTTTTTAATTATAATTAATTTTAAAATTAAAAAAAAAGTTACTGTACAAAACTTTGTACTAAACATTTTAACATTATACTTCTGAAGATTTTCCCATGTAACTGTAAATTTTCACAAAGCCCAATTTATCAGTACTTAATAGTACCTTGTATCTCATACTAAAGTTGATACTCTTTTCATGGTTGCTTAAGCTGGTATTGTTGTATAATGAGGATATTCTAAAGTCTTAAGAATGGTTTACAAATACATAAAACATTTAGAAGCCAAGAGTGGGAGAATGGGATTCCTAGCTTGCCGCTGAAGAAGAAAAGTCCACCTTTCAAAAGCGCTCAGATTATAAGGGTTTCTCTTTCACATTTACGAGCCAATTGTACTTGTCCTTAAACATTGTTTAATCAAATTTTAAGTTTTGTGCAAGTTACATATTTTTGACAAACAAAATACACATTAGTTTTTTGTGTAATTTAAATGTTTACAATGCTTTGAAGTTGAAGGTAAAAAGCAAAATACAACTGTGTCAAATGTCTCCGAGGAACTGAAAGACCACTTAGCAATATCTGCATTTATTGTCTGGTGGTCAAATAGAATATCAGATTTTTCTGCAAAGATTTTTAATTAGATTTTATTTGCAGTGTTTTAATATTTACTGGTGGTTCTACATAATATAAAGTTTATATCTAACATACTTACTGTTGAAATGGTCTACCATTTACTGGCATAGATCATAGTAAGAGTTTTGTTGTCAATCAATGGACCAAACAGTGGGTTCATTTGCATCATATAAGTGCACAACCAACTAAAAATAAAAATAGTTAAACAATGAATACATCATTACTTTAATTATTCAGCTCTTAGAAATAATGACACAAAATACAGTAACAAAACTACAAAGGACTGCATACATTAAGTGTACAACACACAACATACACATATGGTAGTTTCACTCATGGTTATAGTTCTAATAACAGTCTAAAGTATTAGGTATTGATATGGTTTATGCATATGTTGGGCTTATTTCAGATTATAGTTCAATTAAAGCTCTAACCAGTCATCTTTAAACTTTCTTAACTGATGTTAAAGCATGTTTTATTAGTAAACGAACAAACTACTTGACAAAGCAACATGACAAGATTTAAATCAACTTGTACAAAAACTAAGGGAAAATAAAGAAATGGATACTATGTTTTCAAAAGGTGGTAGATTCTCTGCAAAAATAAAGTTATTCTTCATATCTCAGAACAGCTGTTATGGGTATTAACACTTATTGATAAGGAGAGAACAATATTTCAACCTTCCTAGGTCATCTTCAGGTTAAGAAAGAGAGAGTTTGAAAGTAACCCTTGCTGAACATGTCTCAGGGACAAGAGTATAAACAGGTACAGGATTGTAGGGGGCGTGTCAGTTGGATGTTAGGTTATTAATTAGTACAGGTATAAAGGTGTTCCTTTATATTGGATTAATTTTGGTGTTAGTTGTTGTACAAGTAGGGCTTCTTTGATTTTGCATTTGTTTATATTGGTTTCCCTAGTTAATGTCAAGGTGTTTACTATGGTTATGTTGAGTTTATTTAATTTTCAGAGTTCAAAAATGTGTGAAGGTGAGTTTTCTTTTGTGTTACTTGATTCTACTTTCCATTTCTCTACTTGTTTCTTCAATATAGAAGTTGTGGCAGTTGTCGCATTGTATTTTATAAATTATGTTGGTGTTGTGTTTGTCAGTGCGGTTTTTACATAGTATTGACGTTAGTTTTGTACCTGGCTTTTGAATAAATTTGGTGTTTACTGGAATGTTACTTTTAAGTTTTTCTCCAAATGTTGGTTATTGTTTCACTGATATCGGGAATGTATGGTATGCAACAGTATAAGGTTTTGTAGTTTCTTGTTTCTTGGGATTTACTGTTCTTTGTTTGTTGTTGGTCAAGATATGTGCGAGTAATTTTTTCCACGGTTTTTTGAGGAAATTTGTTGATGATGATGAAGTGTTTTATTTTGTTGATTTTATTGAGTGAGTATAGTTTTGTTGCTGTGTTTATTTGGTTTCTTAAAGTTTTTGTTTTGTTTCATGTGCCGAGTCCCATGAAATGTACAATCCAGTATGGGTAATTTTTCTGCGAATTTCTGTTTTGAATTATGTATCAGTTCTAGCGATCTTGAGGTTAAGAAATGCTATTTGGTTAGTTTCTTCCTGTTAACAGGTGAACTTAATGTTGGGACGTATCGAGTTAACTAGACTGAAAAAACTAAGCGTGTGTTCTGTAGATGTGAATCCAGCATATGTGTATCATCAACATACCTGTACCAGTATTGTGGTGGGTGTAAGGCTGATTTGATCGCTTGAGTGTGCCATAAAAATGTTGGTTAAAACTCGTGACATGGGATTCCCCATACATAGGCATTTATTTGTAGTTAGTTTTTGTTACTGAAGATAAAGTTAATTTGGGTGGTAGTGAATTCTATAAGGGTTGTTAATTGGTTGCTGGGTATATGTATCAATGGGTTGAGGTCTTGGATATAAAGTTCTAAAACTATCTTGTAGGCTTCAGTTGTTGGGACTTCTGTGAAGAGGGAGATTACATCAAAACTGACCATTAAAACTTTATGATTGAGTTGATTAAGAATATATTTAAAGTTAAAATAGTCTTTGGAAAAGGAGCTGGCTGATGTTACATATTTAGAAAATGTCCATGCTATACATTTACTGAGGTTGTAGTTAAATGATTCACAGGTCAACATTATGAGTCATAGTGGACAATCAGGTTTGTGAAGTTTGGGGGTGCCATATAGTTGTGGTATGCATGAGTTGGTCTTTTGTATGTAAGAATGCTTTCTGAGATTGTATTGATTTTTCCATTTGTAGTAGTTGGAAGGTTAAAACGTTGTTCTCTCTTATCAATAACCGTTAATACCCACACCAGCCGTTCCGAGATACAGTTAATACCCATACCAGCCGTTCTGAGATACATTTTTATTTCAAGTGGGTTTCTCATCATCAAGAAACTTATTCTTAAATATTAGTAAAAAAAACTTCTTTAAAAATTATAAACTGGATTTTTTTTTTAATATTCAAAACTGTGTAAAAATACAAATGAACATTATTACTTCAGGAATTACACTAAATCAAAGTAAAAAATTTTCAAGATATACTTAGTATTAACACGAGATATAATATCATATTTGCAAAAAGTAAAATCTGGAGAAAGCACTGCATCCAGACTATAGGAATGATCATTTAGAATTAAGTTACTTTTTAAATCCTAATTTTTAGACCTGAAAATGTATTATATACACAATGAAACTACATTTTTTAGTAATCAGTAACAACAAACGATTTATTTACTCATTATGAGTTACATGCTGACAAACATATTATGAGAATGTTGAGTTTTGAGTGTTGTTTCTGTAACTATGAAGTTACTCAAGTGCTTTGTAACCAAACAAAACAAAAAAATCATAAATTATTTATTTATTAGGTCAATGAGTCTATATTAAAATCTAGTATTTTGTTTATATTATTCAAGCAGCATAAAAGTAAAGTAAAACATAAAAAATTAGAATAACAAATTTATTTTAAAAAATACAATTTTTTAATAGATAAAACATTATCTTAAAGTCTGAGAATCATTAGGGAGAAAATA
Source organism: Tachypleus tridentatus (assembly GCF_004210375.1). Lineage (NCBI taxonomy): Eukaryota > Metazoa > Arthropoda > Merostomata > Xiphosura > Limulidae > Tachypleus > Tachypleus tridentatus. Next base: position 72,622,537 of record NC_134831.1, read on the forward strand.
AGAACAAAACCTAAGATTCAGTTCAGTTAATATATTACTGTATTAACAAATAATGTTTATTTAACTAAATTTAATTAAATGCAGCAATGTTTAACATTAACCACAACCAGATATGCCAGTTAACTTCTTAAAAGTTAGTCGAGTAACACAAACCAAACTTTCAATATTTTTCATGCTAAAGAAACTTCCACAATAATATTTTGGATTTAGAAATGTTGACCTTATGGCCCTGAAATAACCTAAACAAGTGAAATAAAGTTAAAATAATGTTAACATATTCTGTAAATGATTAGTCAGTCAAGTCACATAACACAGCAGTTTCAAAGCTTATATCCTTATTTCTATTAATGTGATTAATAGAAAAAAATATAACAGACAGATAAAGTTTAAATTTTTCAATTATATTAAAGCTATAATTATTTATAATGATATTTAGAAAAAAGAAATTATAATATTAATAAACAGTATGCTTGATTTTAAATTTTATCTTATAAAATTCAAGTTTAGGAATAATTTCAAATACAGGTAATTAAAACAAGTAATTTCAATTTCTCAATTAATTTTAGGAAATTCAATGTAATTATAATTTTTATTAATTGGTTGTTGGAATAAATGAAAACAGTGATAAAAAAAAACAACAATTTTAATTATTTTTGTGACATTAATAAACTAGTTTACAAGACACTGATTTAGGTATCCCCTACCCATAAGGTAATAGATTATATCAATTTAATGCCTAGCTCCATTTCACTCAGTAGTAATCTTGGCTTTGCCATTTTTATTGCATACTTACTAAATATAAAATCTTGTGCAGTAGCTACACCTAGTGACAAATTTCTATTATTAAATGTACAATCATAACAATTATAATACTGTAAAACAGAGAGCAATGTTACAAAACTCTTCCATGCAACAAAAAACAACAAATTATTCAAAAAATTAGTTTGAAGTGCTTTGTTTACTGGTTTTCAGCTTCAGAATAAACAGAGCTTAATAATATATTAACTGAAAAAAACTATGGACCATACAGATATAAAACATACTTACAAAAGGTAGCAACAAACTGCAGTTGTAACAAGCATTGTTTGAATAATTCTGTAAAAGAATACACTGGTAACAAAATTACAATGAAATGAAGAAATCAATATCAAGTTGTATAGTTTGTGTTGAGTACAGTTCTGACATAATACACAACCCTCTTCTGTTTACAAACAAGTTATATTACTAATAACAGTAAGAGTACACAGATAAATAAATAATTTACAAAAAAAATGCTCAATCCTTTCTAGATTTATTAACAATGAAATAAGCTAATAAGAGCACAGGTTAAAAAATAACTGTTAAGTTGACCAATCATCCCTTCAACCTACTGAAAAACGTCTTAAAAATATAGCCCTTCACATTCACATACAGCACACAGATCATCTCAATTTTATTTATGCTGAAGAAGAGGCTATTTTAGAGAAGCTTAACTTTTAAAATAGAGCTCTCTACTCTCAAAGCATTTCACTTAAGCTTACAGTGTACAGTTGCTTCAATAATAAGCTTTGGAAAAAAATGTCTTTTTGCACCAATGAAATACCCAAGGAGTGGAACTTCACAAATTTGACTTACATTGTTAAAAAGTAAAATCTTAAGATCATAAAATTATATGAACATTAGTTTGACTTTTGTTTCAGAAAGATGTTGAAAGCTGTTATCAATAACAGCTTACAAAAGCAAATAGAGTTGATATTTAATTAACTCACTGCATGATTTCAGGAGGAATGTTTGTTGCAACTTATTTAATCCCCATCATTATGGATGAAGGCATCACAACTAGTTTTGTGTACCTTAAATTGTAAAATATTTTTATCACAATAATCCTCACAAAGAATTAATTCTGAAATTGGATGCATATGGATGGTTTAGAAGTGGAAACTATAGAATGGTGGTAAATAATTACTTAACCAACTGAAAGAAGGTGATTAGAGGGGTGTCTTGGTAACCTATTTTAGGGCCATTATTGCTCAATATTTATAAAATAATGCTTACAAAATAACTAAAGAGTTCACAAAAGAAAATTCAACATTAATACTATTGTGATGCTGTATAGCCTTTACTGCTGTTGAAAATCATATTTGGAAGACGTAATATTAACAAAGATCCATAGAAAACCATATCCCAAAATTCCCCATATTGAAGCATAGTCATATAATAATTTTAAGGATGAATTTTTTTTAAACTGAAAAAAAAAATGTACATCGAAGATATATTAACAAAGATCCACAAACATCACAAAATTCTCAAATAGGTAATTTCAAACCAACTTGAAGTGTATTCACAAAGTTTTTATAATCTAACATTAAAATGTATGACTAATTCCTTCCTCACATTCACCACGTCTAGTCCTCAGTCACAAACTAGAATTTAAGTAGATTGAAAAGAAGAAAGAAATCAGACAGCTTTCAGAGATATTCTTGAGCCATAAGACTAAAAATTAATGTAATTTATTAAGTACAGAACACACATAAATACCATTATTTTTTTGAATACAAAATAGTGAAAAATAATTTAATAATGCTGTGCATACCTTGAACAACATGGAAAGCACAGTGGAGGAAGGGGGTAGATATTTCAATTGGCTAGTTTTACTCTGTTAGATTGGTTTTACTACTGGTTATAAAATTGTGTACCCAGTTACATGTGAAAAAGATTTTTTTTTTTAATACAACAATTTAAAATTATACTGAACAAAACAATACAAGTTTGTGCTATAACATCATTTCAGCTCACAAGTTGGATAACTTCTCGAACAATAAAATTTATTAATTACAAAGAAAAAGAACAACTACGTTGTTTTAAGAACAACATATCTGAGGTAAGCAACTGAAAAACCACATACAAAAGATTTATGACCACCATACTTCCTTCCATACATAAAATTTTGCATCCATACTAAGTTGGACCCCAAGGATGTGCACCCAAGTATCATTATTTATCCAAGTGCATGCACATCATCTCTATTAGGCAAGTTTGTGAAAAACCACATAGGAAAGAATGTGCAGTTGCCATAGCTTCAAGAGAAAATAATCTAGAAGAGTGAAATATTGTGCCCATTCTTAGTGGATCTTTAGAGTTGGCACCTAGCTATTACTTATGTTATTCATGTACATTTATCAGATAGTGTGGTCAACACACTTAAATTTCATTCAGTAGTTCTTATTAGCAATTAGCATAATGTAAAAAGGGACAACAATAACATACATATTAGAACTTTCAATGTTCACCTAAGATGTCTATTTAAAATAGTAGAATGACAAATTTGACCAATACAAAAATAAGGTTTAAGCTTCAGAAGCCCAAATGCAGACTTGCTCTTCCAACATTTTTATTTTAGTTAAGTTTTAAACATGAGCAAGTGATTTGTTTATTGAAGTGGTGCATTGTAAAGGCAGTTACTTGAACTTCTTTTAAAATTTTGTTGGGTAGGGTTATTAATAACACCAATGTTTTGGGACAACAGGGGACCTACTCATCCATTTTGTCCATTTCATCCTCTAACCAAAATTAAAATGAATAAATATAGAAAAAAAAGCTTAAAGCCAGAAATGACATTCATAAACTTGTTAATCTTTTTCTTAAATTCGTGGAAATTTACTATCTACACAACATCTAAAGGCAACCCATTCCAAAGACCAACCACCTATTAGAAAAATAAAACTCTTAGCTGAGTCCTACTATTCTTGCTGTTAGTTATGAAAAAATACTATGCATCAACACTAACAATTCCTTTTACAATCATAAACACCTCAGTCAGATCTCTCTTTTTGAGAGATTTCAACTTCTCCTTGTATGACAACACCTTCATCCCAGGCACTATTCCAGTAACCCTTCTTAGGTAAGAAGACCAAGAATAAACACACTATATGTTGCCTAACCACTGACCAATAAAATAAAATAACCTCTTTGGATTTGTACTCAATATTTCTGCACATACAATATAAAATCCTATATGTTCTATCACTAGCAACAACACACTACTAGGATGGCTTTAAAAGACTGATCAACCATTACACCAAGATCCTTTTCTTTCATGACACTGTTAGTGTATTCCTATCCAAATTATACTTACAATTCAAATAATGATGACCGAAGAAGGTCGAAACGTTGTTCGCTCTTCTATGTAAAATATTTTCTCAACCCAAACGAGCCGTTTTTGCTTATATATTTCTCTACAAGTGGGTTTTCTCGACATCACTGAATTCAAATAATGATAACCCACATATGTTCTTGCATTTATTATAACTAAAACCCATTTGTCATTTATGTTCCAAACTCACTAAATGACTTAAATCTTTTTCTAAATCAGAAGTGTCCTCTTTACAGCTAACAACAGACATAAAACCTTAATATCGTCTATAAATTTAAGTAATTTATTGACTTTTCTATTCATCTATGTCACTGGTGAAAATCAAAAGGAGCTAAGGTTCTAAAACTGAGCCCTGAGGTACCCCTCATGCAACATTAAACCAGTTTGACTGAACTCCACTTTTAACAACCGTCTGTGTTCTATTTAGGTGCACTTTATCCAAGTTGCTAACTTTCCCTCATACCTATAGAAATGTTTTTTTTTTTTTACAAGCCTTTTTTATGGCACCTTGTGAAATGCTTTCTAAAAATCCAGATACACCAAATCTACACTCTTATCCTCATATATATAAACAGTAACCTTTTCAAACAACTTTAAAAGGTTTGAAAAGCAAGATTTTCCCTTAGTGAAACCACATTAACTATCCAATAAAATTCTAAATATTGTTAAATGATTTTACAAAGCATCTTTTAACAGACCTTCCAAAACTTTTTCCACAACTGATACAAGATTATTGGGTTTATAATTACTGACAATTTTTATCACCTCTCTTGAAAAGAGGAGTTACGTTACCTAACTTCCAATCCTCTGTTACTTTCCCACTATGCAAGAAATAGCAGTAAGTGACTCACATATCAAATCTTTAACCTCTTTCAAAACCTCTGAGGAGGTATCATCCAGCCCAGGAATCTTATCATTCTTTAAACTTTCCAATACTTTCTTAACCAGCCCAGAATTAATCCACTCATTGTATTTGATCTTTTTTACCATTTATCAACTGCTTAAGATATAGAATGCTGCTTAAATCTTTGTTAAATGTGAAGAACAATAATGAAATAGTACTAAAAAATAAAATTTGTACAGGCATAGCTGTTTTGCTTTTTGCACAGGAGTATATGGCCTTCTGTCATATAGTCTTCTTACACATTTGTTATGCAAGGTTTTCTTGTATTAGCAATAACATAAGCCTAACATCACAAATGTAAGATGTATCCAATCAAATAGCTGCATCATAGGTTGATTAAGGTTTTATATGAATAAACTGCTAGCAAAAACATAAATAAAGATATGAAATCATTTGTTCCACTAATATATCCATAAGCACATTCATAGTACCTTAAAGCATGTTAATTAAAGAATATATAGTCATAGGGCAAATTTATGTATCAATCCTATAAGTATTAAAGTAAATTTTAATAACAATATTAAAACCTTGTAGAAGACTATTAAACTCTTATGTCATATCTAGAGCCTATGGTATTGTGCTTACAGTACTTGTCCTTATTACAGGGAGATCAGAGAGTTAAATAAGAGTGGAGAGTAAGATATTGTAATACCTGGTTTACACAATTTAATCTCATAATCAAATGACTGTTGAAGATTGAAGCATTTTTCTACTTGAAATATTAAAGTATGCTTGATTCAGATGTTCAACTTTCTTTAAGGTCTAATATTCTGCTTAAATACCGAAATGGAAAGGTTTCAAATACAAAGTTTCTTCTTTATTTTTGGTTTAAATGTTCAATGTGTATGTTTTCAGTTTTTATTATATATATATATATATTTTAAATCACATAGATTATTTTTCATTCTTAACTAGATATCCTGACTCCAAACTAAGCTGGCAGAAACTAATGAAATGTTAAGGCAAAAAAATATTCCCAACAGAAAAGGTCTCCAACTGATGAATTAATGTACTCTAATTACTATAACACGTGAAAAGTATGTTAAACTAGTTATATTCTCAATTGAGTTCATTTTTGTTCTTTCTAGTTTTCACCAAAAGGTTTCTTCAAATTTAATCAAAAGTTGATATAACTAGCAACTTAGATTGCTATTTTTATTATAAAATTAGAAGGTTACAATAAATCTTTCACTTTAAGTAGGAAGGAATGAATAATAGCGCCCATATATAACCGTAATTTACAGCATATATGCTCAGAGACATTAATAAATGGACGATATTATTTACAATGCAAAATGAAAATATTTTCTTATTGCTTACAAACATGTATATATAGTTCTACTGTATATTTTCATTTTCATTTTTGGAAAAGAAACAGTTCCGTTTTCCTCGACTTGAATTTTATTCAAGCAACAATTTAGGGCTATTTGTATTACGTATTTGTCATCCCAATCATTAAATTTTAAAATTTGTTTTCCTCGTTAGGCCTAACCAAATCATTATTACTAGACAGCGAGCACAACTACAATTATAATGTAATAATAATATACTATTCGTAATTATTTTCCTGTATTTGTATTGTAAAGCTTACCCTCTATTTTCATTTTTAGGAACAAACCAAGGAATTACTCCACCAATAACAATCCAAAATAAAGTAATAATTATAACAGGAGCAGCTGATGCACCCATACTTTACTCAAGAAGGCCCTTAAATTAAACAGCAGGTTGACAAATTCAACATAAAGTATTTACCAAAGCCCACAGATTAAGGTAACCTCAACCTACAACCATCGTATTATATTGATAATTCTACAGTTAAATTTTCTCCCTCTATACGTTTATACAATTTGGAAAGACTCTCATAACTGTCCCAAAAAACTTGAATTGTTGAAAAGAATTTAAAGCCCCAAAATAAAAAATAAGTAATTTTGTCTTTGCTGTTTTTAAATTATCAGTTAAATGTAAATAAGAAACGAAAGGCGAGTTTCTTGCAAATACAAAGATGACAGAGAAGTGTCACCTTTTTATTTGTTTTAACGGAGTCTGTCCTTATTTTATTTTAATGTGAGTTACGATTACTATATTTAATAAAATGTAGCTCTTTGTCTAATCATTTCTACTGTAAATTTATATATTTGAGATTACGTATTATGGCTCTAACCCGAGCTTTTCTGAACAAACTTTCTTGAGTGCAAGGTACTTTCTCATTGTATAGAAAAATATTCTCAGATCACTTTTACATTAAACTGCTTGGTAATTTTGTAAGTTTTATATTATCCAATAAATAGGTTTTAATGACGTTATATATCCAAAGCATGTCTATATCTTGAAATTTTCAGAAAATACTCGAAATTACCTTACACAAGTTTTGAGATTACTACTTGGCGTATTCATGCATTATATATCAAGTCATCCCATAAGTAATGTCCGAAAATTTAATACAGAAAGTGCATCTTCATTTCTGTCTTTGAAGAAGGCTTTAATAATTAAAACATGTAGTAGGCCATATATAAAAATGTGTAGACAAATAAAAGAAACTAACTCAACTCCACTTTTTCAGTTCATTAATCAAATAAATCCTAATGAAGATAAATGTGTCGAGGAGCACATTAGGCATATAATTCTTTACGAGTTTAAAAAAGGCAACAGTGCAGCAAAAACTACGCGAAACATTCAAGGTGTTTATGGTGCGGAGTCTCTCAATGAAAGAATATGTCGAAGGTGGTTTCAAAATCTCAGATCAGATAACTACAGCTTAAGTGATGCACCACATTCAGGTAGTTCTGTTCAGTTTAATGATGACTTGCTGCTGGCTGCACTTGATGAAGATTGTGTTGTAACAATTGAAGAATTAGCACAGAAGTTTAATTCAACCCATTCAACAGTTCACAACAACAGCTTGGAAAGGTGTCAAAACTTGGAAAATAGGTCTCCAATGATTTGACAGTAGCCAACCTTAGAGCAAGAGTGGACATTTGCACTTCTCTGTACTCTCGTGAACGTAACTCATCCATCTTTTTTGGACAGGTTAGTGACAGGAGATAAAATAAGGATATTTTATAAAAATGTTAAGCGCCTCTGTGCAGGTAGACTGGCTAAAGCACAACCCAAAATGGACCTCTATCCTAGTCAAGTCTTGTTAAGCGTTTGGTGGGATATTGTTGGTGTGATCAACTTTACGTTGCTGTCACTTAATGCAACGATTACATGAGACTTCTATTGTCAACAGTTAGAGCGCTTGAATGTTGCAGTGAAAGAAAAGAGGCCTGCTTTGATCAATCGTAAAGGTGTTTTGTCACATCAGGATAATGCACTGTCCCATACAGCAAGAATCACATCTGCAAAGATTGAAGAGCTAGACTGGGAGAAGCTTCCACATCCTTCTTATTTTCCAGACCTTGTTTTATCTGATTATCATCTATTCCGAAGTTTGCAGAACTATCTTGATGGAAAGGAGCTTGGAACACACGAAAATGTCAAAACTACCCTCTCTACATTCTTTTCCTCTAAACCCCAATAATTTTATAGAAATGGCATTCAGAAGCTTGTGAATTATTGGCAGGAAGAAATTAATAATAATGGAACATACATTATTGATTAAATAGCATTTAAAGCGTTTGAAATCCTTTCTCTTTTTCTGAAGATAAAATCGGACATTACTTAAGGGATGACCTGATATATATATTCAAGTTAATTAAACTGATTATTGTAAAGGCTAAGAGATAGTTTCACTCAACTATAAGAGATTCACTAAGATGTGCATTATGAACTGAATTTCAGTTCTCTGATTTTGATTACGTTTGTGAAAACAAAATAAAACGACTGGAAACAAAGTAAAATAATAATGAAAAGTCTTTGTATATTTTTTAAAAAGTAAATTGGTCTATCTGTTATGTTTACTACTGGGAATCGAATCAGCAAATTTACCACTGTCCCTCAGGGTGACATAACATTCATGAATTTGTTTTTGTTGTCATTAAGCTCAATGGCTATGTGCACTATACTTACTACAGCTATCAAAATCAGGTTTTAGAATTTACTGAATTATAAGTTAATTGTTTATTTAAGATTGTGTAATAGACAATTTAATTCCAACTTTCCTTGTTTAAAAGGTAATCCACGTGGCTGCTCATTCTTGTTTAAGTAAAAAGAAGGTTGTAACCTCGAAATATCACCTGACCTGCCACTGCAGGACACAAGTGTCTTTATTCGAGCACAACATACAACATTACAACCATTCCTTTCAAGATAGAACCAGTGTTTTCTTTCAGAGAATGATAAAATAACAAAAGCTATAAAACAAATTGCTGCCGTTGCCATATTTGTTACTGGACATGCTGCCAGGTAGGATAGTGGTAATGGGTTTATTTGTAGAATATCTTTCAGATTCATTGAGGTAAATTACAAGGTTTCTTAGCCGGTGGTTATTAAAGCAATATTGGTGATTTCTCTCGGAAGTAGTCTGGATGTTAAGGTGAAATCCTCTTCATTCACTATGAAGGACCTTGCCACTGAAGATGGAAATGATGTGATTGGTAGTGAGGTCTTGACAAATGACACACAATTTTTACACCAACAGTAAAAGGGACTATTGAAGATTCTGACGCTATTATTGGTGAAGGTAGCCAAGTACTGACACACAATTTGGGCCTCCCTTCCTGATGTTCATATACATCCCAAGACGACTTCCTTAAACACAGGAAACATTAAGTTAAAATTAGACACGGAATCCAAACTTAAGTTTCAATTACTATATTTGATTTACTCGCTAATGAAGATTTCATTTCAGTCCAATAAAAATTACTGCTATTGAAGATCAACCGATAAAACAATATTTTCTCTCATATATAGTGAGAATCTGTTTATTACTTTCGTCATTCCATGGAAATTCACCACCTATTGCTTTTACATATTAAACTTTTCAATTAAGATAACGGGTGCATTGTGTCTTCACCAAATAGTCCGATGTGGCTTTGCTATAAGAAAGAAACACACACACTCTTTGTGCAATTAATTTATTTATGTCATACAATACTTATAAAAGACTTTCTGCAATGTTCACGCATACATGTACGACCACACACTGGTATCTACTGGTACACACCTATATACTGCTACTTATCAGTGGCGTATCCTAGCTTGTAGCTTTGGTTCATCGCACCTATATATTACGTACATATACATAAAAAAAAAGTGGCTCCATTGAAAATGTTCTTAATTTATTATATTTTTATTAAATAACAAAAAAATAGGTAAAACTATGTGTTTCTAGAATGCACTCGATGAGATCTGTTCAAGTATGATCTCAAATCCTAATTTTAACACCGGCTTTCTTAAACACCTAAACTTTTCATGATTTTAGTTACGTATTATCATACAAAGTATTGTATACCTGCTGCAGTTTATTAGATCTTCTTATTACAATTAGCCTACAAAATAATCAAATTATTTTATTTTTATATTCTAGTGCCAACAGAAGAAGGACCAGACGATTTTTATACATGCCCTTCTAACTTATGAGCGTCCCGGTGGTACAGAGGTAAGTCTACGGATTTACAAAGCTAAAATCAGGGATTTTATTTCCCTCAGTGGATTCAGCAAATAGCCTGATGTGGCTATGCTGTAAGAAAAACACACAAACATACACACACGTTAAGTTACGAACACAAAATGAAAGACAAAATATCCCCATGTATCACCAGTTTTGCCAAATTAAAAACAAAACAAAAAATCTGACAAAATATTTGAATGATGACAAAAGATTCCATAGACGAATTGATATATTATTTTAAAACAAACATCCTTAAAATTCTTAATAATATAACAAAAATTTTAATTATTGATAAATTTACGTGTTTTTTTCTTTTACTAATTCGTATGTTCTCTGCTGGAACAACGATAAATCCACGAATTTACAATACTAAGATTAGGTGTTCGATTCCTCTCGATGGACACAGCACATAACCCCATATGGCTTTGCTTTAAGATAAATACACGCACTCGTTTTTATACTATAAGATATTTGACAAATTCAAGCATGCCTATGACATGGATCAGAAGAAACGAAAATAATACGATATTCAACAAAACTTTGCAATAGTTCAAACATCGGCCTGGCATGGCCAAGCGCGTAAGGCGTGCGACTCGTAATCCGAGGGTCGCGGGTTCGCGCCCGCGTCGCGCTAAACATGCTCGCCCTCCCAGCCGTGGGGGTGTATAATGTTCGGTCAATCCCACTATTCGTTGGTAAAAGAGTAGCCCAAGAGTTGGCGGTGGGTGGTGATGACTAGCTGCCTTCCCTCTAGTCTTACACTGCTAAATTAGGGACGGCTAGCACAGATAGCCCTCGAGTAGCTTTGTGCGAAATTCCAAAACAAACAAACAAAAACAACCAAAACAGTTCAAACATATTCAATTTTCATAGATAACAAGGAAAAACAGCGATTTTAAAAGGCAATTTTGTGTGTTTATATATACATAGATATATACTGTTTAAACAAGGCTATTTTAGTTACATATTTGTGAAGGATAAGTAAATTAGTGATTGGTTCTTCTAAGACGTAACAGTTGTTTACAACACACAGAAAATATGGTCACAATACTGTTTACCAGCTGTGAGAACTTCCAGATATAGAATCGACACGAAAAGAAGTGCCTGTCATGTTGAACGTACAAATAAATGATGAAATAAGTTTGCACATTGTCGGTAATTATTACTAAAACAAAGATAGCTCGACGTGACAGGAGGTTTGAGTTATATTGAAGTTATTGTTATGAATTGACACTGTACTTCAAATTCCCGTACCACATTCATCTAAAAATAATATTACATGTTCTACAGCTGTAATCAGAACTCTCAAATTGTAGAAAATTATGACAATGTTTCAAGTAATATGAAGGAAAATCGCCGGAGTTTCTATGTTACCAATTCACAAAAGTACCCAAGAATCCACTTTTGTGTTGTATATAAAAGCCATAAAGAAATACAAAGCTAAGACGTTTAATGTCCCACATATTAAACAATATTCGACAGTTCTTTGAGAAATAATGGCGCAGCAGTAAATTTGAAAGGCTTATAAAATACGATTTTCGATACCCCTAGTGGGCACAGCATAGATCATCTATTATGTAGCTTTGTGCTTAAGTTCAAACAAAAGTTTCTTTTAACTCTTCGGATAATATCTGGTGTTCGTCTACTAGAAGTATTGTAATCCACGTTAGAGTATGTAGATGTGTATATAGTTTGTTTCCTTTATAATTTGGCGCTAAGCTCCTCGAGGCCTATCTGCACTGGTCGTTTCTGATTTAGAAGTGATAGAATAGAAATAAGGCAGCTAGTCAACACCACTCACCGCCAGTTCTTAGGCTACTCTTTTACCAAGGAATAGTGGGATTGACCGTCGCATTGTAACACCTTCACGGCTGATGGGGTATGTTTGGTAATGGGATTCGAACCCGCGACTCGTACCAATTGCGAGTTGAGACCCTTAATCTCCAAGCCACGGCGGGTTCTAGGTTCTACTCTGCTTTAATTCAGATAATATAGTCTTTATCTTCTCTCTGAACGCCAGTGAGACAGAGGGCGCTGAATTACCCGAGTTAACGTTTATCGTAAAATGTTTGCATAGTCCGTCTGTCTACCTAAAAACTTCAGTTAGATAAATAAAAGAATATTTGCAAATCTATTGAAGAAAGTTTCCATCATATTTTTAATGGAAAATTGTATGAAACTTCCACCAAGAGATTTGAACTCTTCCTTGTGTAGCAGTATTATAATGAGGATGTCAATCTAATTATTTGCTCGTGAAAAAAAAAAAAAGCCCAAAGATGTAACGGTGGGGGTGTTGACTACGTGCTTTCCTTCTAGTATATCACTGCTAAATTTGGGATGGCGTGTGTGTGTGTTTTCTAAAAGCAAAGCCACATCGGGCTATTTGGGTGACGGTGACGAGCTGCCTTCCCTCTAGTCTTACACTGCAAAATTAAGGACGGTTAGCGCAGACAGCCCTCGTGTAACTTTGCGCGAAATTCAAACAATTCATTTCAACGTTATTTTTAAAAACGAAGGAAATTACTGGTAGAATTTTAACTTCTGGTGATCTTAATTTTTACTCAAGTAATTTAAAAAAGTTGATCTGAAACTAATATCTGATACCGTTTTTAACTCTCATGATTACATTAGTGAGTTTAGTTAAGTTACTTTTCAAAGTGACTGCTTCAAATGTAGGCGTAAACTAAACAGAGGCCAATGCCATACGTATCCAAAGCATGTAAGAGAAAACTTAACCTGTTCGAGTTAAATTGTAATTTACTATTGCGAAGTTTACTTACAAATGTGGTCATTTGAGTGACGTTCATTAATGGGTGACATATTGAAATTGAAAACATACATCTGTGGTTCTGTTCGTTAAAAGTCCTACTTTAAGACCGAAGTAAAAGCGTAATATAGTCTGAGTCACACTAAAATACTTCCAAGACTTAAACTGAACAATTTCGTTTTTGTAAAACTCAAGTTTAAAAAACAAAACTGAGAGTTATTAAACAGGTACATAATACATCTATTCATTTAAGGTAGAAACACATCTATTGACTTAAATACAGTACTGAACTAGAGTAGAACTAAGTCTTTCCTGGTAATTCCTGGTCTTTCCTGAAAGAGAAAACTCGATTTCTGGTACATATGTGAACGCATTCCTGAATTTCAAGACTTATAGCAATACATGCTACCTTGGTAGGCACAGGGGCACGTGCACTGCAACAAGGATTCTATGAGAAGAATTGTCAATGTCATTGGTCCTCCAGCGTGAATCTCTGAACAAATTCATTCACGCTTATCGACAGTATTATAAAAGTGTTGAAAGCACCAGATTTATGTTGAAGTAAATGGCAACAGATTTAGTTATTGAACTTGGGTTACAGTTGATCCCAAAGTAACTATTATTTTATTTCGAAACTAAGGACCTACTCATATTAATAAAATATCATGCGTTAGAATAATTTTTTATGCAAGAGATGGCGATAACGCAGAGGGTTGGGTGAAAAAACACACAAATAACGTTTGGGTAGATTTATGATCCCAATTTAAATAAATCATGAATTTTGCTAATTATAAAATACGTGAATACATGTTTGACCAAACATATCTCAAACATAAATCCAGGTAAATGAGCCGCTCGTTAAATACAGTTGAGTTAAATATCCAGATCAGAGACCAGATAAGCCTGAAGTGGGATTTGGTTCAAATTTTTGACAACTGATCAGAGTGAGGACAACTAGCTAAAAATCATTCTTCCTTATCAAATATTTATTTTAGTCTTTGAACCGAAGAATGCGTTTGCTTGCCACTTTTTTGGGCCCGGCATGGCCAAGCGTGTTAAGGCGTGCGACTCGTAATCTGAGGGTCGCGGGTTCGCATCCCCAGCGCGCCAAACATGCTCGCCCCTTTCAGCTGTGGGGGCGTTATAATGTGACGGTCAATCCCACTATTCGTTGGTAAAAGAGTAGCCCAAGAGTTGGCGGTGGGTGGTGATGACTAGCTGCCTTCCCTCTAGTCTTACACTGCTAAATTAGGGACGGCTAGGACAAATAGCCCTCGAGTAGTTTTATCCGAAATTCCAAAACAAACAAGCTTGTCACTTTTATAACGCAACAGAGCACAGATAGACTTGTATTTTTCTTCACTAAAAGTCCAAGAATAAGGCAACATTCTAAATTTAGCATGTTTAAATTTTTTTTTTTTTCTTCATCAACAACGAAAGTAAATTTAGTTAACTCGTAACTAAATAATGGTTAATTAACGGATTATATATTTTTTAAAAACGTTCATTTATACTGAAGAATTTTCGCACAAAAAATGTTTTATTTCTGTTAATGTTTATAACATAATATATTCAGCACACATTGAACAGAAATGTGCACTTGTTTACTAGAGTTCTTACAAGCTCTGCACTTTAACACTTTGGGGACTGCGTATGCATTAAACGAGTAACAATGAAAAAAAAAGGCTTAGTATAGACAGGTGATTAGGACAATTAATTCGCAATTTGAGGGTCGAAGGTTTGAATCTTCATCGCACCAAACGTGCTCCCCTTTCAGCCCGTGGGGTGTTATAACGTGAGGGTCAATACCAATATTCGTTGGTGAAAGAGTAGAGCAAGAGTTAGCGGTGGGTGGTGATGACTAGTTGCCTTTCCTCTAGTCTTGCACTGCAAAATTAGGGACGGCTAGCGCAGATAGCTCTCGAGTAGCTTTGCGCGAAATTCAAAACAAACAAAATTTGCGCTATATATTTACCGAGGTTGTAGTCAAATTATTTATGGGTCGTAATGTACAATCGGGTTTGTGAGGTTTGGGGGTGTTGTATAGTTGTGGCATGCGTGAGTCGGTCTTTCGTAGGTAAGAATAAAGGTTTTCTGACATTGTGTTGGTTTTTATTATTTGTAGTAGTATTTTGTTTAGTTGGTTTTCATGTGTTTTTGTTGGATTTGTGTTTATTTATTTAAATATCTGATAGAATGTAGTTCATTTTCTGAATGTATTCATATGTGTTCATTATAAATATAGCATTGTCTTTCTTCACTTTTAGAATTTTGATGTTGTTGACTTGTTTTAGGTTGTTTATAGAATTATTATATTTTTTGTGAGGTTGTTTTCAGTTTTATTTTCTGTGAAATTATGTTCATTGTTTTGCGTGAAATTGTTTTACAAATTTAAGATACTATTTTGAGGTATTTCGGGGAAATAAATGTTTTTAGTTCCACCTGGAAAAATGGGTTGTCGGTTGTCGGTGGAATTGTTGTCGAAGTTTTTTTCTTTCTGGTGGTTGTTTTCCGTTGTTTTGTTGGTGTTTTCAGTTTGTGAAGACTGGATCACCAGTCTTCTAGCTAGATATTTCATAGGCTTTCATTTCGACGGATGGGATATTTCTTGGTGTTACTGCAGATATGAGTCCTTTGTTGAGTAGATGTATCTTTTCATTGCTTAATTTTCGGTCGGATCTGTTAATTACGAGGTTTGTTGGTGGTTCGTCATGTTGGTGTATTTTTTGTTGTTGGTACCTTAGTTTATCTAGTTTTTTTTGTTGTGGTGGATTTTCTTTTCTTTGTCGTTTTTATTAGTGATCTGATTGGTCTTTCGTTGTGATATCAATACCAGCCGATCTGAGATACATTTTTACTTCAAGTGGGTTTCTCGTCATCAAGAAACACGTTTATCATAATACTAGAAGACCAATACTGACGTAACCGTACATCAACAACAAAAGTTCTCTGAAACAAAATGGACCATAGGTAACGTACCCTTTAAATTTATCATATCAGTTTTCAGCAGGGTCTAAAGATTCCTGAAAGAGTATTCTTCCGCAAGATGTGAGAAGACAAAATCTTGGAAAAATGACAATAAAGAATAAATTGACGCCTCTATATTAATACATTTTATACTTTATTTTGTGTGACGTTTCGGGCAGACGCCCTTCATCAGGGAAGACAGAAAAGACCGTGTCACAATGGAATTAGGTTTAAAAAGAATCGCTAAAAGTTAAGAAATTACAATGTGAACTTTCTGACTTTTCGTTTACCGAAGAAGAAAAATGATTTTTCACGCTAGATTTCTGAAACACCATACATAGACAGTGTAGTTGCTTTGCGCCAAAACCCCCAAAAACAAATATATTTTCAAATCAACTTATCAGAACATCCAAACATAAGCCTTTCAATAAAAACAGATCCACTACGACCTAGACAACAGCAACAAAACATCAAGAATGAAATACGTTTCAAGTGCTGCCCCCATCAGGGATATTAATATTTCCCTATATTACACAGTCATTGTGTTGAATCTTATGATAGACCATCATTATTTTTGTCACTTTTTGGTTCTGAATATATTTATCATATAGGATGTGAATGTTAGTTCCCTTAGAAAACAATCAATATAATTAGTTGACATTTTAAATCTTCGTTACTGTATTCCGTAAAAATGTGATTAATGTTGATTCTACTTCGGAAAAGTGCAACATCAATAAATAGTAATAAGAAACGTAATTTAGTATCTTATGTTCACAAAATGTTTAGTAGATCAAACCTAAACATGACAACATAAAAGAAATCACGTTTAACACGAATGCATTTAATATCTTATTCATTTGGCCACATGATAAATATAACAGATTGGATTTGTTTTTTTTTTTTTTAAATTTCAAGCAAAGATAAACGAAGGATATTTGCACTAAACGTCCCTAATTTAGCAGTGTAAGACTAGAGAGAAGGCAGTTAGTCATCACCACCCACCTCCAACTCTGGAGCTACTCTTTCACCAATGAATAGTAGGATTGACAATAACATTATAACCCCCTCATGCCTGAAAGGGCGAGCATGTTTGGTGTGACGGGGATTCAAACCCACGACCCTCGAATTACGAGTCGAGTGCCTTAACCACCTGACCATGCCAGACCTAACAAAATGGGACCAAGTGTTTAAAAAGTCTAACAAAGCTCATGTATAGTTTCATTAGATAGGGCTCGAATTGTTCGTTTACATGTAACTGAATGATAATAACTTCAGTTTCAATGAACAATGTTATCAGTTCGTTATTTTATCAACAAAATTTCATATGGACCCTGCATGACCAAGTGTGTTAAGGCATTCGACTCGTAATCTGAGGGTCGCGGGTTCGAATCCCGGTCGCACCAAACATGCTCGCCCTTTCAGCCACGGGGCGTATAATGTTACGGTCAATCCCACTATTCGTTGGTAAAAGAGTAGCCGAAGAGTTGGCGGTGGGTGGTGGTGACTAGCTGCCTTCCCTCTAGTCTTACACTGCAAAATTAGGAACGGCTAGCGCAGATAGCTCTCGAGTAGCTTTGCGCAAAATTCAAAACAAACAAAATTTCATAGAGGCAAAACCCGTTAACTTAAGTGTTAATTGCAGTTTGTGAAAATAAGCTACAGTTTTATATTATTCTTGCTTTATTTTGGGTTCGTAGATAATTTTATTTTTCACGGACCCTTTGTTAACGTAGTCTGGTCTACACAGGGTAACCTCTTCTTCTCCATACAACATGTTGTTTACTGCTTCTACTCCTATCATTAAACTGTGGTCTTGATTTCCTATTTCATACTTGTAACTTCCAAAGCGCCCTCTACTCCAAACTGAATGTTCTTTTAGCCAAGGGAGTGCCACTTCCAGAACGCCATCACGGTCAATGTGAGGAATGGGATAACCATGATTTTCCTTTCGATAATGAATTGACACAATCTCGTCCTCAGACTCCATTAATCCAACGTTAATTGCACCCAGTATACCATCATGCACAATGGTATCTTTGTTGACAGGCTTGTGTTCGCTCTCACTTACTTCTACCATAATGGACCTATATGGTCCTGGTGCCAAAATCTTGTTATTTACAGGAGTAATTCCGACTTGAATAGTTGGCAAAAGACAATCAGCTGGAGGAGTATTGGTTTTCCCTAAGCTAGAGAAAATGGTTGCTCTATAAAAGGGACAATTGTCTTCTGGGTAGTAAATCCAGCTTGCGTCCATCCGAGGCTGGTGTCCTCGAAGTCCGATTCCTATGATATGTGTTTTACTATGTTTGAGCTTGTTTGCCAGTTCTGGCTTTTCAACAAGCTTAAGCGTGTAGTCAAGAGGCATTGTAGATAACAGCTTGTTGTAACGAAGACTATCTCCACTGTCAAGTCGAACTTCTTTTTTATCCAAGTTAAGGGCTATGACTTTTGAGCTAAATTTCATTTTTGATTTTGGCAGTAGATTTGCAACTGCATTCCAGATGGCGCCAGTTCCACCATGTTGGGGAAACCGAAAAGTGGCATTAGGTCCCCATCCTACCTCTGCCTTTTTCAACAAAACATTCTTGATTACACGATTAACGTCGACAGTTGCCACCCTTTCTCCTAACCACTTACACTGCATGAGAGTGGTGGGAGTAGCCCATACTTTAAAGTTGTAAGGTCTCATGAAAATATTTGCAATCCCTTTGCCCATAACCCTGATAATCCATTCATCGAATGTTTCAGGTTTTTCACAAGCTGTAGCAGATTCTAGTTGAGCTTGGATTAAGCCGGTAATGCATTCTATCTGGTCCTCTACGTTAAGTTGACTGATGTTATTTTGGAAAGGATATGGTATGTATCGCCCTTTGGTGTAAACGTAGCAAATTCTTTCATGAAAAGCCCAGTTTTCAGATCCTGTACCTAACGCATGGTCTAAGAGGTCGTCGAAGTACTTGTAGTGACTAAAAATCACGTGCCCTCCTATGTCAAATAAGAATCCTTCTGGTGTGACGTCGGTAGATGCTAATCCACCAGGTTTGTCAAGTGCGTCGATCATTAGCCAGTTTTCATGGTTTAGCTGGTGGAGTCGAGTGGCGGCCCCAAGTCCAGTCGGACCTGATCCGATAATTAAAATATCCACTTCTTTTGAAGACTCCATTTTAGGCAGTAATTTTATTAACTGTAGAGAAAAGAAGGAAAATAAAAACTACTTTGTTGAAAAATACATGAAACTCTTATTATTAAAATGACAGATTTTCCTTTAATTTTAGATATTTTTAAGAGCCACTGCATTAAACGTTATGAAATTTATTACTATAAGTATGCATCAGTAACATACATTATTATGAACTATGATTGAAAAAGTGGAGAGAAATAAGACGCCATTTTGATTTGAGTCTAAACATTATGGCTTATTTCAATGGGTTAATTTAATGTTAAGCGCAAAATTAATCAATGGTCTATCTCTGCGTGACCCATTCACATGTATCGAAACGAAATTTCAAGTTTAATAGATAGGGTTTATCATTAAGGTTCTTCGTAGAAATATAATAAATAAATTCTATAATGAAATATTTTTTTTTGCAAAAGTTTATCTATAAAGAAAGTTGTAAACGTATTTAGAATTCAAAAGATTTAATGAGATATTTTTAGGTGAAGGAATGCCACTGGGACAAGAAAATTTTTGTTTTATATCCTAACGAGCAAGAGACACAGAAGTAGATGCCTAATCCGCTGACTTCATACTGTGTACTCGCCATACCAAACATGCTCGCCCTTTCAGCTATGGGGACGTTATAATGTGACGGTCAATCCCACTATTCCTTGATGAAAACGCAGTCCAAAAGTTAGCTGTGGGTGGTGATGACTAACTACCTTCTCTCTAGTCCTCAGGCTACTAAATTAAGGACGGCTACCGCAGATAGCCCTTGTGTCGCTTTGCGCAAAGTTGCAAACAAATAGACAATGTGCTCACTATGGGTATAGCAACCAGATATTTTACATATTAAGTCATCAGAACTATCACTGAGCCACTGTGTGTGTGTAGTGGTGATAGTGGGGGATGCTAATTTAATGAAATACAAGATGATAAACAAGTACAGTGTTGGTAGTAAATAAAATTATCACTGTATTAGAACAATACACTTTTCTACCTATGTGTATTTAATGGGTTAATTATATATAGGCCTATGATGGTTTTATTGTCTTGAAATATTTATATGTTCTACAGCAATTCCTGTCCACTGAATCCCAAAATGATATCCATTTTTCTTCATTACGCACAATTTTTTTCACAAACGTCACATTACTTTTACATAAGCGAATCATTTTCATTGAAATTGGGCTCAGATTTTATCATGCTTAAACTGTTGACAACCACTGGCTTTAGATTTCTCTAGATCATTCACAACGTCAGAATCTTGTCGATCATTCTAGAACACACGAGAGACGCACCACTAGTATATAAATGGTTAACAGACCGCATGACGTATCATTTTTGTATAGCATTTGTTTGTGTGTACACTTTGTCATTAATTTTTCTTTTGAATATTATTTATTCGTCGCTATGGCAACAATAGGTTGTGTAAATGACCCAAACGTATTCTGTTACATTTGAGATAAATTTGTTGTAAATTTGATGAAATTGAGAGACATTTTTTCTCCTATCTAATTTGTGGAAAACAATTCTTATGGGTTACAAAAAAAAGAATATTATTTTTGAAATATGCGTACGTTTCATGTTTCTCTTACATCAAAACCAAATCGGGACATCTGCTGTGTCCACCAAGAGGAATCGAATTCGTTATTTGAGCGTTGTAAATCGGAAGGCTTACGGTTATCCCAGCGGAGGACTGAAAGTTGCGTCACTGAATTATGGAAAACTCCGTTATTAAAAAACCAAAACAACGCAGGCCTGTATTATTACTGCTAAGTGGTGTAAAAGTGTGCCTCTGACTTGCGATAAACCTCCCAGACTATTCCGCAAAAATAAATGCTTCTCACTTTCGGGATATGGATGTATTATAATGAATTACATCTCATTATTCGATTGCAATTATCAAAATGTTGGTGATGAATGGTATTATATTGTTCCCTACTTTATCAGCTTGAACTTTGTGGTCGATCGTGACCCAGTCGTTGTCGTGTCTGACCTCTTAATGTTCGGTAACACCCCCCCCCCAAAAAAAAAAAAAAAAAAAGAAAAAGAGTGCGACCTAGTCAAATACCGCTACTGGATCAGGCAAGAGGATCCCAAGAGTTGGCGGTGGGTTGTGTTAACAAGTTGCTTTTCCTTTAGTCTATCACTTCTAAATTACGGACAGCTCGCGCCAATTGTGCAAATGTCGGTAACAGAAAAGAAAGTAATTCTTTGTTGTTTTCTCTTTTCAAAGTACACAGTGAAAATTTAGACACATTGTAAATGTTTATTTTCATTCAAACCTTTTGGTTTCACACCTACATGAATTCTTAAACCAGCTTACGAAGCTTGGGTAAAACGTATGCAACAAACAAAACCAAGAAACTAGAAACAACCTTATTTATTTAAATACTAAACGAAAGAGATGAATGTCAGTTCAATATGACGACATCTGCATTAAAGCAATTAATTATATTGAAGTGTAAGTGTATAGCCTAGTTACGTTAAAATGCTGTTGTGTATCTTAAAGTGTAAGTGTATAGCCTAGTTACGTTAAAATGCTGTTGTGTATCTTAAAGTGTAAGTGTATACTGTTGTGTATCTTAAAGTGTAAGTGTATACTGTTGTGTATCTTAAAGTGTAAGTGTATAGTCTAGTTACGTTAAAATGCTGTTGTGTATCTTAAAGTGTAAGTGTATACTGTTGTGTATCTTAAAGTGTAAGTGTATAGTCTAGTTACTTTAAAATGCTGTTGTGTATCTTAAAGTGTAAGTGTATAGTCTAGTTACGTTAAAATGCTGTTGTGTATCTTAAAGTGTAAGTGTATACTGTTGTGTATCTTAAAGTGTAAGTGTATAGTCTAGTTACGTTAGAAAACTGTTGTGTATCTTAAAGTGTAAGTGTATAGTCTAGTTACGTTAGAAAACTGTTGTGTATCTTAAAATGTAAGTGTATAGTGTAGTTACGTTAGAATACTATTGTGTATCTTAAAGTGTAAGTGTATAGTCTAGTTACGTTAGAATACTAGTGTGTATCTTAAAGTGTAAGTGTATAGTCTAGTTACGTTAGAATACTATTGTGTATCTTAAAGTGTAAGTGTATAGTGTAGTTATGTTAGAATACTGTTGTGATATTCCAAATGTCTTAAAGTGTATAGTGTAATTATGTTAGAATACTGTTGTGATATTCCAAATGTCTTAAAGTGTAAGTGTATAGTCTAGTTACGTTAGAACACTATTGTGTATCTTAAAGTGTAAGTGTATAGTCTAGTTATGTTAGAATACTGTTGTGATATTCCAAATGTCTTAATGTGTAAGTGTATAGTGTAGTTATGTTAGAATACTGTTGTGATATTCCAAATGTCTTAAAGTGTAAGTGTATAGTCTAGTTATGTTAGAATACTGTTGTGATATTCCAAATGTCTTAAAGTGTAAGTGTATAGTGTAGTTATGTTAGAATACTGTTGTGATATTTCAAATGTCTTAAAGTGTAAGTGTATAGTGTAGTTATGTTAGAATACTGTTGTGATATTCCAAATGTCTTAAAGTGTAAGTGTATAGTGTAGTTATGTTAGAATACTGTTGTGATATTCCAAATGTCTTAAAGTGTAAGTGTATAGTCTAGTTATGCTAAAATACTGTTGTGATATTCCAAATGTTAACCTGAAGAATACAATTACAGTTATAATATTACGTTCATTATAATTACTATGTTCTGAAAATGAAAGGTTTGGTACAATATTAAAGATAACATGATAATTTTGAACTGAAGCAAGTAGTGCTATTTATAATGAGAAAGTTAACGTGATAATTCTGAATTGAAGTATGTTGTTCTTGCTATAATAAGAGAGTTAACACGATTAAAAAAAAACAGCTCTCTTTGTACTATTTATTGTTCACTTGGTAATTTTGAACGGAATGAAATAACATTGGTTACAGAAGTAGTGTTAACATGATAATTTTGAAATGAACCACGTAGTTCTCATATAGGTGACATAACTTTCACCGCTTAAGTTTAAATAAAGTACCAGAACAATAACGCTATGAACACATTTTAAAAGTTAAACACAGAAAAGCCAACTTTTATATTAGTAACTAAACATAGTACAGTTCATTTATTTGTTTACTGGGTTCCGAGCAAAATTACCTGTTTGCTTGTTTGTAATTAAACACAAGCCTTCATAATGGAATCTCTGTGTAATGCCTACCACAGGTATCGAAACCTAGTTTCTAGTGGTGTAAGTTCGCAGACACATCGCTGTGCCTGAAGGGGGCCACAAAGTTGCCCCAAGCTAGCTACGCTATCCATTTCTAAGTATTAAGTGATAGTGTTGAAACAATACATTGTTATGTATTGCTACCAGTATTTTGATTATTTATTACAAAAGAAAAATTAAAAATTTGGAAACAAAATAAAGTTACGTTAAAGTTTTTTGTGAGTGACGTTATTTATTACAAACTTTGTGACGAAAAACGCTGCGTCCTTCAATATTAAACAAAAATGATATGCTTTAACTGTTTGTGAAGTACAACATGTTTATCTACTGATCTAGTTTCACTTAATGTATATTCATAACGTACCTGATTAAACAGCGTTTGGTTCTAAGAACGAAAGTAATGGTCCCTGACGGGTATCAGTGTAATGAAGATCCGTGTTAAAATGATCACATGAAGTATAAAATAATCTACTAAGGACTGATCCTGTGAACACACGTAGTTCTCACTTAGCAGTAAAGTTCTATTTTCAATCTAGAAACACATGTTTGACGTAGCTTCTGTTTTGGATCGCAGCTGACGTTTAACTTAAACCAATATCTATAAATAGACTTTGGACACATGTTGTACAACATATTGTACTTTAAATATGACATCTTCCAGTCCTTCAATTGTTCATCTGCGTGCCTTTCCCGGTGGACAGGTTTCACTCGCATCCAACAACTTGATTTATTCAGGAACGTTTGTGGGTACAGAAATTCCCGATGTTTTTTTTTTTTATGTAAGTTGCTGTTAATTAACAACTGCACAATTTCTAATTCGCATCCCGAATAGGTGGTTTCATCGTAAGATTATGTCGATGATGGATGTTTCTTTTTTAACTGAAGTGATTTTCTTTCTCAAACATTCTCAAGTATACAACTAAGAAACTTCTTTCACTCGTTATCTTTCTGCGTCTGGAAGAGTCGGTGTCGTTCAAAAGCTTTATTAACTATGTTTCAGAGACTTAAATGTTCAGATTAACAACTAAAACAGTTTTAAAAGAACTACCATGTTATCAGTGTACTCCAACGTCACACGTGTATGTTACGTAAATGTACGATTGATAATTCGTAACAAATTAAAATTTGATTCGGCCTCTAAGGTGGTTTGATATTCCCTATAATCACAGAAGATTTGTTGTTTTGTTGCAAGCGTAAAGCTAAACAGTGGGCTATCTGCATTCTGAGGATTGTTTGTTTGTTTGAGAACAAAGCCACAATGAGCAATCCACTGTGACCACTGTAGGGAACTGAACCGTGGATTTTAGTGTTGTAATTACTTAGACTTACCGCTATCTCACCTGAAAATGGTCTTGATAGATAGTATAACATAAGTGAAAAACAATAACTTTATATATTAAATGTCAAAAGTAACCAACAGAAAAGGAAAACAGTTTAACGTATTTTGAAATTTGAAAACATTACCGGTTAACTTCCTTTATCAGGTAGTGCCTAAATCGTTATAAAAAGTGAAATAAAAACGAATTCGATGGTAATGTTAGAACAGAGTAATTATAAACCTATGTATCACATCACGTATTTGTCAATTATTAGAACAAAAGTAGCCGTGTAGGCGAAACAAACAATAGAATAAACACTGATAAATAGTTCGTTGATTGTTGAGGTTTCATAGTCCAGAAGACCACGATTATCTGCACCAAACAACAGTGCAAATATTGTTAAATGTTTGTTTGTTTGGCTTGTTATTGGGGTTTCATGGCGCCAAATATCAGGGGTATCTCTGCCGAGCAATAGAATCTAGTAAGAATGAAAAGGACATAAAATCTGCAATAAAATGTAAAAAAAAACAAACTAGAAAAAGGACCAAGTTTAATTATTAGTTATGAAATAAGATTAAAAAGTCAAATAGAAATAAAAAACAATGACCTGGACTTAAAACACGATAAATCTGAAAAGTGTAACTATTTCCAAAGACACTGTCAGACGTCAAAGGTAAACAACGAGACAAAATATGATTGGCCCGGCACGGCCAGGTGGTTTGGACGCTCGACTCGTAATCTTAAGAACTCGGGTTCGAGTTCTCGTCCTAACAAACATGGTCGCCCTTTAAGCGTGTGACCGTTAAATGATACGATCAATCCCACTATTTGTTGGTAAAGAGTAATCAAAGAGTTGACGGTGGATGAACTGACAGGATTCCCTTTGGTCTTACACTGTTAAATTAGGGACACTTAGCGGAGACAGTCCTTGTATAGCTTTGCGGGAAATTCAAAAAAGAAAAATACCCCCTCTCCACACATACATGTACAGAGTTCTCAAGTGGACGTGCCAAACTGGCAAACTAGGATTATGGGGTTACGTCAGGGTTTTGTGAGCGCTACACTCCAACTTCAGCACAATAAATTATGTCCACAACACCCATTAAAGACGTCTGATACTGGCAATAGGCTGACTCTGGTCACATAAGACCAACCGATTGATTAGTTTACATGAATTCAAAGTCAAACTAGTGTGTGTGGTAATGACATTGAGATCACTAAATCACCAGGACCATCTTCTCTCGTTTACGAGTTCGCCACGCTTGTCAAACTCGTGGATTAAGTTTGTATCTCGGAGAGGGTACACTGCGCAGACAGCACCTACTCTGGAAGGTTCTCTAACCAGAAATCCTCGTTGATGACCACTAATGAATGATACAAAATAAACTGATAAAGTAAATGAATAAGTCATCATCAAGTGCCTTGATCTGTAGAGCAGACTATCATGTCCACTTTTTCCGATACCAGACACATATGATTACACCTATCACCTTCTCTTTGTGTAGTCAAAACGTTGAACTGTTCAACATCTCTCGCTGTCTATCTTTACTTATTTTTCCACAGATTTCCCAGTTGTCATCAAGTGTTCACCCTTTTTCTTCTCCTCGTGTGGCCACATTTAAAATAAAGGGATGAAAATACAACAAAGTGTCCTATTTACAATTATTCTAAACTATCGGATAGAGGGAGAGACAAACAAAACAAGACTACAGTAAACGACAGCACAAACCAGGAAGGTTTGTTTGATTTGAATTTTGCGCAAAGCTGCTCGAGGGCTAATCTACGCTAGCCGTCCCTAATTTAGCAGTGTAGGACTAGGGGGAAGGCAGCTAGTCATCACCACCCACCACCAACTCTTGGGCCACTCTTTTGCCAACAAATAGTGGGATTGACCGTCATATTATAACGCTCCCACGGCTGAAAGGGCGAGCATGTTTGGTGCGACTGCGATTCGAACCCGCGACCTTCAGGTTATGAGTCAGGTGCCTTGACCACCTGGACCTGTATTATTTTGTCCACCTGATCTAATTTTTACGGATAGCTAATGTTAAAGGTTTACTTGTTTCTCAATAAGACGCGTTTTATACATTAAAAAAAGTGACAGATAGTTTCGTTTTTTGCGTTTTTTCAAGATTACCTGTAGTATGCTTACGTAACGCTGCTTTAGCCCAACCGTTTAGATGAAAAAAGAAAAAAAAACAACCAGCAATTGTTTTTACGCATTCTAATCATGCGACTTCTAAGAAACATGTTGTGTAATTTTTTCCCAAATGTTTGTTATATCGCATTTTCATAAAATCTGAATTTATTTGACATAATTTTATTCATGTATATAAATAATCAAACAGAAATGATATGTCAAGTTTTTAAATTTATTAAATGCTAGGACAGGTTTCTTTTCACAGCATTTAATTTTTGTTTTCCTTTATGTCAAAAGTAAGCTAATGGACTTGAATGCTAAAACCAGGGTTCGATTTTCTGCTGTATACAGGATGCTGATATATATATATATAATGCGATAAAATTGGATTAAAAATGATATATATAAATTTCTAACAGCCATTTTCTTTACTGTAACTTAGTTACCAAACAAAAACGTTTCTCACATTTCCGTACGTAGCTGGGCTTGGCATGGCCATGTGGCTGAGGCGTTTGACTCGTAATCCGCGGGTCGCGGGTTCGAATCTCCGTCGCAACTCAACCATAGCTAACTTACACACTTTTTAGTTCGACTGCTATTACAATAGCTGTCACAGCTACAGAAAAAAAAACTAGTTTAGTAATTATTCAGTTTTCCGAAAGATGACCGATAAATTTACGGACTCACCACACTAAAATCCGGGGTTAGAGTCCCTGTGGTAGACAGAGCTCATATAGTCCTTTGCGTAACTTTTTGCTGAAACGACATCAACTAGTTATCCAACAGGAAAATATTAAACAAAATCTAATCGAATTTCAAAGCAACACATTTCATAACTGTTGCTTAATAGAAAGCAGATCTTGCAAGTTTTTTTTTTTCCATTAAATAGATCGAATACAAAAATTTTGAGACTTTAGTTTCATTTTGAGCAAATAATTGTAATATACATTAACCACAATGGATTAAATTATTTACTGAGCGACAACCAGTCGTTTCATCAAATTCAATTTAATCTCATCAGTGACGGTCACACTTCTCATAAAGTAATATTTCACTGAAGTTTTTGTTGTTCCATTTACGAAGGTACTGAGAAGGATATATAAGGTTAATTATAAACCTTGATGTATTTGTTTTATTAGATCCTTATTAGGTAATATTTTAACCTGACATAATTACATGTCTTCAAAAGCCTTGAGCTGAGCGCAATCTACAAGGGAATGAATCTTCGTCAATGATTTTGACAGCATAATATTTTAATTCTTTAAATGCATCAGGAAGAATGGTAAGCATTGGTTCAATAATACAAATGATATTAAAAATTTGCAAGAATAGCTATTTGTTCTCATTGCAAATCCTGAATAGTTGGTGTAACAGATGTTTATTATACGTACATACTGTTTCAACACTGAAAGGACCATATGTTGACTTACTAAAACCGTAGCTAACATGTAACAGATTGTTTATTT
The DNA here is from genome assembly GCF_004210375.1 of Tachypleus tridentatus. Classification (NCBI taxonomy): domain Eukaryota; kingdom Metazoa; phylum Arthropoda; class Merostomata; order Xiphosura; family Limulidae; genus Tachypleus; species Tachypleus tridentatus. The sequence goes on from NC_134831.1 coordinate 72,651,141, forward strand.
TTTGCAAGTTAGAATTTTTTGTTTGTATTTTCTCTAAACGTTCAACGAAAGGCAGGCGGTTTAGTGATAGGTAAAAGTAACTTCTCAGACTTGCGCTGTCTCTGTAGTTAACATGAAATATTCTTGAAAACAAACATTTGCAAATTACTTAATATTTACCCATTTGTCCAAAAGTAAAATTAGGGCTAAACCCATAGTACTTAATATTTACCCATTTGTTCTAAAGTAAACTTAGGACTAAACACATAATATTTAATATTTACCCATTTGTTCAAAAGCAAACTTAGAGCTAAACCCAATGTACTTAATATTTAACCATTTGTTCAAAAGTAAACTTAGGGATAAACCCATAGTACTTAATATTGTTCAAAAGAAAACTTAGGCCTAAACCCATAGCACTTAATATTTACCCATTTGTTCAAAAGAAAACTTAGGACTAAACCCATAGTACTTAATATTTACCCATTTGTTCAAAAGCAAACTTAGAGCTAATCCCAATGTACTTAATATTTACCCATTTGTTCAAAAGCAAACTTAAAGCTAAACCCATAGTACTTAATATTTACCCATTTGTTCAAAAGAAAACTTAGGGCTAAACCCATAGTACTTAATATTTAACCATTTGTTCAAAAGTAAACTTAGGGATAAACCCATAGTACTTAATATTGTTCAAAAGAAAACTTAGGGCTAAACCCATAGTACTCAATATTTACCCATTTGTTCAAAAGAAAACTTAGGGCTAAACCCATAGTACTTAATATTTACCCATTTGTTTAAAAGTAAACTTAGGGCTAAACCCATAGTTCGAGAAAAAGGTTTTCTCAACAAAATGAGAAATGTAAATGAAATTATCAACCTAAAGGATTTTGCTTTAAAATTTCTTTGGCACAAGGACTAAAGACAGGACTATTAAGCAATGATGACGAGAAGTTTATTCACTGAAATAAAGAAAGTAGTATAAGATAACCAAGATGTTTTTATTAACAAAGATAAATGTTGACAGATTTTACTTCCCCAGAGATGCCAGCTTTCCCTCTCAACATTTATCTGTGGAAAATAAGAAGTAAATATAATGTACATATATTATTTTATTATTACAAATCAGTTAACAAGTGTACTTCAAAAGGTGTATCAAACACACCTTAGTTTAAAACCATTTTGTCGCCTACATTGCCTTCAGACGTATTCCTCCATTAAAGTTATCGTATGCAGTTTGTGAATTTCCGTGTCTCTGTTGCCAACAAAGCTACACTGGATCCATCAAAATAAATTGTTAACTAGTGTTAACATACCAATTCTAGATTCCTTAATAAGTCCAGTATACGTGAACGTGTTTTAGGTAAGTGTTTTGTCGTGTTCAGGTTATTCCAAGAACTTAGCAAAAACCAATAATGAACAGAGCCTCCATATAAAAGAGAGCTTAACCATTCACAAACTCAGTAGGAATAAACCATCAGGTTTTACAAGTGATCTATTTTTATTTTTGTTAAACTAGTTCCAACAACACAACAATAATCAAATAGTTTGTTTTTCTTTACTCTTTGTCTGCTCAACATTTAATTTTAAGTATTTTCCATCACATATAAAACGCCTAACAGTAATGAATGTACACATAAATTATTCAATAACATCAAATAAGTATCAGGTAAGAATGTTTTCCCACCTACTCTATTGATAGAATAAATGTTACTTATTTGAATCGGTGAAGTAAACCGTCTACGTTTGGTGCTCAGAATAACAAGTTCTCACTACTTTGTTATACAACCATTCTATTGGTTTCAGTTCATGAGTAGTTTCATTCTTCACGGACCCTTTGTTAACATCGTCTGATCTGCAGAAAGTAACTTCTCCACATGAAATGTTACTTATATCTTACACTTATATTATTAAATTATGCTATTAATTGACCTATTCATATTTGTCCGTTGTCGAGTCGTTTTCTTTGCTTTCAGGATTAGGCTTAATTGACTGTTTCGAGTTCAAATTACAAATACAGATCACCAGCTAAGTAACGCGCTGCATATGAGAGACAAAGTGTATATTTGGATATTACAAAAGCACAAACATTTCAAACAGTAAAAAATAATAAACGTGAAAACATGCTTTTACTGCTTCTATTGTCATCTCTAAAAATGTATCATCAAACCATATGAGACAAAAAATAAAGAAGTGAAACTAAACTCGCAGTTGAAACGTAAGAAATACAGTAATGGATCAAGCAATATTAGGCCTGATGTGAAAAACAGCAAGAAAAAAACAATTATATACTCTTAGACGTATAAGTTATTGAATATCGAGAAACTCCATGAAAGTGGGTTTATATTTCATTCATAAACCACAAGTTTTAAAGTAGTCACACACCTTCTTCGGGCTCCATTGTACTTTAATTTATACATGTATACATATTTTAAACTAAGCCTAAACAGCTGTTCTATTACTGCATAGGTTTGGGATTGTACATAATTTTTTTTCACGGATCTTCAACTAACGTAGTCTGGTCTACATAGGGTAACTATGTAGTTTACTTCTTCATACAACATGTTGTTTACAGTTGCTACTCCTATCATTAAACTGTGGTCTTGATTTCCTATTTCATACTTGTAACTTCCAAAGCGCCCTCTACTTCCAGAACGCCATCACGGTCAACGTGAGGAATGGGATAACCTTGATTTTTCTTTCGATAATGAATTGACACAATCTCGTTCTCAGACTCCATTAATCCAACGTTAATTGCACCCAGTATACCATCATACACAATGGTATCTTTGCTGACAGGCTTGTGTTCGCTCTCACTTACTTCTACCATAATGGACCTATATGGTCCTGGTGCCAAAATCTTGTTATTTACAGGAGTAATTCCGACTTGAATAGTTTCAAGCTTTCATGAAAAGCCCAGTTTTCAGATCCTGTACGTAACGCACGGTCTAAGAAGTCGTCAAAGTACTTGTTTGTGACTGAAAATCACGTGCCCTCCTATGTCAAATAAGAATCCTTCTGGTATGACGTCGGTAGATGCTAATCCACCAGGTTTGTCAAGTGCGTCGATAATTAGCCAGTTTTCATGGTTTAGCTGGTGGAGTCGAGTGGCGGCCCCAAGTCCAGTCGGACCTGATCCGATAATTAAAATATCCACTTCTTTTGAAGACTCCATTCTTCTGAATATTTATTTTTGCTGTACAAAATAACTGAAAGTTGATATTTTCTACAATGAAAAGGAACTTTGTATGCTAAATTATACCGACATATATATTCATTTGTTTATGTAATAAAAATTGCCAATACATGAAAAAAGAATATATTTTAGCTCAGTTTCCCTTTAAATTAAAAGATATATACTACGCATTATTAATAAACTATATATTTTATCTTATCCTACATTAGAGTATTAGGAAAGCTGGCTTCAGTCAGTGGCACCAATTTTTATAGTAGTGATAAATTGTCTTAAACATATGCCTTAAATCATGATAAATATGACATAAACGTACGGTTGTACGTGTCATAACACAAAATATGTGAATAAGGAATTTTTCAATTCTACTTCGGAACACGTATGGTAATGTTTTACAAAATAGTTTGAGTATGAAAACCAAGAAACGTTATATTGACCTGTTATCTATGAATTATACCACAATGATACATTTATAGAATAAGGGTAAAATAAACTTTGGGTGGGGTAGGGGTACATATGAGAAAATAGTCATTCCATACAAAACCACGGGTAACATTATGGAACTCTGGCAATGTATGAAAAACTCTAAAAGTGGTAAGGCGAGATTTTGAACCGAAAATACTTTCTGTAAACTTTACTTTCAATGTTCAAAAGAGCAGCATGGCCAGGTGGCTAAAGGCGTTCGACTCGCGGGTTCGAATTCCGGTCGCACCAAACATACTCGCCCTTTTAGCTGTGAGGACGTTATAATGTGACGGTCAATCCCACTATTCGTTGGTAAAATAGTAGCTCAAGAGTTGGCGGTGGATGATGATGATTAGCTGCCTTTCCTCTAGTCTTCCATTACTAAAGTAGGGACAGCTAGCGCAGATGGCTCTCGTGTAGCTTTGCGCGAAATTAAAAAACAAACAAACAAACAATGTTCAAAATGTATGTGCTCCAAAAAGCAATCCGTCATTCAACCTTATAAGTGAAAACAGTCTCGTACCAAAACCTTATGAAAACAATGTCTAATCTATGAGGTATATACAGTCTTGTTTATATCAGTAAGATGGTTTTCTTAACTAGTGCTTTAAAGCTCACACACACACACGTGTACCTGTAACCAACTAGAGGCGACTTAAACTGAACATGTATCTTTTCATTAATTATTCGATTTTTAAAAAAAAAATCAAATTGCGACATTTAATGGTTATACCTAAAACACGTGTCAACCAAAAAATAAAATTTCTTCCTTTGTAGTTAAGCACAGAGCTGTACAAAACGTGTTTTCTTGTAATAAAGTCACATCGGGCTATCTGTTTAGTACACCAAAGGGAATCGAACCCCTGATTTTAGCGTTGTAAATTCTTAAATTTACTGTTGTACCAACGGGGGGACGCTACACAAAGAGCTATCTGTGCTGTTCCCACAATAGATATGGTAAAGTTGTTTTTGGCGTTGTAAGTTCACTGACATGTCGCCTACGCTACTGGGGTTGGGAAGAAAGTGGGAAAATAAATATATACAGTAAAGTATTTATTGTAAAATAAATATATACAGTAATGTATTTATTATAAAATACTGCATAGTGTTTAAGACTTATTGGTAATAGGAATCAAAACTAATAGAAAAAAGATAAAATGTGATCAGTACATATGAAACGTCCTTGCCAATATTAAACGTATATAATTAATTTGATGACGTATATTCGTAAGACGTACGAAGTTCACGTTTGTATAGAAGTTTGTGTTGTTTTCAGCCCAACTGTATCATTCTATCTTACATTGATAAAAAAGTTGTTCAGAATTTCAAAAATTACCGAGTATTGAGAAGATGGAAAGAAATTGTCAAAAATATTTGGTTATTGTTGGAAGACAATAAAAAAAAATTGAATTTTATTATTTCATCTCAGTGGCACCTTCAGTATACGTGATTTAACGAGTTAGTTCAGAGAGCTCTCAATTAAGGTGTAGCTGTCCGTAAGTTTGAACTACTGACCAAAAGGAAGGCAGCTAGTCAAGACACTTGTTGACACAATCAACCTTGTCCATTTAAAAAAAAAGAAACAAACTGAGTAACATGATTGACAATCAATTTAATATTGTGACCTCATGTCAAAGTACAGACATTGTTTAACTGCATCATGTCTCGAATCTTGGACCTTTAAATCTGCATCCTTATAATATATTTACCAGGACTGTCTGTTTGTTTATTTTTAAGCACAAAGCTACACAAAGGACTATCTGAGCTCTGCCCATCACGGGTATCGAAATCTGGTTTTTAGTAGTATAAGTCTCCAGACATACAACTGTGTCACTGGGAGGGCGGGGGTGCATATTCACTAAGAATAACCAATGATTCTAAATATAATATATTATATATTACTGGTCTTGGTTTTTGCTTTGAAGGTTTTATAATGATTCTAGTCAACCACTTCTCTCAATTTAGTGTAGTCGTGTGGGCGGCAAAAGCTGGAGACTGTTTGCCCTCGTTCTCATCTGGTATTAAATTAAAAATTAAAGATGGCTATTCCTAGGTTAGAGAATTTCTGATATGTCTCATAAAGTGATGTTCAATTTGAAAATAAAAAAATACTAAAAACCAAAAACGAAACAAAACAAAGGCAAATTTAGTCTTTCTTTGTGTGTTTTCTTATAGCGAAGCCACATTGGGCTATTTGCTGAGTCCACCACGGGGAATAAAACGCCTGATTTTAGGGTTGTAAATCCGTAGATTTGCCGCTGTACCCAGAGGGGGGACATCTAGAAGAGAATTTAAACACTAAGAAAGTTTTATATATACATTTGCTTATGGAGTATAAACTTAAGCTAGGTACATTTATATATACGTTTGTTTATTGAGTATAATCTAAAGTTAGGTACATTTATATATATATTTATTTACAGACTATAATCTAAAGTTAGGTTCATTTCGTAGGTTTTTTTTTTGTTGATGTTTAGCTTTATGAGCTTTCAGTTGAGCTTCTGAATCACTGGGAAAATATTTTAGGGATAAAAGTTGTTGAAATAAAGGTTCTTTATAAGTTAGTTATGTTACAATGTTACAACATAGAAATATTTCAGTTTTTGTAATGAACCGGTATTTAGAAAATGTTGTAGCTTGATGGTTATTTAACTAATGTTTCTAGAAAAGTTCAAAAAGCCGTTTGCAAATCTTATATCGTAGATATTAGTGACTAAAAATATCAAAATATACTCTGATTGTTCAAGTTTAAACGCTTTGCATATCGATCAGTAAACTTACCTGATAAGAAGCACCCAACTCCAGATATAACGAATTGTTCTCACGTCACTTGTAGTTGACATTAGAGTGATTATGTTTAAAGATGTGAGAACGTACTATTTTCAACATTTTGAACTCATGTCAACATCGTTTGTTATTTTAAAGAAAAATCTTGGGAGAATGGATGTACTTGCTTTTGAAGTGGCTAATCTTAACCGAATAGTTGTTGTTTCGAATTAAGCACAAAGCTACACAATAGGCTATCTGTGATCTGCTCACCACGGGTGTCGAAACCCGGTTTTTAGCATTGTAAGTCCACAGACATACCGCTGAGCCACTGGGGGGCTAACCGAATGGTAAGATTCATTATATACCAACAGCGGTAAGTTCGTTCTGCTAAAAGTGGTTTTCAAATTCTCCCAAGTGCTAGAACTCTTTTTAAGACACACACACACACACACACACATACATATATACCAGAGTATCTCAAACTTTCTTGGTTCACGACGCCTGTAGTGTCTCAGCAGTTTTTCACAGCACCCCTATGCAAAAACGTAAACCTAACAGTTCCGTTTATTAAGTAATTAGGTCCAAACAACTTAATACTCAATAAGTATTTATGTCCTAACGACTTAGTAGCCGTTTGAAAGAATAATACATGTAAACTGAAAGTAAAAACAATATTTTTATTTCATTTTTAAATAACCAGAACTACTAATGGGACGTGCGCGCCTGTTGGGCACTGCACAGCTTCTCAAACCTTGAAATCAGATTGGACACCGTCACCCTCATTCCCTGCTCTACAATAACTTTCGCTCGGTACTTGATTTTTATCACAGCAACCAACAAAACCCAGCTTCGCAGAGATATAACGTCGCAAATGGAATTAGGATTCGTTGAGCTTTATCACTTATTAGCATGCATTGATCTTTTAACAATATCCAAGACTCAGTTAGTTCCACAAGACAGCTCAATAAAATTTTCTTCTTCTGCAGAGGTAAATTCAAATGGGGCCTAAGCCTTGAATGGATCTTGGATCCATGGAAACTTCTACATATCGTCCGGAAAATAATTTTCAAACCAGTCACTGAGCTGTGTTAGGTGCTCTTCAAAAACAGGTTTTATGTTCGTGGGTCAAATCAACTTCACTGGATGTAACAAACTGCTGAAACAGGGGGAAACAGTCTTTGCCACCATCTTCATTCATTTTTCTCCATAGTAGTAACTTTTTCCTGGAAGCTGAAACCTTCTCTGCGAGTTTCAGAATGTCCGTATTTCTTCTCTGCCGAGAGAGATTCAACGCATTTCGTTTTACGAAGACACTGCACAGGTATGTTAATTTTTACAAAAAAAAATCAGTATCCAAGAAGTTTTTAGCGCAATCACGTTCTTATTCGAGATAAGAGTAGAGAGTGCCTATCGTAATTCGAACACACGGGGCAGTACATTCCCAACAGGAGAGCCATTGCGTGTTACAATGGTATAATAAACACGTGTGCTCAGATCCCACATCCTCACACAGCTTTTTTTTAAAAAAAACTCGCTTTCTGTGACCGAATTTTTATAAGGTTCGCCACTTTGAACACACTTTCCAAGACTGGGTCCAGTGGAGGATTCAGGTGCTTTGCCGCCAGGGCTTCTCTGTGGAATATGCAGTGGGTCCACATGCATCAAGAGCTTTGCTTCGTATAAGTGCCTGCAATCTTCCATAACAGATGGACATAGAGCGACCACCATAGGTACAGACGTCAAAGCACTTAGTCCAGTCTAAGTTGTTTTCACACATAATAATGATGTCAAGGATCTCAAACAAGTCTTGAGCCTTTGTACCTGCAGTGATGCTTTTACAAAAGAGAAGGTCTTTCACAGTTTTACACCAACCATGAACCATGTGTAGCAAATCAAATGAACATCCTTTTTACTATCTGTTACATCATCTAACTGTAACCTGGATTCCTTTCCTTTCATTTTTTTTCAATTAGCTGATCGTTGAGGTCTTCAGTCATGTGTTGGATTATACGATTGACAATATTGTTGGATAAAGGCACCTTTGAAAACAGTTTTCCTGCACATTTACTAACCATAATGTTCATCACATCCACTGCAGCCGGTAAAAATATGTCTTTCTGCGATGGTGTGAAACTTTTTACATTTCACAACTCTATATGTCACCTTGTAGGATGCTAACAAAGCATTGCTTGGTATTGATGCTTGAATCAAAAGTGTACCTTTTTGTTCTTTCAATTTTTTTTAACTTTCTGATAAAATAACCATAGGATTTACTAGCCACGTTAGGACAATTGGTCTCAAAGTGGCGTTTTAGTTTACTTGGAAGCATGCACTCTGGAGTCAAAACTTTTAGACATAATACACACAACGGACATCTTCATGATTGACATCTACTGAAGTAAAACCAAAATCTAGAAAACTATCATTATATTTTTGATATTTCCGTTTCTTCACAACTTTGTCATTGCTCTGCAGTTCGCCATCCATTTTTTCACTCCCACACTTACTAATGTTCAAAAATATTTCAATTTTTATGCACAAGGACTAAAAATCAACAAAATAATTTATTGAACTTCACTAGACCTCTTAATCACAACATTCTTCAGTTATTTCGATTACTGACGGATCTAGGGAGTCGACAGGTATTTATATACAAAATCTAAGAAATGAGAAAGTTCGAGAAGTTACTGGCTTAGCCGAAAGTACAAGTAAATAGAAACTTCTCAATCATTCGAGAACGTCATCGAAGGGAATGTAGCGCGATTGAATACTAAAACTATGAACTATCTCGAGCTAGTAGTTCACGCGGTGTTCGACAGATGTCAATATCGCTGTGTTTCCATCGAAAATTTGAAATATCTTGCAACGCACGGTTTGGGAACCACTGATTTATACACAAAAGAACAGAATCTGTTGATTTAGTTCCGAGCTACTGAGTACAATTAGAAACGATTATTGAATATTTCACTCATAAATACATTATTCAAGATACCTTTACTATTAATGAGCTGAAGTTGAGGTCTCTGAAAACAGCCCTCAAATGGCACAACGATATGTCTGGAGACTTACAACACCAGAAATCGGGTTTCGATACCCGTGTTGGGCAGAGCAAAAGTAGCCGATTGTGAAGCTTTATGCTTAATTTCAAACAAACAAACAAAACTATTAAACATTAGATCATGAAGTGTTGGCCTATTTCGATATACACTGCTAGCCAAAATCTTAAGGTCAATGAACATAAATAAAAAATATGCATTTTGTGTTGTTAGACTCAACCACTTATTTAAGTAGAGCTTCGAAAGATGACAATAAGAAAAGGGAAAATAAAAACGGTAAACACGTAATGAAATTTAGTCATTTGTGTTCAAGCATTAGCGTTGTCAACATCTCCCACTGACATCTCCTGTGTTACATTAAGTAAAAACATGGCAAAGGTTAAAAAGTTGATAGAGTTTGAACGTGGCAGAATTGTCAAGCTGCAAATGCAAGGTGCCAATCAACGTGCCATCACTGGTGAGATTGGGCGTAGTAAAACTGCTGTTGCAAATTTCTTATCAGACCCTGAGGGATACGGAACGAGAATTTCAAGTCGTACAGTAAGTGAGATTTATCTTTAAAATACGTACTTGGTATGCAACTTACCTTTTAGATTTGTATTTTAAGTAGAGGAATTTCACACCTTTTGTTTTCAAGAATCCTTTAAAATGAGTCAGCGCCATCAATAATTTGATAACGTTGTTTGTTTTCATTAAGCACAAAGCTACACAATGGGCTATCTGTGTTCTGCCCATCACGGGTATTGAAACCAGGATTTTAGCGTTGTAAGTCCGCAGACAAACCGCTGAGCCACTGGGGGGCTGATAACGTTAATAATAGTCTCAAGAAGATCTGTTTTTCATAAAAACTTTATTAGTATGATTGTGAAAAGTGAACAATCTCAAAACATAAATTACCTTTAACAATAATCTAACAGTTGAGATATTCTTTGAAATTTAAAATATAGGGAAGCCAAATTTATATATCAATTACCCATTAAAGATTTTTATAAGGTGAAATATCCTGTTTCAACACTGTGGCTACTCTACCAACGAATAGAGGGATTGACTGTTACATTTAACCCTCCCACGGCTGTCCCAGGTCGGTAATATTTGGGGAGAGAAGATTGTAACCCACTGCCTGTAGAGGAAAGCACCTTACATATCTGGCCATGCAGTGTTGTGAATAAAGGAGACTTAATTAATTAAACACTTGGAACCAAGCTTTTTTCAATTCTGATGTAAACCTAGCAAACGTACATCTCAGTAGTTAAAAAAAAAAAGGAAACACTTGTTTTATCTTAAAGGTATATCATGATTTATTATTTATTAATTAGTTTAGGTCTCATTTTGAAAATATTTTAACTTTCGTAGGTGTGCTAACTACTTAGCCTAAATTTATTTATGGGCGTATATGGGTGTATTGAAGATAAAATCCTGGTACAAAGATTGAAGATACAACCGTAGTACAAAGATTGAAGATACAACCGTAGTACAAAGATTGAAGATACAACCGTAGTACAAAGATTGAAGATAGAATCGTAGTACAAAGAGCCCTTGTTTAATAAGAACAAGATTACGTCTAAAGAGAATTACTCAAAAAATTAGGCCTACTCTATTTTCTTAACTTAAGAATTTCCTTCTAATTGTCCTTAAACATGGTGATGGTGTTTGAGTTCAAACATGGCTGTCAAGATACCTACATTTAGAAGTATTCTGCGTTAGAGATAATTTTAAAGACTTACAAATGCCAACATCTGGTGATAAATTTCCCATGGTAACTTTACACGAAAAAAAAATCAATAATTCATAGTTGTTGTCTCCCACTGGCTTAACGGCAAGTTTTCGAGTTCATATCACGAAACTCCGAGTTTTCAAACTCGTTGTGTGAACAGCACAAACAGCCATTTTGTAGCTATGAATTCAACATCAAAGAGTAAAAATTATAAAGACTTGTGTGCTGCCATCTAAGGAGATAAATTGAACATACTGAAAATTTTCAGCAGCCTGATGTTGTAGAAATTTCTTTCTTGTTTTAACATAGATTTAACTTATCTGAAAGTGGCGAGGAAAGTATTAACATTGTGCTTTTATATAAAATCTCGAGAGAAAACCATACATCCACAAACACTGAAGTCTCCCGCTGCGACAGCGATAAGTCTTCGGATTTACAACACTAAAATCAGGGGTTCGATTCCTCTTGGTGAACGCAGCAGATAGTCCGATGTGGCTTTGTTATAAGAAAAACGAACACTGACAATATGTCAGTATTCTAACTTTAATTCCAACCTACGTATCATGTAGTTTAGAAATTTTGTGTATAATTATTTAATGTTGCCAAATAACGCCGGTAGGTTATAAAGATAATGCAAATTGAATAATAATTATTTGTTTGTTTTGTAATTAAGCACAAAGCTACACAATGGACTATCTGTGATCTGTCCACCATGTGTATCGAAACCCGGATTATAGCGATGCGAGTCTGTAGACATATTTCTGTGAACTGGGGGGCGCAAATTGAACAAGAGAGGAAAACTGCATTGAATGTGTGTGTTTGTGTTTTTCTTATAGCAAAGCCACATCGAACTGCATTGAACTCAATTTATTGATTGAAAAATATTAAACCAGAAAATTTTGTGTGGGCATGCAACAATAAAAGGTATTGATAAATGTTATGAACAACATTTTTAACAAGCATTTTTAAAAGACTGAAACTTGTCCTACTTAAATTCGATAACAAATCTTTGCCATATTCTTGAATGATTTTCGTCTTTGTAATTACATTTTATAACTAAATAAATAATAAATGCAATATAAAAATATTATTCTATTTGTTTTGAAGGGTACAGATCTGGTGGTTAGGGCATTGACATGCAATAGTTGGATCGTGGGCTCGAATCCTGTCACCGAACATATGCGCTCTATTAGTCGTGGTGGCGTTACAAAATTGCAGTTATTTTTTTATTTTTTAGTTTGTTCGTTTTTTTAATTTCGCGCAAAGCTACTCCAGGGTTATCTGCGCTAGCCATCTTTAATTTAGCAGTGCAAGTCTAGAGGGAAGGCAGCTAGTTATCACTACCCACCGCCAACCTTCGGGGTACTCTTTTACCAACGAATACGGGGACTGACCGTCACTATTTAACTCCCCCACGGCTGAAAGGGCGAGATGTTTGGTGTGACGGGGACTCGAACCCGCGACCGCCAGATTACGAGTCGAACGCCTTAACCCACCTGGCCATGCCGGGCCGATACACAATGAAGTGTCTGCTGTGCTCACCTCTGTTATGGAAACCCGGGTTTTAGTTTCTAGCGTTATAAGTCTCGAGACTTTCCCTCGAACCACCCAAATGGCGGGGCTAACCTTAAGTTTTTACTCGAGCTAAAATGTTTACTTTCACACTTCTATTTAAACAGTTAATTAGCGTTAGTGTACAGCGAAATGACAAGTGCCGTTAAATTACCTTTCACCTAATATAAATAAAAAAATATACCTAGTAACTGAATAGACAAAATATATGGAAAAAAATCCGTCGTTTAACCAAATATAATGACGCGTTAATTGTTATGCTAAAACCTCCAAATAGACCAATAAGTATCAATCATCTGCCCCAATCAGTTTTTGCACAGAGCCACGCGGAGATAAGAGTTGACTATTTTAATAAGATATGTAAATGACAGTTACTCAGTGTTACATACATATTTTAAACACTCTAACTTAATAAAAAAGAAATGGGTATATTTACTAAAAGCGGTAACACATTTTGCTTCATGGAGACAGGTTAAGTTAAACACGGCAAGTTTTTACCAACTGTTAAGTTACGTGTATCTTAACGCAGTGGTTTAAAACATTTTTGACCGTGAACTAATTCGAGGGTCATGTCATTGCGGACCACTCAGTGTGCCTGAAAGAGAATATTTTTAATTTCTTGCATGTAAGGCTACATTATTTGAACTTGGTAACAACATTGATGTTCAAGTTTGTAAGTAAGATACAAACAACATAATTTATCAAATGACTTTAAGATTCCAAGAGAAAATGATAGGACGCACTCCAAATACTTTGAGAAAGTATTTCTCACATTGTTTGTTTGTTTTGAATTTTCCTGCGAAGCTACTCAAGGGCTATCTGCGCCAGCCGTCCCAAGACGTGAGGCTAGGGAGAAAACAGCTAGTCACTACCATCCACAGACCAACTCACGGGCTACATGTTTACCAACGAATAGTGTAACATTGACCGTCACATAATAACGCCCTCACCATTGAAATGGCGAGCATATTTGGTGTACCAGGAATTCGAACCCGCGACCCTTAGACTGGTAGTCGAGAGTCCTAACCACTTAGCCCTCTGGGGGCCGGTATTCCTTACAGCTCCCATTTTGCTGGAGGTAAGTAACTAATAACTCATTGATCTGCTGTACAAATTTGTGCCACTCTAGAACTGAATTTCTCTCAAGTATCTGCTTCCGACACTAAAATATGGGGTTTTGATACATGTGACAGGCAGAGCATAGGGAGCCCATTGCATAACTTTGTACTTAAAAACAACCAAACCAGGTTAGTTTAATTTGATTTTCAAATTAAGCACAAAATTATATAACACCGCACAACAAAGTTTTTGCTTCTTCAACGCTGTTGGGTGTTTCTTATAGATTTTTGGCTGCTGATCACGAAAATCACATCCAAATTTGCCCATCACGTACCGTTTCATCAAAATCTTTAGTTTTGCTACAATAGAAAAACGACATCAGGGCAACTGGAATCCGTCAATGCTTGTTGACTACTGTTGGACACTGCAACGTGGTGCACCAGACATTGAATATAAACGAAAATCAGGAGCAAAACACTTTTAATTATGTTGAACTTAATAGCGTATTAGAAACATAAACGCAATTAAATACGTTATTGCCGGTAAAACAGTTCACTGTCTATTTCTCAGAGTTCCTACGTGATGAAGCAAAACCAAAACTATACTACCAGGTACCTGTCACAAGCAGCAAAAACTCTTCAGGAAGCAAAACTTTAAAAAAAAAATGTTGTGCAATGTAATGGGCTATACTTACTTTGCTCACCACAGGTATCGAAACCTGGTTTCTAGCGATGTGAGTTCGCAGTCATTTTGCTGTGCCTTGGGTGAGGGGAAACCAAATTGAAGCAGAATAAATATGTGACTGTCATCCCTGGGAATACCACAATTGTCATCTCTGGGAATACCACAACTGTCATCCCTGGGAATACCACAATTGTCATCTCTGGGAATACCACAACTGTCATCTCTGGGAATACCACAACTGTCATCTCTGGGAATACCACAACTGTCATCTCTGGGAATACCACAACTGTCATCTCTGGGAATACCAGTGTCACACAACGGCTTCCTTTTCTTCAATCTAAATTTTTCCTGTAAAAAGTTAGAACTGTGGAAGATACATTACATAAAAATAAACACATTTCAGAAATACAGTATTAAAAACACTATTTTCGAACAATATTACATAAATAAATTATCTTTCATTTTGACATGGTGTCATGACCTTTCAAAACATTACGATAACTGATATTACAAAAGATTATTAATTATACTTTTCTTAAAAAAAGCTTTGACATGCTAATACGCGTAAAAGAAATACACTTTGTTTACTATTATGTTATATCTTATTTATACAAAACATACATAATCAATATGATACACTTTAAACCACAGATATTTGTATTTATTTCGTATTGTGGCCAAAGAACTGCCACACCTTATTTATGGACAAACCAGTTTGTTTCTTTTGTTTTTGAATTTCGCGCAAAGCTACACGAGGGCTATCTGCGCTAGCCGTCCCTAATTTATCAGTGTAAGACTAGAGGGAAGGCAGCTAGTCATCACCGCCCACCGCCAACTCTTGGGCTACTCTGTTACCAACGAATAGTGGAATTGACCGTTACATTATAACGCTCCCGCGGCTGAAAGGGCGAGTATGTTTGGTGCGAACGGGATTCGAACCCGCGACCCTCGGATTACGAGTCGAACGCCGTAACGCGCATGGCCATGCCGGGCCCATGGACAACCCAACCAATATGGTACACATTAAATCACAGGTATTTGTATTTGTTTAGTATTGTGACCAAAGAACTGCCACACCTTATTTATGGACAAACACAACCAGTAAGATACACTTTAAAACCACAGGTATTTGTGTATGACCAAAGAATCGTTGTATGTTTGTGTGATACTTTTGCCGCCTAAAATTATTATATTGCTCTAGGATTAACAGCAAATAGTTTTCATTCTTTTTTTTCACAGACTCAGCGGAAATCCTGTAATTATGACACTTTGTACATTTACTCGCTGCAGACTAAGTTATCAAACTGATAGTCTCAAGATACGTGAAAAAACAACAGTTCTTTTAGAAAATTACGTTAAAATAAAAAAAAATAAACGTTTCTATCAAATACAGCCTCTGGTTTTATAATTTAATATTAGGTGGAAAATAGTTGCATAATTAGGCTAATAGCTCACGTATTGTAGTGTACCTTTAGTAACATTTTAACAGAATGCATGTTGTCTGAAGTGTTGGTACATATAACGTTAGTCTGATTGTTACAGTCTGGGCTACAACATAATAAATATGTGATCAAGTAACGTTCACGAGACCCGAGATACAATACACTGCATTTTCTACTACAAGCTAACGCCCTACTAAGTTACTTAAAATATTGACTTTGTTGTTACTATTAGTACTGAAACTGTTATATTTACTTCTTCTCACAATCAAAACCTGTCCTCAAACTTAACCTCACAGTCTAGAGCTCCTCCGTATTGGATGCTAAGTTTCCGTGGTGTCTTCACATCTACCGCGATTCAAAATCAGCGCCTCTCGTTCGCCAAGCCAACAGTGCTTTTCCGTCTGATTGGTTTGTTAGTTTTGAATTTGTTTTGTTTGTTTGTTTTGAATTTCGCACAAAGCTACACGAGGACTATCAGCGTTAACCGTCCCTAATTTAGCAGTGTAAGACTAGAGGGAAGGCAGCTAGTCATCACCACCCACCGCCAACTCTTGGGCTACTCTTTTACCAACTAATAGTGGGATTGACCGTCATATTATAACGCCCTCACGGCTGAAAGAGGTCTTTCATCTGAACTAGGGTTAATTTCTATCAGTTGCTGGTTAAGACACTTCAGTATATGTTTTTTGTTTTGTTTTTGTTAATTTCGCGCAAAGCTACTCGAGGGCTATCTGCGCTAGCCGTCCCTCATTTAGCAGTATAAGACTAAAGGGAAAGTAGCTAGTCATTACCACCCACTGCCAACTCTTGGGCTACTCTTTTACCAACGAATAGTGGGATTGAACGTCACATTATAACGCCCTCACGGCTGAAAGAGCGAGCATGTTCGGTGCGACCGGGATTCGAACCCGCGATCCTCGGATTACGAGTTAACACACTTGGCTATGCCGGGCCGACACTTCAGTAATTCATACTACCACAAACACGCCTGAACAATTGATCAATGAATCACAAGTACCATTTTTGCCTGCTGAAGAGGTGGTATACTTAATTATTAAATCAATATACCTTATCTAAATTTTCTACGATTTTTTTTCCCCTTAAAATGATATTGAACTTATTAGTGGCTAAAGAAAAGCCTTTGAGCTTATAATTACGACTATATAATTCATCATTATTAACTTGAAAAGTTTTCAGTAATTACATCTGGACATTTGTCTTTAAAATAATAGTTGAGAAGACTCACTTGACAGTTTATTTCGTGTTAATTTGGATGAGAGAAAGTTTCATATCGTGCAACATTATGAAGATGGCTGTGCACACCAAAAATAATATTGCACAGTGATGGCTTCTGTACACCATAATAAAGAATTTAAACATTGGCACATTTTGCTAACAATTTCTGAAATACTATGGTTTACAAGCGTTGTGAAGAAAAGATTTCCTTGATTTAAAAGACAGGTGTTGGGTTACTGTTATGTTGTTTTATATTTTCAGAATGTCAGATTAATTCACGGGGTGGCGTTGGCTATATTGGTTTTACGTTAATATTTAATTACTGTTATTGAAAATGGTGAAGGTCGTTGGAGTGAATTTCGATCCGGTGAGAGAGTATTTGCCGAGTAGAATATCCCCCACCCCCAAGAAGATATCCATTTTCAGCACTCCATTTGGTTTATATTTAACATTTTTGGATATTTCTCCTTTCTGGGAAAATAAAATTTAATTATTTAATAATTTCGATGGAGATGAATGAACAACCTTACAAAAATTAATTCGAAATATAACAAGTAAAATACAATGCTTAAACATATGCTTGTGAAATACAGAATAATTTTTATAATAAACATGCATGTATGTAATGTTAACACGACATACATTTGTTTTTAAACATAACGTCTTTGTTCTGTCTTCTTCTGTCATCTTTCATTTTTTTTCTTTTCTCTATGGCCCTGAAAATGGTACAACGTGCTAGTAAGATTAACCATAACTTATTTGAACATTATTCTTTATAAAAATCGAATGCTCCATTTGTATGATTTGTTTAACAGCAAAGCCACATTGGGTTATCTGTTGAATCCACTGCGGGAAATCGAACCTCAGATTGCAGCTTACCGTTTTAATGAGGACGAAATCCTCAAACCAACTTTTCTCTTAATAAACCGAAAGTGACTAGTATTATTTTAATATTATTATTTCCACGGTGAATGAAACGTCATCTTGAACAAGGTCATTTTCATTAAGTTCTTTTGTGGAAGAGATTTTAGTTCAGACGTGTTAATTACTAGTAACACACACATTTTGACGCATAATAAGGTTTAGGTTTCTGTTTTGGTAGAAGGTACATATTGCACAAGGCTCTTTGGATTGTGATGTCTGTTAATCGACTCGAGGGAAAATAATTTTTGTCAGTTTGTTTCACTCTTTTTTTTGTAGAATTTCAGTGTAATACTGTACAAAATGCTATCAACACATAGTCGTTATTAATTCTCAAATGATATAGAAGGCAGCTAGTAAACAACACCAGCCCCCAACTCTTGGTGGGTTTCTCTGACTGAAGAGTAGGATTTCATCATTATTCTTACAGTACACCCTAGAGTTCAGAGCACGTTTTTAATGCAACGGATTGCGAGCTATGGATCCTCGGATTCGCATTCCGGGTACATTACCTACAAACCACGTCCCCAGATCTTGCTATCTCTCATGGTTGGTGCCCTGAGTAAGTAACTTGCACATGGCAAGCTCAATCATGTAAATAAAACGAAATGCAGGTGGAAATTTCTATAAACTAATATTAGAAAATAATATAGAAATTTCCATCATCGTAAACATATATGAAAATTAACTGACGTCACATTTGATGTTAGATTTCTAATAACCACTCGAAAGATCTCGAATAAATTTGATTTGTTTTGAATTTCGCGCAAAGCTACTCGAGGGCTATTTGCACTACCCGTCCCTCATTTAGCAGTATAAGACTAAAGGGAAAGTAGCTAATCATTGTCCTGAGTAAGTAACTTGCACATGGCAAGCTCAATCATGTAAATAAAAGGAAATGCAGGTGGAAATTTCTATAAACTAATATTAGAAAATAATATAGAAATTTCCATCATCGTAAACATATATGAAAATTAACTGACGTCACATTTGATGTTAGATTTCTAATAACCACTCGGAAGATCTCGAATAAATTTGATTTGTTTTGAATTTCGCGCAAAGCTACTCGAGGGCTATTTGCACTACCCGTCCCTCATTTAGCGGTATAAGACTAAAGGGAAAGTAGCTAATCATTACCACCCACTGCCAACTCTTAGGCTACTCTTTTACCAACGAATAGCGGGATTGACCGTCACATTATAATGCCTTCACGGACGAAAGGGCGAGCGTGTTTGATATGACGAGGATTCGAACCCGCACTCCTCCGATTACGAGTCGAGTGCCTTAACCATCTGGCCATGGCGGGCGGTACTCGAGTAAGTAAGAATACGAAATGAAATCTTACGTCTTAGGTAGCATACTCAGACTACTAATGACATATTTCTTTATTTAAAACTGCCTTAACATAGTATCTCTGTTGAGCAGTGTATTTTGTAACTTTCAGAATAACTACAGTAATATTTTCTACATACTATTCAAAATTTCGTGCGGTAAACAAGAAAAAAATTATATAACATGCCAAAATTTTCGAACACAAAATTGTCGTTTTTTCTTTATAGAGGGACGAAAACGAACTTTATAAAACAGTTTTTGTGTAAGATTTTAATTTTTAGCCTTGATTTTAAAGCAGCGCTCGGAGAGAAGAAATAACACTGGTAAACTATCATAACCACAGTTACCCTATTTATTTCCACACTAAAACCACAAATCGTTCTTACATATCACATAAACAAACAATAAAAAACACACACCCCGATACTGTCACGTTGATTATATCATAAACGAATATAGATATGTCTTCTCGCCGTAACTGTCAAACTGTCTTTTAAGAACATTTATGTTGTTTCTGGAAGTATTACGTAGACTACGTCTACAGAAATAGCGTAGAAAGTGTTTGTGTTTGGCCAAAGTTTTGCGGTAAAAATAACTATCCATATATGGTTGTTTAAAATCACGTGTATAAGTAAACCAGATAAGGGATTTGGCGAATATATCACTGTGTACGAACATTTAAAGAAACGGATAGACAGGTCTGATAAATATATTATATTTAAATATAGATATGTCGTCTCGCCAAAACTGTCAAACTGTCTTTTAAGATAAATAAGGTCTGATAAATATATTATATTTAAATATAAGAGTTTGTTTGTTTTGAAGCTGTAGGTGATATTTTTCTTTGTTTAAAAATTTTTATGTGACTCTAACACCCATGTGGAGCAGTGGAAGTTGGTTAAGCAAATTCGTCTCAGGTGAGGGAGTGGGTGGCTGGGTTGGGACGAAACGTGGATCTGATATTAATGATTTAATTTTGTAAAACAAAATCAACAGCAGTTTTTAAACTTTGGTGCTTTTGTTCCCCATTCTTGCATAAAGAAAACGCTTTTAGAAAAATATTCAAATTAAAAATGAGAAAAATATAAACGGTAACAGTGATATACTGCAGCTAATACTAGAGCACATTTCTTTAGCGTTTTTCTTACTACGTCTTAAAGCCTACGCTGATGCAACAGAATTCATTTATATAAATAACAACAGCAGACCTCAGTGTCGAAGCATTTTCAGTTCTAGCTCTCCTAACGTAATGGACAGGCACATTGTATTCTAACACCGCATACGTATGCGATAATTAAGGTTAGTTTCCTGTTTTCAAGATAGGTATTCAGTTTCTAGAATCTTATGTCAGGCGTACTGAGTATATGTATAAATACAATCGCAGAGAAGCACTCAGAATATATATTGATTTTCAGTTGTTTTGGCACAGATAACTTACCCTTTTTCTATAAATTATATATAACTTATATCAACCAATGTAAAAATATTTGTAAACTTTTTATTACTATTAGTTTAAAACAAATAAATAAAATTCGCACGTGTATAAAATCATGAACATCAGTTTCGTATCTCCTGTACATCTTCTGTTTCTGATACAATTTAAAACACACGCATATATATATATATATAAAACGAGTGGATGTTTAGAACATATGAACAGTGTTCACTTTAGCTTTGTTTTGAATACGGTTATGAATTACAAGCCCATTGCAACTTAGCTGTTCAGTGAAAGTCAGTATATATGAAGTCAGTATATATGCTGTCTTCATCATTCATCCTAGTTCTGAAGTTTCTGGACCTGGTAACTGACAGAACACTGTTAAAATACGAAATAAAACTGATGTAAATATGTGTGTCACCCATGAAAAATACTAACGAAATAAATATACGGATAAAGATAGATATTTATATACGTGTGGGCACGTGCGTGTGCATGTGATTAAATGAAATGTAAAAACGTAGTTTTAAACATAATTGAAATTAAGTTCAACTATTCAAATTATATATATATATATATATATATTTAAATGCAGCCAGCAATTCGTTATCGGATTAACGTCTTTCAGAAAAGTCTGAATATTTAATAACAAATTAAACGCTGACCAGAATGATGTTGAAAAATAACATACATGAGAAAAGTAAAACACTTTGAGAATATTTGTTTAGGAATTCGCGCTGTAATCATTGTATAATTAAGGTTATGTGACTTCCTTCTTTCAGACACCCTTACCTTTCCCTTAGCCAAAAACCGTTCATTCATCACCAAATTAACGAAAACAATCTTATGGTTGGAGCGCTAGGCTCGTAATACGAGGATCGAGGGTTCGAATCCCCGTCACACCAAACATGCTCGCCCTTTCAGTCATGGGAGCGTTATAATGTGACGGTCAATCCCACTATTCGCTGGTGAAAGAGTAGCCCAAGAGTTGGCGGTGGGTGGTGATGATTAACTGCCTTCCCTCTAGTTTTACACTGCTAAATTAGGGACGGCTAGCGCAGATAGCCCTCTTGTAGCTTTGCATGAAATTCGAAAACGAGCAAATCCTCCATGTTGGCTTTCTTAGTCTTATATGTATAATGCAATAAAGACGTTACTTTAAGGGAATTGTTGAATTTTACAAGGAATAACTGTATTTAAAAAAATGTATTTTGTTCTTTATTTAAATCTAAGAATCCATAAAACAAAGAAGAATAAGAAATAACATATTATCTGATCTACATCTGTTACATACAGTGCTGACGAGGCCTTTCGTCTAGCAGTAAGGCTCATCAGGCCTGTTGGGATACAAAAGACATAGCATTATTCGTGGCGTTATTTATAATATAACTCTTTTGATGAAAACTAGAAGGATGTAAAATAACAAAACAAGTGATTTGGATTTCATTTTGTGGTACCATTAAGAAAGACTTGTTTTTGTAAGCATATTTTACAAACTACATTTTATCTTTATTGTCTTAGCAGGGTGTGGATGGATCTTCATAAATATTGGTATGGAAGCTCATTAGGTCCATGCGAAAGGTCTTATAAGTTTTCAGTTTTGGATTTTACGTTTTGAGGATTTTAAGGGGTTATTTTTTTAAACTACTTTGTCGGTTGTTGATGTAACTTTACCGAAAATTAACATAAAGGATTTGTAAGGTGTATATAGAGATACGAGCAAACTTTTAATTTCACATTTTGTGTTTTGAAGTTTTATGTCATTTCTTACAATTACACGTAAGAGAAACGACTTTTTATGTCCTAAAATAACGTTTTATTAACCTTGGATTTAGGTATCTTCTGTTCACGGGACGAGTACTCCAGCTGATATTTGAATATAACTTATACTGTACATTTTTTTTTCTGAAATTAATAAAGTCCGGTGGTTAGGGCGTTTGATTCGCAATCTGATGGTCGAAGGGTTAAGCCCATGTCACCGAACATGTTCGCCCATTCAGCCATGTCTGCACAATTATGTGAGGGTAAATCCCACTATTCCTTGGTAAAACAGTACCTCAAGAGAGCGGTGGGTGGTGCTGACAAGCTGTTTTTCACTCTTTCTCTCTCTCTCTTGGGATTTGGGTGATCTTATGTACCCTGGATGGTCAGGTGCGCTTTGACCTCTTCCTCCTTCCTTCACTTTCATGGTTATGCAGTATGAGTAGGCTACTACTTTAGGGTCAGAGTAGTCTGAGTTAACACCCACCCTTTTCAAGGCAATGTTCATGTATTATTTTCGTAAATTTGTCGATATGAATTTGCCCTATCAGCAGGAAGTCTAGTTTGATGGTGGTCTTTTTTTCTTCCTTTTTAATATTATTTTATTTAGTAATTTTTTATTTTAGTTTATTTGTGTGTTTAAAATATATGTTGATCGAGGAGAGGTGTTTAGGACTAACTTCATCATGTATGAGGTACCTGTCTAGTTCGCATAATAATTCATTTTTCATCCAATTTTTATCAGAATACGTTATTGTACTATATAGGAATCCATCTGGTACGGTTGGTATGTTTGAATATTTGTGTATGAATTGAGATGATGTAGTTCTTGGAACTCTGTATGCTGTAGTGAGGAGTGTGTTTTGGATTGTTTGTAGTTTGGTTTTAATTATTTTAATGCTTACAGTTATCCATGCTGGAGCTGCATAATCTATTACTGATCTAATATATGTTTTGTAAATTTTTAGTATGTTGTCTGTTGATGGTCTACTGTTCTTGCCAGTTAAACTCCTAGCATAGTTGGTTCTTCGTCAGACTTTACTTTTAATTTCATTTAAATGGTTAATCCATGTTAATTTTGAGTCATAGGTTAAACCTAGACATTTTGCCGATGTGGCCGTCTGAAGTAATATTCCATTCATATATACTTCAGGTTGTACCTTTTAATGCTTAGTTAGTTTGTCAAATACACTTTTAAATTTTGTTTGTTTGTTTTTGAATTTCGCGCAAAGCTACACGAGGGCTAACCGCTCCTAATTTATCAGTCTAAGGCTAGAGATAAGGCAGCTAGTTAACACCTTCCATAGACCAGCTCTCGGGCTGCTCTTTTACCAACGAAAAGTGGGATTGACCGTCACATTATAACACCCCACGACTGAAATAGTGAATATGTTTGGTGGGATGGGAATTCAAACCCGCGACCCTAAGACTGCGAGTTGAGCGCCCTAACCACTTGACCATGCCGGGCCCCACTGTTAAATTAGGGATAACTAAAGCAGATACGTCTTGTGTAGTTTTGTGCGAAATTTAAAACTAGAGTATTGGTTTCTGATGTAGAATTGTAGCTCAGCCTAATTATTAATTATTAATTAATGATTCTTCTCACCTTTTCAAATATTTGTAGAAGTGTAAACAAACTTAACCTTTACGCTCATGTTACAAACATATTTTGTAATAATAAACCTGACGTCATGGAAGTCAACCATACATGTAAAAACTACAATGGCAGAGTACTTTTAAAATGTGCTCATCTTGTACTTGACTGTTTTGACTAGTGGCTACAACATTCAACGTTGAATACTAAAATGTCTCATTTTACTCTTTGCAACTGAAAGTGCGCATTTTTATGTTATATTATACACAGATAACCCTCGTGTAGCTGTTCGTAAATATAATAAAATATAAAAATATTATGTGATTTTTATGCTATCGGATGGGTCATCGGTCTCTTTATTTGTGTTTAGTAATAATATCCAGTAAAGACCAACGAGACAGGTAGATCATCGCTTTCTCCTTTAATGAATGATGAAAAAACACTAAATTGAACACAATAACATTATAGCAGGATTTGTCTGCTACATCGTTAACAGTCAAACTACACTATAAATTATTGCCCTGCTTCCACCTCATGGCTTGGACTACTTTTATGAGCGTTAAAACCTCTCGAACTTATTTCTGGGTTAATGAAGGAGTTCAACTGAGAGTAAGAAGAACGTGTTCGATAAGATACATCAATATATGTACATTAGTATATGTATATCAATATATGCACATCAATATATGTATATCTATATATGTCAAAAGTTGTGTTTGTTTTTATTTGTTGATTTTTTTGTAATTTCGCTCAAAGCTACTCGAGGGTTATCTATGCTAGCCGTCCCTAATTTTGCAGTGTAAAACTAGAGGGAAGGCAGCTAGTCATCACCACCCATCGCCAACTCTTGGGCTACTCTTTTACCAACGAATAGGGGGATTGACCATAACATTATGACGCCTCCACGGATGAAAAGGCGGGTATGTTTGGTGTGACGGGGACTCGAACCCGTGACTGTCAGATTACGAGTCGAATGCCTTAACCCACCTGGCTATGCTGGGCGTTGTTTTTTATATACGACAATCTCTCTGTCAGAAGTTATGTTTGTTTTTTGTATACTACAATCTCAGTTTCAATAGTTGTGTTGAGGTTGTTTTTATACAACAATCTTTAAGACAATAGTTATGTTTGTTTTTTATATACGACAATCTCTCTGTCAGAAGTTATGTTTGTTTTTTGTATACTACAATCTCTCTGTCAGAAGTTATGTTTGTTTTTTGTATACTACAATCTTAGTTTCAATAGTTGTGTTGAGGTTGTTTTTATACAACAATCTTTATGACAATAGTTATGTTTGTTTTTTATATATGACAGTCACTCTGTCAGTAGTTGTGTTTGCTTTTTACAGATGTCAGTCTCTGTCTCAACAGTAATGTTTGTTTGAAATAGTTTTCAATTATTAGTTGATGACAAAACTACTAAAGTTCTTTTGGTGTCTTTTAGATGTGTTTACAAATCTCTTTCAAAAACAAATCGGGAAATTTTTCGAAGTAGGCTTAGTATATTTAAAAACACTATCAATATTTCTACATTGGTAATCCTTTTCAGATGTTTTCTCTGTCTACTTGTATAATATTCTATTGTCATAACTATATAAACATGCTTTTAGTATTATGTAATTGTGTTACTTCCTCGCGACAATTAAGCACGTCTGTAATAATTGATCAACTGACAAGTGAAATAATATTTACGTAATTGTAATAATATATTGGTACTACCATGGTTGAGATTATAATAACTGAGAAAAATATACAACACGCGAAATTTGACAAATTTCAATTTACAGCATACCTATTCATTCTTTTATTAAATACATAAAATATTATATAATACCTAATCTTAAATACTTATATTATTCGTTTTAGAATTATTTATATTATATTTCACATGTATAATAATTCAACGAACTTATCGCAAAGATCACGGGCATATCTTTCTGAGCCATTTTGGTTTCTCATATAATACAACCAATTCACGCTTGGAACTATGATGTGGCGATTTTTGAGTCACAAAAAATATCATCTGTCAGCCATCCTGCAATTGCAATACTGTAAACTATCATGGATGAACAAAACAGAATATTTGATGAGGATATTATCCTTATTATATCCTATAATTGATGAGTACAAAGCTACGTGTGTGCTATTGCATACAACATATCATTAATCACGGCAGTACTTAATGAGAGGAATTGTGGTAAAAAAAACCGAAACATTACCGCCATAAAATTCGCCCGTTTAAAGCTATCTTTAAAATCTTCCAAATTTTAACAATGACTATTTTACAGCATTATATGAACAAAACTAAAGGTTATTGTATTTGTAAAGCCTTCAAAATTGCTATATACGTGTTTATGGAATGAATCAAAATTTCAACATTTCAACGAATTTAATTTTAGTAGGCGAGTGACTTTCGGGTCAAAAGTACATCCAATGTCACAAGAATCTTTTTATTGTTCCGAAAAAGATACCAGTGTACATAAAACCGACGATTTCCTAGAGTGTATAATTAGATTTGAGGGAGGGCTGGTAGACATCCTGATGAGTAATAAAAGCGAATCGAGTACATCCGCGCCTTTCGCGTGGTATTACAGGCTCACAAAAATATAGCTAATAAAAAAGAAATAAACTAGCACAATAAGAAAACAAGTAGAATTTATAAAGACAAGTATGGATCGATTTGTGTGCAAACTAGCTAGTTCTAGTAATATAGAAAGTTTTAATGCTACAAAAAGCATTGAAACTAGAAAGTCAAAACTACAAATATTGAGTCATTTAACATTTCAAAATGTTATCCCTACATTGGCTAAAACAAGCGGAATTACATTGATTTGGCAATGTAGGGATATATTTAAAAAAAATTTGTGACTATAGTTTTGTCTTCCTTGTTGCAATACAATTTTGTAGCATTAAGACTTTGGAACTAAAGAAATGTTAAGAAAGTGTCTCTAACAAAACATTTGAAATCAACCACAGATTAAGCAGGAAATTATATAAAGTAACATATCCACTTGCTAGTTCGACAATTAATGTAACAGGTGCAGTTTTACGTTTTTCAATTTGCATAAATTGAGGCATTCAAAATGTTTTTGTCTTTTTTTTTTCCAACATCATTTCAGAACTGGGTAAACAACAGTAAAAGATAGCAAGCTGTGACTAAACCTTATTGTATCATAATTACAACAGAAATTTGTTCGTTAAGAAGAGATTATTTGAAAATTATCGCATATGTCCATAAAAGCTGGCCCGGCATGACTAGGTGGTTGAGGCACTCGACTCGTAATCCGTGATTTGCTGGTTCGAATCCCTGTCATACCAAACATGCTCGCCATTTCAGTCGTGGAGGCGTTATAAATTGACGGTAAATTCCACTATTCGTTGGTAAAAGAGTAGCTCAAGAGTTAGCGGTGGGTGGTGATGACTAGCTGCCTTTCCTCTAGTTTTACACTGCTAATTTAGGGACGGCTAGCGCAGATAGCCCTCTAGTAGCTTTGCGCGAAATTTGAAACAAACCATAAAAACAGTGTTTAAACACACGTTAATTTTATTGCAATAATCACTGAAAACACTAAGTGTGAAATTTGGATATTACCTATTGTTGATATTACTTATTGTGTCATGGTGTTGCGAATATAAATAATAATAATAAAAAATAGACCCCTTTACAAATACAAATTTTTTTAGTTTTTTTTTCTACACATTAACTATTTTCCAAACTGTCTATGTTCATTGAATCGTCTGGAGAAGGAACTCTGTCTTCTATACCTATTTTGACAGACTCAATCCATCACACTTATGCTAAGGTTTCTCACGGGAATAGAAACACATTCATTGTGTGGAGTTATTTTTACTCCTGATCCAAATGAATGTCGAGCTTCAGTTAATAACGTAATTGCATTTTATTCAAAACTTTGCTTATTTTACTTCTTCTGGTACAATAGTTACGAAGAATTCAGAGAATTATATAAAATCAAAATTTAATTAACTATCAAATGAAAATCAATAGCTGTATTTAGATTTTTTTATTTAATTTAGGCTCAGAATTTTTTCAGTCAGTTGAAGTAATCAGTAAACACCAAACTGAACACAGTGTTAAATATATTTCTACAGTTTTTATTTCCAACTCATAAAATAACAAACTAGTGTCACTGTAGCGCTGGTGAAACCGTAATGTTTTATTATTCACAAATTACTATAAAGATATTTTTACATGACTTTTGAAAGGTGATACTGTATCAAATTTATCAAATACTACTGTATAGTGGAGCTCTTTAGAATAAACAGATCTTGTAGGGAGATTTACTGACATCTTATATAGAGTAATAATTCTAGAGTGAAACAGAACAGCACGTTTGGATTTTAAGAGAATACTAGGTCTAGAGAGAAATAGGATAGTAGGTCCAGAGTGGAATAGAATAGTACATTTAGAGTAAAACAGAACAGTGGGTCTAAAGAGACATAGGATAAAAGGCCTAGGGTGAAACAAAATAGTATGTCTATAGTAAAATAGAGTAAGAGGTTTAGAATGAAATAGAATCGTGGGTCTAGAGTAAAATGGATTAGTATGTCTAGAGTAGAAAAGAATATTCGGTCCTTCTATTTGACTAAATTAGTATTGAGCACGTTATAGCTCAATTACGTGTTATTTCCCAAATGATCATAAAATGTGAAAAAATATAAAAAATACTGAGTATCAATAAACTTGGCTTCGTAGGAGCTGTTTACAGATGTCTGTTTTTTAGGTTTATGGTAAAATAGACATTCTCACGCGCTGAAGCCGTTAAACGTACATCAAACAGGATTGTACATCCTTTTGTCTTAAAGGATTCTTTATGAGATCTACCATTGGAATGAAACTCTTCATTATTCAGTTTCCACCTTTATTATTTTTATAAGAATAATAATTCTCATTCTATATTTAATTCTTTTCATGCGCAGTCATCTAGTTTCTACAATAATTCAGTTGAAATTTCTTTGAGGATTCTCCTGATGACTTAAGCTATGTTTCAAATGCTTACATACTTGCTTCATCCCTTGAACACGTGCTTTTATTGCCTCGAGGTATCTGCAATAATCTAGCGTTGATCAGTAAATAACTTATACCTTTTTTCGTTACGATAATACGTTATTTAATATACCTATTCTGTAGCAGGTGTTGTAGGATGAACATAAGATTTGGAAATGTAAAGGAATAGAATTACTGGTTTTTACCATTACCTTCCCGGAAAGCAGAGAACTATTTTACAATTGGTTAGGCCCGGCATGGCCAAGTGTGTTAAAGGCGTTGACTCGTAATCCGAGGGTCGCGGGTTCGAATCCCGGTCGCACCAAACATACTCGCCTTTTCAGCCGTGGAGGCGTCATAATTTTTTGGTCAATCCCCCTATTCGTTGGTAAAAGAGTAGCCAAAGAGTTGGCGATGGGTGGTGATGACTAGCTGGCTTCCCTCTAGTCTTACACTGCAAAATTAGTACTCAATGTACTCAATGAAGGACTGAGCTTCGCAGTAACATCTAAAAATATTCCATTCATTGAAATGAAAGCCTGCCTGGAAGATTTCACTAGAATACAGGTAATACACCATACACAAACTGAAAACAATAGCAAAACAACGAAAAATAACCACTAGAAAAAAGACAATTCCACCAACAACACTTTTTTTTTCTTTTTTTAGGTAGAACTGAAAACATCTATTTCCCAGAAATTCCTCAAAACAGTAGCAGGAGGCCCGGCATGGCCAAGCGTGTTAAGGCGTGCGACTCGTAATCTGTGGGTCGCGAGTTCGCATCCCGGTCGCACCAAACATGCTCGCCCTTTCAGCTGTGGGGGCGTTATAATGTGACTGTCAATCCCACTATTCGTTGGTAAAAGAGTAGCCCAACAGTTGGCGGTGGGTGGTGATTACTAGCTGCCTTCCCTCTAGTCTTACACTGCTGAATTAGGGACAGCTAGCGCAGATAGCCCTCGAATAGCTTTGCGCGAAATTCAAAACAAACAAATACAATTGGTTCTTGAATTTCGGGTCTAAAAGTTTTTTAA
This sequence comes from Tachypleus tridentatus, assembly GCF_004210375.1. Taxonomy (NCBI): domain Eukaryota; kingdom Metazoa; phylum Arthropoda; class Merostomata; order Xiphosura; family Limulidae; genus Tachypleus; species Tachypleus tridentatus. Next base: position 72,681,391 of record NC_134831.1, read on the forward strand.
AGCAGTTCATATCAAAGATACTTAACGTTTCTGGTACACAGTGTTCTAAAATACATTACTTTGATGCTCAAAAGTAATAAAAAATGAACTGGTAAGTTCTGCAATGGTCGCCGCAAAACCGGTTATATTTACCAGCTTCTGAATGAAAGAAAAATAATACAATTAAACGGTTTTAGAGAACTGGTAAACATCATAATTTATATATAAACTTGTAGGGATTCTATAACAACCCTTCTTCTATAAGTTGACGAATGGATTATAGAGGGCTTTGAGGTTTTATTTTATTTATTTATTTTTTAAGTGATAACCTTTAGCTCATAGCTCTGTTATCTCAAGATCGATTTGAGATTTAATTACAGCTTTTGATTCAGAAGTTCAATTGATGTATTTGACCACGCTCAAGATCTCATAGGTTAATTCATTCTAATTCGTCCCTAGTGGCAGAGGTGTGTATCTGTGGACTTACAACGCTAGAAACTAGATTTTGAGACCCGCGGTAAGCAGAGCACAGATATCCCCTTCTGTAGCTTTGTGTTTAATTACAAACAAACATTTTAATCCTACCCAAATGAATTTTAATTTGGGCTCAGGTTCATAGAGGTTCAGAGGAGTAATAAAACTGAATCGAGTATACGCACGCCCCAAATTTGTTGTTATTGGAGCACAAAAATATAGCTAATAGAAAGGGGTTAAAAAGGTGTCACGTGTTAATTTAATCTATTCCTGCTTAAACAAATTTCAAGTGCTGCAGATATTGAGAATTCCCTCTTGTTTTCTTAAGTGATCACGTGACGACAGCATTAACGTAAAAATCCGAATATTTTTATTTTGTTACAGCACTGCGTTTAATATTGGATTGTTTCAAGCACAACCATCTAGTTAGTTTTTCTGCTGAGCTGGCTTCTTTTTTATCTATCTATTTATCAAGTTATTTGGGGCCGGTGGTGACTTAGTTGCTAGAGCGTCGGGATACTGATCAGAAACGTTAGAGTTCAAGAGGCGGTGCCGTTGAAAACGCTATGCACTTTCAGTCCTGTCAGTTGTGTTATGTGATTCACAGGTCCCTCAGACATGGCCCTTGCAACGACTGTAATGTTTCCTGACCTGACTGACCGTTTAGTCCACGTGAGTTTCAGGCAATATTAACGTTCTTTGTTTGTCTAGGTAACTATATACCTCATGAGGATTAAATTGGTGATTTCGTTTGACGCATGCCCAGCATGGTCAGGTGGGTTAAGGCGTTCAACTCGTGATCTGAAGGTCGTGAGTTCAAATCCCGGTCGCACCAGACATGTTTGTCTTTTCAGACGTAGGGGCGTTATAATGTGACGGTCAATCACCACTATTCTTTGGTAAAAGAAAAGCCCAAAAGTTGGCGGTGGGTGGTGATGACTAGCTGCTTTCCCTCTAGTCTTACACTGCTAAATTAGGGACGGCTAGCGCAGATAGCCCTTGAGTAGCTTTGCGCGAAATTCGAAATAACAATAATAAATAACAATCGTTTGACGCAATATGAAAAGAAAAACTAAATTTGGGACCTTGAAATGACCGAGCCCTGCATGGCCAGGTGATTAGGGCGCTCGACAGGGAATACGAGAGCTACGGGTTGGAATCCCCCTGACACTAAATATGTTCGCCCTTTCAGCCATAGGGACGTTATAATATCACGACCAATACCACTATTCAGTGGCAAAAGAGTAGTCCAAGAGTTGGCGATGAGTGGTGGTGACTAGCTGCCTTTCCTCTAGTCTTACACTGCTAAATTAGGGACGGCTAACGCAGATAGCTCTCGTGTAGCTTTGCGCAAAATACAAGACAAACCAAACCAACAAGCCAATCGAATGACCGAGCGAAGTTATCTATTAATAGATCAATTTTGTTGATGCTGTAAAAGTCAGACTTGAAGTCACAAATACACATATAGACGTATCGATACGTGTGTGTATGCGAAGATGATTTGAATATATGTTTCAACGCACCATTATTTATCAATATATATGAAACTTTTTAGTGTAGATGATTTATGTATACCCACGTTGAACCTAGCTGAAAACCCTGAATTTTTATGAGACTAAAGCTTCTAATACACTTCAGGTAACAGTGTTAATAAAATAGAATTTATTGGTTGGTGTACACTTATGCTCTTAATATTTTGTGACAAGCTGAAAAAAAACTATTAGAAAAAAAAAGGTGTACCATCTAAATAGATGAAAATAATTTCCCCGAAAGAGAGCAGAAGGCCGCCTGGAGGAGCCACTTGTTTTAACCACTGGCACCACGAACAGTAATACGTTGTCTATCAGTCAATCAGTCAGTAGACACTACAATGATGTTACATACTGAATGTTTAACGTTGCAGCATGTATTGTCATGAAGACAGTAAAACGTGTGCATGCCTTGAATAACGAGAAGAATTATGCATTCTGTTGGCTACAACACAACAAAACATGAACTTTAAGAGTAAGAAATAAAAACAATTGCAACTCACAATCGCGGTTTTATTTAGTCTTGAAACAAAACACTTTCAGGGACTTTCTGGAAGTGCATCTGTGTTTTCAACGACATTAAGATTGATAACTTATTGATTATTTTAAATAGTTAATTAACAAACCATCAGAAATTTACGTAAGCTAGTTATCTACGCGTGATATAAGAGCACGCGCATTGCCTGATGTCACAGTTAAAATGTCCTGTTAACTTGATAATCTATCTATTTGGATCAATACGAATTAATTAAGACACTTTGCTTCTGCCTCACTATAAGTTTTTTTTAGCAATTTATCTTTACGTTGTTGAATAGGTTTGTTATTCAATAAATCATGTGTTTTTTTGTTCGTTATATTTTAGTAATTTCATTTGGTATTCTGTAGCATGTTATATTGCTACTAAATATTCATCGCTATCGTAAATCGAGAAAGAAAAAAAAGTGTTATGTTGATTGGAAAACAAGTTACTCTAATCGGATTTTAAATTCTATTTTACTTTTATGTTAAGCCTACATTCAATTAACAAAATTGCTTTTCTCTTAGATTTTAGATTTCTGCCTCAACTTTAAAACGATCATGAATTATGCCTTTTCTCAGTGTGTAGTTTTAGTGGGATGAATCTTCCTTTGTTTCTTTCAAGTTTTGTTTATCAATCTTACGACATCCAATGAAGATTGCTTGTTAAAAGGAGACAGCACCAATCGACGCCATATTGAAATTTCAATTTGAGAAACATAGAATGCTTAGGAGCGATTTATTTAGGTATTTTTTATTTCTCCTTGTGACACAATTTCCTAAAAACCATAATTTTGGCATGCAATTTAAGAAAAAAAATTGTTCAATAAACTGTAAAAGACAAAACTGTCTGTCTTTATAAAATAAAAAAAAAAACATTTTTTCTTAAATCAAAAGTAATTAGTCTAAGTAAACGTATAAGTATAACTTTTGTTGACTTAAAACATATTTATCACAAAAGTAGGCTTACGTTGTACATGTAACCATTTAATATTGTTTTTTTGTGACAACTGGACTCGTACCATAGATCTTGAAACATGGAAGGTATGACATTAATGTCATTGACTTTAGTTGTGATCAGACAACGTAAGTAAGCCACCATTTCTTATAATTCAGCACAATTATACAACTTATTTTATATCTTCTGAAGATACGAAGTAAAAATGAAGTGAAAACAACCATGATAATAAAGTTACTGGGGTATTATTTGAACCACAAGAATATTAAGGTAAGTAATTCTCTCACTCGGTCAGTAGATAAGTCGAATTACCTGACAAATGATCTTCCAATCCACTAGGATCACGATCCGATCTTTAGAGGGTCATTATGTCTTATTAAACTTTCTCTAGACAAATGGCACCCTGGTGATTACAGCAATCAGTTCTTTAAACCACAAATGGATAAAAAATATCCAATCTCATTCACCCGAGGGCGCTATAGACGGATCTTTAAAAGTGTCTTGAAATGTTTTGTTTATTCGCTTTGCCCATACGTACACGGTTTGTGATTTGTACGTAAGGGAGTGATGTTAAATATAATTTAATTCATAGTAAAAACGAACTATGAGAATAGAATACAAACATTAATAAGTTTTTGAATAAAGCTGCATAGAAAGTTTTAGAAATAAGACAGTAAACTAAATTTTTGAAACAGAACATTACAGAAAGTTTTGAAATAAAACAGTAAATTAAGTTCGGGAAAAGAATAATACAGTAATATTTAAAAATAAAGAAATACAGTAATATTTAGAAATAAAACAATAAAATAAGTGTTAAAAATATTACATTAAAGTAAGTTTTGAGAATAAAATAATAAAGTAAATTTGGAACTATAAAATACAACAATTTTAAAAAATAAACGGTAAAGTAAGTCTTGAAAATAGAATATTACAGTACGGTTTGAGAATAAAATAGTAAACCAAGTTTTGAAATGGAAGAATACAGATATTTTTAGAACTAAGACAGTAAAGTAAGTTTTCCAAATTAAAGAATACACTAATTTGAAAATTACAACTTTACGTTTTGTGGACTTCGTGCTTCAATACGTGGAGTCATCTGAATATAACTTTTTCCAGAGTTTAACGAAAGAATATTTTCATGTTTTTGACCGAATCATTAAAGAGGTTTAACAGAATAAGACCAAGGGCATATGGTTCTAAATCATTCTTAGATAGACTATTATTTTCTTGGCTATAAATATTTCAATGTAGTGATACCTAAAGACAGAAGAACGAAAGATTTTTGTAAACCTCATTTCAATAAATAATTAATAAATAATAAATAATATCTAAAGAAATGAATAAATATTGACGCTTTTACTTAAATACTTTCAGGAAAACAAATGTTTAATCTTTTGAATAAACTTTTTAATACGTATAAAACGTCAGACTCAGTCTTGTGGGTTTACGTTTTTTGAGTCACAAAAAAAGACATTAGGACTAAATATCTGAAAGAACTATCAACGAAAGATGAACAGACGAATTAGGGCGTAAAATGTAACTTAGTTTTTCTTCGAGCGCTTCATTATTGAGAAGTTTGTTACAGCAAGTAATAGATCATGTATTTCAAACATGATCTTATTAAACTTACACCAGTAACATCAGGCAAAGTAAAGAAAATGTTTTTTTAAGTTTAATTTTGCAACAGTATATACTACAAAACGGAGCTAAGTACAATCAACAGTAAACTAGATATGACGGAAAGTAAAAATTTATGTAACATACCGAATTTTTCTTTTTTCAAGCTGACATTGCATTAAGTTTAAACTAATTTTCCAAGATAAAGAATTGTTACACACACACACACACACACACACACACACACGCTTAACAAATATTTGATTTTCATTTTTTGCTGAAATTATAACAAGAGTTATCTGGACATAGCTTTCCCCGATTCTGAACTGATAAACAAGAAGCAAGGCAGATGGTCAACGGCACCCACCGTCAACTTTTCATGGTTACTTGAATCGGATGGTATCTAGTCTTAACTCTTATAACACATCCACGACTTCAAAGTGGAGACGCGAGCAAGGGACCTTTTATTAATAGTAAGGCAATTTAGGTAAAAGGCTACCTCACCTCAGTGCTTGCATATAGCTGGTTGAAAATGTACTGTGTTGGTAAGAAATATTTCCTGTTTCATAAAAAAAATAAGCTATTTGTATATCTGAGAAAATTAATTTGAACATTATAGCCGTATATGTACACTGTTTGTTTGTTTGAACTTAAGCATGAAGCCATACAATAGGCTATCTGTGATCTGTCCACCACGGGTATCGAAACCCGGTTTTTAGCAGTGAAGTCCGAAGGCATATCGCCGGGGTCACTATGGGGGGTATATATGTCTACACAAGAGAGATGATTCACGTAATTAAACTCCTTGCTTAAAAATCAGTTACTTCAAAAAGTTTAATCCAGAGAAATTCAAATAAAAAGTATAGTTTACTGAAACATAATATGATAAATTTAGCTTTTCTGTAAAATTGGAAAAAGAACAAAAACAATTATCCCTGTGACTGAACTGTTTTCGTAAAAGTTGGTTAAGGTTAAGTTTAATTGTTTTTGTTGTCGTGAGCAAACCAGTCGAGGGTTAACAGCGCTAGCCGTGGTTAATTTGTAAGTGATAGACTGGAGGGAAAGGAGTTAGTCAACTCCACGCCCTGTAAACCCTTACCTTTAACAACATATTGTGAGATTAGCTTTCACATCATAAAGCTCCATACATCTGAAAAGACGAACATTTTTGGTGATGCGATACGTTCCCATGACCTACAAACTAACCACAAATTAACTCTTATTTTTTAAATATTTATATATATTCATAATTGTACACTTTCGATAAAACTAAAACAAAAGAGAAAATAAAAATAAAAGCCTAATTTGGAAATTACGAGGTGCCCCCCCAAAAAAGATGGTGGTGTAACATTTTGTGGTTCTTCTTTCCATTTCTAAACTCCTGCTTCCAGTAAATGTTCTATTTATTATATCGGTGGCAGGTATATAGAAATAATAACTAAAAGCCAAATTCGATTCCTCTCTGTGAAGAGGCTGCAGATAGCGCTGAGAATCAGCAACAATAACTGTAATAGTGATACTTGTTGTTGTTGTTTTTCAGTTCATTGAGACTAAAAAGTAAGGTAAGGACAAGGTTTCACTTTCTGATAATCTCTAGGTTGACTAATGCTTGAATTATGAGAACTCCCGCGACCCTCAGATTACGAGTCGAGGGTTTGAATCCATATCACACCAAATACACTCGCCCTATCAGCCGTAGTGGCGTTATAAGGTGACGGTTATTCGCGCTATTTGTTGGCAAAATACTAGGCCAAGAGTTGGCTACTCTGCTCAATTAGGGATGCTAGCGCAGATAGCCCTCTAGCTTTCCGCGAAATTAAAAGCAGACAAACCCGGGGATTCATATTTCGCCCGTTAGATTCCCGAAATCGCTATGAGAAAGGAGATCATCTTCACAGTATTTGATGAAAACACTAGACCAAATAGCGGCGGAGGGTACTGTTGACCAGTTGCCTTCCCTTCATTCTAATCAGCTGAAAATTACGAACCGCTCTTCACAGGGAACCATAGAACAACTTTAAAATACGAAATCCTGAAACAAGTAAATGATATGATGTACTTATACGAGTAAGATATAACACTTAACGAATATCCGTCTTAAGAGATTCATTTCGATTTTTTGTACCTAAAAATATTGTATTAAACAATCTGACCTATAAAAATGAATGAGTGCGAAATGCAAGAAATAACTTTAAGCGTCGAGTGATTAGGTTCTACTAGGACAGACAGGAGAAAATATAATTCAATAACTTAGTGATATGAAAAATATATTTTTAACTTGTTTAGAGTATTGTGTACCATTATCTCAGCACAGTTTTATGTTCCTCGTATAACGTTTTGACAGTATTACATCCTTTGATCGATTACCCTATACATCTGGATCATGTGTACAGAGTGTACATCGATATGCGAATGGCGTATATTGTTCCCTGAATGTTCATAATCTGGTCACTAATTAACCTCTCAGCATGAGAAGGTCAAATAGGCAGTTTAGCGCTTATCACATTATTAGATGTTACATTGCCGCGATCGAAATTCATGACTTAATGCAAACACTTGTAACTCATTGATAATGCTTAATAGTTTTGAACTTAATAACACCTTACTGATAGAACAGAACCGTAATGGGACTTCATGATATCTGCCTGCTAGCCTTCATTGTTGTACGATTCAAAACATTTAAGTTTTATTTTTATTTATAGAAAAGGCTTAAAAATTAAAATTAAATTGTTTTTCTTAATTTTCTTAAGTTTAACGCACACTTGAGTTTTTTACGATAATTTATATTGAGTTAATTCAAAGAATGCCATCTGGATTAACAGATTTGTAAACTATCAATAGCTTCTGGAGATATGGTCATTCTTTTATTTAAGAACAACACTGCTTAAAAGGTTTTAATCTTACATTTCAGCACAAATGACTCGACAAACATTATGTTCAACTACCTCTCTCTCATAGGTTTGATTAACGATTAAAGAAGCAATTGTAAATTAATTAATTAGTGTTACCAATATTTTTATGACGTCTTTTATTTCTCAAACTAAATTTTATGGCGCTAACTATTTAGGATTTGTTTTCTTAAGAATGCACTATGTCTGTGTAAAACTTATAACGTTATAAACCCTCAAAGGCTGAAGCAACTACGGTAGTAGTTACAGTGGGAATGGGCCAGATGTGCGTTATATATAACATAAATTAAAACTTCAAACACACTACAAATAGTACTAAACAAAACTCTATAAAATCTTTACAAACACGGTTTACTAGTAAACAAACCAAATGCAGAGTAACAAGTGCCAAAGCACTTGGTAAAGTCGTTAGAGTAAAAACAAAATGTTCACAAAACCCAAATTTGTCAGTTTGACTATCTGACTGATTAAATGATTGAATTACGCTACTTTGGCTAAACGAGTTTTCTTAGTTTTACTTATGTTCTTGATAATAACAATAACCATGTTGCAAGACTACTAACGAGCTAACAAAATGCTAGTAGCCGTATTCTGATTATGAGTACGATTCGTGAGTTTCCGGGTAAACAAGTGCCCTCATATTGAGGGTGTACGATTGCTTATGTACACGCCTATATGATCAGCTTGTTGTTGTATCAATTAGCTAAAACTTGTTGACTATAGCGATTGTCTTGGTCTAGGTTCTAACTATGATCTAATCTTTGGAAGCGAAATTTTAATTTCTACATATCTGACTCAAGTGTCGTGTGTTGGACAAGGCAGTTCCGCCATAACAGTGGGTGCCTAAGACGTAAGAACGAATTCTACCGAAACCTGAGACGGCATTGCTCGAACACTTTGGAATACAAGCAAAAACAATAAGTTGTATAATTTACCTTTGCATTGTGTTCAAACTAAGTGTGACCAATTGACATTTAAGATTGTACATGGAACGGTGTGATTCTTCGAGTATGCCTTTGAAAGAAACAAAATTAGAACCTTTAAAACTATCTGACCCAGCAAAGAAAGCATTATCGCAAAACTGGAGATAAGATTAAAAACAGTAACGTCAAATATGCGAAACAAATCTTAGCCACTAATCCATGCAAAAGAAAAGGTTGCCACGCTGACTAGATGCAAGATATTAGAAAAACCAGGAAATGTCGAGAGATAGCTCTAAGAAAAGCTACGAGATAGATAGGCCAAGAGTTCAGTTATTCTGTAGACTTAGTACCAAATAAATTCATGAGGCAAGTGTAAAAAAAATGTTTAAAAAATAAGAAAATAAGTATAGAAATACAAAAAAGTAAGTAAGCAAGGTAGGTTTGTTTTGCTACACCAGGGCTATCTTCGCTAGCTGTCCCTAATTTAGCAGTGTTAGACTGGAGGGAAGGCAGCTAGTCACCACCACCCATCGCCAACTCTTGGGCTACTCTTTTACCAAGGAATAGTGGGATTGACCGCCACATATAACGTCCCCACGGCTAAAAGGGCTTGCATGTTTTGGTGTGACAGGGATTCGAACCCGCGGCCCTCGGATTACTAGTTGAATGCCTTAACCACCTGGTCATGCTGGGCCGAAAGAAGATAGGAACGTATGGGGAAAAATTACAATACTAGGTAGTTTCTGATATGGGGCAACCTCGAAATGAGTGTGACCATCGTTCCGTCCATTTCTGCTTTCTTTCACTTTGAAATTTAATCGAATAAGAGATTTGAATAGCTAAAACTTTTTAAGTATTCAATATTTTAAGAAATGTTTAAAACCAGCGGTTTTGATACCATTCTTTTGGCCTACTTCTCTCAACTATAATGTCTCCTATAAACATCCGCTTTTAAATTTTGTCAAAAGCTACCAAATTTTGTAATGTTAACCCGCCCATTCCTACCTTGTTTCTTAACTATTGTTTCTCCCATTTGCACTTTTTAATTGTTTTTATTTAAAATGTTTTATCCTTAAATTAAAATAAATGAACATCATCTATCCATAGATATAACAAACTACGCTATTTGATCTAGTGACACTTTATATTAAATCAATGAAAATATAATTTGATTATTTGTTTAAAGATTCATTATACTGAGCGGCATTAAAAACGCAACAAGTAATAAAATTAATTTTATACAGGTTGAACAATAACCGTGCAAACACGCCTGGGTTTTAATCATGAGTATTCTTTGAAAACAATTTAGTAGTTCAGATCATTTTAATCAGTGTGATCACAAGTCAGTATTTAAAACGGTCAAAACTTACCCATCCATTGCTATTGTGCATAATGCAAGAGTATGAACAAACTTTTGTATGCAGTACACACTGTTCCTTCAGCCTATAAAATGCCGGGTTTTAAAGTTTAATTTCACCACAAAGAAAGATGCCACGGCTGATGTAAGAAAGCAGAGATCAGGGGGTCGGGATGCTAATGACACCAGCCAGGGCACACTTTGAGGAGCACCTTCATGCACGTCTGCACACGGCAAGTGTGTACAAATTGTTTGAATTAGAACAATGTGAATGTTCTGGACTGGCCCCCGTATTCACCCGATGTGAATTCCTTTGAGCATCTCTGGGATATTCTGGATCAGCGCATCCGTCATCGGGATCCTGCCTCCAGCTCTCTCGCTGAACTATGTGCAATACTTCTGGCTGAGTGGGACACCAACCCCCAGAGGCAGACTGACAATTTGGTGACATCTGTGCCACGCAAGATCCAGGCTCTTCTGGCGGCGAATGGAGGACATACCCGTTATTAGAGTTCTGGATGTTGAAATCCTGATTAAACTGTTTGTGTGCAGTTTCTAATCAAATTTGAAAGTTGTGTAGTGCAAAGACACAACGCAACAACGTACATACAGTTAAACAGTTTTAATACGCTAGGTTAAACATAAGTTTTGAATGCCTCTCAGTATATTATTTATTGGGTTGCTTTGTGTTTTTAAGTAACAGTAAATGGAGACAGTTTGAGAGAGTTAACTTCCAGTATATTCTAATGTTTCATCTTTTTAAATAAATCTTTTAGTCCATTATGAATGCACTTTAAGAACTGACAGTTTGAACTGAGCTTATAAGAAGTAAATTTAGTGTGTTGGTCAGTGCAGGTAATCCTTTATAAATCTATAAACGAATAGTACTGAAATCTTTCGTTCAGACAATTAGAAAGATGAAAGCAATAGATGAAGGATAAGAGTTGTGTATAATGCACAGAGAATAGTTAATAAGTAGCTAACAATTTCATACACTGTATTTTATGAATCTAAGATGTCGTAATAGGTGAATTATCAAACAGTTTTTTTTATACAGCCGTACTTTTTCACATCTCTTTACTTTTACAGACAATTTGATGAACTTGGTTGGACTTGTCTTTATTAACATAAATTCATTTATGTTAATGTCATATCAGTAATATGAACGTTTTTTTTCATAATCTCAAAAGCATCAGTTGTCGCATGGAATGACATTTCCTTCTTGTTTTTTGCAATTTGTTCTTGAAGTCTTAATCGGTAATATATAAGACATATCTCACCGAAGTAAACGTAATTATCACATTATTTTGTTTAAAACTTTCTCTTCAATTTGCTCATGATTCGGCGGAAGTTCACAGACTAGTAAAACTAAAATATGTGGTTTGATTCTCCACGGTGGACGGACCGCCAATGGTCCATTGTGTAGCTTTGTACTCAGAAGATAACAACAACTGTAGCGCTTATTTTTACCACAGCGTTGTTTGTTTTATAAAATTGTCTCCTTTGTGATGTCTCGAATTATGTTGAGCTGATAGAATCGCGACTGCTTCAACGCGTTATTGATCATAGTATATATATATATATGTACACGTTTTTGATTAGTTGGATCTGATTTGTGTGTATAATTTTAAGGCTTTAATAAGCGTTACACATACGTTATGCAACGTTCGGAAAGTAAGAAAAAGAGATTGTGTAAGCGGGAATATTTTGGTTGTTTATTTGAAATCATTTCGTGGAAATTTTCTAGAGTAATTGAAAGTGCCCTGGGTACTTTGTGCTTATGAAACTAATTGGATGCAATTCCACTTGAATAATTATTGATTTCACCCGAAAAAAAATGAAACTATGCTAACCGTCTGATTTTACGACATACCTGTCTCTGAATAATTAATTTTTATTTTTTGTTTCGTGGCTAATCAATAATGTTGTTTAATAAGAGTTCGAGAGCAAAAAGTTTAGAAATATTATATGCTCTTAACAAAGTCGTGGTTTTAAAAAGGTCATTTAAAAGCAATGACAACACAATAAAATTCAATTTTGTTTTTTTATTTACGAGATATTTTAGATTGAAACATCGATTATTTTCATTTCGTCCAAATAACGATAACAAATTAATTTATCTCCTTCTTAACGTTACTTTACGCTTCGCTTGTACAATGTTGTAATTTGTAGGCTAACGTTCACAAATGACGCTTGACAAAAGAACGCCGTTTATTGCACTATGAATAATGAATAAGTAAACTCAATGGCATAATTTCACGCCTAATCCATCGAGTAACTGGATATATGTTATAAATAATATTGATATACCGATATTAATACATAACTGTCACTCAACCATTAAAAGCAACAGAATGACTCGTTGCTAACTTACTAATTAATTGACCCAATCGTATTTATATCTGATGTCTCACTTCCACGAGTTTGCGTAGGTTACTAGAATTTCGAGACGTCATCTGGAACATTCTAAGTATTATAGGTCTGCTTTTATAAATTTTCAGTCTTAACGTAATGCTCCCTCTAGTTAAAATTTAAGTTAAAGCATTAAAAATATAACTTTAAACAGTGTTAAATCACATCGTCATCAACTAAAATTATCGTAACGACAGTTTAAAAGTAAAGGAAATCCTTGGGCTGTTGACATTTTGTGAGGTGTTCTCACTAACGTAAGACTATTCAAACTTTCTGTTAACAATGGAAATACCTTAGTGGCTCTAATTCAGATGAAATTTATTGGCCAAAAAAATTACTTTGAACGTTTAGCCATATGTAATAACTCTTTGACAACAGTAGCTTAGAACAGTCAGACGCAGGATATGTACCATTACAAATACAGTGGTACATTGGTTCTCGAACTTAATTCGTTCCAGAAGGCTGTTCGAAAACCGAAACAATTTTACCAAAAAAAATACTGTAACTTAAATTAATCCGTTACAGATCTCCAAAAATTACGCATTATGAAGTATTTTAAGTAAAAATATTGCTTATTTATACCTGTATAATAATACTTACATGCATAAAGTTAACCACAAAAACTATAAACACAATAAAAAAACAATAAATGAAAATTTAACTGCACTTTACCTGTGCTGAGGAGAGCTAATGGTGTAAGTGAAAGGTGGTGAGAAACGTGGAGAGAAGGAGGATTATTATTGTTTGAAAGGGGAGTCACCTTCCATAAAAACATCAGGTAACTCTCCTTCTGGGGTTCTTTCTCTTTTCTGTCTCTTTGTACCGCTACAACTTGCTTGAGACTCACTGGACCTATTTCTCACTAAAAACTTGTCTAATGAGGTTTGTTTCTGCCTGCATTTTAAAATGTTTCTGATGTAAGACATGACATTGTCATTGAAAAGGTTTATGCTGCAGTTTGCTACAGCTTTGTCAGGGTGAAAATTTTCCACAAAACTTTGTAACTCTTCCCATTTTTCACACATTTCCTTGATTAGTGAACCAGGAACATCCTCCCTTCCCTCCTCCTCATCTGAAGACACTTCCTCAGTTGCCTTCTGATGCTGCTCCTTCTGAAGATCTTGGAGTTCTTCCGTGGTGAGCTCAGTGTTGTGGTCTTCTACCAACTCCTCCACATCATTACCACTCACATTCAAGCCCATACACTTGCCTAGTGTGACAATATCCTCGACAACAGGCTCAGCCTTAAAGCCTTCAAAGTCTCTATCTGCTACTGAGTCTGGCCACAATTTCTTCCAGGCTGAGTTCATGGTCCTCAAAGACACTTCCCTCCAGGCTTTATCTGTGATCCTCAAGCAATGGAAGATATTAAAGTGATTTTTTCAGAATTCTCTGAGGGTTAACGCTGTGTCAGAGGTCACTTCAAAGCACCTTTGAAACAGTGCTTTGGTGTAGAGTTTCTTAAAGTTCGATATGACTTGCTGGTCCATGGGCTAAATGAGAGGAGTCGTGTTAGGGGGCAAGAGCTTCACTGTTATGAAACTGTACTCCTCCACCAACCCGTCCTCCAAGCCTGGTGGGTGAGCAGGTGCATTGTCCATTACAAGAAGGGCCTTGAGTGGCAACTGGTTTTTCGTGAGGTAATTTTTTACACTTGGGGCAAACACTTCATGGACCCACTCCATAAAAAATTGCCTGGTTACCCATGCTTTACTATTAGCTCTCCATATAACATTTAGTTTACATTTTAGGACATTATTTTTCTTAAAAACTCTCGGGTTTTCAGAATAGTACACAAGCAAAGGCTTAAATTTTAAGTCCTCACTTGAATTACTACATAACAATAGAGTTAGCTGGTTCTTCATTGGCTTGTGTCCTAGCAGTGACTTCTTCTCCTTAGTGATGTAGGTCCTCTTTGGCATTTTCTTCCAAAAGAGGCCTGTTTCATCACAGTTAACACATATTGGGAATAAAACCCTCAGCTTCTACATAGTCCTTAACTTCCTTAACAGATTTATCAGCAGCGTCTTTGTTTGAACTGATACCCTCCCATGTCTCACCACACTATGTATGCCACTTCTCTTCCTAATTTTTTCAAACCAACCCTACTAACCTTAAAGGAATCACTTGTATCTGCAATCGTTCTAGGGGTGTTTGTCAGGAGGTCAGCATGCAACTGCTTTGCTTTCTCACAAATGATGGTCTCAGAAATGCTATCACCAGTTAACTATTTTTCGTTTACCCAAATCAACAACAGTTCTTCCACCTCTTCCATTGTTTGTGATCTTTGTTCCGTAAGCACTGTCACTCCTTTTGCAACATCGGCTCCTTTGATGACCTCCTTATTTTTCAGTATGGTGCAGACTGTAGACTTCACCATACCAAACTGTGTAGCAAGGTCAGACACGCAAACACCACTCTCATACTTCGCTATGAGATCTTTTTTCACCTCTATTGTGGCTCTAACAGCTTTTCTTTTTGGTTTGCTGCATTCATTATCCTTCTTTGACCGCATGGTGGCTTATTTAATCAGAATATTTAGAAAAACAACAAAATAAAAAGAAAAACAAGTACATTCACAGCAGATTTTAGTGGGGGTGTGTATTGAGCGACAGCTGCGAGTAAAATGTTTTGGGCAAGCTTGGCGTGTGCCAAAAATGGTCGAAGGGTCGTTCGGATCATCATTCGGGTTATTTCGGGGGTTCGGGCCACGACAGCTTGGTTCGGGAACCGAGTTTATGTTCGACAACCGAGACATTTTTTTGTCAAAAAATATGTTCAAAAACCGATTGTTCGAGAAGGGAGTCGTTCGAGAACCAAGGTACTACTGTATATCATACGTGATACAATCAGATCGATACTTTGCATAGTCATTCGTTCGTAATGGCAGATATTGTCTACTGAAATTATATGGAAAGCATAGGGATATCACTCCAGCATAGTGACAAATATAATCGACGCAGAACGAATGTTCAATTTTTAATTTTTTTTTCAATCTTCGTATATGAAACAACTGGTTGCAACACATTTGTGTTACTCTTGGTGTTACAGAAACACACACAAATATTCCAAATATAACATGATTTATAGACAAATACAACTGTATAAAAATATCAGATTGAAACTTGTCTGGGAATCAGATTAGTAACTGTCATAGGATTCCCCGTAACATTATAACGCCCTACGACTGAAAGAGCGAGTATATCTGGTGTGACGGGAATTCGAACACACCACCTTCAGATTACGAGTCGAGCATCCAACCACCATCTCAGTATACAGAGAATTTCGTTTTGTTTGTTTCTGAATTTCGCTCAAAGCTATCGAGGGCTATCTGCGCTAGCCATCCCCAATTTAACAGTGTAATACCAGAGGGAAGGCAGCTAGTCGTCATCACCCACCGCCAACTCTTGGGCTACTCTTTTACCAACGAATAGTAGGATTGACCGTAACATTACAACGCTACCACGGCTGAAAGGGCGAGCATGTTTGTTTTGACGGGGATTCGAACCCGCGACCCTCGGATTACGAGTTGAATGCCTTACCCTCCTGGCCATGCTGAGCCACTTAGTTTCTAAAGAATATAAATAAGGATAGTAAATAAGAGACTACATGCCAAACGAATCAGAACTGACAAGCAATGATCGAAATATAAAAGAATATTTGAAGAACTGACAGAAAAGTAAAAGCATTGGTTAACAATGACAGGATATCTCAACGTTTTCCCGCTTCTTTCTCAAGCAGTTCTTCAGCGAGTTTTCATATCAAACTAACTATAAATCTTGGTATCAATCATATTATAATCAGTCTTCAGAGACGGAAGTAGAATATATCTTTGTTGTGAATATTTCTACCAAACATATATGTGAACTTCGTCAGGCTAACGGAATTGTACTTTCTTTTAAAAACAAATAACAAAATAAGGGCACTATTTACATATATTTCGGTTTTTCCTTTTAAAAACCCCACAAAAATGACTGATTTAACTCAGCTTAACAAAATCTACAGGTTTTATTAAAGCAAATTACTCTTATTTAAATAAAATAAAGTGGTGTATTTAGAATACGCCTTCGAGCTATTTAAAAAATTAAAAATCTAGCTAAAATCGGATATCATGTTTAGAAGCAAGACGTTTATTAATTTTGCTCGTTAAGGTTATTTATGTGACGATCATCGAGCCTTGCTTCCTAAGATGATAATCATGCTCAGTAGTAGCAGTGCCAATAGGAACTGGTTATTATATTTAATTTTCTAACAAGTGTTTGAAATTAATGTATGATATCGTAGTTATTTTAGTCGTTAAAATTATTTTTGAGTATAAATTTGTAACATAATTTTTCTTTTTTTTTATTAGCAGGAAGTAAATATTATTAAAATTGGGAAACAATGTCATTTTTTGTTTTTAAATTTAAAAACTGTATCATTTGTATACACAAACTATTTAAGTTGGATGATTTCTTACATGGTTTTAACTTAACCAGCAAAACAAAGTACAGAAAGTTGAATACGATATATCAAAACAATTTTGGAACATTACCAAGTTGTTACAGACCAGGTCCAGAATCGGTCGTACTCTTTTGTCGACCCTATATTTTGACAATAGCTTTAGAAACATACTTTCTATTTGAAAATATTTTGTCATAAGTCTTTCATATTCAAAGCATATCACTTCTTGTTGAAGCTTTCTATAATCTATCTAGTTTACGAAGACAACTGCCTCCCTGTGGCTACTTCAATTGTTTGATCTTGCAGAAATTCATAGGTGATACATCAGTAAACAGGACATGTGTGTCATCGTTTGAAATATCATGTTCATCTGTTTCATTTTCCAGCTGCTTGAGGTAGGTGACGGTTTGACCTAATATATAGCTTGACACCTTATCTTGGTGGATTCATCCCCTAAGATCTTTTTTATGTTTGTTGGGGTATACGTATAATTTTGCAAAAACGTTTCTGTTCGTAGATTCAAACGATGCATTCTACTTATCACAGGTGGAGTATGACTTGTTACAGGCCTCTTTCTGGATGGTCCTGGTACCCTAAATTTACCCAT
Source organism: Tachypleus tridentatus (assembly GCF_004210375.1). Classification (NCBI taxonomy): domain Eukaryota; kingdom Metazoa; phylum Arthropoda; class Merostomata; order Xiphosura; family Limulidae; genus Tachypleus; species Tachypleus tridentatus. The sequence continues at coordinate 72,699,118 of NC_134831.1, forward strand.
ATTCCTCTGTTTTCCAATGCTGCCAAGCACAAGGGATATATCCATCTTGGAAATGTTGAATCCGTCTGAATAAAAGATTATGATCTGCGTGTCAGAAAGAGATATTTCTTGCTCTAACCAAAAGCGATTAATCTTCGATGTCATCACATTACTTAACGTCAAGCAATGCCAAATTATTATTCTAATACGTCCTCTTTTATTAAGATTTTACAAAGGCAGTATTTATCAAGTATCTTATTCGAATGCACGTTCAAAATTATTTCAAAATAATATACGTAACTCATATTATACCTTCTAGTAATATTTTGCGCATAATCTGTAACAATCACTTTCCAAACAAAGGTTTCAACACAAAATTTTAGTTATATTAAAAAAAAAGATTTTTGTGAAAAATATTCATCTATTGTTCTGCTTATACCTTTTACTAAAATAAATAAAATTAAAGAAAAATAGTTACTGAAATAGTCAATCATATTTGTCTTTACTTTTAGCATAAAAATAGAAACGAAAATGTATCCCTCTAGCGGTACGAATAATAACCTTTCCAAAACAGGTTTATGTTCATTACTGTCAATAAGATTATCAGAAAAAAATATGCGATTGGATGAGCGAATACTGTCTAGTCATCATGACAGTTACGAATTCTTTCTGAACCATGTTAGTTTACCAATTGATCAATTCCTATAAAAAAAAGTATTTTTTCAAAAATAGAAAGAATTCACTAACGTAGCTGAACAACTAAGAAAAATGAAATCGTTAAGTTAATTAAACAACGAAAATCTCGATCACAGGAAACCATAAAGGGACTGAACTCACAAAAATATAAAATGTACCTCAGTAAAATCACATAAAGGATCAGATTTTATTTGTAAATACTGTTTGTTTGTTTGTTTTGAATTCCGTGCAAAGCTACTCGCGGGCTATCTGAGCTAGCCGTCCCTAATTTAAAAGTGTAAGACTAGAGAGAAGGCAGCTAGTCATCACCAACTCTTCGGCTACCCTTTTATCAACGAATAGTGGGGTTGACCGTCACTTTATAACGCCCCCCACGGCTGAAAGTGCGATTATAGATACTGAAATACAGATTCATTCTTTTAAACAGACGGAAGTGAAATTATCTTGAAATATAAACATTAAGTGAAACTGATTCTAGACATTTTACCAAAATAATGTTGAGTGTCACTTTATAAGAAGCTAATTGAAACAACATCACAAAGCGAAGGTTTTGTATACAAATATAAGAGAATAAGGAGGAAACGCTTTATCAAAGATCTTTAAAAATATAGCGACTTATTATTTATATGAACTAAATAAATCCCACATGACATATTTTACATTAGATCGGCATACAAACTGCTAACGGTAATAAAAATACAGAACTTACACTTGGTGTTATGCTTTACGAGGTTTACCGTGGGGACACTGAGAAGCATACGTTTAGAACTGCTAATGAATCAGTTTAAGGAAAATTACCCTAAGATAAAAATAAAGGTTTGTAGATAGGACAGTTTTTAATATTCTTTATGAACAATCTTAAGCAATTGCGAATTATATTAAGAGCATAAAAAGATGTTTATTTGTTTAGACTTTAGCACAAAGATACACAATGGGTTATCTATTCTGTGCCCACCACTGGTATCGAAACCCGGTTTCTACTGCTGGGTTATTGGGGGGTGCATAAAAAGAACATTAATTCGGTTACAAACCAAAACATGTGATCTTTTGGAGCTTGCATATGTAATATAAGCTTACATTACGTAAAAAAAGTGTGTATATTTTTGTAGCATGCATCCAAGCTTAAAAGGGATTAGGCCTTCAAGTTAGATCGTATCTTTCATTAACATCTGAGACAGTTCCTGTGATTAAGTGATTTCTGCATGGAAGTTTTGTACTGAGTTATACTGTTATTTACAATTTAAAACAATACAAGGTTAAAATCGTTACACAATAGATATTTGTTAAAAACAGGAACTTGCATGCTTCTTCGGACGGTGTCATACGACACTGGCACATGCGTAGAGTCTTTCTTTTTTTTAGGGCAAGTCTATATTTTTAATAACTATTTATTGTGTAATGATCTTAACGTCGTATTGATTTTAATTGTGAATAAATGTTTTTCACAAGTTTTACAAGTGTGTATTAACTTACTTGAGCTATTCGGTGTTTCTGTGTTTCAAAATAAAGTTCATATGAGATTCATTTTTTTATTGATTTAAAGAGAGATTTATGAGAAGTACGTTTGGTAGACGTTTGGTTTACTATTTTGTTAAAGTCATTGAAACAAACTTTTAAAGTTATGTATTTGCGTGGGGACATGTACGAAAGGCGTTAAATATTTCAAAGTTCATTCCTTTTAACTTGAACATTTGGAAAAAATAAAGTACAAAAATATGAATGCCCTTTTGTGACAAATTCATGAGATTTGTTTGTTTGTTTTAAATTTCGCGCAAAGCTATTCGAGGGCTATCTGCGCTAGCCATCCTTAAGTTAGCAGTATAAGACTATAGGAAAAACAGCTAGTCATTACTACCCATCGTCAACTCTTGGGCTACTCTTTTATTAACGAATAGTGAGATTGACCGAAACATTATAACGCCCCTTCGGCTGAAAGGGCGAGCATGTTTGGTGCGACCGGGATACGAACCCGCGACCTTCAGATTACGAGTCGTGTGCCTTGACCATCTGGCCATGCTGGGCCAATTACTGAGATAAAGGGGGTAAGTTTTTTCAGAAGCAGCCATGAATGTCTTACACAATCTTTCCCAAGGGCGACATAACTTGTCATATACAATTCATATACATCTTTGTATATCTTTGTAAGATGTCATATACATCTTTGTATATCTTTGTAAGATGTCATATACATCCTTTGTTAAATCATGATACTATAAATATTATCATAACGGGTAATTAAACTTAGTAATTCAATAACGATTTTGTGATCAGGAAACGCACTAGTACGAAGGTCCAGTTCTGTTTTTAGAAATCACGTTTAAAGAATTTCAAGTAAAATAGAACAGGCAATATTGGATTATATCTTATATTTCATAGGTTTAAAAGATTTAAGAATGTAAATAAATTTAGTAGAAGTTGCAATGAAGTAAAAATATACGTTTATACGGAGAGAAAACAAACAAACAAAATACTCTTCCACTCAAGAATGTTATCAAACTGAAACTCTATAAACAAGGAAAATATGGCTTATAGGACATTTCCCTAAAACTTGAACATAAGCCCTATAGGGGGAGTGTGTTTGTGTGTGTGTGTTTTCTTATAGCAAAGCCACATCAGGCAATCTGCTGAGCCCACCGAGTGGAATCGAATCCCTGATTTTAGCGTTGTAAATCCGGAGACGTACCGCATACAGAGGTAGTATTCTGCCATTATCTGTACCTTCTTCAACCGAGTGAGAAATTTACCTATTTTCTTATTGACTGAAAAAGGAACAAAACTGACACAATACAAAATGTGGTACACGGTTTGTCAAGCAACGAATGTGTTCACGGTATTTTCTTGGCTCGCACCTTGCACACAGACTGTTATTGATTGGATATTTCACAATCGAAATATCTATAATTATGTGGTAATGTGGTATATTATTAGCTTCACTAGAAATGTTTTCTGTTTATGTTAATGTCCGGCATGAGGAGATGATTAGAGCCTTCGACTCGCAAGTTGATGGTCGCGGGTCGGAATCTCTGTGAAACCAAACATTCTTGCTTTTTCAGCCATGGGGACGTTATAAAGTTATGCTCAATTCCACTATTCGTTGGTAAAATTGTAGCCCGAGAATTAGTGGTGGGTGGTGATGACTAACTGCCTTTCCTCTAGTATTTCACTACTAAATTAGGGACGGCAAGCGCAGATAGACCTCGTTTGGCTTTGCGCGAAATTCAAAAACAAACAAACAAATCATCCGTAAAGTATTGGTTAACCACATATTCTCTAATATAATCAATCATATAGTGAGAAATAATATATATAGTTTCGGTATTTTGATATTTGAATTATGATGTGATTTTAATTGTTCACCCCATGATATTATATCAGTAAAAGAATATTAGAAGCCTCTAGCAAATAAAGTGCAAAATTCCAGTTGTAAGATTTGAGTAGAATAATCTACGTGGAAAGAAATTTTAACAATTCTTCGTCAATTATACGAACTGCTTAAAGGAAGAGATCACAATAAAAAAAGAAATCTTAATAGCGCTGAATCATCGAAAGCACGACTAATTTGGCATCCAATTACAGATTGTGTTCTAAGTCTTTATTAGGAAAAACTACTGCATTCATACAGTAAAAGAGTGAAATGTTATCGATATCGTAAATACAACTTTTTTTTTCTCAATTCAACTCTTTACAGTGCTTTAGATAATTAGAAATGTTTGAAGTAGCTTAGACAAATCAAAGTATTTGTTTTGTTTGTTTTCAGAGCTCTCATGTTCCGCAGTGTGACAGCGGTAAGTTTACGAATTTACAATTTTAAAATCCGGGATTCCACTCTCCGTAGCAGATAGCCTAACGCGGATTTGCTTTCGAACAAATAAAATAAAGAGCATTATCTCAAAGCTATACAAGAACCGTCTGTGCATGGAAGGTATAACACTTACCACTAAGTTTTGTTTGGCCGAGAATAATGGGAATTGACTTCCACTCTTTTAACGCACTTACAGCAAGAAGACAGGAATCACATACACTGCTGAACAAAATCTTAAGACCAATGAACATAAAGAAAAAAATAAGCATTTTGCGTTGTCAGACTCAACTACTTATTTAAATAGAGCTTTGAAAGAAGAAAATAAGAAAAGGGAAAATAGAAATAAACCGAGTTTAAGACCATACTGAAACAAAGTGTTAATCGGTAAACACGTAACGAAATTTAGTCATTTGTGCTCAAGCATTAGCGTTGTCTACATCTTCCACTGACATCTCCTGTGTTACATTGGGTAAAAACATGGCAAAGGCTAAAACGTTAACAGAGTTTGAACGTGGCAGAATTGTCGAGCTGTAAAAGCAAGGTCTCTCTCATCGTGCCATCCGCTGGTGAGATTGGACGTAGTAAAACTGTTGTTGCAAATTTCTTAAAAGACCCTGAGGGATATGGAACGAGAATTTTAAGTGGTCGGCCCAAGAAAATTTCACCGCCGTTGAGCAGAAGGATTCGACAAGTTGTCATGCAAGACACCAGCCGATCGTCGAACCAGTTAAGGCCCTTACGGATGCAAAATGCACTTCAAGAACAATAAGACGGCATCTACGAGAGAAAGGCTTTAAAAACCGTAATCGTCTTCAAAGGCCACGCCTACTTCCACACCACGAAACAGCTCGGTTAAACTTTGCTGAGAAGCACCAAACATGGGACGTAGAAAAGTGGACGAAGGTTTTGTTCTCTGATGAGAAAAAAATTAACCTGAATGGTCCAGATGACTTTCAACGTTACTGGCACGATAAGTATATCCCACCGGAGACATTTTCTACACGACACAGTGGTGAAGGTTCCATCATGATCTGGGGTGCTTCCTTCTTCCATGGAACAATGGAGCTTCAGGTTATATAGGGGCGTCAAACAACAGGTGGCTACAATGGCATGTTGGAGAGAGCATACTTATTGACTGAAGGCTCTCGCTTGTTTGGAAATGACTAAATCTTTCAGCAGGACAACGTTGCAAACCACAATGACCGCAGGACAAAGGACGTTTTCGTGGTGAATAACGTGATTTTTTTGGACCATTCAGCGTGTTCGCCCGAACTGAACCCCATTGAAAGTGTTTGGGAATGGATGGCAAGGGAAGTCTATAGAAATTGACGTCAATTCCAAACAATGCATGATCTTCGTGAAGCCATCTTCACCACTTGGAATAACATTCCAGCCAGCCTTCTGCAAACGCTTATATCGACCATGTCAAAGCGAATGTTTGCAGTTATTCGCAATGACGGCCGTGCAACTCACTTCTGAGACCTCTTGTTGGGTATTTCCTACCCTGTTTAAGACTTCTTTTTGGTATGATCTTAAACTTTTGACCAGCTAGTATTTAGGCTAATTTCATAGTGTTCACATTTTCCCTATTAAATGCTAATTTTTTTTTTATTTCTTTATTCTCTTTTTTTATTTTCATTTTTCGAAGCTCTACTGAAATATGTGGTTGTGTCGAACAACGCAAAATGCATATTTTCTCTTTATGTTCATTGGCCTTAAGATTTTGGCCAGCAGTGTATAATTCGATCCATACTGCGGAGATGTTAACAACTGCATAACGCTAAACCCATATTCGAAATAAATTGCTTAAATTAGACAAGTACAATTTGAAATAAACGCCTCACACAGGGAAGTTTTGTGTGGTTATGTTTCAGTCACAATTCTGTTTAGTTACTGTGATGATTCCTGCAAACACTTTATTTTAATAATTAACCGTTTCCGTTTCTTATGCAATTTCCCTGCAGTATCAGAAATGAATAATAGGTTCACCTTCGCTTCTCAAGTTTGCTTATAAATTCTTTATACGCTACATTTATTTGTCCGCATTTAAGGGTGATAGCTGAAGTAATGTATTGTAGCTCTTTTTAACCTGAACTCAAGGGAACTAATGGTGACTACTTTTCTACCTGAACTCAGACTAAATTGCGCTAATGGTGACTGCTTTTTTACCTGAACTCAGAGTAAGTGGCGTTAATTATAACTGTTTTACTTCTAAACTTAGACTAAGTGTGGAACTATTAGTGATCGTTTTCTAACCTCCTCTCAGACTAAGAGTATACAAATGAAGAAACGTTAACTGGTAGTGTAGGAAAACAGAACTTGTGAAAGCTGAGTCAAACGTTTTGATGAATTACCAGCAAGCGTAACTATGTCACGTGATTCAGTCAGTAATTGTCGTAATCTAGTAACAATAAAGTTGTTTCCTGAGCTGAGGTGAGGATATGTTTTGGATTTGTTGCCTGGTACATAGACCTCATAAATTCATTTACTTCAGCACCACGGTCCGTCATGACCAGGTGGTAAAGGCACTCGACTCGTAATCCAAGGGTCGCGGGTTTGAATCCCGCTCGCACCAAACATTCTTGCCCTTTGAGCCGTGGTCGCGTTATAATGTGACTGTCAATACCAATATTCGTTGGTAAAAGAGTAGCCCAAGAATTGACGGTGGGTGGTGATGACTAGCTGCCTTCCCTCTAGTCTTACACTGCTAAATTAGGGACGGCTAGCACAGATAGCCCTCGTGTAGCTTTGTGCGAAATTCAGAAACAAACAAATAAACAAACTAAAGCCCCAATAATTCATCTTACAATTTTGTGAAATTTTACAGTGTCGTGAAGCGCTGAAGAGCTGTTTGCGTAATTATATAGTCTTTACTTCAGATAAACCACTGCCCTATAGTCTTTACTTCAGATAAACCACTGTCCTATAGTCTTTACTTCAGATAAACCACTGCCCTTAAAAAAAAGTATGATTACGTGTATGAAAAAAAAGCAGAACAGTTTTGCGTTCAATCTGCTGGGACCCCAGTGGCACAGCTGTATATATGAGGACTCACACCGCTGAAAAGCGGGTTTTGATACTCATGGTAGGTAGAGCACAGATAGCCCATTATCTAGCTTTGTGTTTAGTTCTAAAAAAGCAAACAAACCAATAGGTTGGTTGTGCACTTCCTTAAAACTGTGATCTACCAATAGTTTGCAACCTAAGCAAATAACGTAGGGATGCCTTGTTCTGTATATATGCTCTGTGCTGAAAGTATTTTGCGTTGGTATAAGGCAGTTTTATCCGTGCATGTATGTTTTGTGTTCGAGTTATGTGGTTTTATCCATATGTTTCGTGTCTATTGTTTATGTAAGGCGGCTTTATGAAACTACAAAATGTATTGATTATTTCTAATTACCATCTAACTAATTAGCGTCAGTTATTAGCTTTCAGAATTAAAATGCGAACAAGTATTGCAAAAGCAGAATGTGTGACAAAAAATACGATTTGAAATATATAGGTTTTGTTTACTTGTTGTTTCGATTTTCTGTTTTCACTAAAGACGTCATTGAGCAATTCGGTCTTGTAGTTCATCTTAAATAATTAATTATGTAGTTTACGTGAATGCAATCCTACCAAAACGATTACATGCTGCAAATATTAAATTTTCATCCGTGAGATGTCAGCACTCTTTGTAGTGAAACAAGCTGTATCACAAACTTTAAAAGAAATCATGACTTGAATGAAGAGAATTCTTGAAGAATATCTCAATCAACCACCTCTTCTATAAGTTTGACACTTGATGAAGGAGTGTTATCCAAGTGGTTAAGGCACTCGACTCGTAATCTGAAAGTCGCTGGTTCGAATCCCTATTACACCAAACATGCTCGCCCTATCAGCCGTGGGGGCTTTATAAGCTACACAAGGGTTATCTGCACTAGCTGTCCCTAAATTACCAGTGTAAGACTAGAAGAAAGGAAGCTAGTCATCACCGTCCACCGACAACTATTTTGCTAACGAATAGTGGAATTGATCGTCTCAATATAACGCCCTCATGCCTGAAATTGCGAACATGTTTGGTGTGACAGGGATTCAAACCCACAAACCTAAGATTACGAGTCGAGTGTCTTAACTACCTGGACATGTCTGGCCGATTATTGAGCATGACAATATGCGTTGTAAAATTGGAAAGCGATTCAAGTTAGAAATAAAAACAGTCCACATCAAAGCATGGAAGACTGTCTTGTCCGAATAAAGACTCATGAACTTCCAGTCTTCGTGAAAGAAACATTATATACAGTTAACGTGAAAACAAGAAAATAGATAACTCAAGCAAAATACATGTATGTATATCTATTGTTACGTATTATAATCCATTTCGTACGAGTCTCCGATTTATTATGCAACTTAGGTTACTTATTCCTATTTTAAAGAACCGGAAATTTGAATTTAAATTTAAATATTACTAAATGTTAATATATATTAAGTTTACGATATTTACCAACAGGATTGATAAACACAATTGTATTTCTTAATACAAATATATCTTAATATATAAACAATAACTGGCCCAGCATAGGCAAGTGGTTGAGGCACTCGACTCGTAATCCGAGGGTCACGGGTTTGTTTCCCCGTCATACCATACATGCTCGCCCTTTCAGCCGTGGGAACGTTATAACGTGACAGTCAATCCCACTATTCGTTGATGAAAGAGCAACCCAAGAGTTGGCGGTGGGTGGTGATGACTAGCTGCCTTTTTTCTAGTTTTACACTGCTAAATTAGGGACGGCTAGCGCAGATAGCCCTCGTGTAGCTTTGAGCGAAATTCAAAACAAACAAACAATATAATTTGTAATAACAGTGATTACTAATAGTTATTACAAATGATGTTTTTGATACAATAGTTTTACAAACTTATAAAGAATACTGAATCTTTTGTTTGGTCTGGAACTTAATATTTTATGGGCGATCCAGGTTCACGAGATACAAGTTAGTTTTATGTTGATACACAATTATACGTCACTAGACAGGAATTCTAGCTAGCTCTTTTCTCGTCTGACCTCACACCCTTACAAGCTAACTTTTCCTGGCGAAGATATTAAATGTTCTCGAAGAAATAATAACGCCCAATGTTATTCCCTGAAGTTGTACTGTTTGTAATGTTCGATATTGATAAATATTTCTGGTTCAATTCTGTGTTTTTTGTTATTATTAATAGGCGCTAATCACAATTATTAGCTTCCGAGGCCTATAGCACACTGACTGCAGTTAACCAACAATAATCTTCCACTGTTTCCTGACTAGCTGCTCTTACAAGACTCACCCGAGTTTCTCGAAATTTCAACAATGTTCGAAAACGAGCTAGAGTTTTCGCGAAACAGATATTGTTGATTCTTACTTTCAACAATCGTCTAGAAATGTAGATATCAGGCTGAACTTGCGCAATACACATCCAGCAATATATGTCATATGCAAAAAATAAAACTATGCTGAAACAAACATATGCACTAAACTAAATGCACAACATTAAATCTCTTACAATATATGTGTGTGTGTGTGTTGCTAGATATTTCATGTCTCGTCTGAGTGACTGTAAATAATAGAAACATAAATATCTCAAAGTATATTAACAGGCAGGATATACAATCAAGAGAGGATTTAGACTGATATGGAACTTTTAATTGCACACTAATGGCTTAAGATAGCAGATGAAACCAGTAAAATTAATTAGCGGAATTATTTTATTAATTCAACACCTAATTACTAATACATTGGTCTTTAAATTTTTAGTTGTCCTCTGGAAAGACAGCAGTACGTCTACAGACATATAAATAGAATCTATGGTTCGGTTTCCCACGTTGGACAAAACAGATAGCCCAATATGGCTTTGCTCAAAAACAAACGAACGAACTTTAGATTCGGAGCCATAGTACGATATTTTTTTCTCGTGTAGTAAATTTATAGATTGTAGAAACAGTCACAAAATAAGAATACACCTTGATTTTTACTCTATACATATACTTTAAATACATTATTTATTCATATATGTATATTTATTTACTTTATAAACTCAGATCTAAACCTTTTATAATTGTAGAACTTGCTGAATTTTATTATTATTATTATTTGTAACTTTAATAATGTGTGATAATTTACTATATGATTAGATATAGTTTTGATCACATTGCTACCATCTTACCGTTATTACCTGCTGAGTTACAAGTACGTGTGTTATACGTTTAAGCACTTTGTGAGATTATATTTTGTGTACATTTAATACGTATCGTCATGTTTCTTTTTTATGTGGAATTAATTCGTGTGCTTATTGAATAAGATGCTACAATGTTCAGCTAATAACTAGCAAAAGTACTTTGTTATCGCATGTATGAATACTGAAGTGACTTTAGAAAAGAATAAATTTGATCTCTTCTGAACATAGAATAACACAATATGTTATGTATGTAGTATTCAGCTGTATATTAAATTAAAGAATATTTTGAAGAACGTGATTATTCAAGATTGATCTTCATACAAGAATGTAATCTGTATTCAAAATTTACTTTCAAATCTAATTACTGAGTTCGGTGCTGCTGAACTGAAAACTCCACCAAAGAATGGAAGATTGAATATTTTCTTAACAAAATTTAAATTAAACGTAAATCTGCTACCACTGTGCCATGTTAATCATTTGTACGTTAGATGTATCAATACAGGATGTTTGTTTTTAAAAAAGATTAGTACACGTTTTAATCACACGTCATGAAAACGTCAGCCAACCGAAACATCGTGTGCCTGTCGAGATCTTTAAAAGACACTTAACGTTTTGTAATCATTCTTCATATTAACAAGTAGATAATAAATTACTGACTTAGGCTAGAAACTCAGTCGTAGATGTTAATGAACTCGGGCTTAGAAACACAGTTCTAATTGAGTAAGAAGGGAAAAAAACAATTTAACCAATAAATAAAAATAGAAGGACGAAACTGGACTTAAGTTTATAATGTTGCGGTTCGTGAAATTAGAGAAGTAAGTGTGACATGGAAATGGAAGATCGTTGCTAACCATTTTAAAGAGCTTTTTTGTCATTATCTTTGACGTTTTGAGTTTCGTGCAAAGCTACACGAGGGCTATCTGCGCTAGCCATCCCTAATTTAGCAATGTAAGACTAGAGGGAAGGCAGCTAGTCGTCACCACTCATCGCCAACTCTTGGACTACTTTTTTGCCACTGAATAGTGATATTTGTCGTGATGTTATAACGTCCCCATGGCTGAAAGGGTGAGCATGTCGGGTGTAACTGGGATTCGAACCCTCGGCTTTCGTATTCCCTGTCGAGCGCCCTAACCACATGGCCATGCAGGCCTTCTTTTATGTGTACTGATAATATTAAGTAGGGTAAGAATACAAAGTATACACTATTTATATCTACAGAGGTGCGTAACATTGTGAACACCGTTGAAACATTTCACATGAAATTACCACGTATTTTTTTGTCAAATTATGAATTAAAACGAATAAATATATATTGATATTTTCATTTCTCTGAATTTACTTTCATTTCATTTTAATGAGGCATCAAATTTAAATCATATTATCTACAAACAATAAATTATACTTCTAAAAAAGATATTGGTATTAGGCCCATTAACATTTTTAACACTTTGTTCTTTTTTGCGTCCCAACGATTCTTTTCGCTGAATTCGATGTTCATTAGGTCGTCTGGGATAAAACAAACATAACAATAAGTGAAATACTACTTGTATAAACAGTTTGTTACGTCAACAGTTGTTTCGGTGTGATCATCTTTTTGAAGCTGACGAAGTACGATCATAATTAATTATGCATGTCATACGACATTATTCTTAGGCCTATTATAGTTAATAACCGTGTGTTCTTTGCATAATTCTTTACGCAGTTTTAACTGTTGGAATAATGTGTCACAATAGCATTCCAACCACTCTGTGTTCGCCATATCGAGGCACAATGAGTTTTCTTTGCAAGAGTTCTAAGTACTTGCTAATCTTATCTCTCCAAAAAACAAAAACATTCAGGTTATAAACTAAGCGTCTAACAATCAGATGGGTTTAATCCTGCAAGATAAGAAAGATACCGCAGAACAATAAGAATTATTAAGTGTCAACAGCAGACATAGCCTCATACTGTTTATTGTGTTTGCTTTAGAATTTCGTGCAATGGTGTCTGCACATGGATGTCTCTAATTGCAAGCTGTTAGACTATACAGTGAAGACAAATAGTCTAAATCAGCACCGTCAGCTCCCTGGTCACTCTTCTATAATCGAACGGTGGGATTTGATGATTATTCGTATAGAACACCCACGGTCCCAAAGTGTAGAGCGCGTTTTCACGGCAACGAGTTAACAATGATTTGTTGGATTTCTATGCAAGCATATTATTCATAAGGCTAAGTCTAGCCTTTTTTTTTAATGTGAATTTTTCTCTTGTAACATATCACCATTTATAAGCTTACTGTAAGTGGTTAGTTAGGTTTTTAACTGAATGTTATTCATAATGTTTTCAGAGGCAAGTCCGTGAACTTCTGACTCTATAAGTTGGGTTTCAATAACCACGATGGGCAAAGCACAGATAGCCCACTGTGTAGTTTTAATCTTTAAAACCCGATTCTTCTTTGTTGAGGCACGAGAAAGTTGTGGGACTTGAAATAACCTTACGATGTGCTTTTCCACGACACTGGACTTAACGATTGGAAATTACATAGCGATCACACTAACTTGTTTTACATACTGCAAAATACTGAACTAATTTTTCATTTTCGAGTATTTAATGTTCGTGCATCAAACTAACTGGAGATAAGTGACAATCTCGCCGCGAGGTGGCTAAACAGAACGTCGTTGGATAACCTGAGAAATTGATTATTTTTACTTCCATTACTAGTTTTATTTAATATTCCATTTTTAATGACGTTCGTTAAAATTAAACTAATAAAACTTAGTAATAATTTTACCTTTTTTATGGCAAAATATGTATTAAGACTTAGATGTTTTAAATAAATATTTTTATTCCATTGCTACTCGTCAGTAAGTGATGAGTGACTAACGGGATTTCGTGTTTAAACCCTTGAATATCGGAAATCTAACTTATGGATATATAAAATAAAAATATGTAATATATACATATATATACATCGATAACAGATAAATTTAAAAGTGAATTATAAAGTTGAAGATTTATGCTTAGACGCAGTCTATTCAATAACAGAAAAAATGTACTGTCGATTACTTTAATGCCTTTATAAATCTTTCTCAGATATTCAAGGAGATTAAACTTGTTCTTCAAATAATATTGAATAAAAATAAAATAGTTTTCATCTCTTCGCAATTTATTTTAGTTTAAGTCAGACTGAGATATGTTATTTATTTCCATCGTTTTTACTCCTTCTATCCCAATGGAGTAGATCTGATAACGTCACGCGCCATGAACCAGATACATTTTATCAAGAAACGTATTGTGAATTTGATTTAACAGATGACAGCAAAAATGTTATTTCTAATCCTGATACAGGAAAACACCACATGCAGCAGAGCGTCTTGAAGTGACGTAAAGAACCAATGCCATCTTCAGATTCAATAAGTCTGTTTGTTTTGTCCTCGTTACATTAGACATTTAAAACATTTTTATCATCACCTACATAATTTAAACATTTTGATTTATTGGCATCTATCTCAATATTTGTGTTTTACTGATCTCGTGTAATACAAAATAGATCTGTATCTGGATAAACCAAATTATCTCATTGAACTATATATGTACTTAGCAAGATATTAGTATGAAGGTTTGTTCACATACCCTATGACAAAAAATGACATTTTCAACGAATTATTCAAAAACGAATGTATCTTTATTACTTACACTTCAGAAGCGAATTGGAAAACACATCGTCAGAGTGAAGACAAACCTATTCGATTGGTGATTAGGTTCCGATGCAGTTTGTGATAACAATTTTCAATTTAAAGTTTTAACAAGACTACTTATTCTTCGAACAAAATGCGTTCTTTCACCAGACCTTATAAAAGAAAGGCTTTCTTCTTATTTATTTCTATGCTGGACTTTATCGTGGACTTGTAGTTTTTTTCACTATTATTGTTTGTTTGTTATTCTTAATTACACTTATTTTATATTTCTGGGTTTGAAATAGTGTCTAAATTGATATTATTATTTCTTCCACGAATGTATGGAAGTGGATAATAGGTTAGTTTGTTTTTCTTATGTTAATCTTAAAAATGAAAAGTGGCTCAAAGCAACCAGCTAAATAATGACGTCACATCGGTTGTATTGCGTGATATGACTGAAACGAAAACACCAAGATGTTTTAAAGCAACCTGCTAAATAATAACGTCACATCAGTTCCATTGCGTGATATGACTGAAACGAAAACACCAAGATGTGTCAAAGCAACCTGCTAAATAATAACGTCACATCAGTTCCGTTGTATGACATTACTGAAACGAAAACACCAAGACGTGAAATAATTATCTTTAGGCCAGTCCTTGGGCTTCGACATTGTCTTCCTATTGATGTTTTCAGCTTCTGGCAATGAGAAAGACAGGAATGGATAACAAGAGGTATAGAAGAACTTCCTCTAACGATCTGATGTGACGAGCCGTAATGAAGAAAATACCGTTCATTACAAGGAAGTCGTTGATCGATAAGGTTCTCTTCTAGAATGGAAACGCTTGAGTGTTTAGATGAATCTAAAACATGGACAAGAAAATCACATATTGGGATTTAGAACTCTGTAATATTCGAAAAATGGGTAATTTCCTTAACTGATTTGCAGACAAACTCATCCACCATTTAGTTACAATTACATATCAATGTTAAAACCTAATAATTACCACATGAACAAGAGCCATCGTGATAAATAGTCTGTTTAGATTTGTTCGATTCTAATTAAGCACACAGCTACACAAAGGTCTGTGTGTGCTCTGCTAGGTCAGTGTGTGTCGGGTATCGAGCCTGGTTACTAGCAGTAAAAAATGCAGATGAACCACTGTGCTACTTGGGGCTTTGAAATACATCACATAATTTGAATTCAAATAAAATTACTGGTAATCATAATTGATTTTTAAACGTAATTTTATGCTTGTAAAAATGCATCTATAAACTCTTTCTAAACCACCTAGAAATGTGTTAAACAATGCTAACGAAACTCCGTGTTTTTAGCAAAGAGGAGATTAGTAAGTTATACAACTATTTGGTTTTAACATAACGTGTACGCCTTTACTTAATAACTAAGTTAATGGCTACTTCTCTGGAAACAAAACAAAACCTTTACCAGTAATATCAGGTTAGGAAATTAAGAAACCAAACTCAGAGAAATAAAAAAAACACAACTAACCAATGAAACGTATTTGAGACATATATTTTTAGTGTGCTATGTTATGAAACTCTAGTAATTTAAGCCACTGAGATAATTAAGCTGCATACAATTTAAAACCAGGTAGGTACAGCTGACAACAAAAATGAGATATTTAGATCCGATATCGGTACATTTTGTGCAGTATCATTTATTACTACGTTAATTCACATAATTAGCTGTCTCATGATCCAGATCACATTACAGTGTTTTCCAGACTTGGACTAAGCAAAGTAAACATGATAGCCATGTGCTATCACAAAGTTCAATAATGATAAATAGTAATTCACAATAATGCACTACTTTGATGAGTAGAGATCCGTACGAAAATAGGTAAAACCTATCAGATTGCCTCTAGCTGAAACACTTAATAACAAGTCATCATACCGTATTGCTCTGTTATTCTACAGCATTTACTATAGTTTATAGAAAATTGCACTAATTATTAGTAGAGAACAGCAAATACAGAAATAATACGACTGCCGCCGAGAGTCCATTTAGTGGCAGGTAATAGGTGTTTGACATCACTACGTGTATTGTTACGTTACTGTATTATAGAAAGTAAATATTTTGTCTGGTTTACTGTTAAGTACAGAGCTATACATTGAGCCCTTCATTGCTCGCCTAAAGTGGGTATCAAAACCCGATTTTAGTGACGTAATATCATCAGACTTGCTGTTTAGCCACTTTGGTAAGAAATAGTATTCATTAGTACTATTCACGTTCCCATCGGGTTAAAGTTTATCATTTGAACGTAAAATAAAATATTTACAATGTATCTGATGCCTTTTATCTCTATAGCTGTAGTTCAGCAAGTGTTTAAGTATGTCATTAAACAGCAATGTTGTATATTCATCAGGTTAATGTGGCTTAAGTAAGTTCATGATATAAAACTATCAAACTTACCCAATAATACTGTCACGTATTCATCAGGTTAATGTGTGGCTCAGTAAAAATCTATCTTACAAAACCATCAAACTTATCAAACTGTTTAAAACTTGTTCATTAAAATTATGAAAAGAGTTCAGCACCATCTTCGTACTTTGATTTCATCAAACAAGAAAACTGCTAAAAAAAGGAAAGAAAGATGCTTGGTAAATTATAAATAACTTTTGAATCATCACAAAAACAAAATGCTGGAGCAACATTTATTACAAAAATCATCAAACCTAATTATCTCTTCTTTTTCACGTAAGTTAATTACTATTCCTTGAAAAATTAGGCTTAACATCTTGTAAAAAAAATAGCCTTCGAGATATTAAGCCTAATCTTATACGTCCAACTTAATTACGAACATTGAGGTATTTTTTAACGTAAAATGTCATTCGTTCTTATTTACACTCTTTCTCTTAGACATAATCAAAATATAACTTGAAGTGTAATTTGCACAGAAAAGTTGTTACAGTTAACAGATTTGTACAGATTTTTTTGTGTTCTGATAAATTTGTACCATGCATGTGTAAGCAAACATGCCTCATACATAATAGTGAGCCTTTAGCCGAGAGAAAAGTTAGTCGTAGATGAATACAAGAAACGCATTACTTTCTTACCTTTTCAGTGCCTTCTGGAGGCCCAGACGAAAGTGGGAAGAAAACAGACAGTTAGTGCTTAGCTACAAACGAACGAACCTTTGTAGTTTGCTATAAACATTTAATACCTCCATAGAAAGTATTACTGAAGTTAATTATTACAGATGAAATTTCGTAAAGGTACGAAACTAAAATTCTTTCTTTTTCAATTATTCACTCTATTTTGTCTTCCAAATCACCAAAAGAGAAATCAGATGTACTTCTGTTTGCGCACACATTAAAATAAAAAGACATAGTGTAAACGTTAGGCCAGATGTTCTCTGAAGAAAGATAAGATGAACAAATCGGTATTTACGTAGAGTTCGTGTTAACGAGTTTTTCCTTAACAAATACTTTCTTACAAAGTGCTTGAAAAGAATCAAATATTAGTCTGAGGGCACTATGTAAAAGTCTAGTCTCCCTAGAAAATCTCTTAGAAATCATTTTTCTGTTTCTTGAAAATCTTATTGAGAAAGTGTTTTTTAATTCAATGCTTTGAAGAATCATCAAGTTAACACCACCATGGTAGTCAGTACAAACTTCAAACCTAGACTCGAACTTGAACAAACATCCAACAGTTTTCCAAAGGTTTATGGTTCACGTCCCGTTGTCGCCATAAAAAGGATACTCTTCACTTTAGGACTGTGTATGCTTTTTGAGAGTGAAAATCAAACTCCATTAATCGATTAGAGTCCTAAAAATGTGTTTTGCTGGTTATTTTTTCATCTAGTCTGTCAGTTCAAAATTAAGGAATGACTGATACAAATCGCCCTGTGTAAATTTGTATGAATATCTGAAACAAAAGGATCAAAACCAAGAGATGATATTTTTTTTTGGCGCTACGATAGTATCACTAAACATTCTTTCTGGTAATTAGTTTATTTGATTTTAAGGCTCATTTGTCTTAATTTATCACCCGAAATGTCTCTGTCAAGGTTTAGGTGAAAATAAGTGACAATTAGGTGTTCAAATACAATTTAAAACGTAGCAAATAGTATTTTATCTTACTTTAAAGAAATGTGAGTTTCTTTGTGATAATGTAGTTAGTAGATAATACGCATATCCTTGCGGCATGTGGCTAGATAGTGGTAGCCTCCCAGTGGTATAATGGTATGTTTGCTGACTCCAACGATAAAAACCGGGTTTCGATACCTATCATGGGTAGAGCACAGACAGATCATTGTGTAGTTTTGTGCTTAAATTTAAAACAATAACATTAATACATATGAAACATTTAGTCTTCATTTTTATTTTGAAGCATAATATGTTACTTGTGAAATAAATTGTCACTTTCCCACACTATATATATATATATTATTTAAACTACTTATGTAGAATTTGTCTACACGTAGAAGTGGTTTCTTTCTTTAATTGTTTATTTGTAGTTAAGCGCAAAGCTAAACAATGAATTATTAATGCTGTGTCTACCACAGGTATCGAAATCTGGTTTCTAGCGTTATAAGACTTTAGAATTACAACTGAAATTATGCGAGACATTATATGTAGGTATTGTTTTAATTAATCAATTTAACCGTCTATTTATCAGAAGTATCATTCATATTTAATGCTACATTCTATTTTTTTTTACTAAGGAAGGGACGGTCGTTGCTTTCTTGTTAGCATGTCCTAATCGTGAATCCAAAGAATTACTGCTGAAAAAATGTACACCATATGGTGCAGCCATTGTTACGTATAATAAATTTATGTCTGACGAGTCGGCCCGGCATAACCAGGTGGTTAAGGCACTCAACGCGTAATATGAAGGTTGGTGGTTCGAATCCCCGTCACACCATACATGCTCGCCCCTTCAGCTGTAGGGGCATTATAATGTGATGGTCAATCCCACTATTCGTTGGTAAAAGAGTAGCCCAATAGCTGGCGATAGGTGGTAATGACGAGCTGCCTTCCCTCTAGTTTTACACTGCTAAATTAGGAACGGCTTGCGCAGATAGCCGTCGTTTAGCTTTGTGCGAAATTCGAAAACAAACAAATTTACTTCAGTTAGACCAAAGATGTATTAATATTCATCACACTTAAAAATGACGTAACAATAACTTACCTCTCACAAGAAATTGGTATAGGTGAAAACAGCCGTCTAACGCACAGTCCTACATAACATGTACATGTATAAATATAGTTCTTCTGTTCCTTTGTTTGGTCGTACTGCTTAGAAATAATAAATTTATTTTATTCTTAACCGCGAAATTCAAAAACAAACAAAAAATCTGACGAGTCTCCGTTTTACAATGTTACGTACGTTACGTATTACGATTTCAAATATTCGTAAATTTTCATTTAAATTTAAAAGTTAATTGAATGTTGATATGTATTAAGTTTATGATATTTGCCAATAAAATTGACACATACAATTTTCTTTCTTAACCCAACTATATTTTTTATATATGAACATCAGTACAACTTATAATAACGGTTATTAAAAATAATGGCTGGTGCATAAGAGTTTTACAAGCTTACAAACAAAACTGATTCAGCTGAATTTTTAATCGACGGTTCACGGAGTGCGAATTGATTCTATGTTGATACAGCGATACACTACACTTGGCAGGAATGCTAGCGAGCTCTATTCTTGTCTGGTGTCACGTCAGTTTTTCACAGCTGAAGTTCTCGTGGAAATACTAACGTCCGAAGTTAACTCTCTAAAGTTGAACGGTTCCTAATATTTGAAATCTATAAACGTTTCTGGTCAAATATCTGTAGTTTTCCGATTAATAAGTGTTTATCATAATTATAACTCCCGAGGTTTATATTATACTGACTTTAGCAAACCAACAATATCTCTGCTCGCGTTGCGTTAGTTATATTTTATAAGCTTGAGAGGAAATTTTTTCGAACTTTTAGGTAAGGAAACTATACTAGTATTTGCATACGTCTATATAAATTGTCGATTCTTGCGCTCAAGAATCTTCTGCAAGTTTATAAAATAGGCAGAACTTTTGCAATACAAATTTAACAATATACGTTACATACATTTCTAAATATATTTAAACTGAAACAAACAACAATATTAAAATAAATATGTGATAGTTACACCATTGATGCGCTGTAATAACAACGGTCATATCCCATTATTAGATCAAGTAAGACTAAATCAATAGTTGGTAGTGAGTGATGAAGTCGAACTGCCTTCATCTGTTCATCAGCTCAAATAGACTTTGTGAAGTTCTGGGTTTAATCCCGAAAGAAACAAACGATAGCAGCTACTTTATAAGTCAAATAAAGCAGTAAAACACATAAGAAATATATATAAATTATTTATTTTTTTACTGCTCAAAATTATTCTCATAATTCTCCAACTATGCCTGATTTTGAATCTAGATCCACATAAAATTTTTCCACAGAATTTCTAAATTTTTAGTATCACCAATCTTTGCCAAGCTATAAAAGAATTGGTGTAAATGCTATTTTTTAATGCGATGTGTGTGCGTGTTTGTTTTCTTATTGCAAAGGTACAACGGGTTATCTGCCGGGTTTACCAAGGAGAATCGAATCTCTCATTTTAGTGCTGTAAGTCCGTAGACTTTCCGCCGTACCAGCGAGGACTTTTTACTGTGATATGAATATGACAAGGGAATTCAGAACGCACACACACACTCTCTCTTACATTCTGGTCCTTGGCATGGCAAAGTGATTATAGCGCTTGACTCGTATCCTTAGGGTCGCGGGTTCGAATTCCCGTCCCACTAAACATGCTCGCCCTTTCAACCGTAGAGACGTTATAATGTCACGTTCAATTCCACTATTCGTTAGTAAAAGAGAGTCCAAGAGTTGGCGGCGGGTGGTGATGACTCGCTGCCTCCTCTGTAGTCTTACGCTGATAAATTATGGTAAGCTAGTGCAGATATCTCTTGTGTAGCTTTTTGTAAAATTAAAAAATAAACAAATAACTGCTCAGTGACCATAAATTAATGCAACAGCTTTCTGTTTGTAGTTAAGCACAAAGCTACGCTACACAGTGAGCTCTCTGTGCTCTGACCAACACGAGTATCGAAACCCGGTTGTAAGTCCGCAGTCATATCGCTGTGCAATTTTAATAAAGTAGACTGCAGTTACTAAACACAATATTGTGTACTTCTGACTTCCTTTTGGGTTGTGCGTGGCCTACTGCTGGATAGTGGACCTGAAGGTCCATGGATTAAGTTTAGGTTAAAAACCCAAGAACACAAAGGTCCATTACAAATTGTGTTCATGTGTTCCAGGCAACAGTATGCAACATAGCTAAGAAGAATCTTCATCTGTAAAAAGCGACAAAAAAGCTATGTGTACACAAGTTATTTTCACAGCATATCCATTGAATCGATACATATCCCAATCGACTAGAAAATAAAATGGTTATTACTTTCGTTCCAAAAGAAAGCATAATGGTTAAGTTTTCAAACGCAAACAGTATGTGTTTTTTGTTTGATCGGATTGTTGAAAAGGACATTGAAAAAATCGTCGTCTACAGCCGTTAGATGTATTATGGAAAGCCTACAAGGAGCCTTGGTGAGTTTTGGACATGATAGCACGATATATACTTTTGTATTGATGCTTTTGTGAAGATGCAAGTGTTCATATGAAACAAGCCATGATGTAGCAACATGAACATGGACAAATTTTGTGTTTTATTATTTATGTTTTATTTATATCTGGTTTAATATCTTATAAACCTAGACAATGCTCAACTTTCAATTCCTGTTTCACTTATTTCTGACTCAGGAAAACTCAAATGTGTTCCATGTATTTATATAGCTTTCACATAAATTATGTTTTGGATAAGTGAATTTTGTTCAGTTCACAAAATAGATAAAAAGAGGGACGTATAATGCAACTCTTAAAAACTAAAAAACACGTAGTAAAAATCTTGCAAGATGGTAGCACAACTTCTAATGTAAAGAATAGGACAACGAAATTTGGACTTCACCAAAAGCAGGTGATGTAGTTGAAAAATGTTAGAGTGAAGCAACGTGCTGGATTAAAATTAAAACTTATAAATACAGGATCTGAAGAAAGATATTTTGGTACAGAGGTGAAAGTTTATTTTAAGAAATTACGATAGTAATTTTTAAAGCACAGATCACCAACGACTGTTTTGCAAATAATGAAACATGCAAACAAGAAAAGCCAGCCACTGACTATTGTGCAAATCAAACTGTTATAACTAAAGCAGTTAAGGTATAAGACGGTATAAACTAATTCGGAGGCAAAATGATTGACAATAAAAAAGATAGCGTGTTTTTTGTTTCCAAAAGGTAGTTAAACAAGACACATGTGATAAGAGACGTATTTTTTTGCTGTTTTCAAAACTTAATTAAAACAAGAAACGTGTGACTAGAGACGTATTTTTACTGTTTTTCAAACGTAATTAAACGAGACACGTGTGACTAGAGACGTATTTTTGCGATTTTCAAAAGTTAATTAAACAAGAAACATGTGACTAGAGACGTATTTTTGCTGTTTTCAAAACTTAATTAAGCGAGACACGTGTGAATCTATTTTCTCCACGTAGCACCTAATGGATGGTTCTTTGTGAACCAAATGATTTATCGTCCTTCTTTGTGTCACTCTATCTGTGTCCCTTAATGTAAAGTCTAAAGGGAACAACATTACTTGCAAGTCCATGGAAAAAAATATCAGTAATTGTCAGTCGATTGTCTCTCATATAAGTAGAGCAGCTGTGAAAAAATTACGTTTCCACGCTGACGTTTCGGAACGAATTGTTCTTTTGATTAATTCTCAGAATTTTTATATTCTTAGTTGGTTCCTGATTATATTATTCATACACAGTGTGTGTAGAAATATATACATAAATACACACATAAAATAATATTTACCTCAGGAAATTATTTTCTTTTCTGCACGTGTTTAACACAAAAAACATTTTTACATGCAATTTTATTTGCTGATTCGCGTGCATCTTACCTTCTTAAGTTTTTCGATGGTAATAATTTCTCTAACAAAGCGTGGCTCATTGACGATTTTTGTTTCGTAATTTTCTTTACCTTTATGATCGAACATTGCCGTGGGTGATTAAGAAATCGGCCATCAACATTTCTTTGTTTAACTTTCTTATCTTCTTAAGCCTACCCATAATTCTTTCCCTGTATAGACAAGGACTATTCCTGCTATATCATCATCAATATTCTTTAAACGAATCAAAGTTTAAGTAAGAGTGGATTTATTTTTTTTATTAAATGATCCCTGTTTATAATGAATCTTGACACGTGCCTTTAATGCTATTGTAAACGACTCCATAAAGTCTGAATCTTTACGCCCCTCTTTAAAAAAAAAAATGAAAATTACGCAATTAGGGGGCGCTGTTAGTATAAAATCTATCGTTGCTCAGAAAAGTTTCTGATGAAAATTTTGTTTGAATCTGTGTGTAGAAAAAAAAAATATTTCCGAACGAAAGGCCTATAAGATTATTACAGTTGTGGGCTAAGCTTTTGCACGCTAGGTTTAAGATAAGCGCAACTAAACTATCTTAACTGCAGAAGCACTTGCATTCTATTGTGCATTTTTGCGAAGTAGAAACGAAAGGCCTGGTTTATTCTTGATCTCGCCATCCATGCGAATTCCACTCCTCATCAGTAATGTTGGTTGTCGTAAAGCACAAAGCTATACAATGGGTTACCTGTGCTATGTCAACCACGAATATCGAAACCCATTTGTTAGTGGGGGCAGTAACATTGGACTAGGGCAAGCAAACAAACGAGATTCTAATTCATAAAATTTGTATTATCTTGTGTCCTTTGTTCTCCACAAGTAGTTAGGTTAACGAAGATTTTTTTTTTATTAACAATAGACAATTTTAATTATATCAGTTAATTCTTCTGTTTTATTCTTCGCACATAACTGTTGGATAAATTATAGTTACCATAAATTATCGTGAATTTAAGGACACCGGTGAAATACGATATTCTATAAAATTTACCTAACACGTAACAAAACATTAATTGCTAGCAGAAAGAAAATATAAAAGTACACCTACAAAGTTCTCTTTGTTACGAGGGTAACGAAACTGGCTTGTTCATTTACTTAACTCTTCAAAATTCAGATCTCATTATTTTACATGATAACAAGTAACAATCAACTCTTCAACATTTAGATCTCACAAGTTTACATGATAACAAGTTACAATCAATTCTTCGTTATTATTATTTTACATGGTAACAAGTAACTTATTAACACTTAAATCTCACTACTGTACATGATAATAAGTAACAATCAACTCTTCAACCTCACTACTTTACATGATAATAAGTAACAATCAACACTTAGATCTCATTAATTTACATGATAACAAGTAACAACCGACTCTTCAACACTTAGATCTCATTAATTTACATGGTAACAAGTAACAATCAACTCTTCAACCTCATTATTTTACATGATAACAAGTAACAATCAACTCTTCAACCTCACTACTTTACATGATAATAAGTAACAATCAACTCTTCAATCTCATTATTTTACATGATAACAAGTAACAACCGACTCTTCAACACTTAGATCTCATTATTTTACATGGTAACAAGTAACAATCAACTCTTCAACCTCATTATTTTACATGATAACAAGTAACAATCAACTCTTCAACCTCATTATTTTACATGATAACAAGTAACAATCAACTCTTCAACACTTAAATCTCACAATTTTACATGGTAACACTTAACAATCATCATTGAAAAGTGTTGCTATACTCTGGAATACTCATCATATATTCTGAACTCTGATAATAATGTTTCTATCATGTCTATATAAAGTTAAACACGAAAGGTTATCTGTGTTATGCCCACTGCGGGTATCGAAACTCGATTCCTAGCGTCGTACGCTGCAGACATACCGCTGTGCTACTTGGGTGGCTCTGTTACGTTACTTCAGTGGTTTATTATCATTTCTTTTAACAAATGTAAATCTTTTTTTTTTTTTTATCATTTCAGCTCCAATGATAAAGTTTCATTTTTACTCCGATTATTTGTAAATCTCGTTAATCTTCGTTTAAACGTGAAGTAGCTGTCTGTGCTATGCGTATCTAAATTAGGTTTTTAGTGATTTACAAGATCAAACGTACCGTCGACCCACTAGGAGGCGCTCACTATGAGGCCTAACTCAAGTTTGCGGTTTCAAATGAATGATCTTGAAGAAACACTATAAAGTAATAAAACATTACCATTGCTTACGTTCTGTAATCATTTTCAACTTGTTTTAAAAAGGAAAAAAAAAGGATTGATTTAAATTGCTTCTTAGTGTTTATTAAAATTCTGACGTAAAAAGATTAACCGTTATGAGCCAAGGTTAAATAGCGGTCTAGACGAAAGGCCGACAGTTAGCTAGTCCTACCGAGTAATAAAACTCAATCTCAAATTATCTTTTATCATATTTATTACTTTGGTCGATGATATTATTTTGTTTGAAAAACCATTCCTTTTCGTGTCGGCCCGGCATGGCCAAGCGTGTTAAGGCGTGCGACTTGTAATCTGACGGTCGCGCCAAACATGCTCTCCTTTTCAGCCGTGGGGGCGTTATAATGTGACGGTCAATCCCACTATTCGTTGGTAAAAGAGGAGCCCAAGAGTTAGCGGTGGGTGGTGATGACTAGCTGCCTTCCCTTATACTGCTAAATTAGGGACGGCTAGCGCAGATAGCCCTCGAGTAGCTTTGCAAGAAATAAAAAAAAAAACAATTTTTTTTTGTGTTTTAGTTATCTTTCATATCACAACCAGGATAACATAATCTGTCACCGACTGGCGTGTTCTAGACATTCTTATGTTTTCTTTCAACCACAGTTACTCGAACTTATCATAAGAAAGTTGAGCTTTCATACTTCGTTTATTTTCCATTGTACTTCTCAAGCGCACGTTGAGATTTAGAGAACGTAATACTTAGTAACTGAATGTTATTTCTTTACTTACACGTGATTTCCATCTATTCAGTAACTAGCAATGCAGAAGTTGTACCCTTCCCCCCAAAATGTTGTTTGTTCCAGAAATGAAAGAATACCTTAATATTGTACGTTAACTGAAACGCCAAGAACTGCTGTCAGTTATATTTTGTTATATTTTACTTGTCACTCTTGTATAAACGCAATATTTAGCCGTTTGGAATTTTATTCTTATTTTACAGTAATCTAGGAAAAGAGTCGTAATATTTCCAGAGAAAGACACAGAAAAGAAAGTTTGAGCATAGCTTCTTATTGCCACAGTGTTTTATTTTTTTCCAAATGTCACGAACTGCGAAAGTTGAATTTCAAGGAAGAACTTTTACAATAACGATTCGATAAATACAAAAAAAAAGATACTATGCAGAGATTGAGACAGTTGCATTAAAATGATTTTGGAACCTCACCACGTTGTTATATTCCATGTCGCCGCATCCAATCATTCTTTGTTTTAGGATCGCACATCTTGAAGAAAGTCCTATAACGTAGTTGTAATTGAAAGAAAAACACAACATAAACAACACATTCGTTACGTTGTTACGTTTAAAGCACATTTCCTTTTCTGTTGATTTTTGTGACTTATTATTATAAAAGAACAACAGTTTTCAAACGTCTGTTGCAGCAGTCCTATTGCACAGATATCTTAACCTTCATTGACATGTCTTCGCATGGAACATTCCGTCTCATTTTTCACTTGCTTGAATACGCAACAGTTGAAAGTATATACACTAGAAGCAGTTTTAGTACACGTGAGTTTTCAAGACTGAAATTATTATTGATTATATTGCGTATTATTACCCGATGCACACGTACGACATTTGTTTATCACGACAGAGTAACAACTTTTAAAAAATCTCTTTCTGGACGTCCTAGAATCCCAAGTTAATCACAATTCTTTATTAAATACTTTTAATTATTAGAGTGTTTTTTCTTATAACAAAGCCATATCGGGCTATCTGCTGAGTCCACCCAGGGAATCGAACCCCTGATTTAAGTGTTGTAAATCCGTAAACTTACAGCTGCACCAACGAGGGACTTTAAGTACTAGGGATGCCTTCAACTTGAAAACTCTAAATCTACAGTTTTAACACATCATTATGATCTTTATATACGAATAATTGACGTCGGAAAGAGTTACGTAGAATTAGACACGAACTTTTTCCTACGTTATAATATACTTGTTCTATTAAATTCACCCAACACGTAACATAACATTAATTGATAGCAGAAAGAAGATATAACTGTATACCTACAAAGTTCAATTTTTGTTTCACCTTCTTTCGATGCTCACGAAACTGGCCTGTTCATTTAACTAACTCCTCAAAATTCAGATCTCACTATTTTACATGGTAACACGTAACAGTCAACTCTTTAACATTTACATCTAATTATTTTACATGGTAACCGGCAACAATCAACTCTTGAACATTTATATCTCATTGTTTCACATGATAACACATAACAATGAACTCTTTAACATTCACATCTCACTATTTTACACGGTAACATGTAACAACCAACTCTTTAACATTTAGATCTCGCTGTTTTACATGATAACACATAACATATACGTCTCATTATTTTGCATGATAACAGTGACAATCAACTCTTCAACACTTGAGTCTCATTATTTTACATGGTAACATGTAACAATCTTCATTGAAAATTATTCGTGTACAATGGAATAGTCATCAGGTACTCTTCACTTAAATAATGTTTCTATTATGTGTATTTGTTTGAAATTAAGCACAAAGCTATACAATGGGCTACTGTGCTCTTACCAACACGAGTATCAAAATTATGTTTCTAACGTTGTAAGTTGCAGACATATATATATCCCTGTGTCACTGAAAGGCAAGAAAAGAAAAAGTGTAAACGTTACAACGGAAGTTACTCCAAGAAATGAGATAATATTAATAAAGCACAACAGAAGTAGTAATGTCAGTCACTTGAAGCGAGTATAATGAAAACCAGAACGATTTTAATCGGACAATAAGAAATAAAATATTCAGTCTTATACGAATTAATCGTTCAGTCATTAAAGGGAAACAACCTTAATTCACCAACATCCGGGTCTTAGAGACAACGACGATATTTCAATAAGGTAACACCATCGTTTCCAAAGCATCGCAGAAAGTGAATCTACTTATAAAATTAGTTAATCCGCAGTAATAAAACTAGCTTTAAAAATACATTGATTTATTTTAACTCCGTATATTTAACGCGAGTGTTTATGCGTTATTTAGCCTATTGTTTATCTGTAACTTAGTTTAATGTTCCTATCTTGTAACTCGGCTCGGCACGACCAGGTGGTTAGGGCGCTCGATTCGTTATCTAAGGGTCGCGGGTTGGAGTCCCCTGCACAACATACATGGTCGCTCTTTCAGCCGTGGAAGCGTTATAATTTAACGGTCAATCCCATTATTCGTTGGTAAAAGAGTAACCCAAACGTTAGCGGTAGGTGGTGATGACTAGTTGCCTTCCCTCTAATTTTACACTGCTACATTAGGGAAAACTAGCGCAGATAGCTCTCGTATATCTTTGCGCAAAATTAAAAATAAGGCAAATAAATATCTTGTAACCCAGACATTAATTGTTTTAAATATTGTTTCCATTATTGTTGTTTTATAAGAATTGATTGATATTTGCTTTGCTCCTTACACCCCTGCTATAATCTTTAAAATAAGGGAAGCTCTTCCATTTCCTCGTCATAAAGCATTTAGGTTTATAGCTCCATTGAACCTTAAAAAGGATTTGACGTCATTAAAGCCAAACGATAATGTTCTTGAAAATATTTTACGATTATATATATCTAGATCTAGTGATGTTTTTTACAATTGAAATGCGCGATGACCTTGTAAAGAAATGATATGTTCTGCACAATGACATTTTTCACTTTCTTTATATCTGTTTTATTTTCTACATTGCTAGAGTGCATTATTAAAATAAAAATAAAATATATATTCAGGATTAATAGCGACATATATTAATCTGTTCCATTCTTACGTTTTTTTTAATGCTCACAACATAACTCGATGACACAATTCAAAAACTGTAACGTTTGGCTTCAACAAGGACATTTATTTCCGAAAATATAAAAAATCTTTAAAATACCCACTTGAGTTACTGTTTAACAAAGCTTTCGGTGTGTTACAATCAGAAAAACAAATTTCAAAATAACACAGTATCTAATTAGTGGCGTTAAGTGGCAAATAATATATTTTCTATTTTCGCTTAAGACGAAAGTTGTGGAAATTCTGTTCGAAAATATTTAAACACACAAACGTACATCTACAACTTTAACAAATATGAACATCCATCTTCTTTTATGTCAGATTAAATATATATGGTTTTCAGCGAAATGTGTTTGTAGGCATGAACCTGAAGGACTATTTATTTTGATCATGTTGGTCAACTACAGAAAGAAAAAAACATGAATATCATATAGATTTTTTTACATCAGATTTCAGAGGGTTATTTGCGACACCATGCTTTTTTGGTAAACCGTACTTAGTAAGGTTTGGTGTTAAATTTCATAAAACAATTTAAGAAAAAAAAACTGTTGTTTTAGTTTTTCAGGCAGGTGGCAGCACTGTCTATGTAAGTATGGATCGATTTGTTCCTCGGTTGGTATTTTAAATATCTCCTCAATATGTCTTCAGAACTTTACACTACGATGTTTCCTTTTGTGAAAAATATCCATATAATTACTGAGTCACAAGTTTTCGATTCTCAGAATGTCAGCAAATATCTTAGGAAGGAATTGATTTTCTTCGTTTTCTTTCTAGAAAAATCAAAACAATGATGTTAACCTGATTCACTAAGGCGACATAGTTTCAAACGGAGTATATGCCTCTATGAGCATTATTAATAATCTAATAGTAATTAATTAAAAAAACAACATAACTCTAGTGTAAACGATGGTTTCATTTCTCTGTTGAAGCCAGTTTCCTTACAATAATTTAATGTCCCTTTAAAAAGCTTAACTGCAGGATGAAAAGGAATTGCCAGCCAATAATAGATAAAGAATAAATATTACAGTTGGAACCTCAGTAGATTTAGAACTTGGTTATAAGTACAACTTTTCCATGTCTATTGAAGCACTGCATTAAAATATTAAGTAAAGAATAAATGTTTCAAAAAAGGAAGTAATTGGAGGGATGGCTGATATCAGTCCTTTAAAGACATTGCAAGGAAGATAGCAGGGATGGTATTAGCATCATCTCAAGATGGCCCAGGCATGGCCAGGTGGTTAAGGCACGCGAATCGTAATCTGAGGATCACGGGTTCGAATACTCGTCACACAAAACATGCTTGCCCTTTCAGTCGTGGGGACATTATAACGTGACGATCAATCCCACTATTCGTTGATAAAAGAGTAGCCGAAGAATTGGCGGTGGGTAGTGATGATAACCTAACCCTCAGATATCCCTCAAGGATATTTGTGCGAAATAAAAACAAACAAACAAACATCCTTACATAATAGTACAGGCAACAATTAAGGTATAGCAGTAGGTATAATTATTAAATAATAAATGAGTTTAATTTACCCTATTTTTGTCTCTTAAATGTGCTTGACTGTATTGTCAACTGCTGTTGTTTTTATAAATATATCCACAAAATTTGTATGTTGTTTTCAGTTACAGCTTATTACTCTAATACGTTTGTGTTTCGACAACAACAAAAAATCCTACATATCCTAGTAAACTTTATCACTACACTAGAGTGTTAATTAGATCAACTAGCTATTCGGAACGTGGTTGACCGTTGACGAGTAGTTACTATGGAGACAAAAGATCTACTGATTCAGTTGTTCTCCTTCCGTTACCGTATAAAAAAGGTTGTAAATCGAGTATCTTTTAGCAAATACCTGAAAAATAAACTGCCAGAAATATCTATAAGATGGAATACTAAACTAGATAACTTATATAGAAACTCTTGGGTGAATGATTAATGTTATATTCATTTTAATAAAGATTGTCTATAAGACATCCGCTTAAAGGTTATAAGTGGAACTTTTTTTTAAAAAATCAATATAACTCACCTAACAAAAAATATACGGTATTAGGAGAATAAATGCATAGAATACGCAGAAATTCTTTATGTCGATTGTATCAAAATGACATTTTCTTACATAGATTGACAAACTTTAAAACATTCATGATAAATTACTTTAAATAATGTTAGGAGGAGCTGTCTTTTTTTTAATTCCTTTTGTCTGTCACTAGGTGGCCTCTATACATCTAGAACGTGATGAGATTAAGCCAAATTGGGTTGAAAAATCGTGATTTTTCCTGTCTTCTATTGTGTTTTTTTTTAAATTAATATTTTGAAAATGTAATTGTTGTATTGACTGTAATTGTTATCTCCTTCTTGTAGCGCTTCAGAATTATAGCATTTAATGTCCACCATTCATAAGGTTTTTAATAAAAGTTACATTAATTTCATTTTTTTTCGAAGCTCATGATGATATTAGCACTCTACGGTAATGCCTGTCTTGCTAATGTTTGGGAGTACCCGTTCTTTACGGTTTGTAATTTGCGTTTTCGTATATCACTTTATTCATTCTAGTATGAATTGGATACAAAACTTATCTTTTCTCTTTGTTTGAATCCAACAAGATCCTATTAGCTTTTTTGTGCTTATTTTCGAATATTCCCACAAAGTCACTCAAGAGATGTTTGTATTAGCCGTTTCTAATTTTGAACTGATAGATTAGGAGGAAGACAGCTAATGACCAGAACTCACTGTCAGCTCTTGGACTACTCTTATCTAAACAAAAGATTGGATTGACCTCATAGTGCTGCTATTTTTTTTTGGGGGGGTTTCGGTAACGAGACGTGATTTGTTAGACTCTCAAATCCATGGTTCAGCATGGACCATTCTTGTCCTTAACCTGTTTGACCTCGGATGAATAAGAAATTTAAATTGGGCGAGTTTTCAACACGTCTCAAAGGTATGAAAGTTTTAAACACAACACAAGGAAAAAAAGAAAAATGTTTTTTTTTATATTAAAATAAGTCAAATCATGAAAGTAACATAGTTTTTAAAGTTAAATTTCATCATAAGTGCGTTAAGACAAACTTTAAGCTGAGTTTATTTATTATATTGGATGTAAATACAACACCTGAGTAGCAGGTATCGGTTATATGAATGGAAATAAACCCGCCTTTAAAAGTCCACGTTTTCTATAAGAAATGATATCGACTTAGGACTAACTTAGGGCTAAATTTGTTACTGATTTCAGAAAAGAAATGACCTCAGCGCCTGAAAAACAACTTTGGTGATTCCTATGGTTTATAAAATGAGCCTCTGTGTAGCTTTGATTTTGATATAAGCCGCCTGTCGGAGAATGTGGTTCATAACGGGGCTGGCATAGCTTGATGATAATAGTGCTCGACTTGCATTTGAGAATCACCGGTTTGAATCCCCATTACCGAACAAATTCGTTCTTTCAACTGTGGGAACGTTATATCGTGATGGTCAATCCCGCTATTCATTCTTAAAATAATAGCCCAAAAGTTGGTGGTGGGTGGTGTTGATTAGCTGTTTTCCCTCTGATGTATCAATACTAAATTAGAGACAAAACTAAACTAAAATCAGTTTATTACGATAGATTTGGAAGAATATTTTAGAAGGTTTTTGGTTAAACATTTAACTTTTCAACATGTTTCACATGAATGGAACTTGTTTGTATTGCCACAATCATGACCTATCTACAATAGTGAAATTCAAAGAGAAAGATTCGTTCGTTTGAAGTTAAGGACGAAGCTACGCAATGTGCTACCTGTTGTCTGCCACCACGGGTATCGAAACCTGGCTTCAAGTGTTGCAAATCTGTATATATCTCGATGTGCCTCCTGGGTCAAGAGGAAAGTACCGTATCTTTTAGAGCGTGGTGTTTCTATATACCAGCGATTCTCAAACTGTGATATGTGTACCACTAGTGGTACAGGGAGTTAATATCGGTGGTATGAGAAAACGTTAATGTAAAAACTATAGAGTTTGTAGTGAGCACAACCTGTGCATCCTATGTGCTTATACACTATACTGTCTCTGTCTCTGTAGGCATACCGATGCTTTCTTCGCTTTAAACAGGCAAATATCTTCTCATATATTTATTCAGTTACGACAGAAAAACAAAACAACATTTAGCCGTTAATGGTTAAATGTTAATATTACTTTTTCTACTTATCTTTCTTTCGCTTTGTATGCCATTTAACATACGTTGACCTATAGTGGCTGAAGGCAAATTAGTATGAGAATCTGTCACGACAAGTTGATAGCCGAGATCCAGTCAATCTAATTGAGTCATTTTGAAACGTACTCTGACACTGCTTGAGAAATAGAAAGGACGGATCTCTTGAAATATTAGAACACAGAACATGTGGAGCTGCTTGAAAGGGAAAAGTCTGTCTGTTTCATCAAATGTTAATAAACGGTTAAAAAAGGGACACAGATAGTTTGTGATTAACAAACAGTCCTCATTACAGTGGATATCCAGATGATCAAACAAAAAAAAAACCCTCTTTCCTAAAACGTACGGTCCCAACACTTGGTAACGTAATATAGACCTATAATGACATAAAAATAATTTCTCTTAATGATATGAAAAACAAAATAATCCTACGTTTTAACAGGTTTAAACATAATTACAACAAACAAGCCTAGAATGTTTAAAATAATTTCCAAATATGTAATTTGGTTTTATGAACGATTTTTGAGTGAGTAAAGATATTAAAATTATTTCTTTAATTTAAAATATTTGTATAACCATTCATGAAGTGTTATCTGAGAGTCTTAGAAGGAAATCAGAAAGTCAGTAATAACCACCACGATCTCCCGAGCTAGGCTCACGTGACCTGAGAGTGTCGCTCAAAATAGTTTGTACGGGTGTGTTTTCCTCATAGCAAAACCACATCGAGCTGTCTGCCGTGTCCACCGAAGGGAATCGAAACGCTGACCAAGCGAGGGACATAATCTGTGAGAGTCTAATCGTTCAATAATAACTACCAATATTTTAGCAAGCCAACTTTTCAATAATGACTGAATTAATTACATTTAAAAACAAAACTAAAGTTATAACATAAAATAATCTGCGTTATGACTAGAAAATTCACTTGTAGAAAAAAATATATATTTAAAAGCAGCTGGTATAGGTTGATAATATTCTATGTAGAGGAGAACCTGACGATGACCGAAGGTGGTCGAAACGTTGTTCGCTCCTCTACGTAGAATTTTCTCTATCCATACCAGCCGTTTTTATATATATATTAAAATAAACTATTTCTCAAAAATTACCGACAGATAAAAACCAAGAGAAAGCGAGTTTCCTGATATGCTATTAAATCATAATTATAATAAGGAATTATTTGCACTAACTACAACCCTATTTTTGCACTTGGCATTAACCATTGCTTCGTAGTTACTGTAACGGAACACCACTTCCGTTGTAAAGTATGATTTAAGTGTAGTGGGTTTGTTTTGTTTTTTGGAATTTTGCACAAAGCTACTCGAGGGCTATTTGTCCTAGCCGTCCCTAATTTAGCAGTGTAAGACTAGAGGGAAGGCAGCTAGTCATCACCACCCACCGCCAACTCTTGGGCTACTCTTTTACCAACGACTAGTGGGATTGACCGTCACATTATACGCCCCCACGGCTGGGAGGGCGAGCATGTTTGGCGCTTCACATTGTGTTACACGACCAATTTCGACCAGTCAATAACTGGTCAAGCCTTACGCGCTTGGCCATGCCAGGCCCAATTATAGTGGGAGTTGAAACTGTTTTAGAGCTGTAAATCTGAAGGAAGGACTGGCCAAAACAAATTGTGTACGCTGTTTATTTATTTAAATAAGTGTTTAGACTATAGTATGTTGCAGAGCTTGGCTAATTTCTTTGCTGAACGAGATATTATCCTTCTCGATATAATTCTATAAATGATGAAAGTTCACCATACTTTAGAATGACACAAATGACAAAGCATTTGTAGCTCCCTTAACCATTATCAGTATACCAAATCTAAATCACCTTAAAGAGGTTCTAATCAAAATACTACCACTCCATTCTTTGTGATTGTAAATATGGAACAAAATACAAGACTTTCTCCAGTTTGTCTTCAAATTCATAATCGTCCATCGAATAGGTAGCGTATTTATATTTATAGTCTTCCCTTGGGTTTTTTCATTGCAGATTTTGTACTTAAGGTTATGAAATTTGCGAATACCTCAGTATGAAGATGTACAGTTTCTGCATTCCCAAAAATTTGTTAAAATTCAGGATAACAGATTTAACTCCAGAATTAAGATTATGTTGACAGATGGCTTCAACGTTTACATAGTTTTGGCGGAGTAATTTGTTTCAGAATATAGTCCGGTAGCCTTCTTCTTTTTCATCACATTAATTTACATGAATTTTTAAAATACGTGTCACACATGCTATTGTAAGCACGTCGTCCGTATTAATATAGAGACCAGCCAGGTTCTAATGAACCATTCATCCAATGCAACTATCGTTCAGAGTATAATTTCATCAGGAATCGCACGTTGAGAAACATGTGCAAAACGCTTACTAAACATGAAATCATTGGTACTGACATTACATGGAAATGTATCTCAGAACAGCTGGTATGTGTATTAACACTTCTATTGATAAGCAGAGATCAACGTTTCGACCTTCCTAGGTCATCTTCAGGTTAAAAAAGAAAATGACATCACATGGATTCCAGTGAATCAATGGTTACACATTTTTGTTTGTTTAGAAACTCGTTTCACGTACTTAGTAAAGATATCACACACACTCCGGTGAATCAACAATTACACTTTTGTTTTAATGTGTCACCCACTTAGTAAACACAGATATTGGTACTCACATCACATGGTGTCTGGTGAATCAATAGTTACACTTTTTTTAATGTGTCACCCACTTAGTAAACATAGTTATTGGTACTCACATCGCATGGTGTCTGGTGAATCAATAGTTACACTTTTTTTAATGTGTCACCCACTTAGTAAACACAGCTATTGGTACTCACATCACATGGTTTCTGGTGAATCAATAGTTACACTTTTTTTAATGTGTCACCCACTTAGTAAACATAGTTATTGGTACTCACATCACATGGTGTCTGGTGAATCAATAGTTACACTTTTTTTAATGTGTCACCCACTTAGTAAACACAGCTATTGGTACTCACATCACATGGTGTCTGGTGAATCAATAGTTACACTTTTTTTAATGTGTCACCCACTTAGTAAACACAGCTATTGGTACTCACATCACATGGTTTCTGGTGAATCAATAGTTACACTTTTTGTAATGTGTCACCCACTTAGTAAACATAGTTATTGGTACTCACATCACATGGTGTCTGGTGAATCAATAGTTACACTTTTTTTAATGTGTCACCCACTTAGTAAACACAGCTATTGGTACTCACATCACATGGTGTCTGGTGAATCAACAGTTATACTTTTTTTAATGTGTCACCCACTTAGTAAACACAGCTATTGGTACTCACATCACATGGTGTCTGGTGAATCAATAGTTACACTTTTTTTTTAATGTGTCACCCACTTAGTAAACACAGCTATTGGTAATCACATCACATGGTGTCTGGTGAATCAAGTTATACTTTTTTAAAAATGTGTCACACATTTAGTAAAAACAAAATTATTAGTTCTGATATTACATTAATTCTGGTGAATCAACAGTTAAACTTTTGTTTCCAAAAACACGTCTCAACAGAATAATCAACCCAGAGAAATGAGCGGTATACCTGTTGTTTAGCACATTTCGTTATTGATATTTTATTCTAATAGAACTGACTGAAGTCAGCAGAAACAAGTTGACAATGACAGCGGATTTATGACAAACTCAATTATTCTCTCCATAACAAAAGGGAATTCTCAGTAGCCGCGGCAGTTGAATTGTTTTTAAGACAGCCCTACAGCAGATTAATTTGAGACTTTTTCCCATTTTTTATTAGTTATATTTTTGTGTGCCAGCAACGCCAAGCGTGGGGCACGTGTATGTCTGATTCGATTTTATTATTCATCAGAATTTCTACGGGACTACTCTCAAATTGAAATTATTTTAGGTACGATTAGAACAAATTCGTCTATAAGACCCTCGGTATTGTGAAATACCTCAATCGAAAGAGGTTGACTTCCTGAGGCCAAAACTGTAATTCGATCTCAAATTGATCAAGAGGTGACAAAGGTATGAGCTAAATGTTTGCACATAAAAAATCAAGAACAAAAACTTTGACCTGTTTTATAAGCCGCTATACCGCGACTGAAAAATATGTTTCATTTATCGAATTTCATACATATCTGGCCCGGCATGGCCAGGTAGTCAAGGCACTCGGCTCGAAATTCGAGGGTCACGGATTCGAATCACCGTCACACTAAACATGCTCTCCCTTTCAGCCGTGGGGGCGTTATAATGTGACGATCAATCCAACCATTCGTTGGTAAGAGAGTAGCCCAAGAGTTGGCGGTTGGTGGTGATGACTAGCTGCTTTCATTCTAGTCTCACAATGCTAAATTAGGAACGGCTAGCGCGGATAGCTCTCGAGTAGCTTTACGCGAAATTTAAAACAAAACAAACAAACCAATCATATATATCCATAATATTGCTCTAGGAAGAGACGATAAATTACGAAACTGCTAACAATAAACAGGGAGCACAACTTGGTGAGACCATAATCGCCGTCTCTTTTAGAAGTCTGGCAAGACTACAGTGGTCTTCGGATTTACAATCGTAAAGTCAGAGGTTCGATTCCCCGAGTTGGCAACGCAAATACCCCGATGTGGCTTTGCTATAAGAAAACACACAAACACGACATTTTTCTCAAATAACCCCACAAAAATAACACGTAAAGTAATCTAAAGTTTAAATTCACTAATGCAAAACAGCTACCAGTTTATATGGTTACAAATTTTGACATTTTCGCATGCCTTCTTTTATCCAACTTTTGTTTGTGAAAGAAACAAACAAGTAACTATTTTACAGCAGAATTCCAATTTGCTTTAGGTCATATGACGTCAGACAGAGGATGAGGTTAAACCGAAGTGTTGAAGCTTGGTAATCTTTGGATTATTGAACTTTCCACAGTTCTTTTGAAATAATTTCTAGTTTTATGTATTATTTTTGGCTGCTTTCCAGTTGATTTTATGATCAAGATCTCTCGTGTGTAGAAAAACAGCGTTATGTCTGAACATTTTCGACACAATTTTCATGCTCTGCAAGTCTGGTATCTAAATTTAATTTCTACCCATTTTGCCAACATAAACTTGTTCGCAAGCTTTGCAGGAGACTACATGGACACACAGTTCTTTATCTTGAGATGTGTGCTTGTTCAAGGATAAGCACTTTTTAATGGTGTTCAGATATTTTTACACAATTATAAATCTGTTATTTTTCAGACGTTTCTCAAAACAAACAATACCGAAACTGTAGTTGACGCGAATTATTTATTTTTATTGTATTCAAAATTTGTATACGCATTTTTTATTCCTTCATCACAAGTCATGAGGCGACATATTCTATAAACTCTCAAATACGTTGATGTTATAACTGATGTTTTAACGTATTTTTTATGGCAGTTGGCTAGAGAAAAGGTTCACATAGTTTGAAGGGTTTGTATGCTTTCTATAGATAGAAAGAACAGGTCCTATTCTCTTCCAGTTATGGGAATGTTTAAGAATGGGAGATACGTAACAGGTTTTTCTATTCAACAATAAACTTAATAGTTCTGTGAGGACAGTTAGTATTCCAGAAATAGGCTTGAAAATAATTTCCATTGTTTAAACGAAATAGAAAATGTGACAACAACATAACGGAACCAAAGGATTTCTCTGTCAATCAGGTATTTGGTTAAATAAGACTGGGAACCAGAAAATTTCCCTGGTATTCAGGTATTTGGTTAAATAAGATTGGGAACCAGGGGATTTCTCTGGTATTCAGGTATTTGGTTAAATAAGATTGGAAACCAGAGGATTTCCACGGTATTCAGGTATTTAGATAAATCAGATATGGAACCAGGAGATTTCTCTGGTTTCAGATCTATGGTCAAATAAGATTAGAAACCAAAAGATTTCTCTGTTATTTAGGTATTTGGTCATATAGGATGACTGTGCTTGGTATATCGTCCGCCATCTTTGCCTTAGAAACAGCTTTTGATTCCAATGTGTGGCCGAAAGATTGCAAACATTCATCAAACCTTTGTCTATCAACTTGTTAACGGTTTCCTAAAGATACGCCCATCTTCGTTATAATGGTTTTCGTTTTGAGTTGGAGTGTCAGAATGTTTGTTATCTTTTACAGCCATAGCCTACAGTTTGCCAGGGATGGATGTCACTCTGGATTAGGCTTTCTTGAACGTTCTGATATGTAAGTAGTTCGGTTCCATTGGTTTAATAGCGTTACTTTACAGATAGAAATATTCTAGCCAAACAACACGTGGCTACGTTGCACTGTCAATTGATCGGAAGCTCTCCATAAATCAAATCCATGGGTATTAAATATGTTTCT
The DNA here is from genome assembly GCF_004210375.1 of Tachypleus tridentatus. Classification (NCBI taxonomy): domain Eukaryota; kingdom Metazoa; phylum Arthropoda; class Merostomata; order Xiphosura; family Limulidae; genus Tachypleus; species Tachypleus tridentatus. Next base: position 72,739,013 of record NC_134831.1, read on the forward strand.
CATAGTCCTAATTTCTGCATATACAATGACACAGTATTATTTAGCAGTGCATGCATGTAGTTCAATCCAAATGAAATTTACTTTGATATATGAAAGAATATTGAAATGCATTTTACATTTTGTAAATTATTACAGCATGCAAATCAATCACTAACTCTGATATATATATATATATATATATAACAACCTTATGCTGTCCATTGGGCCAACGGTAAGTTTACGGATTTACAGCATTAAAATTCAGGGTTCGGTTTTCCACAATGAACAGAACATAGCTAGCCTGCGGTATTACTCTGCGCTAAAACAAACAAACTTTATTAACTGCAGGCATGGTAAAAAAAACTATTCTGGGATATATTAATAACAAAATTCATTTGTTTCTGAAGGAACACTATTATTACAATACAGATGGGGTGTAGTTAATTACTTTTGAATTTATTCGAATCGAATGTAACTTATATAACCAATAGAGCCTGAAAAAATGAAATATTTCATCTATTTAATGCTATTAGATGACTGTGAAGTTAAACTGTTTTTACTAGTAAATTTAAAATGATATTGAGACAAAGAAAACAAAACTGTAGAACCAGTAATTATTTGCTGCATGGTATATACTTATGGTATTTTAGTTTTCAAATTAAGCTTAAAGCGACTGTGTATAAGACCACACTTAAAGGACTTTTTAATAATTTTGGAAGAAAGTCGTGTGGTTATACAAAGCACAAGGTCTATCTGTTTCATAGCAAATCCATGTTGAGCTATTTCCTCTGGCCCTAGCGGGGAATTGAACCCCGGATGTTAACATTGTAAGTTTGTATATCTACTTCTGCCATCATAAAGGACTGTTACAAACCAGTAGATATTTTTTTATGATTTAATGAAGATGGTAATTTTTGCGTTAAGACAGCATCAAAGTGGAAATTAACTTTAAATAAGGGAGTTTTGTTATACAACGTAAGTGCTCATTTTGAGCGAAGATGCGTGACTACAAATAAAAATGGCACTATCTATATTAAAAGAAATAACTCTATTTTTTTTCAGCATCCCGTTAGTACAGCGCTAGGTTTATTCATATATATTCAACGCTCAATTCCTCTCAGTAGACAAAGCAAAGATATTCCAGTGTGGCTTTTCTCTAATAAAAACTATTTTTTTTCTTGAATAAGCAAGACGTCTGGTGATCAGACTTTTGTAAAATACACTAAGCAAATAAAAAATACTATAGATAAATGTCATAATTCCATAGTTGCATTTCTTCTATATAATTTAATATCACGATTCTATAATTTTATGGATTTATTAGATTGACTATATGTTGTATTAACTAACAATAACTACAAAATAGATCGTCTTTCCAAAATCCCTTAGTATGATAATTTGTTATTTTTTCTAAATTTTCTCTGAAAGCTGTCAAACGTTCTATGTCATCATTTCGTTTAGCAGACGATTTTCTCCAAAGGTTTTGTAGCATAGGATAATAAAGGATTTTGTGATAATTAGTAATTAGTTGTTTGACAGCTCCTTAGAGCGACATACCGTTAAATGTATTTAATGAACCTCAGCTTTTCTTTTAACTATGAATTAACTGAAGACATAGCTTTATTTTATGATATGATACTACAAAAATCTATATCGATACACGCACACACATTTACCTACAAAGTCGTTCCTAATTACACGTCACGTAATAAATTATCTGTGAGGGCATGGAGATTTAATAAGCTTTAGTTATGAGTTAGAAATAAAACTGAAAGCGTTCATCCGAAAATTCCGGTGATAATTCCTTCTGTACTGTCCATAAAATTTCCATTTCTATAGTAGCTAAACTTTACGCGCATGTTCTGAAACATAAATTAGGTTAAAGAAAACGGGAGAAAATAAATTGCAAATTTAATAATATATGTTAATAAAGTTATTTCAAAGTATTTTCTTGAAGTATTTGTCTCTCTGTCATTAAGCACAAAAATGTGCTACACCTACCACAGGTATCGACACCAGATTTTTATAATAATAAGCCTTCAAAAGTGTTACTAACAGCGAGCTTCAATGAGCTCAAGAATTACACGATTTTATCTCAAGCTGAAAACTGTTTTATTTCCTGTTTAATTCATCTCGTCTTTGTTTTTGTTTCTCCCATGTTTAATTTTAGTGTGCCAATTTTGGATGTTTGGCACTGCTCAAAAGTGAGAAAAAAATATTTCCTTACGCAATGACTTTATTGTAACATAAACTACACAATACTTGTTTTTACATGAATGAAATTAAGTGTATTTTCTGATACAACAAGCTAGAGAAGACATACGTGGAAATCCGCAATCATTACCAACAAATTCTGGAGGGTGTCTCTAATTACGTATTTAATGTTGCGTAAAAAACCAAAACGTCCATAGAAAACTGCATAAATAAATAAACTAAACAAACTAATTCTGTTCTCATTTAATTTTTTTTTCTTGTGGAAATACTTACCGTGTACAAAACTAAGATATGCGTTCGAATCACTTATGCACGAAAAGGCTTAACCGTGAAGATACGCATGTTATAGTTTTGTATTTCCTTTATTATGGCGATCACTACAACTACCCTTGTTACACGTGTTTTTGTCACAATAAAGCCAACGAAGTGCTCGAATGCTGACTTATGATTTGAATGAATCGTTGCTACGTTGTTTTATGGGATTTTAATATCTAGGTTTGGTTTATTTTGAATTTCGCGCAAAGCTACAAGAGGGCTATCTGCGCTGGCTGTCTCTAATTTTGCAGTGTAAGACTAGTCATCACCACCCACCGCCACCTCTTGGGCTTCTCCTTTGCCAACATATAGTGGAATCGGTTGTAACATTTTAACGCCCCCCATAACTGAAAGGGCGAGCAGGCTTGGTGGAATAGGGATTTGAACCTGGGACCCTCTGATTACGAGTCGAGTGCCTTAGCTACCTGGCCATGCCGAGCTTATTTATAAGGACTCTTAGTTTTTACAAACATGAAATAAGAAATCCATAAGAGAAACCTAAATGATCTTTCTCAGGGTTCTTTAGTGTTAACTTCAACTTGTCGACAAGGAAGAGCTGACGATGAAATTCTGTCAACGTAACACAGAACGATTTTAATTTCCTAATTTTTACCGTCTTTAAGATTGGTAGAAAAGGGTTTTGTTGTTGTAATGACAACATTTTTCTCTCCATTGTTTCTTTATTTGTTATTAAGCATAAAACTACACAAAGGGCTATCTGTGTTTGCTCCATCACATGTAACGGTATCGAAACCCGGTTTTTAGCAGTATAAGTCCGCAGTGTGCCACTAGGGGAGCTTTTGCATTTTATTAAATACTCAATATTTATTAACGGAAAACAAATATTAATTGTTATAACTTTTTTTTTAAGTTAACAATGCTGAGTGAAAGGCAGAAACCATATTTAAAGAAAAGACAAACAAGTTCAAATTATTTTTGATTTTCTTTATCCTTTCGACGTTTCGACTTACACCGTTTCTCTATTATCTTCGTTTGTCATCGGTTATAAAAATGACTTTAAACGATAGTTATGGATATATATATAAAATCATGTTGGTCACAATACGATATACGCGACTTGGATCAAGTGGTCCCGCAGCGGCTCAGCGGAATGTCTTCGGACTTACAACGCTAAAATACGGGTTTCGATACACGTTGTCGGCAGAGCATAGAAAGCCCATTGTGTAGCTCTGTTCTTAACTCAAAAAACAAACACCTGTATCATATGAAAAAAAATTAAAAATATTTATTAATCATAATCACAGAAGAAGGCGTTCTGCAAACCCTATTCTCCATTTTTCCTTTAGTCTTAGCAGGCAATATTAAACAGTGAAAATGTCGAGTTTTAATAAGAACATATGGAAACAACAGAGACGATTTGGATTAATAGATTCTTCATTAAAATGAGGCTCTCACAAATGTGTAAGTCTGGGCAACAGGACTAATTAATATAGGTTTAATTAACATTCTAGAATAAATCATGGCGAACTTTACTTTTTAATTAAAAGTAAAAACTAATATTACTTTTTAATTTGAGAATCTCTTGAAACGAAAGGGTTGATTGTAAGTTTTGGTAATATATAAAAATTAACTTTTGTTTTTTACTTTATCTCAAGGTATCTTACTATTGCGCTTGACTATCCCACTATTCGTTGGTTAAAGAGTAGCCCAAGAGTTGGCGGTGGGTGGTGATGACTAGCTGCCTTCCCTCTAGTCTTACACTGCTAAATTAGGGACGGCTAGCACAGATAGCCCTCGAGTAGCTTTGTGCGAAATTCCCAAACAAACAAACAAACAAACAAACTTATAATCTGATTAAGGTTTAAAGCACTTCGCAGTCGCCCGGTCAGGTGTGTTAAGGCGTTCGAATCCTAATCCGAGAGTCGCGGGTTCGAATTCTCGTCGCACCAAACATGCTCGCCCTTTCAGCCGTGAGGGCATTATAAAGTTACGGTCAGTCCCACTATTCGTTGGTAAAAGAGTAGCCCAAGAGTTGGCGGTGGGTGGTGATGACTAGCTGCCTTCTCTCTAGTCTTACACTGCTAAATTATAAACGGCTAGCGCAGATAGCCCTTGAGTAGCTATGCTCGAAATTCAAAACAAACAAACAAACAAACTTTGCAGTAATGTGTATTTAACAACGTAGTGTTAAGTTTAGTTATAAGTACATTTTTATTAAGCACAAACCTAAAAAATAGGCTATGTGTGCTCTGCCAACAGTAATTATAAAATTTCAAATTTTAGAGTTGTAAATTGGGAAAATTACCGCTGAACCACACGAGGTGGGGCAGGTGCAGCAGAATCTCTTTAAAGATTATATAATAGTTTCAAAAAGTTAGCTTAAAAGTAGGAATGATTTGGTACAAACACCTTTTAGTTTTGCTACTTTATTGAATATTTAACTGCACAAAATATTACAAGTCGATTTCACAGCATACACGATTATTTGTCATAAAATTCTCAGATAATGTCTTCTGATGGAAGCTATGAACCATAAAAAAAAATATTTAATTCAACTGGGTAATATTTAAGATTGGTCGAAATAATTTTGCTCGCAAAAAAGTACATTTTTATCGTGTTTTTCCTTACAGAAATTTCTTTTGCATTTCGCGCAAAGCTACACGAGAACTATCTGTCCTTATTTCTCAGTATAAAACTAAAAACATTGGTTTGGTTTGTTTTGAATTTCGTGCAAAGCTACACGAAAACTATCTGTCCCTTATTATTCCATATAAGACTAGAAAAATTGGTTTGGTTTGTTTTAAATTTTGTGCAAAATTACACGAGAACTTTCTGTCCTTTATTTTCCAGTACAAGACTAGAAGAATTGGTTTGGTTTGGTTTGAGTTTCGTGCAAAGCTACACGAGAACTATCTGTCCCTTATTTTTCAGTATAAGACTAGAAAGATTGGTTTGGTTTGTTTTGAATTTCGCGCAATGCTACACGAGATCTATTTGTCTTTTATTTTTCAGTACAAGACTAGCTAGATTGGTTTGTTTTGAATTTCGCGCAAAGCTAAACGAGAACTATTTGTACCTTATTTTTCAGTACAAGACTAGAAGGATTGGTTTGGTTTGTTTTGAGTTTTTTGCAAAGCTACGCAAGAACTATCTGTCGCTTATTTTCCAGTACAAGACCAGAAGGATTGGTTTGGTTTGGTTTATTTTGGTTTGAATTTCGCACAAAGCTGCACGAGAACTATCTGTCTCTTATTATTCCGTATAAGACTAGAAAGATTGGTTTGGTCTGTTTTGCATTTCGTGCAAAGCTACACGAGATCTACTATCTTCCTTATTTTTCAGTATAAGACTAGAAGGGATGATTTGGTTTGTTTTGAATTTCGATGAAAGCTACACGAGAACTATCTGTTCCTTATTTTTCAGTATAAGATTAGAAAGATTATTTTGGTTTGTTTTGAATTTCGCGCAATGCTACACGAGAACTATCTGTCTTTTATTGAGATTTGTTTTGAATTTCGCCCAAAGCTACACTAGAACTATCTGTCTCTCATTTTTCAATATAAGACAAGAAAGATTGGTTTGGGTTGTTTTGAATTTTGCGCAAAGCTAAACGAGAACTATCTGTACTTTATTTTTCAGTATTCCCTTATTTTTCAGTACAAGACTAGAAGGATTGGTTTGGTTTGTTTTGAATTTCGCGCAATGCTACACGAGATCTATCTGTGTTTTATTTTTCAGTACAAGACTAGCAAGATTGGTTTGTTTTGAATTTCGCGCAAAGCTACACGAGAACTATGTGTCCCTTATTTTTCAATATAAGACGAGAAGGATTGGTTTGGTTTGTTTTGAACTCTTAGGCTACTTTTTCACCAACAAATAGTGGGAGTAACCGTCATATTATAATGTTCCCAATGCTGAATGGGCAAGCATGTTTTGCGCGACGGGTATTCGAACCCTCGATATTCAGATTACGAGTCGAACGTTTTAAACCACCTGGCCAAAAGAGTAAAATAGTAGCCCAAGAGTTGGTGATGTGTGGTGATGACTAGCTGTCTTCGCTCTAATCTTACACTGCTAAATTACGGACGGCTAGCGCAGATAGCCCTCGTGTAGATTTGCGTCAAATTAAAAAAAAGCATTAAATTTGTTGTGTTGTTATACAATGCCCTCAATCAACAAACATTTTCCAAAATTTTATAAATTGCCTTTTCTAGGTAAAACAGTATACACAAAAATACCTTGCAGTGATTGTTTAAATAACTTGTTCGTTTTATTTGAAGTCAATTTGTTGAGTATCCACTTTCCGTCCTTTGTTGAAGAAGATACACATACACTGCTGGCCAAAATCTTAAGGCCAATGAACATAAAAAGAAAATATGCACTGTTATTTGAGTAGAGCTTGGAAAGATGAAAATACGAAAAGGGAAAATGAAAATAAAAACCTTTTAGCATTTAATTAGTAAAATTTGAACACTATGAAATTATCCTAAATACTAGCCAGTCAAAAGTTGAAGACCATAAGAAACGAAGCGTTAATTGGTATACACGTAACAAAATTTAGTCATTTGTTTTTAAGTATTAGCGTTGTCAACATCTCCCACTGACATCTCTTGTGTTAGATCGGGTAAAAACATCGCAAAGGCTTAAAAGTTGACAGAGTTTGAACGTGGTAGAATTGTCGAGCTACAAAAGCAAGGTCTTTCTCAACGTGCCATCGCTGGTGAGATTGGACGTAGTAGAATTGATTAAATTAAAAGACTCTGAGGGATACGAAACCAGAATTTCAAGTGGTCGGCCCAAAAAAAATTCGCCGGCGTTGAGTATTAGGATTGTACGGGTTGTCCGGCAAGACACCAGCCTATCGTCGAACCGGATTAAGGCACTTACGGACGCAGAATGCAGCTCGGAAACAATAAGAGGGCATCTGCGAGAGAAAGACTTTAAAAACCATAAACGTCTTCGAAGGCCACATTTCCTTCCACACCACGAAACAGCTCGGTTAAACTTTGCTGAAAAGCACCCAACATGGGATGTAAAGAAGTGGAAGAAAGTTTTGTTCTCTGATGAGAAGAAATTTAACCTGGATGGTCCAGATAGCTTCCAACGTTACTAGCATGAAAGGGATATCTCACCGGAGACATTTTCTACACGACACAATGGAGGAGGTTCCATCATGTTCTGGTGTGCCTTATCCTTCCATGGAACAATGGAGCTTCAGGTTATACACGGGCGTCAAACAGCAGCTGGCTACATTGGCATGTTAAAGAGAGCATCCTTATTAACTGAAGGCTCTCGATTGTGTGGAAATAACTGGATCTTTCAGCAGGTCAACGTTGCAATCCACAATGACCGCAGGACAAAGGACTTTTTTCATGGCGAATAACGAGATTCTTTTGGACCATCCAGCGTGTTCACCCTAACTGAACCCCATTGAAAATGTTTGGGGGTGGATGGCAAGGGAAACCTATAGAAATTGACGTCCATTCCAAACAGTGCATGAACTTCGTGAAGCCATCTTCACCACTTGGAATAAAATTCCAGCCAGCCTTCTGCAAACGCTTATATCGACCATGCCAAAGCGAATGTTTGCAGTTATTCGCAATGACGGCTATGCAACACACTACTGAGACCTCTTGTTGGGCATTTCCTACCCTGTTTAAGACTTCTTTTTGGTGTGATCTTAAACTTTTGACCAGCTGGTATTTAGGCTAATTTCATAGTGTTCACATTTTCCCTATTAAATGCTAAAAACGTTTTTATTTCTATTTTCCTTTTTCTTATTTTCATCTTTCGAAGTTCCACTCAAATAAGTGGTTGAGTCTAACAACGCAAAATGCATATTTTCTCTTTATGTTCATTGGCCTTAAGATTTTGGCCAGTGAGCCAAAGAAATAATGCCATCTTACTGTAGTGCCCTCTACTGACAACTAAAGAAACTAGGCTGCCAAAATTCAGCAAAGGAAATAATTTCCTTTCTGTTTGAGGTTATACTCTGTATTAATAACAGATATTAATGAAAGTATTCATAATATTGAATAATGGATTGCTATTGGCGTATAATATTGTGCAAACACATCCTAAGTGGTCGAAATTGTAAAGTTGAAGCCGAAGATGTATTTGCCCTAATGCTCTAAAGTAGTAGAAATTTGAATTTATTTTCTACGCAGTTGATGACCCACACAACGGTTAAATATATATTACTTAGTTTCGTAAAAGTTTACTCACAACATCTGGACCTATCTAATTTCAATGTTCCCTACTTGTAGCCTCCTAGTGGCACAGCTTGTCACCAGGAAGATTTAAAGAAAGACGATTGGTTGAGAACATTGAGGTACAAGTGTACGATTAGTATTTTAGATTTTATTTTGTTCTTTTTTTTTACTTTTGTAGCAGATTTGCACGAACATTGGACAATAATTCTATCCCCATTTCTTGGTTTTAATTAATTAAATTTTAGAGATAAACGTCAGGGACTGTGACGCTAGAATTCGGGTTTCGATATCCATGGTAAACAGAGCAAAAATAATTCAGATATGCTATAAAACAAAACTAATTTCTCAACAATCTTGCGATGTTTTAAAAATATTTCATTTCTGTACTAAGTACGTACAAGTAAAAAAACGTTAAAAATTGTACTTCAAGTGACCTGTCGCTTTAAATGACTAAACATACACATGGTGATAATTTTAAAAATGTACTTGTTTCTCGTTAACAAGGGTACACAAATGGGCAATTTTTGCTGTGCCCATCACTACAACCCATCAACAAAAATACTGGGAGTTAACTGTACGTCAGCTGTGTTATAGTTTCATAATGTTGGTGTTCAAGTGTTATCAAAATCATGTAATCTCCAGTTCATTCTTCCCTAAATATCACATGTTGAAAAATGTTTGTCTCTTAAATACTTTGATATGCTCAGACAATAATATCATATTTGACAGACTTCAGGTTTTAATGCGTTACTTGATAAGTCCGTTTAGTTTATTTATATAACGTGCTACATTGAAGACCTGAACGACTTATAAAATCACATAATTATAGCTTTACTTCAAAAACACGACACTGAATTTCATATGGTCAGAACAAATACTTGTTATTTTTTCACAATATTCAATATTTACATACAAACGAATTTCATAACATTAGACATCAAGTGCCAGACATGTCTTTTTTTTTTAAGATTTAAGTTTTCGGTTGTACCAGTGGTTTTATAAAATTGATTCACATTTTTATCGATAGGCTTAATGAAAAAAATTCACGAATATTTAATTACTATATTCAAATCACTCACTGCACCTTGGAATCACTCATAATAAATTTGTAGAAACTGTTATTTAAGTTAATTATTTTACTTTTAATTCGAAGCTTGTTGGTTCTTTTGAAGTACATAACTGGTCTTGTCACAATTTATTTTTAGCAATTTCTACATGGTTAATAATTTTAATACCAGGTGTCAATTATTCTTAGAAATGTTATTTAGAGAACAAGCTGACTTTAAAAAAGTGTTCAAGGTGTAAATTAATTTGTATTCTTCAACACATTGTTGTGCGATGAACATTTCTGTAACAACGTCGAAAGTGTGGAATTAAAAGACAAATAAAGAGATAAACTGTTAGAACAGTCTGTGAGCATTTTTCTTCATATTAATTTATTTACATTATGTTTGTTTGTTTGTTTTTAATTTCGCGCAAGGCTACACGAGAGCTATTTGCGCTAGCCGTTCCTAATTTAGCAGGGAAGGCAGCTGATCATCACCACCCACCGCCAACTCATGAGCTACTCTTTTAACCAAAGAATAGTGGGAGTGAGCGTAACATTATAACGCCCCCACGCTGAAAGAACGAACATGTGTGATGTGACAAGGCTACGAACGCACTATCCTCAGATTACAAATCGAGTGCCTAAACCACCTCACCATTTCGGGCCTTTTTACATTATGATTTTAAAAACAAAACAAAAACAGCACTGTTTGTTTTACTGGAGAATGTTGAATTTGTGTTTCTAAGAGGTTTTGTTTTCTTTGTAGACACAACTGAGTGATTTTACTACCAAATACTAGATTTAGTTTGTTAATTTATTTTGTAAATATTCTTAAATTCAGTTTTTTTCCTTTTACGATTTGTTATATTTTAGCAAAATGTTGTTTTTACTACACCATTGTTTTACTGAATTTCCTCTTCTGCTACAACCTAGACGAGCAGAACTTACTGACATGAGAGTGACAAAACCATTGACGATGAAAACCTAACAGCTGTTTCTTATATCAATAACACGTACGATACAACAGATGGAGCATTGGAACAACAAGAATTTAGAAAAGGAGTTTCACACTGATATTATAACTGTGATCACCCCCATAAGAACCTCCTATTGTTGACATATTTTCAGAAATAACAAGAATTTTCACACTGATATTGTAACTGTGATAACCCCATGATAACCTCCTATTGCTGACATACTTCTAGAAACAACAAGAATTTTCACACTGGTATTGTAGCTGTGATCACTCTATGAGAACCTCCTATTGTTGACATATTTCTAGAAACAACAAAATTTTTCACACTGATATTGTAACTGTGATAACCCCATGAGAATCTCCTATGGTTGACACACTTCTAGAAACAACAAGAATTTTCACACTGGTATTGTAACTGTGATCACTCTATGAGAACCTCCTATTGTTGACATATTTCTAGAAACAACAAAATTTTTCACACTAATATTGTAACTGTGATAACCCCATGAGAATCTCCTATTGTTGACATATTTATAGAAACAACAAGAATTTTCGCACTGATATTGTAATTATAATTACCCCATAAGAACCTTCTATTGTTGACATATTTCTAGAAATAACAAGAATTTTTACACTGATATTGTAACTATAATTACCCTATAAGAACCTCCTATTGTTGACATATTTCTAGAAACAATCAAAATATTCATACTGAGATTGTATCTGTAATTACCCACATACGAACCTCCTATTGTTGACATATTTTTAGAAGCAACAAGAATTTTCACACTGATATTGTAACTATGATCACACCGATGACCACTCCTTACTCTTGATAACTTTATTAGAATGTCTAGGCATATTATATCGTTCCAAAATTGAAAGTCTGTTTGTTTTTTGAATTTCGCACAAAGCTACTCGAGGGCTATCTGTGCTAGCCGTCCCTAATTTAGTAATGTAAGACTAAAGGGAAGTTAGCTAGTCATCACCACCAACTCTTGGGCTACTCTTTTACCAACTAATAGTGGGATTGACCGTCACATTATAAAGCTCCCACGGCTGAAAGGACGAGCATGTTTGGCACGACGGGGATGCGAACCCGCGACCCTCAGATTACGAGTCGCACGCCTTAACACGCTTGGCCATGCCGGGCCACCAAAATTGAAAGAGAATCGTATTATAAAAGGTCTGTCATGAAGTAACTTTAAGTAAAGAATCTTAATCTTGTCATTATTAACACTTTTCACCTACTTAAATGTATCATAAATAACCATCGTTTTCCATGCTCAATTCCTGATGATATCAGAGAAAGGACACTACACTATATTAACCCGTGTAAAGTTTTTCGTTAATAGTATTTATGTAATCTTCGCACTGCTAAAACAGCTGTAGTGTTAGCGAGGTGACATCAACTGTACCACATTTTGGTTCAGTTATTTGTTATTATTTAATCATTGGCACACTAGAAAGTGGTTATTTATTTCTCTGATTTTGTGATTATCTTCACGGGACAAGACATATGACTTGTAGTAATCTTTGCAAGGACATTTTAAAGTCATGAAGCAGTAATATCATTTTAAAGTCATGAAGTAGTGATATCATTTTAAAGTCATGAAGTAGTGATATCATTTTAAAGTCATGAAGTAGTGATATCAGTATTGCACTTCAAGTTGGTCATCTGTAGTTCTTCCTGTGGGGGTCTTTCAACACATGTCCGATACCGCTGTCTCCGTCTTCGATACTTAGGACAGCAGATGCACAGAAGTTTGTTGAAGGCCCTTCGAAAGTCGCGGCTCCAGCAAGCGTAGATGACCGGGTTCATTCCCGAATTTATCCACCCTAGCCACGTAACAGTAGAAAACACCAGGTCTGGATGACCCACGCAACGCTCTTCACACACCCCCATGAGCACATTGGTCACAAAAAACGGGAGCCAACATAGGATGAACACGCCCATCACTATCCCTAAGGTTTTCGCTGCTTTTCGTTCCTTGGCCAATTTAGCCAGCTTGCGACTGATTGAGAACGATTTCAAATGGCGGCAGGTTGTTCTGAACGCCGTGCTCTCGTCGCCTTCCTCGACAGATGGTGCCATCGAACCACTTGGATAAGCGGCTTTGAGTGTCTCTTCTTCAAACACTCTCCCTCGATGAATGCGTAGAGTTAACGGAGATGACTGGTCACCGTTGCATGAACGGATCATCTTGGTTCCTAGTCTGAGGCTACGCGCCTGGATCCGGGCTGCTTTATAAATGCGATAGTACGTATATCCCATCACAGTTAGCGGAAGGTAGAAAGAAATTAGTGACGAAAACACCAAGTAGCCCACGTCATCTGTGAAATCGCATGTGTAAGGTGGAGGGGGTGAAGTGGTCACCCCTCTCCACCAGGCGATAGCTGGAAAAGAGATAAGCGACGAACACACCCACACAAATGCAATTAGCAGCCCCGCCTTCGTTGGTGTCATTCTACGGGGGTAGCTTATTGGGTCTGTAATGGCCCAGTAGCGGTCCAAAGAGATTACACACAAGTTCAAAATGGATGCTGTACTTGCCAAGACGTCTAAGGAATGCCAAACATCACACCAATCCTGTCCGAATATCCAATGCTTGTTCATCGCCTCGTGTATTGCACTAAATGGCATCACCAGCGCCCCCACTAGGCAGTCTGCTGTAGCAAGAGAAGCAATAAAATAATTGGTCACCGTATGAAGATACTGTTCCTTAGCAACGGCAACCATCACTAGTATATTACCAAATACTGTAGCAACACAAAATATAGCTAGTACAAAAGCTAATGCAGGGTGTTGGATGAATACTTTTGGCAATTCAGCAAGTGTTTTGTTTAGAACTGACTGGTTGTCATAGCTACTGATGTTGTGGTAAAAGGAAGAGTTATCAGTAAGTGCACCTAGCAACATTAATTCGGTTTCAGTGAGAAATGCTTCTCCAGGGGATACGATATGTGACCACAGCAACGGATCATGCATCGTGATTGCATAAATTCCGAGCAAAGTTAATCAACGTAATAAATCAGATAATTCATTAAGATGTATCACTTCTGTTTCCAGACCACGTGACACTACCGTTGGTTTCTGAGCTCCCATTCAAGTTCCATATCGTATTCATGAACCTGCAAAACAGCAAATAATATAAACTATTATTTAGCAGCCAGGGTCATTTTCTTGTTTTAAATATACAGTAGACGTGACAACGCGAGGTTTAAACTTTGGCTTGCAAAAGTCAACATTGCGCTTATTTTTTTCCATGAGGATATTCGTATAGCACGATGCTGTTAAACCTACCTTTGAAAATTTTTGTTGTCATTACAAAAAACACGAGAACGAATGTCAGCTGTGTTTTAATAATTAGTATGCTATAATACATATGGAGATTCTTCGTAACACTAATTGCTAAAAGCTTGTAACTAAATTGAGCAGATTAAATTATATTTTGTACCTATAATAGCATCACACTGTTGTTAGGCAGACAAAAAGTTTCATTATTTAATTAAGAAGTTATAATTAAGAGAAGCAAACAAGAATACTAGAGCATAGTAGCGTTTATCGGCAGAGGGCCCACGTGTCAGTTGTTGACAAATTTGTAGAGATGGATTCTAGAAACTTGTTTTCAGAAAATTCAGGCCAATTTTTATGTCTGAACACAAATTTATAGATATATTGCACAGAGACAAGACGAGAGAATAAAGGATTATTTTTCACAGCGCATTCAAACATTTTCTTATTGTGTAAACAGGAGGACTCACAGCGTTAAACGAACTGTAACAGCGACACATTCAAATAAATCTATGCTTAGCCTTCAGTGGTGAATTTCTGCTGTCGCTGTGTATCAAATACTAAACAGTTGTTCAAAATATTTTTGTTACAACGTCACGAAGTCCTCTATAACACTTAAATATTATCCAGTAACCACTGGTAAATACTTCCTTATTACAGACTTTTACTGGTTACACATCATTATGACAGACGCGTTAAAGAGAGAATAGAGCAAACTCTGAAACTTTATAATTGTCTTAATTGCAGTAAGTTAAGAATACAACATACTTTGAGACTGTAGAAATGATAAGTATGATAGACGCCAAAAGGTAGGAACATAAAATTTCTATTCACAAGATAAAAACATACAGAAAAAGCCTCACCCAATTTTTTACGTACAAGCACAAAAATAGATCTAGGACAATGTCTCAGCTCCATGGTTACTGTTTGTATGTTTTAAATTTCGCGAAAAGCAGCTACTTAAGGGCTATCTACGCTAGTCGTCCCCAATTCAGCTATGTAAGACTAGAGGGAAGGCAGCTTGTCATCATCACCCACCGCCAACTCTTGGGCTAACCTTTTACCAACGAATAGTGGAATTGACCGTCACGTCATAACGCCCCCACGGCTGAAAGGACGAGCATGTTTGGTATGACGGGGATTCGAACTCGCGACCCTCGGATTACAAGTCGAATGCCTTAACTACCTAGCCATGCTGAAACTCCATGGGCGTTCCCTATATTTTGAAAACAAAGAAACATTTGATGTTATATTCTTATTCCTACAGATGTTTGCCCAAATTTGGCATTACTTTGTTAACACACACGTTGCATACTTTGTGAAAAAAATATACAATAACACCCGAATGTGGTAATCAAATGAAGTTGACTGCTAAATTTTCTCTAATTTTTATAAATATTCAAGAATATTTTTGAACGATGTTTCAATTATGGGTAATTGCGCTGAGGTTTTCTTTACACGGATTGAAACGGCATATTTTTTGTTTTGTGTTCAGACAAAAAATTTTTTCCGTATGTCTTTTGCATTTTCCAATCACTTTTTGGAAATTTTTAGTCTCTTATATTTGACTCAAAAATTATTTTTGACAATTTTTATATTGAAATAGAACAATTTCTTTCTAATGAGACGCCGGTTTTATGCAACAAAGTGCCTAATATTTTGCAACAATATATAATTTCTCATCTTGAAAAATACAAACTATAATTATCTACCTAATTAGATTCTCACTTTGAAACAAACAAGCTTTCAAGATGTCTTCATAGAAGTAATAAAAATAAACAAAAAGGTAGGATATATAAAAAAAAATATTTGGGTGAGACGTTGTCCATATATCTATAAAACACCCAAATTTAAAACGTTAAAACGTTATTAACACTGACGATTGCTCATGATCTTTAACGGAAAATATTTCTGTTTAATCCAGTGATATTGTAAATCTTTATTGCAGAACATTGTAGTATTAATTAAAAAAATATTAATTCATCATATAAAAAGATTAAATATGCTTCGTTTGGGATAAGTAATGCTTTGTTATATAAGACAATGGTAATCTATTATACAAGAAGACATGTTTTATTACAGAATAAGGTATGGCAATAAAAATGAAGATTGTCTTATTATAGAATTCAGTTATTTATTATAGAGTACAATAATACTTTAGTATAAAAAATTATAGTCAGAAAGCGCAAATAAAAAGTTGTAGAAACGTTTTTGTTTTTTTTACAGTGAGTAATCAAAACAAATATAAAAAGTGTGACTGGTTTTTACATGAAATTATTAAGTCTATGTAGTCATAGGTATATAACGGCGTACACTGTATGGTGATTTTTGTATATAAGTATTATTTCTAACGTGGCAAATGCACTACATTTCTTAACTATAAGCTGAGAAGAGCTGCCATTAATTGTTTTTTTGTGTTTTTTTTACGGAAAACAAAACTAAAACTCCCTCATACGTGTCTGTTTTCAACTTACACAGTCCTAGAATTTGAAGTACTTGATTGGAGAAGCGAGGTTCTTAACGGAAAGTTGGCCCGGCATGGCCAAGCGTGTTAAGGCGTGCGACTCGTAATCTGAGGGTCGCGGGTTCGCATCCCAGTCGCGCCAAACATGCTCGCCCTTTCAGCCGTGTAGGCGTTATAATGTGACGGTCAATCCCACTATTCGTTGGTAAAAGAGTAGCCCAACAGTTGGCGGTGGGTGGTGATGACTAGCTGCCTTCCCTTTAGTCTTACACTGCTAAATTAGGGACGGCTAGCACAGATAGCCCTCGAGTAGATTTGTGCGAAATTCAAAACAAACAAACAAACTTAACGGAAAGTTAATTTAACAATACCTGAATAACATGAATTAGAAGAGAAGAAGGTTTAAAAGGGTCCAACATTTGACAACTTATATAATTTTAAATACAACACTAAAAACTATCGCAATTTTACAACAGTTTCATTCTGTGACCAATTAAACCGAAATGTCTTCAAGGAAGAGAGAAAACGCGACTATTTACAGATACACACACACGATCAAAGTATTTATAGATGGAATTTTCAAAAGGAAAATCTATATATGCACACATAAGTACATTAAATAGACTGGTGTTATAGCGAAAGGTTACCAAGATCCGTACGAAATATTTATAAGAATCTTGTCAAGAAAAGATCCACAAACAATCACAAAAACAAACATTTATAAAAAGAAGCTTGCCATAAAAAAATCTGCAAACAATAGCAAAAATATTTATAAACAGGCGCTTGTGAAATAAATCCACAAACAATCACAAAAATAATCATTTATAAACAGAAGCTGTCAAAAAATCAACAAACAATTATAAACAGTAGCTTATCAAGAAAATCCATGAACAATCGCAAAAATAAACATTTATAAACAAAAGCTTGTCGAGAAAAATCCACAAATAATCACAAAAAAAGCAAACATTATAAACAGAAGCTTGCCAAAAAAAATCTACAAACATTCACAAAAACAAACTTTATAAACAGAAGCTTGCCAAAAAAAATCTAAAACAATCACAAAAAGCAAACATAATTAAAAGAAGCTTGCCAAATAAAGATCCACAAACAATCACAAAAAACAAACATTATAAACAGAAGATTACCAAAAAAAAGATCTACAAACAATTACAAAAAGCAAATATTATAAACAGAAGCTTGCCAAAAAAAAATCCACAAACATTTGTAAACAGAAGCTTTATGACAAAAGATCTACAAACAATTACAAAAAGGAAATATTATAAACAGAAGCTTGCCAAAAAAATCCACAAACATTTGTAAACAGAAGCTTTATGACAAAAGATCCACAAACAATCACAAAAAGCAAACGTTTATAAACAGAAGTTTGTCAAGAAAGATCCCACATACACACAGACAGGACAAGTCCTTATAAATGGAAGTGTTAAAAAAATTAAAGTATTTATCAGAAAAGACATTTGAAAAAGTTCTACACACATAAATATTTATTTACAGGAACTAAGAACACAGTATACTTGTCTTTGTAAAAAAAACAATATACTTGTTGTAGTAAAACAATGCAGTGTACTTGTCATTGTAAAATAAGATATGATCGTTATACTTGTAAAATAATACCTTATATTTATCCTTGTAAAACAAACCAGTAACGTTTTCTTTGTAAAATAAAACAATATACTAGTTTTTTTAAAAATAACTCAGCACACTTGTTCTTTTAGAAAAGGAAAGCACAGTTGTTATTTTAAAATAACATAGTATACATTTTTGTTGCAAAAAAAGATAGTGTATTTGACTTTCTAAAATAACACAGTATATTTGTTTTTATAAAATACCATAGTCACACTTGTTTTTGTAACCTAAAACAGTACTCTTGTTCTATTATCCTTATAAAATAGCACACTATACTTTTTTTGTAAAATAACCCAGTGCGTGTTTGTGTAAATTAAGATAGTGTAACTGTTCTTGTAAAATAACACAGTATGCGTGTTTTCGTGAAATAAGATGGTATATGTGTTTTTGTAAGTTAAGAAATATTTACTTGTATTCGTAAAATAAGATAGTATACTTGTTTTTGTGGAATTACACAGTGCACTTGTCCTTGTAAAACAATCCATGAAGCTTTTCTTTCTTTGTAAAATAACACAGTATATCTATCTTTGTAAATTAACACAGCATATTTGACCTTGTAAAATAACACATTTTAAGTCCCTTTATAAAGTAACACAACATACTTGCCTTTCTGACAAGAAACAGTATACTTATCTTTGTAAAATAACCCTGTTACTTGTCCTTGTAAAATATGAAAGTATACTTGTCTTTATAAAACAACAGAATGTACCTGTTCTAGTAAAATAACTGTATTTTACTTGTAAACTAAAACAGTATACTTATTTTTGTAAAGTAACACAGTACTTTTTATTTCTAAAATAACTGGGTATATTCGTCCGTATAAAATAACACAGTATGTTTGTTCTTGTAAAATAACACAGTGTACTTATTATTATAAAATAAAACAGTATATTTGTTATGATAGGAAGCATTAAGATAACCCTATATGCTAGTCCTTATAAGAACACTTACTTGAAGTCGAAACATACTGTTCTATCGTTTATTGCAGAGCACAGCCGTTTCATCGTGTTCAATAACAGGCATCTAAAGCAGTAGAGACCTTAATTCAGTCATGTTCAAAGGCCGTACCATGTCACACAGCATGTTGTCGAAAGTGGCCTTCTGTCAGAAAGAAATGTCACCTGCTGAGTCTTGATATAACCTCCAGTGTTGTTGAAATCATAAACAGAAACGACTCTAGGCGCGGATATGTAAGAGTAAAATAATCAGACGACGACCAATGTTAACAAAAGCAACGTCGTAACCATATGTTAGTGAGACTCAACTTTTTATACACAAGAAAAAAGACCCACTATTAGTGTGAATTATTATATTCCTTCTTTCAGTACGGAACCTAAAACTAAGAGTTAGGTAGTATTAGAGTCAACTCAATATTTGTTTTAATCAGGTCTGGTTTTAGGAAGAATCGACTTAGTTTTGAATTTCGCGCAAAGCTACACGAGGGCTATCTGCGCTAGCCGTCCCCAATTTCGCAGTGTAAGACTAGAGGAAAGGCAGCTAGTCATCACCACCCGCCGCCAACTCTTGAATTACTTTTTACCAGTGAATAGTGGGATTGATCGTAGCACTATAACACTCCCACGGCTGAAAGGGCGAGCATGTTTGGTGTGACGGGGATTCGAACCCGCAACCCTCAGATTACGAGTCGCACGCCTTAACTATCTGGTCATGCTGGGCTATTATAAAATGAGACTTTATAGAAGTGTTTCTTGTTTTCTTAGATAAAGGAAGACGAGAACATTTTTTCTTCGAAATATAAATAGCACAAAGCAAAACGCAAATTAACCGACTGAAACAAAAGTAGCAGTTGAAGTTGGGACATATTTATCATATAACGTCCTATGTTTCTCGATGATGTTGGTGCAGGAGTGGCATTTTAAAAGCGGTAAAAAACCAAAAGCCAGCCCAGTTAATAATTCATTTGTGTTACTTTACGTATTCGTTATTCTGTACAACTTTGCTCAACCGATTTTTTAGCTTATTTTACATAGATGTTTTCCAGTGGCACAGCGTCATGTTTATGAACCTACAATGCTAGAATCCGGGTTTTGATACTCGTGAGGGAGAGAGAGCACAAATAGTCCATTGTGTAGCTTTGTGCTTAACTTCAAACAAACAAACATAGATGCTCAAAATGTTTTCACTTTATATAGATTTTAGGGCCATTAAGTTCCATTAAATGGCCTGAGTAAATGAAAATGTATACAAAACCACTTTGTTTCATTGACACATTTATATGTTCCTTTCTGGAGATTGCTTTCGGCACTAATATTTCCCTCTATAAGGTTCCGCTACTCGTATGTCTCTCTCTCTCTCTGCTATTGGCACTTATATGCTCCTATTTAGGGCAGTGCTATAAGCACTTATATGCTTTTCTCTAGAGCACTGACACTGGCACTTATGTGGAAAAAATATACAACCCTTGTTTTAGCCTTTAAATGTATGGTATTAATTACATGTGTAAAAATTTTACCAGTTTAAAGCATCAATAATTAATGAAAATATTATCAAAATACGTCTGTTTTGTTTGTTTTTTATTGTGTATCTAAAGATGAAACATTTCATTCTGTGGTATGGCATGTACTGTCACAACATTGTTTGTAAACTGAACTATAAAATGAGGAAACTGTTTATTCTGTGGCGATTCCACATTGTTACAACATTGTTGGTGGGTGAGCTGAGCTTTACGGTGAAAAAGCTATTCATTCTGTGGCGATTTCATGTGTTGTAACTACACAGGTATTGAGGTAAACCATTTTTGGGTAATTTCATGTGTTGTAACTACACGGGTATTGAGGTAAACCATTTTTGGTAATTCCATGTGTTGTCAATATATAGTTCATAAAGTAAATCTTTGCGGTAAGAAATCTGTTTATTTTGTGGTAACTCTAGATGTTGTCGTAACATGGTTGATGAATTAAACCATTATGATAAGAAAACTATTCGTTCTGTGTTATTTCCAACGTATTGTTATTGCACAATTGGTAAACTGAACTTTATGATGAAAAACTGCTCATTCTGTTTACAAAATCGGTTTACAGCACAGGCGTGAGTGGTCGATAGTTACTTAACTCTTTAAACCAGGTTTATGCGCGCTTGAACTATGATTAATAATTGTTCTTTTACTATTTAGTTTGGTTGGTTGTTTTAATGTAAAGCTACGCAATGGCAAATCTGCTCTCTTTCCACCAGCCCTCCAGTGGTGCAATAGCATGTCTGCGGACTTACAACGCTAGAATACGGGTTTGTATGCCCGTAATGGGCAGATCGCAGACAGTTAATCCATTGTGTGCCTTTATATTTAGTTACAAATAAACAAACAAGTTTTTCCATCAGGGGGAATTGAGCTCCAGATTTTAGTGTTATAAGTCCTTAAAGTACCGCTGATCTACTGGGGCACTTTACAGGTTAGAAGAACTTAGCTGAGGGTTATACAGAATAGCCTGCCTGCCCTAAGCTAGAGACATCCATTGCTATACGGCATATCCAGAACTAATCATTTACACGTTTATAAATACGTATACGCGAAGCTATGAGCATCAAAACATCTATTTTAAGCTCAGTATCTAGAAGAAGAAAATCGAGTTCAACACAACAGCGCCACCGAATGTAAATTGGTTTATCTGTCCATTTCTTTTCGAGTTTATAATAGTTAATCAAAAATAAAAAGAAGCAATTTATAAATAAATACCATCTTACATAATCATAATGGTACGGATAAATAAAAAGGCCCCAACGAACAATGTGAGATTTGAAAAATTCGTCAACAATCATAGAGGGTTAAATAGAATCAACATACAAAAAGCGAGCACAACCTCAGCCAATACGTAGTTTTTATAACTCGAGAAATATTGACTTTATTCGACACTCGTGTGCAGTATGTGCGTTTACTTAAAGAAGCAACGTTAAAGAAAATCTACTTGCATGAATGTAATTTCAACGTTACTCCATTGTTATGAAATGCATTATCTCAAAGTAGAAGAGAACTTAGAATTCCGGAGCGTGGAATAATGCATTTAAATTACCATGTAAATGTTCACTATATGTTCGTCTCTAACTCTTTCACTCAGTAACTAACGTTTCGGCCCGTCATGGCCAGATGAGTTAAGGCGTTCGACTTGTAATATGAGGGTCGTGGGTTCAAATCCCCGTCGTACCAAACATGCTCGCCCTTTCAGCCGTGGGGGCGTTATATACGTGACGGTTAATCCCACTATTCGTTGGTAAAAGAGTAGCCCAAGAGTTGTCGGTGGAAGGTTATGAGTAGCTGCCTTCCCTGTAGTCTTACACTGCTAAATTAGGGACGGGTAGCGCGGATAGCCCGAAAATGTAAAACAAACTAACTAACATACTTACTCACTTGATTTATATTTGATATGCTATGTGTACATAGTACAAATACAGCAGTACGAAATCTACTTGATATGCCATATACATGAAGTACAAATACGGTAGTATGAAACCTACTAGATATGCCATGAACAATTAATACAAATACAGAAATATGAAATCTATTTGATAAGCCATGTACATGCAGTAAAAATACATGTATGAAATCTAATTGATATGCAACGTATAAATAGTAAAAATGTGTGTGTCTGTGTGTTTTTATAGCAAAGCCACATCGGGCTATCTGACGAGCTCACCGAAGGGAATCTAACTCCTGATTTTAGCGTTGTAAATCCGTAGACTTATTGCTGCATTAGCGGAGGGCAATGTAGTAAAAATACAGCAGTACGAAATTTATAGGATATACCATCTGCATGTAGTACATACGCATGAAATCCGTATTTATAATGTGTAAGTGCAATATAAATGTTGCAATAAGAAATCTACTTAATACGCTGTATATATGTGGTACAAATACAGTGGTACGAAACCTACTAGACGCATGGAGAAAATGACTGTAATTAAATTATTCGTCTATTTCGCTGACGAAAGTTTAAATTATTTTCTATTTTATTTTTATTGTAAAGTTAGGTACACACGTGTTTTATTTAGTGCGGGCGGTATGTCATCTTTATCGAACGGATAAAGACTATAAGCTCAAGTCATGTGAGTGGGAACACCAGCGAAATTCCATGAGCTACTTAGCTAATGGATTCTATGTAGAGCTTTGAAAATGATGTAAAAGAAGGTCAAACAATTCCTTATTGTTTTGCTTTTTGTATTTTCAAGGTTCAGATCGAATAACGTTACTATATTTAGCTTAGTATTTCCTAAGTGATTGTTTGTTTGTTTTTTAATTTTGCGCAAAGCTACTCGAGTGCTATCTGAGCTAGTTGTCCCTAATTTAGCAGTGTAGGACTAGAGGGAAGGCAGCTAGTCATAACCTTCCACCTACAACTTTTGGGCTACTCTTTTACCAACGAATAGTGGGATTGACCGCCACATTATAACGCCTCACAGCTGAAAGGGAGAACATATTTGCTGTGACGGGGAATTGAACCTGCGACTTTTAGATTACGAGTCGAGTGCCTTACCACCTGGCAATACAGGGGTGAACTCGGATACTTGTTTTTCTTTAAGTTAATGTTTACCTATGTCCTTCAAACCCGTAACAGTAATTCATTTTTTGTTTAAAATTCTTAATATGGAAATTGAGTAGAAGCTTTCGAATTCATGAATTACAATAAAAGTTTAATTTTTTCAAGAACATAATTAATTTTTTAAATTGCAATCTTTGAATACTTTTCTTCGGTGTCCGGACAATTCGTTGTATCCGTGTTCGTCACAGTCATAATTGGTCACAGATAGTTGGCCACAGCTCAATTCGTAGCATTTGTAATAACTACTGGGCTAAATATTTTTTACAACACAAAAGTAGGCTTAAATAGAAAAGTGAAAATAGGGCGAATTTTATTGTTGTGGATACATATAAAAATGACGTCACTATTCTATTCCAGTAAAATGTGACAAATAAAGATTGTGACCAGTTATGACTGTGACCAATACTTCCCAAATCCTTTTCTTCACTCATCATCTGTCAGCTCAAAGAACTGTATAAAAGTGATGCGGTTTATTAATATTCAACCACTTCGCAAATCAGTTTATAAATTGTGGTTAATTCTTTTGTATTAAACCCAAACTTTTCTGACATTTTCTATAACATAATTTGTCAGTTAAGGTGATTATGCAGTAGTTTGGTTTGTTTTGAATTTCGCGCAAAGCTAAATGAGTGTTGTTTTCGTTAGCTCTCTCTAATTTAGCAGTGTAAGACTATAGGGAAGGCAGCTAGTCATCATTACCCATTGCCAACTCTTTTACCAACTAACAGTGGGATTAACCATAACATTATAACGTTACCACGGCTGAAAGGGCGAGTATGTTTGATGCAACTGAGATTCGACCCCGCGACCCTTAGATTACGAGTTGAGTGCCTTATTCACCCGGCCATGCCGGGCTGATTATATAGTAGTACGATAGATATTTGATATCTTATAGTGCTAATATCATCTTAATTAAGATGCTATGTGAGAAGTGTAGCAGAAACAGTAGTTGGAAATACACTTGATTCGCTATGTACATGTAGTACAAAAATCAACCGTAATGCTATTTGAATTAAAGACCGAAAGCTAGCAGACCATTGAAGGCCATTAAGCTTAATATTCGTGAAAAAAAATCAGATTTCCACACTTAAACATGTGTGTGTGTGTCAGATAACACGAAACCTATTTTTCATTTGTTACTCATACGACCTCTAACTTTTTTCATACGTCAGAAAGACAGTAAAACATTCTGTCTGTCAGGACTACAGTGTGATATTACAGCATAAAAAGGGATCGTTACAAAAAACAAAAAGAAACGCATTACGTACTATTGAAAAATGCGTCTACTGAACATGACAGGTACAAACAGCTACACAGTAACTTAGGCCTATATTACCACTGGTGATGCATATACCCGATAGACGTATCATCTGAACAAAACAAACAATCTATTGCTACTTCATACAACTCTAAGTTCAGACAGCCTGCTTCCAAAGAACTAACTACAGTAAGAAAAATAAATATATACGCGGTGTCTCTTGTTCCTATGTAAAACTAAAATATCAATAAAAAATAGTATTCATTTTCATTATTATAAAACACTTCACCAATACTTATTGTTCTTCTAAAACATGGGATATTGGAAAGGTTTGGTTAGTTTTGGAAAGAAGTGAGATCATTGGAACAAAAGGAACTGAAATGCACGTCTCACTTAGCAGTATACGACTTCTAATGTGACTAAATATCGACCAGTCAATATCCATTAAGCCACTGTAAAACGTTGACCTCAAAAGAAAGAACCAGAAAGGGTTAGTTCTGATATCCTATTTTTCAAGTAGGAATGGAATATATAAATATTTATGTGGAAAAGACTCAGATTAAACACAATATTAATTTTATCAAACAACAAATATATACAGAGTGATTTTGAAGTAGTTTTTCTATTTACACCTTAACCTTGTGTTCGCATCAATTTATATTACTTTGAACCACAAATACATTACTGTTTATTAAAGAAACAGCTCGAAAGATTGATTTTGTTTGTACGCAAGGACTATTTGCGCTAACCATCCCTAATTTCGCAGTGTAAGACTAGAGGGAATGCTGCTAGTCATTATCACCCACGACCAACTCTTGGGCTGCTCTTTTACCAACGAATAGTGGGATTGACCGTCACATTATAATGCTCCCACGGCTTAAAGGGCGAGCATGTTTGGTGTGACGGGGATTCGAACCCGCGGCCCTCGGATTACGAGTCGAGTACTTGAACCACCTGGCCATGCCAGGCCAGAACTCGAAAGAACTTCGATACGACCTAGAAACTCTAATAAAAAGTATTTCATAACAACAGGTTCATAACAACACTGGCGAAAACTTGAAATTATGTGTTATAAATAAGAACAACCTGGAACAAAATGAAAACAGCAACATATTTTGAGCAAGAGGAAGTACTTGATAAAAAATAAAATTTGAAACTTGCCGAGAAAGTTCTGCAGATAGAATACCTGAAAAAAAATAAAATAAAAGGACATAAAAAACTCAAACCTTAGTGGCCCGGCATGGTCAAGCGTGTTAAGGCACTCAACTCGTAATCCGAGGGTCGCGGTTCGAATCCCCGTTACATCAAACATGCTCGCCCTTTCAGCTGTGGGGACGTATAATATAATGTTCAATCCCACTATTCGTTGGTAAAAGAGTAGCCCATGAGTTGGCGGTGGGCGATGATGACTAGCTACCTTCTCTTTAGTCTTACCCTGCTAAATTAGGGAGGTTAGCGCAGATAGCCCTCGAGTAGCTTTGCGCGAAATTCATAACAAACAAACAAACAGTGGCTGAACGCTGAGTTTGAGAGTTTATAATGCTAAAAAATAGGGTTTCATATTCGTGTTTGGAACATACGGGTAATCCATTTGTAAGTTTGAGTTGAACTGCAAACAAATAAAGTATTTACTTCCTTAAAATTTGTCTCGATATTTAGCGTGTTATAAGTAATTTCTAAATACAGGAACTATAAAAAAAGCAAAGCTAACACCTTAATTTGTGACCGAATAATGCATCATCTGCAGTGACTAATCCCACGAAAATAACAGCATCAATCAATATCTTATTTAAAGTTTCTTTCTCGTATCACGCGCAGACCAACATAATAGGTTATCAGAACTCTGGATACAGAGGGAATTGATCCCAGAATCTAAGTACTCTAATCGTACGGGAGTTTAATTTGAAGAAGCTGCACAAGGAGGGATACAGAAATGAAAATGCGCACACGTTTCATTCTTATGATCTTGTAACTATTACGCTAAGTGCTTTCTTTAACTTTATATAGACTGACAGATTGCAAATTTTCTCTCACCTTGGTTAAAATAACTAAATAAAATAAATTAATTTAAAAATATTATAAAGACAATGAGCGTAGAAAAGTAAATGTGATAAAATAGTTCAATGTTAATTTTGTCTGTCACGGGGAATCGAACCCCGAATTTTTGCGTTGTAAATCCGTAGAATTGTGACAGATGTGACTTTAATGTAACACGCACAGATTATATAAGTAATTAATTAATAAATCGCAGTCTATTTATAATTCTTAAAGAAACAAGCTTTTACTTCGAAATGATATGAGCTACGTTTAATATTACCTGATGTTTATAAAAAGAATGAGCCCTTGAAAAGAATTTGATTATCAAATTGAATTATCAAATAAAGCTAAAAAAAATACTTCTTTATTTTTATTGGTTGACGAGTTGGAATATCAGTTCCATGGAGGGACGCTAAGTAAATTCATGATTAATAAAAGGTTATCTTATGACATGAAAAATTGTTACCCTTTTATGTAATTCGAAAAGAAAAGCAAAAAACACGAAATGTGAAACCGTAAATGCGCCTGTATCTCCGCATACACCAATCAAACATATATGACAAATTGGATGAAGATCCATCCACAGGAGATGGTAAAACAAGTAAACAAGCCCATAAAAAATTGCAAAACTTAAAACTTGTATGCCTTTGTCATGAACTTAATGAATAACAATTTTGGTGAATATCTATCCATACCCTGGAAGTGGTTATATATACGGACAACAGACACGGTGCAATTACATTTATATAGATGCTGTAAGGACACTTAAGACTGTCGTGAAACAGTATGAATTGCATTTTATTTAGTATATTTAGTATATCTGCTGTCGCCCCTGACTTTGAACCACTAACCTGAATGAAAGTAGCCACTCACCAACACTTTACCACCAACTAACCACCCTAGAGTATTGACTGTCAGACTTATAACGCATCCTGCAGGGAGTATTCTGTGCTATTCACGGATAAAGATCCCTGTTCTCCATTTCCGAAATAAAAACTCATCACAGAGCCAACAAATGCCTAATACATTAAGAATATCAAAATCATCTTGATAAGAATAACTAAACTATCTTGAAGCTGAATATCAAAATCATCTTGATAAGAATAACTAAACTATCTTGAAGCTGAATATCAAAATCATCTTGATAAGAATAACCAAACTATCTTGAAGCTGAATATCAAAATTATCTTCATAAGAATGACCAAACTGTCTTGAAGCTGAATATCAAAATCATCTTGATAAGAATAACCAAACTATCTTGAAGCTGAATATCAAAATCATCTTGATAAGAATAACTAAACTGTCTTGAAGCTAAATATCAAAATCATCTTGATAAGAATAACCAAACTATCTTGAAGCTGAATATCAAAATCATCTTGATAAAAATAACCAAACTATCTTGAAGCTGAATATCAAAATTATCTTGATAAAAATAACCAAACTATCTTGAAGCTGAATATCAAAATCATCTTGATAAGAATAACTAAACTATCTTGAAGCTGAATATCAAAATCATCTTGATAAGAATAACTAAACTATCTTGAAGCTGAATATCAAAATCATCTTGATAAGAATAACTAAACTATCTTGAAGCTGAATATCAAAATCATCTTGATAAGAATAACTAAACTATCTTGAAGCTGAATATCAAAATCATCTTGATAAGAATAACCAAACTATCTTGAAGCTGAATATCAAAATTATCTTCATAAGAATGACCAAACTGTCTTGAAGCTGAATATCAAAATCATCTTGATAAGAATAACCAAACTATCTTGAAGCTGAATATCAAAATCATCTTGATAAGAATAACTAAACTGTCTTGAAGCTAAATATCAAAATCGTCTTGATAAGAATAACCAAACTATCTTGAAGCTGAATATCAAAATCATCTTGATAAAAATAACCAAACTATCTTGATGCTGAATATCAAAATTATCTTGATAAGAATGACCAAACTGTCTTGAAGCTGAATATCAAAATCATCTTGATAAGAATAACCAAACTATCTTGAAGCTGAATATCAAAATCATCTTGATAAGAATAACCAAACTATATTGAAGCTGAATATCAAAATTATCTTCATAAGAATGACCAAACTGTCTTGAAGCTGAATATCAAAATCATCTTGATAAGAATAACCAAACTATCTTAAAGCTGAATATCAAAATCATCTTGATAAGAATAACCAAACTATATTGAAGCTGAATATCAAAATTATCTTGATAAGAATGACCAAACTGTCTTGAAGATGAATATCAAAATCATCTTGATAAGAATAACTAAACTGTCTTGAAGCTAAATATCAAAATCATCTTGATAAGAATAACCAAACTATTTTGAAGCTGAATATCAAAATCATCTTGATAAGAATAACCAAACTATCTTGAAGCTGAATATCAAAATTATCTTCATAAGAATGAACAAACTGTCTTGAAGCTGAATATCAAAATCATCTTGATAAGAATAACCAAACTGTCTTGAAGCTAAATATCAAAATCATCTTGATAAGAATAACCAAACTATCTTGAAGCTGAATATGAAAATTATCTTGATAAGAATGACCAAACCGTCTTGAAACTGAATATCAAAATCATCTTGATAAGAATAACCAAACTATCTTGAAGCTGAATATCAAAATTATCTTGATAAGAATAACCAAACTGTCTTCAAGCTAAATATCAAAATCATCTTGATAAGAATAACCAAACTATCTTGAAGCTGAATATAAAAATTATCTTGATAAGAATGACCAAACTGTCTTGAAGCTGAATATCAAAATCATCTTGATAAGAATAACCAAACTATCTTGAAGCTGAATATCAAAATTATCTTGAAGCTGAATATCAAAATTATCTTGCAGCTGAATATCAAAATTATCTTGAAGCTGAATATCAAAATTATTTTGATAAGAATGACCAAACTGTCTTGAAGCTGAATATCAAAATCATCTTGATAAGAATAACCAAACTGTCTTGAAGCTAAATATCAAAATCATCTTGATAAGAATAACCAAACTATCTTGAAGCTGAATATCAAAATTATCTTGAAGCTGAATATCAAAATTATCTTGCAGCTGAATATCAAAATTATCTTGAAGCTGAATATCAAAATTATTTTGATAAGAATGACCAAACTGTCTTGAAGCTGAATATCAAAATCATCTTGATAAGAATAACCAAACTGTCTTGAAGCTAAATATCAAAATCATCTTGATAAGAATAACCAAACTGTCTTGAAGCTGAATATCAAAATCATCTTGATAAGAATAACCAAACTATCTTGAAGCTGAATATCAAAATTATCTTGATAAGAATAACTAAACTATCTTGAAGCTGAATATCAAAATTATCTTGATAAGAATAACCAAACTGTCTTCAAGCTAAATATCAAAATCATCTTGATAAGAATAACCAAACTATCTTGAAGCTGAATATAAAAATTATCTTGATAAGAATGACCAAACTGTCTTGAAGCTGAATATCAAAATCATCTTGATAAGAATAACCAAACTATCTTGAAGCTGAATTTCAAAATTATCTTGAAGCTGAATATCAAAATTATCTTGAAGCTGAATATCAAAATTATCTTGCAGCTGAATATCAAAATTATCTTGAAGCTGAATATCAAAATTATTTTGATAAGAATGACCAAACTGTCTTGAAGCTGAATATCAAAATCATCTTGATAAGAATAACCAAACTGTCTTGAAGCTAAATATCAAAATCATCTTGATAAGAATAACCAAACTGTCTTGAAGCTGAATATCAAAATCATCTTGATAAGAATAACCAAACTATCTTGAAGCTGAATATCAAAATTATCTTGATAAGAATAACTAAACTATCTTGAAGCTGAATATCAAAATTATCTTGATAAGAATAACCAAACTGTCTTGAAGCTAAATATCAAAATTATCTTGATAAGAATAACTAAACTATCTTGAAGCTGAATATCAAAATTATCTTGATAAGAATAACCAAACTGTCTTGAAGCTAAATATCAAAATCATCTTGATAAGAATAACCAAACTATCTTGAAGCTGAATATCAAAATTATCTTGATAAGAATGACCAAACTGTCTTGAGCTGAATATCAAAATCATCTTGATAAGAATGACCAAACTATATCTTGAAGCTGAATATCAAAATTATCTTGATGAGAATAACCAAACTATCTTGAAGCTGAATATCAAAATCATGTTGATAAGAATAACCAAACTGTCTTGAAGCTGTATATCAAAATCATCTTGATAAGAATAACCAAACTATCTTGAAGCTGAATATCAAAATCATCTTGATAAGAATAACCAAACTATCTTGAAGCTGAATATCAAAATTATCTTGATAAGAATGACCAAACTGTCTTGAAGCTGAGTATCAAAATCATCTTGATAAGAATAACCAAACTATCTTGAAGCTGAATATCAAAATTATCTTGATAAGAATGACCAAACTGTCTTGAAGCTGAATATCAAAATTATCTTGATAAGAATGACCAAACTGTCTTGAAGCTGAATATCAAAATCATCTTGATAAGAATAACCAAACTATCTTGAAGCTGAATATCAAAATTATCTGGATAAGAATAACCAAACTATCTTGAAGCTGAATATCAAAATTATCTTGATAAGAATGACCAAATTGTCTTGAAGCTGAATATCAAACTCATCTTGATAAGAATAACCAAACTGTCTTGAAGCTGAATATCAATATAAAATTAATGTTGAAAATGTTGATTATTTCTTTGGTTCCAAATTTTGCGCCGTTTCTCATATAGATGTGATAGGCTAGAGGGTCTGTTTGTTTGTTTTTGAATTTCGCGCTAAGCTACACGAGGGCTATTTCCGCTAGCCGTCCCTACTTTAGTAGTATAAGACTAGAGAAAAGGCAGCTAGTCATCACCACCCACCGCCAACTATAGGGCTACTTTTTTACCAACGAATAGTAGGATTAACTGTCACGTTATATCACCCCCACGGTTGAAAGGGCGAGCATATTACGAGTCGAGTGTCTTATCCACTTGGCCATGCTTGGTCATGTTTAGTTATAGCCCCACAGATGCACAGCAGTATGTGTGCAGACATATAGCGCTAGAAACCAGATTTAGATACCTGTGATGGGCAGATTGTGCAGCTTTGTGCTTAAATTAAAAAAACAAACAAACGAACTTGCAACCTCAGTTTACAAATC
Source organism: Tachypleus tridentatus (assembly GCF_004210375.1). Taxonomy (NCBI): domain Eukaryota; kingdom Metazoa; phylum Arthropoda; class Merostomata; order Xiphosura; family Limulidae; genus Tachypleus; species Tachypleus tridentatus. The sequence continues at coordinate 72,771,157 of NC_134831.1, forward strand.
AAGCAATGCCAGGCCTTAAGATCTTTGCATTTTATATAACAATAGCACACTAAATTTAAAATTGTATCAACACAAAAATAGTTTTAAACAGTGTCAGCATATCAAGTCTCCTAAAGTTATGAGACCACACAAAAGGTTGAAAATGTTATATTAAAATACGTTTGAATATAGAAATCAGTAAATCACGTGACGATATAAAGCTACGGTGGAAGGGAATGTATCAGAATTATATTTTAGCATTTCATAATGTTTCGTAGTTAACTTGATGTCAACAAAACTTGATTGCTTTTGGAAAAAAATACATTAGCCTTTTCCGGCGCAAACTGCTCATACACTCAGATTATAAAGATGACCGCAGATCTGGGTTTTATAATTTACAAGACAAGAGATATTCTATTTACTTCATGCACTGGAAAACAAAGATGTATATATACATCCACTTGGGACACCAGGACCACCCAGAAAGAGACTTGCAAAAGGCTCGAACTAGATGTAGTAAGCAAAATCCAGTGTTTTGTAACAAGCTAGAACCCATTAACCTAAATGTTGATAGCAAATGCTGTCTGCTGGTCTAGAAAGTAGTATGAAAAACAACGAAAATAGATATTCACCTGGAAAAGCGACACAAGTGAGGTGTGTACAAGCTGTTTCCGAGACATACCAAACCAACTGTTACCAGTTGGAAAAAGGAATAGGCATTTCTGCTACACCGTATCAAAACATAACAAGTCAAGCCACCGTAAACAGCAGCTACGAATTTTTGTGCCATCCAGCTGTTGAAACTGGAGTTTACAAACCTTTGTTCTTGGAATATGGAAACACTTAAGGAGGTGGATTGCCCTTTTAACATGAAAACCATATGGCAGAGTCTTTCAGGATGTAAATTACCTTTAATGATTATTGTAAAGACTTACGGTTGTCAAATAGCTTGTGACTGGACGTGACGACATGGACTTAAACTAGATGGCGAGGTTTCAAAATCGTATAAGAATAATTTTGAAAGTTTATTTCAAACTGTAAAATTCTGTCAAACATTTTCAAGTTTTGGAACAATAAAACACTGGTCTGTGTGCGTTTTGTTTTTTCTTATAGCAAAGCCACATCAGGCTATTTGCTGAGCCCACCGAAGGGCATCGAACCCCTCATTTTAACGTTGTAAATCTGCAGACTTACCGCTGTACCAGCGGGAGACAACAGTAATCTTCAATTTTTTATAACAGTAAGAAAATATCTTTACTTCATAATAAAATCTAAATATTTTAAGATATACATCAGTATTAGAGTAGTTTTGAAACCTTTCAACAATGTTCAAACTGTCCTGAAACTTTATATTAGTATCGAAACCTTTCAGATTACAAGACTATAATATCTTTGAAATTATTCAACGGTGTAAAGGAATTATAACTACAAAACAATGTAAACAAGGCTTGAAATTTTGTACTAATATCAAGAGCCTTTCAGATATAAAACTAAAGTCATAAGAGTAGCAAACTGTATAACAATACAAATAAGGCCTTGAAGCTGAAAAACATCTAAGGACAGTCTTGAAAATTGTTTAAATTAAAGCACTAGAAAGCAAAGAAATATATATTAACTTGGGGAACCACGATCATCAAATAAGATACCTGCAAAATTCCGTACTCCATGATTAATTATATCAAAAAATGCCTTACAAATGTATAAACGTATTAATTTAGCTTGCAAGGAGTTATTAGAACAAATAGTTTTGAAATTAGCAATTAAAGTGTTGTCTTCAGAACTTCTGAGTTTCTTGATTTTGTTTCTAGTTTTGTTCCATCAGTAGAAGCAATGACAGCTATCACAAACACACAAACAGGGTACAAACACATCAACCTATAAATAAACTATTTCAACAGCTGAGTTTATCAATAACATAAATTAGTCAATTTTGACACAACTGTTTCCTTCACTACCTTTTCCTACCAATATATATTCCCCCGCTAGTGCAGGAGTAAGTCTACGGATTTACAACGCTAAAATCTGGAGTTCTATTCCTCTCTCTGGGCTCAGCAGATAGCCCTATGTGGCTTAGTTATAAGAGAACACACACATGAATATATTTTGAAATACACACGGATATTATGTCTTTTATTCTGAACGAAATAGATTTAGTCAAGAATTTTAGATTCATACATATGAATAAACTTGGATGCGTTTCGTTGCTGCACACAAGGAAGAGGTAACTAATAAAGCAACCTACTGATGCCGTGGCCATGATGTTTTCAAACCAGTTTCGAGATAATTAATTACGATATATTGCTCGTGGAACACAGCATAGTAATTTGGCACATTTTTTTTGTTTGAAGTTAAGCACAAAGCTACACAATAGTTTGTTTGTGCTCTGCCCACCAAAGGCATCAAAATCCGTTTCCTAGTACTGTACGTCCACAAACATACCGTTCTGCCCCGGAAGGGTCTGCACAGTTTGAGCTATGAGAAATCGATTTATGTAAACTAGATAATTTTTATGTATAACACCCTGGAAAGCGTGAAGGAATCTTCGAGCTTGTTTCTTTTTTCTATGGATATTTATTGAACAAAAAAAAAAGGTAAAGATGAAATGTTTTATTAAACTTTTGTTGGGTTTTTTTTTCTGTAAACATATTATCGTATTATATTGCTTAAGCTTTCATAAAAGCATTAATGGCACGAAACGATATCAAAGAATGTGTTTGGTTGATCGGTTGTAGTTGATCACAAAGACAACACAGTGGGCTATCTGTGCTCTGCCCGCAACAGGTATCGAAATCCGACTTCTAACGTTAGAAGTACACAGACATGCCGCTGTGCCACTGAGGTGCGTATTAAAGGAAACATAATATAATTAGATTCATCACGTAAACTTTAGCAGTTACGTTTGTTTATTTGTTTTTGGAATTTCGCACAAAACTACTCGAGGGCTATCTGTGCTAGCCGTCCCTAATTTAGCAGTGTAAGACTAGAGGGAAAGCAGCTAGTCATCACCACCCACCGCCAACTCTTGGGCTACTCTTTTACCAACGAATAGTGGGATTGACCGTCACATTATACGCCCCAACGGCTGCGAGGGCGAGCATGTTTAGCGCGACGCGGGCGCGAACCTGCGACCCTCACGCCTTACGTGCTTGGCCATGCCAGGCCCTAGCAGTTACGTAAAAATAAACAATAAATTATAATGTGGTATTTATATCTACTAAATGGTGATAACATTATGTAACACAAATTGTGTTCCTAGATAGTATGTGTTATTTCTTAATTGCTTATGTTGTAAAAGTACAGAAAATGGCCATCATTCCCTTCAAACTTTGCTTTTGTGACTTGGATAATCAAATTTAGAAATTAACCTACTTTCTACTATAAAAACGGGCAAATAAAACAACATATGAATCAAGATTTACATGTATTTATACTAAAGTTATACAAAAATGTTTAGAAGTGAATAGTATTTCGAGATTTGCGACTGTAATGCAAATCACTTTCACGTATCAGCTCTAAATACAGTCTCCCATCATGTTTTTGTTATACGCTCCCAGGTCACAAAAGCAAAGTTTGAAGAGAAAAATAGGTATTTTTCCATTTACTTTAGGCATAATCAACTGGGAAGTAACACTTTCTGCTCAGGAACAATAAAAAGTAAAAATGTTGTTACATAGTGTAATTATTTTGTTAAGTGTTGCTACGTGGTATGTCTGGGGTTTATAATACTAAAGATCGGGTTTCGAGACCCGTTATGAGAACAAAATAGATGACCTACGGTGTATTTTTATACTTCGCAACAAAAACATAAATTATTTTACTGATGGGTTAAAAGTTTTTATATGGATGAAGTAAATATTACTTTTTTATTATTTGTCACATCAATATCGTAAGTTACATTTATCTTATGATTTAGGTAGCACTGCACAACAATTTTTTTGAAACATTATGCTTCCTGAAAAGGTTTTGCTCATTGTGACAGGTACCTGGTGTGTATGCACAAATATAGTTTTGGTTTTGCTTCATCACGTAGGAACTCTAAGAAATAGACAGTTAACAGTGTACCGGCAATAACGTATTTAATTGCGTTTATGTTTCTAATACCCTATTAAGTTCAACATAATTATAAGTGTTTTGCTCCTGATTTTCGTTTGTATTCAATGTCCGGTGCATCACGTTGCAGTGTCCAACAGTAGTCAGCAAACATTAACGGATTCCAGTTGCCCTGATATCGTTTTTCCAATGTAGCAATGTCCTGGTGAAACCTTTCACTGTGTTCGTCACTGACAGCACCGAGATTTGCGGGGAAGAAGTCCAAGTGTGAGTGGAGGAACTGAATCTTGAGTGACATGTTGCACTTCATTGTTTTGTATGCTTTGAGAAGTTTGTCTACCAGCTGAATGTAACGTGGGGCTCTGTAATTGCCAAGAACATTTGTCAACAATGTTCCGACCACATCGTCTTTAAAGGCTTTCCAGGCAATCTTTTCCGGCCCAACTAACAGATCTTCGAACCACTTGTAACTCAAAACATGTTCGATCTGAGGGCCAACAAAAAATGCCCTCTTTGATCTTGACCTCAGTTATTCTTGGGAACATCTGCCTTAAATAACGAAAACCTTCGCCTTCTTTGTTTATTGCTTTCACGAAATTTTCCATAAGTCCCAATTTTACGTAAAGAGGAGGAAAAAAAATCTTTGCGGTTCATGTGCCACATTTTTTTCTGTCCTGGAACTAACTTTTTACGGAGTGGCCAGCTCTGTCTAAAATAATGTGACTCTTTGGCATGACTGTCCCATTCACAGTTGAAACAGTAGTACTTTGTATAGTCAAGCGGCAGTCCCAGTAAACGAGTAACAACTTTCAGATCTCCACAGATATTCCAGTTGTACTTCCTGTACTGGATGCTTCAGCAACATTTTTATGTTCTCGTAGGTTTCTTTCATGTGAGCTGCACAGCCAACAGGTATTGAAGGGTGAACGTTGTCATTGTGTAACAGAACAGCTTTGAGGCTTAACATTGATGAATCAATAAAGAGACGCCACTCTTGCGGGTCATGGCCACAATCCAAAGCAGCTAACAAACCTTCGATGTCAACACAGAGACAGAGACTGTCAACTTGTGCAAAGAATTTGGTTATATCATCTTGGCGGCTTCGAAAAACAGAAATTTTCGTACCTGGTGACAGCAAACACCATTTCTGCAGTCTCGAACCCAGCAATTTGGTTTTTTGCTTTTGGCAGACTCAAATCTCCGACCACATCGTTTAATTCTGACTATGTTATGAGATGTGGATCGCCTGAGGAGCAAGGTTTAAAATCCGGATCAATGTCACTGCCAGTTCCCTGCATTACAGTTTCTTCATCTGGTTCGTCTTAGGTCCATTCCTCTGGTGGTTTCGGAATTGGAAGACTGTCGTCATGTGGCACGGGTCTCATTGCTAAAGGCAGATTAGGATATTCAAATGACTTCTTGTTTATGGCGAAACCAGACACTCTAGTCAAATAGAAGTAACAGTCCGTCACATAGTCTTTCTGTTCTCGCCATATCATCGGGACAGCAAACGACATTGTCTTTCAAGTGCCTCTGAGCCAAGCTCTCAGACAGGCAGCACACGTCGCACAACAAATGTGAGGCGCCTATTCGTGGTCTTGATCACTAATTTTACAGTCGAAGTAGAGATGTTATGCTTTCTTCACAAGAGCGGTCATTAAGCGTCTCTGATGAACAAGCGTATACTCGCCACAAATATAGCAGAATGTATTGCAGCTGTTACGACATTGACGAGACATACTGACCGACACCAATCGTCCTGTAAAACGTCTATAACATCTAACTTACTTGTTACAGTGCTAATGAGGCAATGCTATATTCTGAAACAATACGTACACACTATAAGGTCTATATTAATCAAATGAGCAGCATTTGTGTATGCAAGCCACTTTTATAGCCTGCTGAGACAGTGTCAAGCTAGCTCTGGCCTGCCCAGGCATGCCCGGGCTGCATACTTCCACAGAACAGCTTCCAACCTGGCCTGATTTCATGTCTGGACATGCCCAGACTGCATAAAACATTGTTCATAGGTCTCTTACAGAAACGAAAACTTTTGGACACAAATATAAGAAAAACATGACAAAACTGAAGATTTCGATGAAATGGTACGTAACGGGCAAATTTGGATGTGATTTTCGTGATCAGCAGCCAAAAATCTATAAGGAACATCCAACAGTGTTCAAGAAGCAAATAACTTTGTTGTGTAGTGTAGTCTGCGAATACAGTACCGATTGTCACTTCAGTATCGTAAGTTACGCTTATCTCATGATTAAGGTAGTCCGCTAATACAGTATCGATTGTCAGTTCAGTACTGTAAGTTACACTTATCTCATGATTAAGGTAGTCCGCTAATACAGTATCGATTGTCACTTCAGTACTGTAAGTTACGCTTATCTCATGATTTAGGTAGTCCGCTAATACAGTATCGATTGTCACTTCAGTACTGTAAGTTACGCTTATCTCATGATTAAGGTAGTCCGCTAATACAGTATCGATTGTCACTTCAGTACTGTAAGTTACGCTTATCTCATGATTAAGGTAGTCCGCTAATACAGTATCGATTGTCACTTCAGTACTGTAAGTTACGCTTATCTCATGATTAAGGTAGTCCGCTAATACAGTATCGATTGTCAGTTCAGTACTGTAAGTTACACTTATCTCATGATTAAGGTAGTCCGCTAATACAGTATCGATTGTCACTTCAGTACTGTAAGTTACGCTTATCTCATGATTAAGGTAGTCCGCTAATACAGTATCGATTGTCACTTCAGTACTTTAAATTACACTTATCTCATGATTAAGGTAGTCCGCTAATACAGTATCGATTGTCACTTCAGTACTTTAAGTTACACTTATCTCATGATTAAGGTAGTCCGCTAATACAGTATCGATTGTCACTTCAGTACTGTAAGTTACGCTTATCTCATGATTAAGGTAGTCCGCTAATACAGTATCGATTGTCACTTCAGTACTTTAAGTTACACTTATCTCATGATTAAGGTAGTCCGCTAATACAGTATCGATTGTCACTTCAGTACTGTAAGTTACACTTATCTCATGATTTAGGTAGTCCGCTAATACAGTATCGACTATAGTGAAGTGTACTTTTGACTTACAACAAAATAGCGTCACTTTTCTTTGTCATTACTAGTAGCCTATACGATTACCTAACTTTAATTATTAATTAGTAAATACTTCAGTCATCACTAAACGGTAATTTGTTTACACACACATGTTGTCTTTACTTATATGCACTTAATTAATAAATAATCAGCTACTATGTAATTATACCTTAAAAGGAATCGTAGTATAATTTTTTATTTTTATTTCTATTATGGTTGTAATAGGTTTACGAACATGAAACCCGCAGTGGCACAGCGGTGTACCTGTGAACTTATAACGCTAGAAACCAGGTTTAGATAACCGTGGTGGTCTGACCACAGGTCATTGTACTTAACTTTAACTTCATCAACAACGACGTCGAATACGACTCAATATTCCAGGCACTTTATCCACTCTATTGGATAATGAAGATTTTGTTTACGTCTCTATCAGAGTTGGTAAAGGTGTTATTGGTTAGGTAGATGAAGGAGGATTCTGTTATCTTTCTCTGTCTTTTGTTTTTGTTTGGTTCGATTTATCATGTTCCCTTTTCTCAGGTAAGATGGAATTTTTCACTTTGGTCCATATTACTGTATTGTTAGTGTGTATTATGCTACAGAATTCTAACTCTTTTTGTTTTATTATTTCTTCAATATATTGGAATCCACTTTCAGAGAGAATGCTGTAAGTGGAGTTTTTCTTCTCCATTGGGCTTTTATTGTTGTGTACTTAACTGTGATCGTGTTACATTTTGACTTCAAAATACCTTTCTGGTTGTTTACATTCTTTGTAATTTTTGCTGGGAGACTTCTAACATAGAAGAGCATGGCCGTGTATCTGTATTTGTCTTCCTACTATTTGTTTATAGTGTGTTTTAACCTTCAAGTGTTTGGGGTGTGCATTGTTGAGAAGAGTTCGTGAAACGTGTTTCACTGTCTTTTAGATTCTTGAGTCTTACAAATCGTGTTAGTCAGAATGATAGGTAGTTTATAATGATAGCTGATACACTATTCAAGTGGTTTTATTTATAGTTCAGGTAATAACGCGTTTCTGTGGATTTACTGTCGACTTTTGTGGTAATTTAGTTTTTGTCCTGGTAACCAGCATGTCAAAAAATGATTTTTTTTTCTTTTTTAACCATCTCTTTGCATTGTGACTTGTATAGTGTGATGTTGTTTGTTCAGATGGTCCTTCGACCTGGAAACCTTGTCTATAAAACATGGTCTTATCTGAGGCAAATCCTAGGGCGTAGAGCGACTGTTATGAGTGAGTTATCTTCGAAATGTTGTAGTATACTTTCTTATGTGAGCCAGATCTTGGGGCGTAAAGCGACTGTTATAAGTGGGTTATCTTCAAAATGTTCTTTGTGTACTTTCTTATCTGAGGCAAATCCTAGGGCGTAGAGCGACTGTTATGAGTGAGTTTCTCGAAATGTTGTAGTATACTTTCTTATGTGAGCCAGATCTTGGGGCGTAAAGCGACTGTTATAAGTGGGTTATCTTCAAAATGTTCTTTGTGTACTTTCTTATCTGAGGCAAATCCTAGGGCGTAGAGCGACTGTTATGAGTGAGTTTCCTTCGAAATGTTGTAGTATACTTTCTTATGTGAGCCAGATCTTGGGGCGTAAAGCGACTGTTATAAGTGGGTTATCTTCAAAATGTTCTTTGTGTACTTTCTTATCTGAGGCAAATCCTAGGGCGTAGAGCGACTGTTATGAGTGAGTTACCTTCGAAATGTTGTAGTATACTTTCTTATCTGAGCCAGATCTTGGGGCGTAAAGCGACTGTTATAAGTAAGATGTTTTCTAAACGTTTCAAGCGGAAATTACTTAATACTTACTTGCTATTATTACAAGTAAATTAAAACAAAAACATCCTACATCCACAAAAACTAATAACATCCAGCTTAACATAGAAAAACCTGGATATTGGTATTAAAATCATTCTAAGAGGCGATTTCTTCCGTTTCACAGTCCGGCAGCATGCTAATCACTAAGCCATGCCTAGCCCTTTCTTAGTACAGTCAGTCTTCAATAACATAAATAATTCATAGATAAGTTAAAAATACAGATTAGCCTCGACGTCTGTCTGACAGTCCCCACAACAATAATCAATGTATTAACTGTTAAGCTACCCTAACAAGTTTATCTCACGACCAAGAGAACGAGATAACATCTGAAAAATAAAATTTTACACCATGAATCAGAAAATGCTTTTCTTCAAAGCCAGGATAAAACGTTTTAGCTTATCCAGTTTTAACTTTAAAATAATTAAAATAATAATTTATGAGAAGTTATCGATAAATACAGTTTTCATTTCTAGAAGAATTAATCGTTTATTTAAGCCAAGGCCCGGCACGGCCAGGTAATTAGGACGCTCGACTCGTAATCCGTAATCCGAGGGTTGCGTGTTCGAATTCGATAAGGCGATTGTGCATAATTCAAGCAACATGCAGCCTAAAATCAGTCAAAACGCCCACTAATTATAATAAAATAAAAGGCTATCAGAGGTGCTGGTGCACCGTAACTGACTTATTGTAAGTTGTAGCGGTTGTACTAAGACTCGTCTTAATCTCACATTATTATTGTAGAATATCTGGTCGTTTTGTTCACTTTGCTGCCGTGAGAGTGCACTATTGTTCAACAGTATTTAAACAAACATGAGGCGAACCTAGGCATTCTATTTCCCGGGGAAAAAAGTATAGGTAGGAAATACAAAGAGTCTTTCCTGTCAGAGAATAACAGATAGAAAATAAAAGACGAAACATACAGTCAGTCCTCTGCAATGCGCGATAAGGTCATTTAAATTTCGGCTTTAAGGTTTAAAGCCCTAAAAAGAAAAACCATAAATTATAAAATTATTCCTGAGCCCTAGCCACCCGCTACAGAAGCCTCGTAACACTATAAATCGAGTTTCGATACCCGCGGTGAGAACAACACAGTAACCCATTCTGTAACTTCACGATTAACTACAAACAAACAAATTCAATACGACAAGGATTGACGTACAATTACGCAGCGATACAAATGTACGTTTATATTACATAATAAAATAAAGTTGAGATTTTCTATTGCAAGTTCCACCTGGCACTGTCACAAGTTGAAAATGTATGTTTAATCATACGTTGTACATTCTTATTACTAATTAGATATTTATAAGATACTGATATATAGATTACAAGATCGATTAGATGTTTATGTGCTATCTTTTACTTTAGGGATAATATACACATACCTCCCTACGTATTGCACGTGTGTACACACCGATACAAAGAATGAATACTCCGTAACAGTACTTTAATAAACGCACACTATTTAATTATCTCGTAAAAACACATGCTATATTGTTTCTCCACAAATAAAAATGATAAAAATATACTCTAGCCAGTCCAAAGATTGTAGATTTTCGTGACTTAGAAATCTGCCTTTAAAGCAATTTGAAAAAAAAAAAAAAATCAGGTTGCTAAGGCGTGGCTTTCAAGCCATGAAACAGTTACAATCGATTCGATCTCTGGTTCTCACTTTCATATTGAGTATTTGTTTATTTTTTTCTCCTGTTATAAGCCTAAGTATAAAGAGCTTAAAACCCTGGATGAAACCATTTTTTCTCTGTATATGATGAACAGCAGTATTTAACGTGGTTAATTATAGTATTCGTTGTATTTTGTTCCTGCAACTCATGTGTTATTCAGGATTTCTTGTAACCAACATAAACCTACTCTCCAATCAGTTCCGGGGAAAATATTTTTTCGTTTCGGATATTCATTCAAAGCTACAGTGCTCCTAATTTTGAACTATTAGGCTAGAGGGAAGTTTGCTGGTTAATAGTACCACCAACAACATTTAAGCTATTCTATTCGAACAGTGACACTAACTTTCATTCTTATAACGCACACATGGCCCAAGAAAGGTACTCGACTCGTAACCTGAGGATCGCGGGTTCGAATCTCCGTCACACCAAACATGCTCGCCTTTTCAGCCGTGGGAGCGTTATAATGTGATGGCTAATCCCACTATTCGGTGGGTGGTGATGACTAGCTGCCTTCTCTCTAGTCTTACACCACTAAATTAAGGACGGCTAGCGCAGTTAGCCCTCGTGTAATTTTGCGTGAAATTCGAAAACGAGCAAATCCTCCATGTTGGCTTTCTTAGTCTTATATAATGTATAATGCAATAAAGACGTTACTTTAAGGGAATTGTTGAATTTGGCAAGGAGTAACTGTATTTAAAAGATGTATTTTGTTCTTTATTTAACTTTAAGGATTCATAAAGCAAAGAAGAATAAGAAGTAATATATTATCTTCTCTACATCTGTTACATACAGCTTTGCACAAAATTCAAAACAAACCAAACCACGCGTTGCTGTTCACTGAGTTTCGTGCAAACACACTCAAGACCATCCCTAATTTAACATGTAAGACTAGAGGGAAGGCAGCTAGTCATCACCACTCACCGCCAACTCTTGGGGTACTCTTTTACCAACGAATAGTAGGATTAACAGTCACTTAATAACGCCCACACGGCTGAAAGGATGAATATGTTTGGTGTGACGGGGATCCGAACCCGCCATCCTCAGATTGCGAGTAGAGCGCACTAACCATCTGGCTATGCCGGGCATATTTCGAAGTAAGAGAAACTTGACTGAACATGCAACAAGTCAATGACACCTATCGCCAACTCTTGGACTACTGTAATCGAATATTGGAATGTAACTGCCACTTTTATAACACAGCTCCAAAATGCGAAACGCGATTTTTTAAAGTAGTAGCAGGGCGCGAACCACGGAACTACAATCCGGCGTTCACCCTAAATACTGAGCTACGTCCGGTCACTGTTAACTCACAAATAGGAGCTAGTTTACAGAATTTCTAGAATAAAACGTGTTACTGTACATTTTAAAATAACTACTGTTAATGCAACTTTAGTTTATGTAAGCTTAAATCGACCGTAACATAAAAATAATGAATATTTAAAAATTAAGAGCAAGACAGCGATTAGGGTGTTTTTTTTAATTTTGGTGCATGTAAAGAATCAAAATCAAACTATTTGTTTCCAATTCAAAAGATTTAATAAATCAGTTGTTGAGTGCAATTACCAACAACAACAAGTAAAGAAACATATTTTTGGTCTTACTGAGGATGAACATTTCAGACTTAAAACTTACCTGAGAACTAATCTCTATTTTAAATAGTGTAACACCGAAACGCTTTTAAGCGGTACTTCACGAGAAATAATGCAGTAAAATTAATGTGCTTATAGTGTTTCCGTATAAGATGAAGACCAGACCATGAGCTACTCCATACTTCACATGGACATAAATTTTAAAGATTTATGGGCCAATCCAGACTTTTAATACGAGAAGAGGCATGATTACTGTAAGCTGTCTAAGAGGTCAATATATCGTTTGAAGTGTGTAGCGGTTCTAATATGGCCCAAGTATGCCTCTTGTGGTTGTCGTAAAGCTCTAGAAATGTTTGAAAACAGAACAGTTTGGGTCAGCCATAATGACCTATATACAAAAATTCTGTTTTAGAACTTTGTTGTTTTTCTGTAAAAATGTAGTCTGAACAATCGTTGTTGTATATTATGTATAATGTATATTTCCCCATAATTTTAAATATTATAATACTAGTTACTCGCAGTAGAGAAAGAATTGTATTAAATCTGAAATCTCCTTACTATAGCGAAATGTCAAATGGTATGAAACTTTTATTTGAAAACTTTCCCAAAAAGATAAGGTTATTTGAGTAACTAATTTTCTATGTCCCCAAGTCGCACAGCTGTATGTTTGCAGATTCACATAGCTAGAAACCGATTTTCGATACCCGTGGTGGGCAAAACACAGATAGCCCATTGTGCAGCTTTGTGTTTAATTCCAAACAAAAAAGTTTTATTTAGTACGAAATTTAGCCCCAAATTTAGCGAACATAATCGTCATCTGTTTGTTTGCTGTTAGGCAGAGAGCTACACAACAGGCTATCTGTGCCTTTTCTGCGGAGAATATCTGAACTCTGTGTTTTGTGTTATTAGCTCTCAACCACCGGAAACATAACACGTGAAAGTACACCCGAGGAATTATTAAAGTATTTCAGAGGTTGTAAATGTGCCTGTCCGGGTCGTTAGTGTTCTCGACTCGTAATCTAAGGGTCGCATTCCCATCGCACCAAACATCCTGGCCCTTTCAGCCGGGGAGCATTATAATGTGACGGTCAATCTCACTATTCGTGAATAAAATAGTTGCCCAAGAATTGGCGGTCAGTGGTGGTGACTAGCTGCTTTTTCTCTAGTCTTACATTCCTAAATTAGGGACGGCTAGTGTAGATAGCGCTCGTGTAGCTTTACGCGAAGTCCAAAGATAAACAAACAAACAAACAATGTAAGCGCGCAGTCTAGATTTTATTTAAAAGTTCATGGCTTAAACTGTTGAGTGTTTATACTTAGAACACATTAAATAATGTTCTCTACCAACATACGTATTAAACGTTTTTCTTGTACCGATTTAGTTCCATATGATTGGATTGTTTTGAATTTCGCGCAAAGCTACTCGGGGGCTATCTGCGCTAGCCGTCCCTAATTTAGTAGTGTAAGAGTAGAGGGAAGGCAGCTAGTCATCACCACCCACCGCCAACTCATGGGCTACTCTTTTACTAACGAATAGTGGGATTCACTGTCACATTATAACGCCCCCACGGCTGAAAGGGTGAGCATGTTTGGTGTGACGGGAATTCGAACTCGCGGTCCTCAGATTATGAGTCGAGTGCCTTAAACACCTGGCTATGCCGAACCAGTTGCATATGCAGAACTAACACGACAAGCAATATTTCGGTTTCTGAATATAACATTTGATATACATATATATTGAACATTTAAGGTTGTTATTTGAGTATTGAAGATCCTACAAAAATGTTGTAGCTCTTAATGTTCATCTCTTTTCTGTTTTTTGTACTAGTAACTAGGACGTTTGACTGTTAACATGTGTATCACGAGATCGAAATCGAATCCGAAAATGTTCATTCCGGTATTCGTTATAATTCAAGGATCATTTCCTATCTTTCTCTGTTAAAGAATAAGCTGATAATTGGTGCTGAGTGGTATTGATTACTTACATGTTTACTAATAACATCGGATAACGAAACTGTAGGACTATTCTAATCCTCTTATATTCACAGTTGAAGCTGCTTAGCCCTCAGCAACAACTAGTTTCTATTCACCATCTTTATACTGGCTAATATCATACCTCATGGCACGAAACGTGGAAGTATATTGTCCTTCTCCTAGCATTTGGTAACAATTGTAAATAACTAATTAACTGTAGTTGAAATTCAGGAAATTTTAAAGCAGAAATGGGGATTCATATAACGAAGCACTTACATTGTATGTTTGTAAATACAGAGCAATTTAAAAGTATTTTAAGTCGATTAAGTTAATGTAGGATAAAATTATTATAATCTCAAGGGTCAGCGTAAGTGATGGTTTAAATTTAAACCAATTAAATTCATTGTTTACATCGAAATAGAAGAATATTCACAATAAATATGACAACTAAGATATCAGAAATCAGCTCGAAGCGATAAAAAACGTTAAAATAAAGAAATTAATGTAGACTTACATTGCACAATATCATTTGTTTTATTCTCTCTGCAAAATTTCAGAACAGCCGCTAAATATATATATATATATAAATTTCAGAACAGCCGCTAAATATATATATATATAAAAATTTCAGAACAGCCGCTAAATATATATATATATAAAATTTCAGAACAGCCGCTAAATATATATATATATAAATTTCAGAACAGCCGCTAAATATATATATATATATAAATTTCAGAACAGCCGCTATATATATATATATAAAAATTTCAGAACAGCCGCTAAAATATATATATATATATCATCTGATTAGAGTCAAAGCGAAATAAGTAACTCGCAAAATTTAGTCGTTAATTGATTTAACGATCTTGACTGAGACACATGCTTCCGAAAACAGAAATATAAAACTCTTATGTACATGTATGTATTCTGATATACAGTTTCAGTTTACTATCATAACAAACAGAGTTCGATACATTGTAAAAAAACAAACCCTGTAAAATATGTTGTTGTCTTCCTGTTTTAAATCAATAAATATTCTGTAAGTGACTACTCTATAAGAACATCACTGTTAAACTCTGAACGTTCTGAAATTTGAAACGTTGTTGTTTTTTTTTGCTGTTACCATGCAAATACTTAGGAAATATTCAATAATTCTTATAAATAACAATAATAAACTTCGACACGAATCACGAAGTTGAAACGCTACTAGAACTACCCATGTTTACCCGTTATGAGATAATGCAAGAACCAAACTTTTGGAAAACTATATTCTATCAAAATATTTGTACAATGATAGTTTCAGCATCCAACCTCGTGTCCTCTTCAAATTCTGCAGTACGAGATATTGTTCTGTTCAAATAGTATGTTATAATAGAACTAAATAATGGAAGAGTTGTATTTAAATAACAACGTTTGTGTGATAACGGTTGTACTGTAACTATCAATGTTTGTGTGATAACGGTTGTATTATAAATACCAGTGTTTGTGTGAAAATGGTTGTACTGTAAATACCAATGGTTGATTTGTAAATAACAATGTTTGTGTGACAACAATTGTACTGTAAATTCAATGATTAAGTGACAAAGATTGTATTGTGAATAGCAATGTTTGTGTAACAATGTTTGTTTTGTTTGTTGTTGACAGAAAAGTTACAGAGTGAGCTACTTACGTATGCCGTGCTCTCACTTACCAATGAGCCACTGCGAACGTAACGCCAAATGTATAAACCGAAAACAGATGAGATCTTGCAATGATATAAATAATAAGTGTTTTAATTAGGCCATTAAAGACAACATTTGGCTGAATCCTTCCTCTCGTAGATGAGACACTGAATGTTTTACCTGCTAATTAACAAATGTTCTGCAAATAAGGATAGTTCAAAATAAGGAAAATAAAAACCAAACAAAGCTAAATAAACCTGGATACAACAACTGTTGTTTTATTTCAGGAATTACTTGTTAATGATTAAAATAATTTAATGAGCAAATACACACGTACACACAAAGTCCACTGAGGAAACTATTAATTTTTTTCTGGACCTGTGGTTAGATCAGTCTTCAGAAAACGGGATCAAACCCATCACCGAATACGCTTACCATATTAGCCATGGGAGCGTTATAATGTTCCCATCAACGCCTTCATTCGATTAGAGTAACTCAAGAGCTGGATGGCATTGGCTAGATGCGTTCATTCTAGCTTCTCCCATTTAAATTACGGACGGATAGCGCATATAGCCCTCTAGCAGCTTTGGGCGCAATTGAACAAACGTTATTTTTCCTTAGTGGGAAGGTATTGTGGAAGATTTCGGGCGCTAATCACAGTATTATATTTGATCAAAAGTCTTCCTGTAGTGGAAGTGTTACTGCATCACCTACTGCCCACGATATCTTTACTAACATGACTGTTTTAGCCCATTTTATCCATCGAGTTGCAGATCGAAAGGTTCAACTTTTGAATGTTGACGCTGTTAAAAAACATCCGTACACTCAGCCGGATGTGCACTATGAAGGTAAACACGATTTCACTTTATTCGGTTAAGGCACTAAATGACGGCGGATGGTGCTGGCTGGTTGCTTTCAACCTTAATCGTCGAATCTCTTCCTGGCTGTTTAGCCCATGTACGCGTAAGATACGGTTCAAGTTAAAAAACCCGTTTTATACGCATTCTGGTACTGTTTTTTTCTTACATTAACCAGAGTATCAGATTTAAACATATTAGTTTGAGCGAGACACCTATCAACATAAAGTTGTTCATTTTTGTGCTAGAAATTTTGTAGAATGTTTATACACATCTCTTTAACGTTTTGTTTATAAACACGTGGGAAGAAAAATGTCATGATATCTATTATTATTCCTATTTTTCAATAAGACTTATTCCCTTCACATATGCACCTAACATCTCCCTTCAAACTTAGTTTCAGCTATGGTTAACAACCTTCCACACGTTTCTGGTTAGCACCCTACCACATGTTTCTCGTTAATGCCTTGTCACGTGTTTCTGGTTAACACCCTACCACATGTTTTTGTTTCTTGACCGCCCATATAATCTTCTGAATGTCTCGTAAATCATTTGTGTACAAATATTCCGTACATTACTTGTACCCGTCTCTCCTTTATTATTCACTTTCATATTTCACCCTTCATTTTTCCCAGACAGTCTGTTGTTACTTACATGCAACATTTCTGTAGCTTAACTTTCCAAACTAAATGAAACGTCTAAAAATGTTTTTTAAAATACCCTTCTTACGACAGGCCCCGACATGGCCAGGTGGGTTAAGGCGTTCGACTCGTAATCTGAGGGTCGCGGGTTCGAATCCTCGTCGTACCAAACATGCTTCTCCTTTCAGCCGTGGGGCGTTATAATGTTACGGTGAATCCCACTATCCGTTGGTAAAAGAATAACCAGTTGTTGGCGGTGGGTGGTGATGACTAGCTTCCTTCCCTCTAATCTTACACTGCTAAATTAGAGACGGCTAGCGCAGATAGTCCTCGCGTAGTTTTGCGCGAAATTCAAACAAAACAAACAAAGAATCTTACGACGGACGACGACGTTAATCAAAGTTCGTTCCAATATTAAATTTCTCAAATCTGGACTTATGTTTTACATAACAAAACGAAACTACCGATTTATATTGTATATTTCAAATTGTTATGGACTAACCACGTGAGTTCGAATTATGCTGTTTATATTTCATACTAACTTTTCCTATTTGCGAATTATTTTTTAATGTTTTTTTCATTCCAAAATTATTCCAACTGTGGTGAACCCACCTTCAATATGTTCAACTTGTGAAGTTATTTTACTTGTAAGGGATTTGCCACCAGTTTATTCATATTTCAAGATTTGTAGGAATTCCTTTCTATATTTATTTCGTTTTCTTTTTCTTCTCCAGTCCATGGTGGACTCATTTCTAATTTTTTTCTTCAAATTACATATTCCCTAGTCGTGGGATTGACTTACATATAAACTCCAACATATTTTGAATTTTTATGTTTTCTAGCTAGAACAGATTTTTCCGCCTGATATCTGATTTGTCACTCTTACGTTCTCGAACCGTGATAGATTCACCTTAAGCTCTTATCGATTTATATTGTTGTTGTTTTTCTGCTTGTATTTTTTGCTGTGATGTTCATACTACTATACCATACAATTTTTGAATATTTTCTAAATGTAATATCCTCACCTTCAAGCTCTGTCACTTCCTTTGTTAAAAATATGCGGAGTGACCACCTCAAGGCTCTGAAGTTCTTACATTGTCAAAGAACACGAAAATTCTGTGCTATTTCTAAATGAGAATGGCACGCAAACTTTAGACTCTGTGAGATTTTTTGGCTGTGGCAGATCAGCCAGTTGATTCTCACATATGATATTTATTGATATATCCATTGGTACTGCCGTATCCTTATAGATCCTTGTTGTACGGTTATAATTATCATTCTTTCGTTTACCGCTACTTAAGAAGGCTTAATTAATCAGTACTGCCGTATCTTTATAGATTCTTGTTGTATGGTTTTAATTATCATTCTTTAGTTTACCGCTACTTAAGAAGGCCTAATTAATCAATACTGCCGTATCCTTATAGATTCTTGTTGTATGGTTTTAATTATCATTCTTTCGTTTATCGCTACTTAAGAAGGCCTGATTAATCAGTACTGCCGTATCCATATAGATCCTTGTTGTATGGTTTTAATTATCATTCTTTCGTTTATCGCTACTTAAGAAGGCCTGATTAATCAGTACTGCCGTATCCATATAGATCCTTGTTGTACGGTTTTAATTATCATTCTTTCGTTTATCGCTACTTAAGAAGGCCTAATTAATCAGCCCTGGGTTTTCCTCGTTCAGGTAGGTATTAAGAAAAGTTCGTTCTCTGGTTCCTTTCGTGCTAAATTAATCTTAACAAATAGTTTATTTTCATCCAAACTTTGAACATTCAGCAGATATGGAAGAGCTGGAGTCAGGCGTTTGACAGTATTAATACTTCTCTAGCGAGTACTTCGATGTATTTTCCATGGCCTCCATAATGTGTGTATTTCATAAAGTTGCGTTCGTTTTGCTATAACGTAACAGTTAATTCGACTATTCGGTTAGCGCATGTAGACAATGCTCCATGGTTAATCTGATTACACGAAAGAGTAAAAGCTTTCAGAGACTACGTTACTACGGTAAATTACTTCAACAACAAGAATGGAACTTTATATCCATCACATCTAATAACATATTCACGTGAACGCCTGATCGAGAGTTTGGGTGATTGTTAGATGACTACGTTCCCAAGCTGACATCCCACAGACAAGAGTAAAAAACCCACTAATAATTTTCTATCGGTATTTTGTTAGCGAATTCGTGCAATAACTTTCAGAAAGTTCTAACAAATCACAACGTTTAATTATTATATGCTTTAATTTTGTAATTTCTGGCATATTTTCTATACACACGCATACATAAAAAGAAACTCCAAACCAGCGAACAAGAAAGCAATGTTGAAGTATTTACTTTTTATAACATAAGCGCATTTCGATAGCATTGGAAAATGTTTAAAGTTTTGATGTTGTTAAGCCTTTGTTAATTGTACTTCACTTTTGGAAAAAAAACTCGAAAAACACAGGTTCATTCTTAACACTGATTTTCGTTCGAACTTCTTTCGATGTATCGGACGAGCAATTTTTTGTGAAGTTGTTCTTAGACTGACGGCCCGGCATGGCCAGGTGGAGAAGGCGCTTGACTCACAATCTAATGGTCACAGGTCCGAATCCCCGTCACATCAAACATGCTCGCCCTTTTAGCCGTAAGTGGTACTATAATGTGACAGCTAATTCCACTATTCGTTGGTGGAAGAGTAGGTCAAGAGTTGGCGGTGGGTGGTAATGACTAAAATGACTGTCTTCCCTCTAAACTTAAGGAAAGCTAGAGCAGATAGCCTTCGCGTAGCTTTGGGCGAAATTAAAAACAAACAAAAAAATATCAACAAATAATGGAATCGACTATCACATTATAATGCCGCCACTAGGCCTTGCTAGACTGTGTCATTATTTAACGTTGTTTACTACTCATATTTAATAACTGTTTTTATATGTGTTTTAGGATGACTATTCAAACAAAAAATATAAAGCTACATAGTTAATTAAGAAAATTGTAAAAACTAATATTTGCCGATGATTAATTTTATTTGATACATTCTATTTAATCTAATCACTTGTTAAAATATTTTATTATTTTGCGTTCGATATAATTTGAAATTACAATTTAGCAAATAATAATATATTTCGCACTAAGAACTTATACTATATGAACAGTTTCGTGATTGCTTCAATGTTGTTGTTGTTGTTTTATTTTTTTCAAACCAATTTAAATGGTTGAATTTGATTGGCAGGCAATTTATTCTGAAGCTCCTTTGAAAGAACTTTCTCGAAACAATTCATTTGATTTGTTGCTTTACGAGTGAATACATTACAAGCACTTTTAGAAGTATTGGAAAAGCATTGCAAAGATTTTTGTCAGAAACCTGTCGAGCATTAGAATGCATGAACTTCAAGACCTCTTGAACGGATAGAGAAGAACGGACGGACGGATCTCATATTTTAAAATCGCTTCGTGAATAGTACAGTTAATCTCAATATAAGTTATTATTGGCTTGAGGTTTCAACATTTTTCTCCTTTTGTAAGAACTTTAGTATCTCCTCTTCCACACTTTGCAACTGTCTTATTACTCCTTTAGTTTCGTGCGAGTTCTCGCGAAGTTAGGAGTACAGAATTTTGTGAAAGAGGAAGTGTCTTCTATATAAATAAACCCATAATTCCAGTCGTCGTTTTAAAATCCAATAAAACATTTTGTATTGTGAAAGTAGCGGTAAGAACTTCTGTACGTCAAAAAATAAATCACAGTGGTCCGAAACTATTTGAACTTATGTTTATAATAAAGTTACAAAACTTTGATTTGAACCTACAGAAAGGTTATACAATTTATTGAGAAACTGTTGCTTTGAACCTCTTTAATTTATCAAAGTTTTAAGCTTGAAAATAATTGCTCAGTTGAGAGATATATGAATAATGCGATTTCATAAGTAAAAAAATATTCCATTATAGATGTACATTAATAAAATAATAGAAATAATTTAGGTTTATTTAACAGTTACTTATATAAATTAATTTACTATAGTAACTTTTTCTGTTGTCTGTTTTGCGCATAGTGGAAATGAGCAACTGGACAGCTTAAGGTGAGTTGAATCAGAAATGTTCCACTGTTGGTACAGCAGTAAGTTTACGGATTTACAACGTTAAAATCAGGGTTTGGATTCCTCTCAGAGGACTCCGCAGATAGCCCGATGTGGCTTTGCTATAAGAAAACACACACATATCAGGTATGTTAGGCCTAATAAGGGAAATATAATTAATTTTACGACTTTAAATATCAACGAATGACGTTGTTACATCTATATTAATTTTATAAAATTAGTGAATACATTTTTGTTGCTATCTTAAACGCAGGAACATTTCATCTCTTCATATTCTAGTTCCCGTGTTTCCTATCGTAGTCTTCAAAGTTCTAATGTACAGTAACAGATAGATATACATGACGTAACTTAAAGAACACCTAGCGTTTGAACGCTGCACCAAGCGTCGTGAAAATGAAAACCTCCGAAACATTGTCCCTTACTAAAGCACGTCGAACCACATGAAGACGGTGGTGTCTGATAATTACGCCACACGTATAGGTGTGCTGTTTCACTACTGGTAAATAAAAGTTGGAGAATCAGTAAAGTTTTGTTTCACAGATGTATAAATTCCCCTACTTATAAAGTAACCTATTCTTGTCGTATTGTTTTCACTTAATGACTTATTAGTACTAAACTGTATCTATTTAAATGCTAATCCAGTACAACACAAACACTTATTATTTCAACAAAGAAAAGTCATTATGCTTAGAACAATATTTCAATGTTTTTCTAAACGTAGTTTTCTAAATGTAGAAAAACGATTTGATGTGAATCTGTTAAAAGCCAGTAAGTGTAAAAAGAGTTGTGCGTATGCACTAAAACCCATTAAGTTGGAATAGCAGGTACAAAATCCCTATAAGGTAATCTGAAATAAACGCATTACAATCTCCAATCTATAAAACCCTATTACGATGATTAATACTGTTTTGATTTAATACATTCTGTACCCGACAGTAAAGACAATTACCAAAGACTCTTACACTAACTATTATGATAATGCGATTTGGTGTAAGAACTCTCTCAAGTCTTTTCCAAATGTTATACGTGTTTTATGAATGATTGTTTTCCAGTTGCTGTACAAAATATGCATAGTCAGTAAAATATGTGTTAATTTGGGAAAATACTATCTGTTATGTTAACCGTGACCATTGACTTCGAAAACGAAATACTGACTTTCCGTGGTAATTGTACATATTGTTCCACCGCCTATGCAAAGACGTATCATACAGGCTTCCAAGCATAAAGATATTCGATGTTACAGCATTCTTACTTGTAAATAAAATCTTCAATTACCGACTTTTTCGCTACCGGTGTGATTCATATATTACACCACATTGAATAAATTCACGTTTTTGCCAATTAGAACACTTATCATAAAGAACTGTTAAAAAGTGAGCGAAATATCTCATTTTCTGTGTAACATACATGAAGAATCTCGGCAGTAATCATTGGTATTCACTGTAACAATGATAACGTTGTTTTCTTCTCTCATGGGTCCTGCATGGCCAGGTGGTTAAGGAATTCGACTCCTAATCCGAGGGTCGTGGATTCGAATCTTCATCAGACTAAACATGCTCGCCCTTTCAGGCGTGGGTGTGTTATAATGTTACGGTCATTCCCACTATTCGTTGGTAAAAGAGTAGCCCAAGAGTTGGCGGAGGTGTTGATGACCTTTTCTTGTGTGACGCGTATTGTTCATAAAGTTGTGGGTCCACAGACAAACCGGTGCGTTGCATACATAGCTTTAAAAACATTGTATCACAAATCAGCCCCATCGTTAATATTTTGGTTAATAACCTGCCAGACAAACATGATTCGTCTCAGGTGAAAGTGTTCGAATACCTGTCATTATACATTCTGTCATTGTCAGTAACAATCGGTTTTTGGTAATAAGATGAAGATTACATTAAAGTCAATTCATTAAGATAAAGTGACCATAAATTAAACAAAAAAGTAATGATTAGTGTTCGCCCGCTTTCAATTCCAGTGAATAAGAAAGAAAACCAACAAAACAAGCACAACAATGGTGTGTTATAGAAGGAAGATGAAGTATGGTAATATATGACGTTTGTTACTACTCTCACTAGCTGCAACATTATCACTACTTCTTCAACTGGCCCGGCATGTCCAAGTGTGTTAAGGCGTTCGATTCGTAATCCGAGGGTCGCGGGTTCGAATCCCGGTCGCACCAAACATGCTCGCCCTTTCAGCCGTGAGGGCGTTATAATGGGACGGTCAATTCCACTATTCGTTGGTAAAAGAGTAGCCCAAGAGTTGGCGGTGGATGGTGGTGACTAGCTGCCTTCTCTCTAGTCTTACACTGCTAAATTAGGGACGGCTAGCGCAGATAGTCCTCGAGCAGCTTTGCGCGAAATTCAAAAACAACAAACAAACATCTTCAACCGGTGATACGCATGTTTACTTCTCAACAACTAAACGTCTATATATGTATATTCCTGTTTTAAACATCATTAATATCTCTTAGTACTCTCGTTTTTATTTTCTGTTGGAAGAAGAAACAAAAACAGACAAAATCTTGTTTCTCTCAAATATAATTTATTAAAAAAAAAAAAGAGTACTTTTCCAGCTTGTAGAAAAGCAATTAATTATTTCAGAATAGAAATGTATTTTTTACAAGTTAACAGTACAAGTAGTCGTGAAGACCCATTTCTATTGTTAGCTTAAAGAAAATATGGTCAAGGACAAATAATTTTATGATTTAGGAGACATCATATTTTGCTGATTTTGTCAATTTGCATCACACAAAATAAAAAAATGTTTGAATACATGGTAATAAGCGCACTATCCGTAACGAAAATTTTGTGATGCAACTTAAATATCAGAAAAAGAATTTAAATATAATAATGGTTTATGTTTCGAATAATATGTTTTAATTAGTAAAACATGTTCCAATAAAGAAGTACTTTATCGGAAGGATTAACTTAATTCTGGTTTAATTAATAGTTACTATTACAGTTTATTTTTGAGACTAACTTTTCTGTTATTTGTTTTGTGTATAGTGGAAAGGAACAATTGAACAGCTTTAGGTAACTTAGGTCACTAATATTAGGCTTAATACAGGAATAATAATTAATTTTACGTATTTAATTAACAATGAATGACGAATTACTCCAAGTGTTTCTGCTCACAAAACCTTTCTTGCTTTAGGTTTTGTAGACTTTTACCCAACTAAGAATTCGAATCTGCACTCATTCCAATAAACGACGAAAGAATGGCTGCCCGAGTGGATAGATCGAATCTACACTCATTCCAATAAAGGACGAAGAAATGGCTGCCCGAGTGGATAGTTCGAATCTACACTCATTCCAATAAAGGACGAAGAAATGGCTGCTCGAGTGGATAGATTTGTACAAGTCACGTCATATTATACTGCTTGAACCCGTGTGGATCTTGAAAGTTTAAAAAAAACAACTAACAATCGAACTATCGTTCAAACGGCTTGTTCACATTGTAGCCAGGCTGAATGTTATGTAGGAATGTTCATTGATTTCAAGCTAACTTCTAGTCTAACCGCATTCTTTAACTGATTGGGATGTTCCACTCAACTATCTATGTACTTAGGTGCCTTTTTATCATATTTCTTACAGCTCAAAACATTCTAAATCATTAGAACAATCCAGAACAAATTAATTCTTATATGAAGGAAGGTCATACGTCAATACTTCCCTGTCTCACCCGCTTGGTGAGAAATATAAAGTATTGTTTCTCCAGCTAGTCTTGGTATGTTTAGTTTAACAGATAAAAGCCAGGTCTGACTTAGTGGTCAGGACTTTTAATCCAAGGGTCCATGGATCGGTTTCATTACTACCGCCTTTCTTCTAGACTATCAGCTCAAACTTAAAAATGGATATATGTATAGCTTCTCTGTAGCTTTGCGCAAAAATTCTAAAAATAGACAAACGTTACAAGGAAACCAATATAGCCATATTATAAAGAATAGTCAAATTAGGTTTAACAAATGTACAATAATACGTATTTCTCCGCGTAAAAAAATAAATGGCTCACTCTGTAAAAGTAGTATCACTACGTTTAAATCTTATACGTTACTCTATAAAATTAGTAATAGATTTAGTAGTCTTTAATTTTTTATTGTTGATGATTCGATCTTAGCATTTCTCGTGTGCATTTCAGTTCAGAATGGAAGATATCTATCGTTTAAATGAGCTTTAGGACTTAGAAAAATTAGGCTATAAGATCATTTAGAATTGATTGATTCATGATAAAGATACAGTTTTTATTATGTAATCTTGTTTTTAAGTTCTTCCAGATCAGTAACTTCCCCGAATTTTTCAGCTCTCTCAAAGAATTACGCAGAGAATCTTAATCAGGTTGGAGTAGAACCAAATTCTTAGTTCATTAAATGCTAGTTTATTGCAAAATAGAAAGGGACAGAAAATATTCATTGTACCATGGTTTTTGATAGAAACAAATCTTCAAAATGGGTGGATATTTTGGCATGAATAGCTGCATTACAGTATCACAGCCAAATATATGGAAGCAAATTCTTTTGGCAACAGCAATCCATCACGGAGCACGTTAATGCTAAAAATCATTTCCATGGATCATAAGCTCTTTTGATATAGCGTATTTCCCTTTGACTATAAACGCATAATTACAGAAACCAGCTTTAAAAAGCTGGAAATAAAATACAATAACGACTAAGGCAGCATTTCTACATTGTGAAAGTCGTTTTTCTTTTAAAAATCAACATAAAGTTATTAAAGTCTACTAGAAATCATAATTTCCTGATGATGACGACAAATTTTTGTTTGAACGATCTTTTCATACTCAAAAAAATGTCTATAGAACAGTGTGGCTCAAAAGATACTCCTAAAAGAAATATAAGTATATTTACGCTGCAGGAAATACGTTCCTGCGTATTTGTTTATTCGTCCACCCATCAATGTCATATTTCTTTATTGCTTTGCAGGTTCGAAGCAGTTTCTACACTACAAATATGTCTAAGTAGTTTTATAAGAACACAGACACTTTGCAGTTCGTTAAAAAAATAATATATACGAAATATTTATGTTAGTTATTTCTTAAGTAACCAAGCTATTTACGAAAATCGCTCATTTTCTAGAAACTCGATGTCTCGTCGAAAAGTTCAAAGTCCAGGCGGCCTAAAAATATTTAATCGCACATGGAAACTTTTTTTTATCATTCATGCACGTGACTAAAGATAATGTGAATTCACATATTGCAATCTGTGTTAGTTTTCGTTTGCGATGTTTTATTCTCTAAATAGATTGTTAGGGAATGGGCTTCTTCAATACTTGGTCAAAATTTCAGTTATTTTTGAGCTAGTCGTTACCTAGTGGGTTAGTAATGCCTACACTGTGAATCCAACGATTCATAATTCGCAACGCGGAAGCGATATAAGATTAAAGAGTAGTTCAAGAACTCTAAATACATCTCTGTATGTAAAGTTGCAAGAACACAATTAAAAGAAAATTTTACGTTTGGGCAACTCTGTACTTATATATAGAAGGAGAAAGCCTCACATGATAGACTATAAGGAAAGGTTGTTGGGGGGCGAAGGTGTGCTTTAGCCTCCCTGTAACCTCTTCCCCAGTAATAAACATGCAATGCTTATCGTTAATTTGGTTTACTTTCTATATACTACACATGAGGTAGAGTGCAGGCTCTCGTGAACCTTTTTGTCCAGTCATCCTCACCCTGAGAAGGAAAAGGTTGATTCTCCGTCCCTGCACTGATTATTAAACACGCTGGTATCCTGTCAGAGTGGGTATGTATATATGTATCTACCACGAGCGTAGATCCTGGGGGGATGGAGGGTATACATCCCCCTTCATTTTAGGTGGGGGATATGGTGCATACAATAATCCCCCCTACAGTTTGGTCTGTTGAATTGTTTTATTGCATCACAGGCCTACAAATTGTGTGTTTGTTCTTGTGATTCTCGTGTTCTTACCAATCGAATTGTATAATTAGGCCTAGATGTAGGCTTTTTCAGTAGCCGAAATGTACATCTTTAATATAGGCGTGCTTCTAAGCTTTTCGATCTAAGCGATAGTTCGTAAGTATCAGTCAGTTGGCCTAAGTATACTCGTGGCAACAAGATTACTCTGTGACTGCATGTTTACAGCTTTCAGGTTCACGTAATCAGAGATTACCAATTTGCAAATTGAACAGTCCACATAAGTGCTTGCAAAAATCATCCCCCCTCATCAGATGTAAAAAATCTAGGCCCCTGGACTATCTACACATTGTTTGTTTTAGTATTTTAGGCTCATTTTTGTCTGTATTTATTTCACCAACTTTTTTTAAAGAACAACTTTACAACTACTACTGATATCTAACCTTTAGAAATGTTATAACTGTTATATCACGAAATCTACAGAAAACAGCAATGGCGTTAAGGCCATACTATTACTGTTATGTATTCCTTAAAGCGTATGGGGCGCACATGGCATGATGGTTACGATGTTTGACTCGTAATTTTTCGAGTGTCAGCTCAAAATTAGGGATGGCAACAGACAAAAAACGAACTATACGAACTAACGATATAAGTAGTATTGTGCATTATTTTAAAGGGTAGATTAAAAATGTTCCCATTTATCATCAGTTTTATTCTGGTGAGTTTCTTACAGAACTATTCTTATTAAAAAGGACAACTTAATTTAAGCTAGACTCGTAATGGTAATACGGTAATATATGTGAACAAATTTAGTTGATATTGGATATTGGAAAAGAGAATCCACTATAACGATATTCAGATTTCGTCTGTCCTGAAAATTCGCGCGTACCTTGCCATTTAAATATGCACATGTGAGCTCTTCATTTAAATTGATGTAAACAAAAACCAAGTTTAAATATATTTTAGTGTACGTTTTGTGAGATATATTTTTTTAAAACTTTTGTCAAGTTTTTTTTAAAATGTCTAACAGTAGGTCGAAGGATAAAATTATGTAAACTTATTCACCGGCAACATTAAGTACGGTAAAGTTTAGCCCTAACTAAATTACAGCAAAAAACATATATTTCGTACTTTGTTAATTTATTCGATATCGATTATGGACTGTAGTTAATAAAGGCTTAACTAATGTTAGGCCTAAAACAAGAAGTCTTAGGATTTTTGTGTGCTATTAAAAATATTTCGTGTTATTCTTCGAAATCCTGTATTTAAAGAAGTACTGTCTTAATAAATATAATTTGTTTTTGTGGTCTTTGTTAGTACAGAATAAATGTAATTCACGAATGGAAATAAACTTTGACTTTAGTATAAAAATAAATCGAGAATTCTAAGATCTCTTTTCTATCAGAAAAGTGTTATTTTTATGTAGTTCCAAATGAAATTATTTCCTAAGTGTGAAAAAAGCATAATGGCATTTTGCTGTTTTGCTTTTTTTTATCTTCATTCGATCTAACGTAAAAACGATGTAGAGCTAGTATCCATAACTTTCACTCAATACAACTGAGGTTTATTGAAGTTATTAAGTTACAAAATGTGGTATAGATAATAACACAGACCTACGATTGTTTTTATTTGAGATTTTTACAGTAATTCCTGCACACTGAATCCCAAAATGATGTGCATATTTCTTCATCACGTTCGGAGTTTTCACAAACGTCACATGTACTTTTATATAAATGAATAATTTTTACTGAAATCGGGTCATGTTTTGGTATTCTTAAAACGTTGGCTACAGATTTCCCAAGAACAATCATGACGTGAAAGTTTCGTCGATGATTCTAGAACACACGAGAAACACGTGACTAGTTTTTAAACGGTTTACAGGTCCGCATGACGTATCATTGTGGTAAACGAAATAATCATTTGATCTAAAAAAGAGATTATTTCTTCCCGATTTCTAAAAAAAAAAAAAACCTACGTGGTAGAAAAAATGAATATGATTTTCTAAATCTGCGTAGCTAAATTATGGAAAACCCGTTATAGAACGAAAACAACTTTGATAACTCGCAAGCCTCTGTTATTAATAAGTTGATTTACACTAATTCTAGGTTTTGAAACTTCGATCATTTTTTTGAGAGCGCACTTATTACAAGTAAGACATTTGAACTTCTTTTATAGCACTAACTTACTTGTTAATAAATATAAAACTATCAGCTTACAAGAGTAGTCATGATTAAGCAGCATTTATTTTTAGCAGATCTTGAAAACATAAACACGTTTTTGTTCATAAGTCATTTTTGGTATGTTCTTATCTACAAAATATTACAATGTACTATTTGTGCTCTGCCTACTACAGATGTTAAAACCCAGTTTTTAGTGTTATAACCTTTATTTTCAGACGTACCGTTGAATCACGTCGAGGAGGACTGTAGTTTTGTTTGTTGTTGTTTTTTTATATTTTCGCGCAAAGCTACACGAGGGCTATCTGCGCTAGCCGTTCCTAGTTTAGCAGTGTAAGACTAGAGGGAAGGCAGCTACAGGGTGGTCCGTAAGTCCTTACCCATCCATATATCTTATGTATCCAGTGTATCTGTGTGCTGTCCCTCATTTTCGCTGCATAATATTATGCGACGCCATGTTCTGTGAGACAAATGGGCTTAAATCGGCCACATTTCTCTGAAAAAAAATTATAATACATGCGTAATTGAATATAACATGATACATATGGATGGGTAGGGACTTACGAGCGACCTTGTAGTCATCACCACCTATCGCCAACTCTTGAGCTACTCTTTCACCAGCGAATATTGGGATTGACCGTTACATTATAACGCCCTCACGGCTGAAAGGGCGAGCATGTTTGGTGTGACGGGAGGACTGTAGTATGTTATAAGATATGATATAAGAAAGTAAGAAACAGGAAACTTAATTCCATCAAATTTTCTGGAAATATAAATAACTATTGAGTTTCTCCAAACAAAGAACACATAATAAAATCCAATACTGTAACTCGTTAATTGTTCGTTTGTTTGTAATTAATCACAAAGCTATGTGTGCTCTTGTCCGCCACGGGTATCGAAAACCGTTTTCTAGCGGTGCAAGTCTGCAGACATTCCGCTATACCACTAGGGGTTGATTATTAATTATACTATAATTGTGATATAATATCTTATTAACGTTGCCTTGTGTAATGTCGCAACCACACTTTATTGAATTAAGTATTTGATAGCACCAGGAATACTTAACGAACTTTATATTACTGAAGTAAACAAATGCCTTTATTAATCGGAAAGTGCTATTAAACCAGAAATATATATTTCAGATTTCAAAGTATTCAAATTTCTTCGTAAAAAGAGAAATAATAATATGGGAATGTGCGTGTCTACGCATGCTCGTGCGATATACACGTCATCACGATATTTTCCGAAAGCCGTGAATCTTTTCATAGCTTGTTCAGGAAGGCCCTCGCACACGTATCTTTATATAAGACTCATATGGTATAATATATAAACCTTCTCGGACTGTGATAAAAAAGATTCATTGTGTTTGTTAGTATATACAAAAAGGTAAAGGCTTACGGCACAATACAGATAGGCCATTATATGGATTTTTGCTTTAAATAAAACACGAACTAATATTTACCAAACGTATGCGGACTACAGATAGTACGTTTATAATTTTGCATTTTAGCTGTTTTCTACTTTAGAAGAGATATCTTTTAACGTTCACTGAAAAATAATTATAAGATTTTATAAATATAAACACGGATTAAATGTTTTCCTGCTTCATTAGTTTAAGTAAATAGACGGTTCTGACCTATGGATTAATATTCCAGTTACTTTCATACTGTATTAATTAGAAGGTATTATAGAAAATTAGATATATATATATAAAATAAGAGATATATATAATAAAAGAGAAGGAAGTTTCAGAGAAATACAAATATGTCATTCCTGTTTTTACTGTTTTACTATTGTTCGATGTCACAAGTAGACGCAGCAAAATTCGATCCAAAATTATAGTCTACCACAACTGCGCTGGATGACTTTAGGCACTTGGAACTTTGCATTTTATGCATTTATTCTAGAGGCTGAAGTCTATGCGCATTTATTCAAATAAAAATATATTAAATCCGCTGAATGGCTTTAGAAAAATCACTTGTTACGTTCATGATTTTGAAGAAAGTGTTTTTATTCTTTTCAAGATAGAGATTACCAAAGAAAAGCCTCTTGTGTTTGAGCGCAACGTCGTTTTTTTGGTTATTTTTCAGTAAGTAGGTAATACAAAAATGGTTTTGTAAACCTAAGACTTATAACGACTTGGTATGGCCTTGTGGCTAGGGCTCTAACTCACAATTTCCTCTTTGTGGGTTTGAATCCCATAAACACCGAATCTACTCGACTTTTAAAACACCGTAGACGTTGTAATGTGAAGGTCCATCTCGCTTTTTGATTACAGTAGCTGAAGAGTTGGCGCTGGAAGATAATAACTAGTGGCTTCCCTCTAGTTTTTTAAATTAGGGACGACTAGTGCAGAGAGCATTTGAAAAAAATAACAACAAACAAATCACTGGGAAACGAATCATTATCCCGAGGAAACTGTACAAGTACTATAGCTTCTAGCAATTATGCATGAGGCGTAACAATATTTTTTTTCAGTGATTACTACCATTTAAAAATATTACGATTTGAAAGGATTAACTTTGAAAAAACTGAGACCTTAACCTAAAAAGCAATTATTTCACTTTTAAATGTTTAATTACTAACTCAATATTGACACCACCTACCTATGGAAATTGATATTAAATCAAGACAATGTCTAAAACATAAACATTGACATTTCTTACGCATGCACACATATATAAGTATATATGACGTTTGACTATATGTACAAGTAACTACATAGAACTGTGTTTATGAGTTCAACAGGGTCCTAAAATTCACTTAAGTTACAATATTTCTAAATTGATATATTATGACAATGATAGTGAAGTTTTAGTTATTTGAATAACAATTTTTCTGCTTTCATTTCTGTTACGTCTTTTTCATCCTTGGACTAATTTTGCATTGTTAATTTAGTATATGGAGTTAAGACGAACCCAAATCTCCTTAAGCAAGTCGAACCATGCGAGATATTATTGGGATTAAGGTCGAAAACACCACCAACAGCAGGAGTACCCCTGTGGTGAATAAATGCATTTTTATCATTATTTTTCAGAGTGGAGTATCGAATTAGACAATTTCGTTACTCAGTTAATTTATTGCGAGTTATGTAGTAACTTGCTTTGATTAGAAGTTAATAATAACAGTTCATTTATTCCTTTGGTATTTCATTTTATTTTACGCCATAGTGTTCTATCCTTTTGTTAAGAAAACGCCCAAGTTAGTTTACCCATATTACTTATATTTTCAATTATATTAGTGGAACCAAAAGAGCTTCTCTCCTTATATAACTACGTTATGCGATGTTACAATTTCAGTCCATAGTACAATCCTGATGTCAATACTGAGTGCGTGACAAAGTGTTTAAGTTGTGCGAAATTTTTCAATCAGTGAGAAATTGATCTGTTTAGATTTGTACGACTACACATGTTCTCACTTACTGTGTTTTAGTGTACACACGGGTTTAAGAGCGACGCGAACTGAAAGTGGTTGTAAGTGGACTCGCCTGCTTATGATTTAGGTTGACTGTTCTTTAATAGCACCCATACTATGGAAATAAATCTTAAAAAAATTACTTGTTTGATATGGAAGTTATATATTCTTTCGTTATGATAGTGATTAAACATGGGAATGCTAATAAAAAGCCATAGTGTAATTATAAATTCATGCAAACAAAAACCGTATTTAATTTTGGTACAAACTAAAAATGGAATCAATATTTATATTATGCACTGCTTTAGAGTTTTGATTCCCAAAAACATTAGACTTCAACTTTTGATCTGCTCTTGTCTAATCACATAGTGGAGTAGACTGTCACACTTATAATGCACCTGCAGTCAAAGAAGTGGAACGCGTTTGCCTGCCAACGGAACGCGAACAAGGAATCCTTGAATCCACAGTCCAAGCCCCTGACCCATTCCAACATATAAACAAATGCAATGCGTAATTTCCATACAAAAATATCGCTTAAATTATTCAAGTGTAAAATTCACGTTAAAAGTTTACTTATTTTTTCAATATAAATCAGTTCCATTTGGTGTTTTTAAGACTAAAATATGTTATAACAAGTACATGAAAGAAAGTCCTAATTGCCTTAAAATTTGATCACTTATATCCCGAGCTCATATAAAGTTTAATTAGTGTAATTTCATACTATAATGGAACTCTTGCTTATATGATAGTGGAAAATATGTTTCATTGCGTAGTGTGCAACCTCCAACTTCGCAAAATTTTTATCTTGTGTGCATCTAGATTTGCAATAAGGGTCACGATTTTTCCGTTGTGCCTCTGTTTCCCCATTCTTAGTGCAGATATGATGTCATGAATACGTCTCATGCAGATCTAATACACTGGAGCCACGGATAATCGGCTAGTAAACTATAATTTTGGACATGCGGATTTCTGTTGAGTCCTACGAATTCTCATGCAACTAAAAGTAGTACTTCATTTTGCTGACCACGAAGAATAGCATGAACTAATGGGTCCGTTTAACTGACGGAAGTGCAGTTCTTTCCGTGTTTATCTATAGTATTATAATCACAGTAAAAGTTCGTGACGCCAAATAATGATCTTTAAAAAGAAGGTGTCATAAACCTACCATCAATATTCTATCTGATCTGAAACTTTCTTGATATCATATCGATGGTTCACAATAAGTAAATTAATTTCGAGATAACGAAGCTGGCTCTTTACACGTGAGTTTATCGCCGCTGAAGTTAAACGGTTTGTAATGTGTGAAATCTATAAACGTTCCTGGTCAAATATTTATAGTTTCAAGATCAATAAGTGTTAATCACATTTGTAGCTTCCGAAGTTTATGGTATACCAACAGTAGCAAACCACAATATAAAACTGTATCTTTGCGTTGCGTTAGTTATCTTTTATAAGCTTAAGAGCAGATTTTTTAGAAATTTCCGCTACGGAAATAATACTGGTATTTATATGCACACATTGTGCATTGTTGATTCTTACGCTCGAAAATCTACAAGTTTAGTGAAAAGACGGAAATGGCTCGGATTGGCTAGGTGGGTTAAAGCGTTCGACTCGTAATCCGATGGTTGTGGGTTCTACTCCCAGTCGCGCCAAACATGCTCGCTCTTTCAGCCGTGGGAGCGTTATAATGTGACGGCCAATCCCCCCATTCTTTGGTAAAAAAGTAGACCAAGAGTTGGCGGTTGGTGGTATAACTAGTGGTCTTCCCTCTTGTCTTACACTGCAAAATTAGGAACGGATAGCGTACATAGCCCTCGTGAAGTTTGCGCGAAATTCAAACCAAACAAACAAATAGGCGGAAATCTCGCAATACACAATTAACAATACAAGTTACATGCATTTCTAAATTCATATATAATTAAAACAAACATCGATATTAATATATATATGTGTAAATATTATTGTTGAAAACATTTGGATCTAAATACATAAGAAAAGAGTAATTTTATGAATTATTTTTAATTTTGGTGATAGTCATATTTTGTGTGTTCTATATTTAAATGGATAACACGTTAATTAAAGAAGTCACGGTTTGTTTTCTTTGTTTTTGAATTTCGCACATAGCTACACGAGGGCTATCTACGCTATCCGTCCCTAAGGCAGCTAGTCATCACCACCCACTGACAACTCTTGGGCTACTCTTTTACCAATGAGTAGTGGGATTGACCGTCACATTATAACGCCCCTACGGCTGAAAGGGCGAGTATGTTTTGTGTGACGAAGATTCGAATCCGCGACCCTCGAATTACTAGTCGAGTGTCTTAACCACCTGGCCATGCTGGGCCCACAACGGTAGTAAAACATTGACATAAAAACGAAAGTAAATGCCATATTATATACACGCTCAATCGTATCTAAACTGGACAAACAGAAACACGCCGTTTAAAAAAGCAAAAATGTTTAGACTCCTTCATAAGCCAGTTGGGCTATAAATTTTAAAACTGAAATACTTAAATTTATATATAGAATATAATTAAAATGAAGCAGAAACTATAAAGTAGATCGAGTATTTTTTTAACAAACCTCGTATGTAACAGCACGTTCGAAGTCAATAATGGAAATTTTCTTACTAACCTTCTAGTATTAATTTGATACAAACTGGTTTATTAGCTGATTTATTAATGAACCCAAGTCAAGTAAAGCAAGACTTTAATCGCAAATCTTCTATGTTTTTATATCTACTAAGAATTGCTTTAAGAATCCAAGAGATCATTATAAAAAAACAGGCAGTTAAAGTTTTCAATAACCTCAGAATAAACAATTTAAATACAAAATCTGAAGTATTGTTTGCTAATTAATATACGCTATTAGTAGTGTCTGGCCAATAGGTTGCGTTAGTTGTTGTTTTTTGCTTTTTTTTTTAATACGGCTTATTTTACTTGTTCAAAAACCAAAATTTGAAGGTTGTCAATATAATAAAATTGTAAGAACGTACTTCTTAAGTGCTGAGCTCACCGAGGAGAATCGAACCCCTGATTTTAAAGTTGTAAGTCCGTAGACATACCTTTGTACTCACGGGGGGGGGGCATTTCTTAAGTGTTTGACTTGGTCACTGTTAAACGCAAAGCGACAGAATGAGCAATCGTTATCTGTACCGATCACAGATATAGAAACTGTGGGAGGAGGCATCTGTTAAAGAAATAAAATATGTATAGAATAAGAGGAAAATACCTTATTAATTGACTTACTCAGGGGAAATAGGAAGATCTTAACAACATGAATGTGACTTCTGTATTAAACCATTTAGACTAACAACTATATATTGAAACAAATTCAATTCTCTGTAGGCCTTAATCAACATATATAAAGCATCGTATGTATACGTAACTTTATAACAAAAGCAATTCTTCCACAAAAATATAAACTAGGAGTTCGTGATGTTAAATTCTCGCGAGATATACCAACAGTAAAACCTGATACGAAAATATCTATATGTATGAAAGCATACTTAAGCCTATTTGATTCTCAGTATTGCTGTCAGTACGAACAGTTTTTTTTTCACACAAAACTTATTAAGGACGATGGACTTATCTTTAACTCTACAAATTATTTTCTAACTTTTATTATCTTATAGACTAGTGAAAACAGTATCGGTAAAACTTATTTTATGAAACAAAACAAAAACCTTTTTACCATTTACTCTATTTTATTTGACATCAGAGTTTTTTCCTTTTCGTGTTCCTTTTAGCTACAGAACTAGAACTAACTAGAAACTTATTGTCCTATCCTAATTTCTCTATATTTACACGAAAACAAGGCTGCTTTATTTATAAATAAAAACTACGTTTATTATTTGAGGAAACAAATGTCCTGAAGAAATACTTCTCGATTATTATTATTATTATTATCTACATAGATAATCTCTTTCTGTTTCTTTGTTTTTTTACCGTCCATGATTTATTTTCAAATATTCTAAAGTTAAATAAATAATGTGAATTATAATATAAAAAAAAACACTTAATGTTCTTGCAGTAGCTTAAAGGTCAGGCAGTATCCTAATATTATGTTTTACTTGTAATTTGAAGAATTATAATTTTCAATGTATAATATTAATTTCTTATTATTATTTTTTGAAAATAGTGTTATTTTAAAAACATTAAAGAACCTGCCAATAAAATGGAACTTCTTGAAATTTTAGATAGTGTAAGAAGGACAGTGTGTGTGCTTTCTTATAGAAAAGCGTCATGGGACTATCTGGTGATCTGACCCCGTTATGTTAGTGCTGTAAATGCGTACACTTACCGCTGTACCAGCGGGGACAGATAGTGTAACGATGATAGTGTGTGTGCTTTCTTATAGAAAAGCTACAAGAGGCTATATACTGTGTCCACATAGGGGAATCGACCCCCTGATTTTAGCGTTGTAAATCTGTAGCCTTATCGCTGTGGGAGCGAAGGACAACGAAGACAGGAAAAGTTTGTTTGTTTGTTTTGGAATTTTGCGCAAAGCTATTCGAGGGCTATCTGCGCTAGCTGTCCCTAATTTAGCAGTGTTAGACTAGAGGGAAGGCAGCTAGTCATCACCACCCACTGCCAACTCTTGGGCTACTCTTTTACCAACGAATAGTGGGATTGACCATAACATTATAACGCCCCCACGGCTGAAAGGGCGAGCATGTTTGGCGCGACCGGGATGCGAACCCGCGACCCTCAGATTACGAGTCGCACGCCTTAACACGCTTGGCGATGCCGGGCCCAACAGGAAATGACTGATAGTTAAATTATGGATAACGAACCATTTTAAATATTATACCAAAATTAACAAAAACATGTAAAAAAAAGTAAATGCACGGATAAAATAAACTGGCAGTTTATAAAATATGGCTTTTATAGCAACAACAGTAAACAAAATAATAGTAAATAACAGGTATACACTATTTACAAAGACGAAGCAATATTTGTTCACTTGTTTGATAAGGAAGACGTTAAAAACTATAATATTTGAGGAAAAGCTGAAAAGCCAGATTTTGGTTTCATGATTGAACGTATCAGGTACAATCTAATCTATTATTTGTCGCTCAAATTCTGGCTTTAGATGACTTGAAAATCTAGTGAGAGTTTTTTTCTTCGATAGAAAGCATAGTGTATTTGTAGTTCCTTCTTTTATTTACTTTTTCAGACAGTTTGTTTGTCTCAGGTATTCACACACACACACACACACACACAAATCTACTCATGAACTATCTGTTTCTAATATTGAACTAGTAGACTTGATCGAAGGTAGCCAATCAACATCACATCCCACGAACACTCGATTGTTATAATCGACTAATTAAGTTTGGTTATCACTTTTATTAAAGATCCAAGCACTAAAATTCGGCCACACTTTCATTAAATCACCCATATCCTGAAGTTCGGTTGTCACTTTTGTTAAAGCACCCAAATTTAAAGTTTAGCACAATAACTATTAAGCAGCACCCGTGCCACTTCATCTAATTTCTAAACTCGTTCAATGTGTGGTTATGATTAATTTTCAGTTATTATTAACGTATGACAATTTTCATCACAATACAATGAAACTCTGACGTTATAACCAACCACGCCTTCTTTATCTTGTGAGTTTTTCTATTTGTTTAATGATTTAGAAGCCAATGACAGACATTACGTAGAGTACATATATAATGTTTATTGCTGGCATACGTAGTGTAAATTCTGTTCACCTTACTCTATTCCAAATCGTACGCAAGTTTTTTAATTTATTTTATTTTCTTAACTTCAAATAAGCGAAATGATTCCACTTGAGCATCAATATACCCTTTTTTATAAACAGTAATAAATAATAAAAAAAATTCAAATACATACATTGTTTAACCTGGTGAGTTTACATGTTAATAATATTTGAAACAAAGTTAAGGTCAAAACGGACATTTGAACGTAAGAAACATTATAACATTCATGAGACGTAATGTAAGCCTTTTAAAAGTATTGTATTAGCGTCTCACCACTTTCGAAGACATTGTTTTCAACATAATTCAGTGGCACGAGTAACGTTACTTTATATTAATATCGAATTTATAAAAGATAAAATAAATTTTGATATCCATAATGTTATTGAATGTGAATGAACTTTTAAATGGTTATAAGAGTAACAACAAGGTAATATCTCGGTTAGAATAACTTTAAGGTAAAAAGAAAAAGAAATAATTCATTGTATTTCTCTGAAGAATTTCTCTGTGTTTTTCAAGGTCTTCTTGTGAAGCTCGTTTACTGTTATGCACTGAAGTGTGGGTTGCGCGTGCCGTGCTTATGATGGGTACGGAAACCTGGTGTTTAGTTACTTGTTGGAGGAAGGGGATTGCAACTTAAAAAGAAGGGAAAATACAGAAAAAAAATGTAGAAACTATCTCGGGAAATTTGATTACTAAATCATTATAGCCTGAAGTTAGTACCAGGAAAGTGAATACATTAAAAACTTTTCAAAACAGACTTTATAAACATAATTTTAAATCCGTAAATATAACTCGGTGATGATGACATTGATATAATAATACATTCCCATAATAAAAACAATCCATTAATTTTAACGACTTCAGTTTGTTTTATTTGTTTTGGAGTTTTGCGCAAAACTACATGAAGGTTACGTGCACTAACCATCTCTAATTTAGCAGTATAAGACCAGAAGGAAGGGCAGCTAGTCATTATCCACCGCTAACTTTTGGGCTACTGTTTCACCAACAACTAGTGGGATTGACCGTCTCTTTATAACATCCCAACGGTAAAAGGGGGCGAGCATGTTTGATGACGGGCTGGACTTAGATTGGGTGTGAATGTTATTTCTTTGTGGGTGTACGAGGGCTGTTCAAAAAATACGCGGACTGTTTGAATTGCGCGGCTCCAGTTGGCTCCAGGGGAATCCGCTTGGTGTCGCTAGGTTTGCACAGATCAGCTGATTACGACGCCATTTTCCGATTGCAGATATCTTCATTTGTGTATTAGCTACGCGGTTTTAAGTGAAGTGCGATTTTTTCGTTTGGTGGATTTCAGAATGAATGACCTGAAAGAGCAACGACGTGCTGTGAAATTTTGTGTTAAACTTGGAAAATCTGCGACTGAAACTTTTGCTATGCTTAACACGGCTTACGGTGATGTTGCTATGAAGCGTACGGCATGTTTCAAGTAACATGAACGTTTTAAGGATGGTCAACAATCCGTTGAAGATTATGAGAGTCCTGGACGTCCTTCCACGTCAACTGACGATCCACACGTCGACAAAATCAACACCCTGGTGCGGGCAAATCGACGTCTGACTGTCAGGGAGCTTGCTGAAGAGTGTGGGATATCAGTTGGATCTTGTTACGAGACTTTGACCGAAAAATTGAAGATGCACCGCGTTGCTGAGAAATTTGTGCATCAGAACTCGTGCGTTTTTGGCCAAACACTCGATCACTGTTCTTCCCCACCCCCCTACTCACCTGACCTTGCTCCTTACGATTTTTTCTTGTTCCCCAAACTCAAAAGACCCTTGAAAGGAAGAAGATTTGAGACGATTCCCGAGATTAAGGCAAATGCGACGAAGGAGCTGGAGGACATTACAAAAGAAGCGTACCAGGACTGTTTCAACAAGCGGAAACACCGTTGGGATAAGTGTGTGCGTTGGGGAGGAGAGTACTTTGAAGGAGTCCCAGACCTGTAACTTCTAAATAAAGTACATTTTGTTTTATGACGTCAGTCCGCGTATTTTTTGAACAGCCCTCGTATACGAATATACTGAACCTTTTTTTAACTCGTTCTAATCAGTAATAACGTAGCTAAATTATTTATTGTTTTGTATATTCCCAAAAAGGAAAAAGACAATCGAAACATTTTCCTTTCACAAACTATCAATTTATTTTTAATACATGAAAATGCCATCCTTTCAACTAACAGCAGAATTCATTTGCTTTGTCTCACAAAACTGCGTGCACGACTTCACATTGAAGCAGAGGAAATTTAACTGTCAATCTTTTTCGTTACTTTGAAAATCCACAATTATTTGAATCTGAAGTGCTTCGTGTTTTCAAAATGTTTCCCCAGCACTTTGTCAGCAGGACCATGACACAAGTTTCCAAGTCTACAGTTTCATGTCAATTGATAAGAAAATGAAAAGAAAAACAACGTCATAAGAAAGACTAAATCTGTTTGGCTTTCTCCCAATTCTTGGTCAGATTCTCCTCTTCTCTGACGCTTTCTTAAAAAATTTGTAGCGATCGATTCACGTTCCATTACCAAACGCCTAGAGTTTAGAAGTTCTTTGCAATGAAACCAGAAACTGTACAACAAATTCTCAGTAAATCCCACAAACTGATGTAAGTCAATTTTTCTTTACTTGATAATGTTCATCGTAATAATTGTTTTAATTTGTGGTGTAAAATACATTTCTAATTCTCAGTTACTATTTTCTGGTATCCTCCGTTACGTTTCTGCACCATAACATTTCAATATTCTCTACTCTTATGTTACATTAATCTGTATTGTTTCACCATAACGTTTTATTATTCTCTACTCTTATGTTACATTAATTTATATTGTTTCACCATAACGTTTTATTATTTTCTACTCTTATCTTCCATTAATCTGTATTGTTTCACCATTACGTTTTGTTATTCTCTACTCTTATCTTCCATTAATGTGTATTGTTTCACCATAACGTTTTGTTATTCTCTACTCTTATCTTCCATTAATGTGTATTGTTTCACCATAACGTTTTATTATTCTCTCCTCTTATCTTACATTAATCTGTATTGCTTCACACAACTTTTTTTTGGAATTGTTACACCAAACGTTTTATTTTATTCTCTTATCTTCCATTAATCTGTATTGTTTCATACTACCTTTTTAGTATTATTGCTCAATAACGTTTTATTATCCTCTAATTTTATCTTCCATTAATCTCTATTGTTTCATACTACCTTTTTAGTATTATTGCTCCATAACGTTTTATTATCCTCTAATTTTATCTTCCATTAATCTGTATTACTTCATACTACCTTTTTTAGTATTGTTGCTCCATAACGTTTTATTATCTTCTAATTTTATCTTCCATTAATCTCTATTGTTTCATACTACCTTTTTAGTATTATTGCTCCATAACGTTTTATTATCCTCTAATTTTATCTTCCATTAATCTGTATTACTTCATACAACCTTTTTGGTATTGTTGCATCATATTGTTTTATTATTCTTTCCACTTATCTTCCATTAATCTGTATTCTTTCATACTACCTTTTTGGTATTGTTGTATCATAACGTTTTATTATTCTCTTCTCTTATCTTCAATCGATCTTTATTGTTTTTCGCAACCTTTTCGGGTATTGTTGTACCATAACGCTTTATTTTCCTGTCTTATCTTCCACTAATCTGTATTGTTTGATGATACCTTTTTGGTATTGTTGCACGATAACGTTTTATTATTCTTTACACTTATCTTCTATTAATCTCTATTACTTCATACAATCTTTGTGGATATTGCTGCACCATAACGCTTTATTTTATTTTCTTATGTTCCATTAATACGTATTGCTTTATAATATTTTTTTGGTATTATTGCGCAAAAACATTTTATTATACTTTAATCTTATATACCATTAATTTGTATTGTATCATTCTGTCTTTTTGGTATTGTTGTACAATAACATTTTATTATTCTCTACTCTCATCTTTCATTAGTCTATATTGCTTTATAAAAACTTTTTAGCATTATTGCCCAATAACGATTTATTATTCTCTACTCTTACCTTCCATTAATCTGTATTGCTTCATACTACCTCTTTGGTTTTGTTGCACCTTAACGTTTTATTATTCTTTACACTTATCTTCCATTAATCTTAATTACTTCATACAATTTTTGTGGATATTGCTGCATCATAACGCTTTATTTTCCTGTCTTATCTTTCACTAACCTGTATTGTTTGATGATACCTTTTTGTTATTGTTGCACCATAACGTTTTATTTTATTCTCTTATCTTCCATTAATTTGTATTGTTTCATACAACCTTTTTGTTGTTGTTGCACCATGACGTTTTATTATTCTCTGCTTTTATCTTCCATTAATCTGTATTGTTTCATATACCTTTTGGTATTGTTGCACCGTATAGTTTTGTTACTCTCTACTCGTATCTTCCATTAATTATTATTGTTTTATGAAACCTTTTAGGTATTGTTGCACCATAACATTTTATTATTCTACTCTTATCTTACATTAATCTGTATTGTTGCACCATAACATTTTATTATTCTACTCTTATCTTAAATTAATCTGTATTGTTTCACCATAACATTTTATTATTCTCTACTCTTATCTTACATTAATCTCTATTGTTTCACACAACTTTTTTTTTAATTGTTTCACCATAACTTTTCTTCTCTTATCTTCAATTAATCTGTATTGCTTCATACTACCTTTTATTACTGCTCCATAACGTTTTATTATCTTCTGATTTTATCTTCCATCTGTATTACTTCATATAGCCTTTTTGATATAGTTGCATCATATTGTTTTATTATTCTTTCCACTTCTCTTCTGTTAATCTGTATTCTTTTATACTAGCTTTTTGGTATTGGTGTATCATAACGTTTTATTATTACCTACTCTTATCTTCCATTAATCTATAATACTTTATCAAAACTTTTTGGTATTATTGCACCATAACGTTTTATTATTCTTTACACTTATCTTCTATTAATCTCTATTACTTCATACAATCTTTGTGGATATTGCTGCACCATAACGCTTTATTTTCTTGTCTTATCTTCCATTAACCTGTATTGTTTGATGGTACCTTTTTGGTATTGTTGCACCATGACGTTTTATTATTCTCTACTTTTATCTTCCTTTAATCTGTTTTGTTTCATACTACCTTTTTGGTATTGTTGCACCGTATAGTTTTGTTACTCTCTACTCTATCTTCCATTAATTATTATTGTTTTATAAAAACTTTTAGGTATTGTTTCACCATAACATTTTATTATTCTCTACTCTTATCTTCCATTAATCTGTATTGTTTCATACTACGAACTTTCTTTATAATATTATTTGTTCTTTTACATTCATTGTGTTTTTTATTATTTTTCCCTTGTATTTTTTTAGTTATGGTACAACCACAGTATTATGGTAAGGACTGGAAGGAACACCAGAATCTGTTTTATAATTACTAAGATAAAGTAATCTTGGACAACAAAACTTCGTAAAACAGTATTTAACTATTACCAGGCTAGCGGAATTTGTTTGTTCTTTTGATTCGAAAATTTGCGAAGATTTGTCGCTAATTCTGAGCTAGTGGACCAGGGCTCCAAACAGTGTAGCGGTGTACTGCGGAACGAGGATTAACCCTTGGACTCTCCCCGGATTTTCAGTCCGACAACGTACTCTCGGCTGTTTGGGACTCAATGTTAACAAATGTGGTAGACTTCTAATTTTAAAATAATGAAAGAGTGTACAACCTTTGCCTTTGTATTCTGTTGCATTATTTTCGGTCTGGTGTTTAGGAGGTGTTATAATGTACGATCAATCCCACTTATTC
This sequence comes from Tachypleus tridentatus, assembly GCF_004210375.1. NCBI lineage: Eukaryota > Metazoa > Arthropoda > Merostomata > Xiphosura > Limulidae > Tachypleus > Tachypleus tridentatus. The sequence goes on from NC_134831.1 coordinate 72,815,653, forward strand.
ATTGATTACGAATATCACAAATTGTCCTCGAGTAACTTTGCACGAAATTAGCAAAATGAATCATTGTACATTTGTAGTTGTGTATCTTATAACTGTTTAACATTTCTGAACAAGAACGTTTCACTAATTTTATCTTTAATACTTTAGCTTGTAAAAACACAATTTTTACAAAAATTGCGATACGTAATTTTTTATTCCTTACATATTTTGTTAAGTGTCAAATATATATCAGTCATCAATTTTTTAGACGTAATTTTGGTTGTGTGGTTCACAAATAACCTTACTCATTGTTTATTACATTTTTTTAGGTTTTTTCAGGTTTTAGTGAATTACTTGAAAAATACGACTTTCTGTTACTTTGTACTTTCTTGACCTATTGCTACCTAGTGGTAGTCAGTCAGGAGTTGGTATTTCACGTTATCCATTCAATAAACAACGTTTATGGTTTTTTTAGTAGTATTATTGTTGCAAGTCTTTGGATATTCTTGCCTTTTCAAAAGAGAAGATCTATTTTTCTCTTTAAGATTCAATTAACATGATTGTTTTTGTTTTTTGAATTTCACGCAAAGCTACACGAGAGCTATCTGCGCTAGCCGTCCCTAATTTAGCAGTATAAGACTAGAGGGAAAGCAGCTAGTTATCACCACCCACCGTTAACTCTTGGGCTATTCTTTTACCAACGAATAGTGGGATTGACCGTCACATTATAACGCCCCCACGGCTGAAAGGGCGAGCATGTTTGGTGTGACCGGGATTCGAACCCGCGACCCTCGGATTACGAGTCGAACGCCTTAACACACTTGGCCATGCCGGGCCTATCTTTTATTTATAAAATCAAAAACTACCTATTGGGTTGTTTACTACTATAATGAGGAGCTGGAATGCCAACTTTGGAAGGTAAGTTTATCTTACTTAACCCAAAGTGGTAGTACCTGACTATCGTTTTATCTATTCCTTACTTCCCACAACTGTCTGCAGGCAGTAAAGAGTGATATAAATGTGGGACGTTGTAGGCCTGAGTACCCACATCTTGCTTTTCTAATTTCTATTTCTTTACATTATTTTATTATTATTATTTAATTATGATTATTTCATTATTATTATTTAATATTGTTTATTTTACTATTCTCATTTCATATTGATTATTTTATTATTATTACTTAATTTTCATTGCTTTATTATTACTATTTATTTTTTTATGAATTTTGTCGCGTAAGACTGATGGACGGTGTATTCTCATCGCAATGTGGGTCCTACTTGCTCAGTTACCTCCCAAACCTAGTGTACATTATATATTCCATATTATAGCCCTACGCCGGGGATTATTTTGATTTTTGCAGTCTTTGATGTTTATTAGGGCTTGTTTTTGCTTATTAGAATATACTTTAAGCATTATACATTTATGACACGCAGTGGCTACTAAACTAAGTGGTATAAGTTTATGCAGCTCGGCTAAACACGTTTTAAGATACAACAGGATATCAAGCAATAAAACATGAAGATAAAATACATACAGTTAATATTTTCTTCCTAAATAGGGCGAAGGAGGAATACCAGTATCACTGAACACCTCAGTTAATGAAAATTCTATTTTCCTTTCAAGACAAATTCTTGCCACGATATGAAAAAACAAACAAACAAATTTTTATATTTGCAGAGTTAATTATCGCAGACAACTAATTACGTTATGCTGGCTTTACACATGACTCTCGCTGGATGCTTTCTGTTTTTTGCCAGAGAACTTCCAGCTGTAGACACAGATTGTTAGAGAAAATCGCGAAATCTTCTTATTGGCGGCAACTGTATCTGTGCCGTTACAAAAAGAATGTGGTTGTTATTTGTTCAGTATTGTCTTTGGTTGATATGCCTTTCTAAGAATCCCGGACTGACTTTCGGTGAACAACTAATCAGATTTTAATTTGTCTAAGTTTAAAGATCTGAGGAAGAATGAGGGGGGGGGGGAGGAAGGAGAAAAAACACGACGCTTTTAACGTTTTTGTTTTATTTCTTTTAGAGCAAAACTACAATGGGTTATCTGCTGTGTCTACCGCAGAGAATCGAGCTTCGGCATTTGGCGTTACGAGTTCATAAACGGGGAACGCTTTAAACGTTTAAGACAAAAGAATGAAATATCTTTGTCATTAAGCGCGAAAATGTGTTTGTTTGTTTTTTAATTTCGCGCAAAACTATCTGCGCTAGTTGTCCCTAATTTAGCAATGTAAGACTAGAGGAAAGGCAGCTAGTCATCATCACCTACCGCTAACTCTTGGGCTACTCTTTTACTAACGAATAGTGGGATTGACCGTCACATTATAACACCTCCACGACAAAAAAGGTGTGTGTTTTGTGTGTTTTTCTTATAGCAAAGCCACATCGGGCTATCTTCTCAGCCCACCGAGGGGAATCGAACCCCTGATTTTAGCGTTGTAAATCCCTAGACATACCGCTGTACTAGCGGGGGGCAGACATAAAAGGGCGAGCATGTTCGGTGTGATGGGAATTCGAACCCGTGACCTTCAGATTAAGAGTCGAGTGCCTTAACCACCTGGCCATTCCGGGCCTAAAAAGTGAAAACACAAAGGATGTAGGAAAGAGCAGCGCTATAAACCTTTCAAATGTAGTGAACAGATCTGTATTTGTATGTCATTCTCTTAAAGATCTCGATGGTCAGAATATGCAATTTTGTATTACTTCTGTGCGAACAATATTTCGCGCACACGAAACCTAATTCAGTATAAACATTTGATATGACACAACATTCGCACACATACTTCATTAATGACCGAGGGTAATTAATGCTTACAGAAATATTACAAGAAAAAATAATTCTGATGAATTTTTACTCATTAATTAAAAGAATAATGACTTAGAAAATAACGTTACGTCACAATCTAGAAAGTATCTCGCTACATCTGAATCGCCACATCTCAACTAAAAATTAACGTAAATAACAGCATATAAAAGAGTTTAATATACACTAAAGGCGAAAAGTAATTGTGGTACTACAACACGTTTAGAAGAAACGTATATTTCCTGATGGCAACCCAACTATCACATCGTAAACACAAACATGAGTAATAATATGGCACGCCATTTCAAGAATACTTATTTCGTTGTGATAATTTTTGGTGATGCTATTCGTCTACTTATAAAAAAAAACACACATTACATTTATGATGCACCAGAGTCCAATTACTTCTGGTCTGACCTGTATAAGATGATTGGACAAACTTAGTTTATTGTACTTTATTTTCCGATATGTAGTCCTAGAAATGCCTTTACTGTAATAGTACAAAGAATACTTATTAATGTAACTTGTACCAAGCAGGAAGTGGTCGATGATATAAATGTTGCTTTAAATACATACATTTAAGAATCATTTACTTTCCTGCATGAAAGTCGGGATAATGGCAAAAAAATAACGGTATTTTAACTATTTTACGACAAGAAACAAAGTTATTGAGTACATGAATGGAGTTCCAGAACTAATTTTTTTTTTCTTGGTGAATTAGGAAATCGACTATCTAAAAGAAACACTACAAGGAAGTCGATACAACAGAAATTGCGTTTCATCCTTCTTCGTCATAGTTCAAACTCTGCCTTGTGATTCCACATAATAATAATCGGTATCTAGACCAGACTACAAGGTTTGGAAGGTTCACTCACATGTAATAAATGCTAACCTTTTTTTTCAGCATGACACTTGTCTAAAATACTAAAGCATACTTTAGAATCTGAAAATCAACATTTGATGATTTAAAAAAGAACAATTTCAACCAGAAGTTCTTCATTTAAGAGAAGGTAGACATGGCTTGTTATTGGTTGTTGTGCTATATAACATTCTGAGGCTAAGAGTGTACAGGAACTGGTTATTTATCTTTTAACGTAGTTATTTTAATATGTGCAAAAAAATGATAAAAACGTATTTTATTACAACAAAATTATGACCAAAAGTTTAACAGTTTGATAGTTACAGACTTACGACCCAGACGAGTAAAGGTTTAGGGTAAGATTTTTACAGGAAGTAAACGGAAACACAAATTTCTAACACGATACGTTAGCTGTTTTCTAATAAGCCTAATAATTTCGTCTCCATAAATCACAAATACTTTATGAACCAAATAGTGGTCCAGCATCTTACGAGATATTGAAATAACATACACATAATATATAACATCTTAGTAACTTAAAGTCATGACTTTTTTCTGCAGTACATAAAACCAACAGAGAAAAAATGGTACAAGACCCATTGAAAGACATTCACAAAGTCGACTACTAAAGAATATTTGAAAATACTTAACCCACAAAATTAGTTAAAAGTCCAGTACTTATAACAGAACTTACAGAGGCTCCCCAGTGGCACATCGGTATGTCTGCGAACTCACACCACAAGAAAACGGGTTTTGATACCTGTGGGGAACAGAGCACAGATAGCCTATTCATTGTGTACCTTTGTGCTTAATTCTAAACAAACTTATTCAGGGTATCAGTTATATAGTCCTCATTTCAACGATTCTACAGGATATCAATCATATCCTCATCTCAACAATTTTACAAAGTATCAAGTATATCCTTATCTCAACTGTATCACCAATTCAACAGTTCTGCAACATATCAACCATATCCTTATTTCAACACCTATAACAACTGTTGTATAGACTATAATGTTGATGTTGCTTTTATAACACACGTTTGTATAATAATATTGGAATAAAACTTCTTTTGTTGCATTTATCACTTATCTTCAATATCACTGGAGTGTTACTGACAGAAAATCAACACTTAACACATCGTTATTTGAAATAGTACTTTAGAGAAGGGACTTAGTGAACAAGTTTTAGATTTTCGAGTTCTGTTTATATTCTTGTAAAAACTGTTTCCAAAAAGCCATTTTATAATCAAGTAATTTAATTTCTTTGACTATCTCCTAGGGGGCGACTTGTCAACAGTTTACTTCCTTACCTTGTATGAGCTTATAAACAACTACCAGATGTAACATCTTACTTATCTGCTGTTTCTGTAAGACTTGTATATTTTCTTTGTTTTTTTTTAAATTTCGCGCAAAGCTTTACGAAGGCTAATTGCGCTAACCGTCCCTAATTTAGCAGTGTAAGGCTACAGGGAAGGCAGTTAGTCATCACCACCAACCGCAAAATATTGGGCTACTCTTTTACCAACGAATAGTGGGATTGACCGTAACATTATAACGCTCCCATGGTGGAAGGACTAGTATGTTTGGTGTGACGTGGAATCGAACCCGCAATTTTCAGATTACGAGTCGAGTGACTTGACTACCTGGACATGCTGGACCGACTTGTATATTTACACACACATTTTTATCTTATGTAATTTGTCAACAACACAATCTTTCAAGCTTGTATATAGAAATTTGTATATGTATCTTAAATACGTGTATGATCTGCTTTCTAACTAAATGGTGACGTCGTGAGAGTGATTATGGCCAATCTGAAGAGCAATCCACGTAATATTCTTTAACACTACATATAGAGGTGTTAACATAATAATGAAAATGCTATGGATCTGACAATATTTTACTGTTTTTCTTCATAATAAACAAAGACAAGAATAGTGGAAACTATAAGAATAGTAAATAAACTCTTATTCACCAAATGTCTGAGATACTCTAGTCTAAATTTTTAGTATTCCGATTAAAGGAAGTAATAAGTTTTCATTTGTTTGACATAAGTTTCTGGACTTAACGATTGCAACATTGTACTGGGCAATGTTATTTGACATATTCAATATGATTTGATTTGACTGACTTATGTGTTAACGATATATCACTTTTAAATAGAAAGAAGTTTTTCAAGGAACCCTTAATCAATATTTTAAGGAGGGCAACTAGACAGTAAACTGGTTGAGTGATTCTGTTATTTGAAAACCATTAATTAGATACGACACTGAGTATCGAAAATATCATGACGTGGATCTGTTTATTACATCTCTTAACATTTAGCTTTCAGTTAAACGGATTATCGAAATTGTTTAAGCAAAACACATTTAAAACTTATTTACGTTGCCCGTGAATGAATCTGTCATTATATTTCTCCTATGATTTTGAAAAATTACGTGTTGAATCTTGTAAGTTTCTCGTAAAAAACGTAAATTTCAAAATGGCGGATACCGAGACTAGATTTGTTAACGTTTTTATTGAGCAAGATCAGAGTATAAAAGTAGTTTATGACTTTAAGGCTTAAAAAATAAAATATTTGTACACGACAAACAATCTATGTGAGGTTCATTATTTTTTATTAAGTTATTCATCTGTATTAGTTAAATTAGTTCTAAGACCTTTAGAAGAAAATCACTTTTAAAACCCCGTATGTAAAGTGTTTAAAGTACTTCCATCTATATTTTTATATGACTATATATTTATAGATCATTCATTTGTCCTACGAAATAACATCATACATAACTTTCCTTTCGACAGGTTTCTACAACTAAAGAAGATATATAACATTTTAGTGAACGATGTCTTCTAACTGTACATTATTTGAATTAATGAATTATTCTTTGGCAAAATGTGAGTTTCATAGAAGAATTTAGTTTTATTAACTACTGAGACGCAGAAATGTACTTGTATGGATAATTACTATTACATAGATCAATGATAAACCCGATCTCTTAATCTTCAATGCTAAGACTTAGGATTTGTCAACACAGACTGTATGGGCTCGGCATGGCCAGGTGGTCAAGGCACTAGACTCGTATTCTGAGGATCGTGAGTTCTAATCCCCGTCGTACCAAACATGCTCGCCCTTTCAGTGGTGGTTCGTTATAATGCGACGGTCAATCCCACTATTCGTTGGTTAAAAGAGTAGTCCAAGAGCTGGCGGTGGGTAGGGATGATTATCTGCCTTCCCTCTAGTCTTACACTGCAAAATTATGGATGGCTAGTGCAGATAGCCCTAGTGTAGCTTTGCGCGAAATTTAAAACAAACCGAAAACTGTATACTTAATACTTATGTTTAACTTAATAAATCAAATAAACTTCACGATCTAAATCGGTAAGTAGCATTTGGGCCGATCTTTTGTCGATATTCGTTTTCTTTTATTGAGAATAAACTAAAATCTGTAATTCAGTTTCTGATAAATTTTACTTCTAGAGCTCTAAGTATCTCGCAGATACGTGTACTTCAGGTTAGACGAACGTCATCGATCAGAACGTCATAAGACGACAAAGAAGCCACGCGATTTTCAAATACAGACATGAAAAATTACCGAAAACATTACAGCTTTCTTTCGCGTGATTCGATTATAAACATGGTATTGTTTTTTTACCCAGAAAATCACTAAATATGGAAACTTCGTTTGTTTGTGAGTAGTGCGCAAGATGCCTGATAACGTTGCTTCTCAGATGTGTTTCTTAATTAATTCGAAAAAAATCAAAACAATTGTTTCGTTGAAAAGAAAAGCAAGGCTTCATGTAATAAGGAACGCCTTACTTCTTTCTCCTTCATCATTCTTTCTAGTTCGTTACGAAATAATTATCACAGTTTGATTACAACCGAGATGACTGTTCATGTTATATTGATCTCTTAGTTGTTAACTGACAACCAAATGACGTCAATCTAACTTTGCCTTGACATAATTATTATGTTATGAATTTAACTTCCTTCACAGATTTCAAGATAGGCCTGTCATGGCCAAGCGCGTAAGGCGTGCGACTCGTAATTCGAGGGTCGCGGGTTCGCGCCCGCGTCGCGCTAAACATGCTCGCCCTCCCAGCCGTGTGGGTGTATAATGTGACGGTCAATCCCACTATTCGTTGGTAAAGAGTAGCCAAGAGTTGGCGGTGGGTGGTGATGACTAGCTGCCTTCCCTCTAGTCTTACACTGCTAAATTAGGGACGGCTAGCACAGATAGCCATCGAGTAGCTTTGTGCGAAATTCCAAACAAACAAACAAACAAACAGATTTCATGATTATTAATCCTGTCGGAGAAAACCTGCACTTGGAGCTTTAACAAAGCCACATTAAGACGCACCTTTCAACCTTTAATGTTGCTTACTTTGCATGACATTACAAGTGTTGGGAAAATAATCACTTGTAATTGCATGGCTAACGTTAGAATGTCCTAGTGAATCAGTTTAAACCTTCCATCTACTAATCATTTGTGCCACATAGGAGAAAGACTGAACAAAATACTTACGTTTATCACAGCTTACCAGTTCTAAGTTTGAAAACAGTGAACATTTCTCATAATTGCCACAACCTTTAACTCATTTGAACAAACGAATAACTCAAAATTTATTGAACTTTTGTTTCAATCGCTCTTTCTAAACGTACATACATACTAGTAAAAATTCTTCTAAAGTATATACACACACACACACACACACACACTGTATGTACCAGAAGTATTTGGGAATACTCGCCTTCTTTTCTTATTCATATTCTAAGTATGAACTACTTGTGGCGAATGAATTTTTTATGTTAACTGTTCGATATTCGTCCGCTACTATTGCTCGTGACACAATTATAAAATAGAAACAGTAACATCGGTTTACAGAGCGGTGCATGAATTTTTTTTCTAAACAAAACATTTGAAAATAGTTTGTAATTATTTGATTTATTTTTAAATAACAAATAAAGAATAAATATCCAACGTTCTGGCCTAAAACGAGGCCTCACTACTTACTTTTTGTAACTAAACATTTCAACTCTAACTGAGGGACGTCAGTGCCTGTGTGCAGTAAGTATACGCCATTATATCTTTGTTATTAGGTCAAAGTTTTCAGAAATATCTAGAGATTCTTCGTTTTCAGGCCGTTTTATAGTGAGTTAGCAATAAAGTGTAAGGCTTTTAAAATTCAGGTTGCAAAACTCATGTATGAGAAAATTTAAAAGTATAAATGCATTTGAAAAACAGGGACGTTAACATAAGAATCAGTTAAGTTGTATTTTTTAAACGTAAGAATCAATTAGAAGAAGATTTTTAAACAGATTATTTTATCTTTAATCTGTCATCTCTTTAACTGAGGGATATAACAGACTTGTTCCTCACCTATTTCAATATACGGCTCTTTCTTTGCTTATGATGTCATCTCTTTAACTGAGGGATATAACAGACTTGTTCCTCACCTATTTGAATATACGGCTCTTTCTTTGCTTATGATGTCATCTCTTTAACTGAGGGATATAACAGACTTGTTCCTCACCTATTTGAATATACGGCTCTTTCTTTGCTTATGATGTCATCTCTTTAACTGAGGGATATAACAGACTTGTTCCTCACCTATTTGAATATACGGCTCTTTCTTTGCTTATGATGTCATTTTTTTTAAGTGGGGGGTGTAACCGACTGGTTCTTCAGCTTAACAGAAACGTAAGTTAAAATCATTAATAGAGTAAAACGTGACAATTCCTACCTACAAAACATTACATGTTTTTGAAAAATACTTTCTTCTTCATGATGCGTATCTGGGAAAATTATAGTATTTACTAACAAGTGCCACACGTCACACCAATGGGGAAATTCTAGTATTTTCTAATAAGTATCACATGTCACACCAATCGGGTCCCCCTCTGATATACCAGTAAGTCTACGGATTTACAACGCTAAAATCAGGGGTTCGATTCCTCTCGATGGATTCAGCAAATAGCCCGATTTGGCTTTGCTATAAGAAAACACACACACACACACCAGTGGGAAAATTCTTGCGTTTACTAATAAGTGTCACATGTCACACAAATGGAGAAATTCTAGCATTTACTAATAAGTGTCACATGCAGATCACTGAGGAAATTTTAATGTTTACTACTAAATATCAAACGCCGTACCACTGTAGAAATTCTAACGTTTACTACTAAGTTTCACATGCTACATCATTCTCTCATGTTGTGTTTTTGCATCTTATTTCTTAAACACAAATACATCTGTTTAATCTTCTTATAACCAGTTCATTCATTAATTCAATAAACTTAATGAAATCCAGCGCATAAAGTTACTTCCATGTACATGGAAATATATACCCGAGTTGGACAAGACTGGAAGGTTACCACGCTTACAGTTGAAATAATTTGGGTATTTAAATGAAACTCACTCCCGAAATATTATAATTAAAATCGACAAATATGATATAATTGAGGTAAACTTAAATGGAGTAACTGAGTAACATTAAAATCAGGAAGCTTGTTTGTTTGTTTTTTTTGAATTTTGCACAAAGCTACTCGAGGGCTATCTGTGCTAGCCGTCCCTAATTTAGCAGTGTAAGACCAGAGGGAAGGCAGCTAGACATCACCACCCACCGCCAACTCTTGGGATACTCCTTTACCAACGAATAGTTGGATTGACTGTCACATTATAACGCCTCCACGGCTGAAAGGGCGAGCATGTTTGGTGCGAACGGGATTCGAACCCGCGACCCTCAGATAAGGAGTCGAACGCTTTAACTCACCTGCCCATGCCGGGCTCTCTCAGAAAGCTCAACCATTTGTGTTTTCTTAATGTTTGGTTTTGAGATTCTGCATAAAACTACAAAAGGAATGGCTTAGCATAGCCAGGTGGTTAGGGCGCACTAACCGAATAATGGTATTCGACCATCACTTTACACTGCGTCAACGGTCCTAAAGTGCGGAGCGCGTTTTTTGTGGAGAGATAAACAAGTTATAAATTCTCGGATTAATATTCTGGGTACGCTAACCACTTTTTCACACCCATACCCCACCCACTTAAGACTTGTTAAATATGAATGTCTAAAAGTCACTAATATGAATTATGTGTTTTTATTTTTGTGTCATTTCAACTTGCCTGTATAATTTTGTAACTCAGTAATTAAGCTTTGTTATTTTATTTGACAGTTCGAACATTGTGTTAAAATTACATGACATGCGTTGCCTCGGGTACGAAGTTTTAGACCAATATTAAGAAAGTGTGAAACTTTGATATAATTACAAAACCATTTGTATTGTTGTTTTGTGGAGTTCAAATAGATATATATGTTTAAGTTATAAAGTTTATTATGCGTTGCTTGATTTGTTTTGAATTTCGCGCAAAGCTACACGAGGACTATCTGCACTAGTCGTCCCTAATTTAGCAGTGTAAGACTAGAGGAAAGACAGCCAGTTACCACCACCCACCGCCAACTCTTGGGCTACTTTTTTACCAACGAATAGTGGGATTGACCATAACATTATAACGCCCCCATGGTTGAAAGGGCGGGCATGTTTAGTGCGACGAGAATTCGAACCCACAACCTTCGGATTATGAGTCGAGTGCCTTAACTACCTGGCCATGCCGGGCCGATGTTATTTGGATATCAAAGACTGTACGTTACGAAGTGCAACTTGTCGTTTGTTTAATTAAAGATATGTCTGTGTCTATTCATTGGTATAACTGCTTTATTACGTCTTGTATATGTCAGACAAAGACCATACTGCTTATTAATTTAAATAAAAAATATTTAAGTGATAGACTAGAGATTGCTACAGAAAAGTATGGTCCTAAAGATTTCGAATATGATGAAAATGGTGTTTATGACATCTGTAGAAGCTCAGGTATAAATGTTATCAACAGCGCTGTAGTTATAAAATGTTTTACTATCGTAATACAAAACATGTGATGCAAGATTTAGTTATTTAATCTATAAGTATTATTTTATTATTATTATTATGTTGAGGTTAACTTGCATGATTTGAAAAACAAATTACAAGATAGCTGACGTTTAAAGTATGTATTACTTATGGATATAATAATAAATAGAGAAACAATAGCTTATAAAATTAATGAAGCTACATTACACTATATAGCACATTCCTGTCCTGAGAGATCTCTAGACCATATTAATATTACGAACATCAGTAGGCAAGTTCCAATAATTCGCTTAAGATTAAATAAATCTGTCATGTTATTGTAATACTTCATTTTCAGCCAGCATATCTTTAGTTCGTATAACTTCAACAGAAAAAAATGAGGGCGTAGTGGAGCCGAACGGTAGAAGAAAGCAAGGAAACAGTTTGGGTTCATTAAACGTTAGAAAACCACTAGACTAAATGCCTGTCAGTCAAGTTTCCAAGGCGACGTGAAATATTTGTGTTTTATTACCATCTGTTATTCAGATCTAATCTACAGAAACATTTTAAGCAACGTACATTTTATTTACGTAATTATTTCTTTGTTAGCGATGTCTAAACGCACTGTTTATTAATGAAATTTAACTGCTATCATAGAGGTTTTTTTAATTTTGCAAAATATGCACGAAACACATAATTTAAAAAAACATGAACTCTTTTTTTTTTTTTATAGCAAAATGAAACGAGTTTTTTATAGAAAAATAACGAAGGTAGTGACAGCTGGTGTTGCATTGTTTATATACAGCGAATAGGATATGGTTTGTTTAGAATTTCGCACAGGCTATACGAAGGCTATCTGTGCTAACCGTCCACAATTTGGCAGTGAAGACAGCTAATCAACACTACTCACTGCCAAACCTTGGGCTGCTCTTTTATCACCTATAGTGGAATTGAGGTTTATATTGCAATGCCCCAAGGCTGAGAATACTCAATGACGAGAATAATATAGTGAAGTACAAATTCAGATATGTATTTATTATTCAGTACGTTGTATAATTACTAGTTTCATTGTAGAGCTAACAAACTAAAACTATATTAAATTTTAAAACACATTTAAGGAAGACAATATTAAAGAAAAACCCATCACTATATACAATATTATTGTATAATATTATAATTGTATAATACAAAACGCTTGAGCCACTGAAGAGATTATGAAAAGTGAAAAATATACAAGCAGGAGTTTACTTGTCTCAGACGTCTTCAATGTACGAATATTCAAACAATGAGGGTAGTATATTACGGTACGCGTACGTTGTAGACATGCCTGTCTCTTGAATTTAAGACCTAAGTATTATTATGTTACGTCGTACGATTGAGCTCGGATGAGCCTCCAACTTATTATGTTGCGTGCGTTACACATTACTATTTAAAAATAGCCGAAAATTTTAATTTAAAAATAAATTAAATGTCGATATGTTTCAAATGTATGATATTTGCTCATAAGATTGATACACACAATTTTCTTGCTTAACACAAATATGTTTTAACATACAAACAACAACACAATTTATAATAACGGTTATTACAAATATTGGTGTATATACAAGAGTAAAACATACGGTTCATTGATGCTGCAGGTCCACGACAAGCAAATTAATTCTAAGTTGATATTGTTACATATCGCTTCAAGTGGCTAGCTGTCAATTCTCAGCTGGCCTCACACCGCTTTCGAGCTGACTTTTTATCGATTAAGATATTTAATGTCCTCATAGAAATACTATCGTACGAAGTTAATTCACTAAGTTGTATATTTAGAAATCTACAAACTTTCTTAGTCAAATATCTGTAGGCTTCGAATTTGTAAGTGTTTATCCCAATTATAACTTTCGAGGCTTATAGTATACTAACTGTACCGACCAGAAATATTCTAGTACTGTCTCGAATAGCTTTTACACCAATTTTCAAACGTGAACAATATTCAAAAATAAACGTATATTATAGAACGTTTTATAGAACGTATATTGTTTATTCTTCGTTTCGAAAATTTCATACAAATTCAGAGAACAGGCGGGACTTGCGCAATACACATCCAACAATATACGCCACATGCATCAAAGTTAAACAAGCGCAGATATTAAAATAAATGAATAATAGTAAATCCGTTATAATATATGTTATACAAGGTGAAAAATTAGTGGAAAGTATGCTGTTTCAAACTTTATAAATTTCGATCATCTAGATGTTAGTAGTGCGAAAATGTTTGGACTGGTCTCTGCTTTTCCTGAATAAATGCAACTGACAAGTATAAAACCGATTTCTTAAGGACTCTGTTCTAGGTGTATTCCTAAGGTTTCCTAGAAGTGTTCTGTTCAAGAGCAAATAAAACCAAAATTAAGAGTAACAATTTATTTTTTACTTTTGAGATTCCTATGTAATACTCTGTTGTAGCCAACAGAATGCATAACTCTTCTCATGATTCATGGCATGTTAACGTTTTACTGACGTCACGACTGCACAAACTACAAAGTTAAGCGGCCCTTCTGTAACGTTATTTTGGTGTCAGCTAATTGACTGTCAGACAACGCCCTTCTGTATATTAGTGCGAAAAATTAAAACAGGTAACCCTTCCAAGCGTACTTTAGTTCACTTTCGACTAAATGAAAGAATTTTATTCCAGATTTTTTATATCTGTTAACTAATCCTAATAGTTTGATTTTATGTTCAATCAAACAAAGGAAAGGCTTATTTGTGTCTTTCTATATAAGAACACATGTGTAATTCTAATCAGCTCAGTTGTGAACATCTATTTTTATGAAACTTGTTTTAATTTTATATTTTAAATAAAGCTTAAAATAAGGTGGTTCTTGTTTTCATTAATAGTTAAAGTAGCTTGCTCTTAACTTACCAAAAACTGCGTAGATTTGTGCTGTATTCCAAAGAAAGTTAAGCATCAAAATTGTTTAGCTTTGTGTTTAATTCCAAACAAACAAACCTAAACTACCAAAATTAAATAGTTCTGTGTTTAATTCCAAAAAGCATAATTTACCAAAATTATGCAGCTTTTTGCTTAATCCCAAACAAAGGTAACTTAACGAAATTGTGTAGTTTTATGTTTAATTTCAAAGAAACAAACGTAGCTTATCAAAATTATATAGCTTTATGTTTAATTTCAAACAAACGTAACTTACCAAAATTGTATATCTTTGTGTTTGATTCCAAACAAACGTAATTTCCCAAAATTGTCTAGCCTTGTGCTTAATTCCATGGAAACAAGCGCTTAAGTTACCAAAATTATGTAGCTTTCTGTTCAATTTCAAACAAAAACGTTACTTACCAAAACTGTATAGTTTTGTGTTTAATTTCAAAGAAAAAACGTAACTTATGAAACATATGTAGCTTTGTGTTTAATTCCAAACAAACGCAACATAAGAAAATTGTATAGCCCAGTGCTTAATTCCAAAGAAACAAACAAACAAACGGTACTTACCAAAATTGTGTAGCTTTGTGTTTAATTTCTACTAAAAAACGTTACTTATCAAAATTGTGTAGCTTTCTGTTTAACTTCAAACAAATAAACGTTACTTATCTAAATTGTGGAGGATTGAGTTTAATTCCAAAAAAACAAGCTGTACCTCTGTGTTTAATTCCAAATAAACAAGCTTAGCTTACCAATATTGTGTATCTCTGTGTTTAATTCCAAAGAAACAAGCTTAGCTTACCAATATTGTGTACCTCTGTGTTTCATTCCAAACAAACGTATCTTACCAAAATTTTATATTTTTGTGTTTAATTCCAAACAAATGCAACTTGCAAAATTGTGTAACCTAGTGCTTAATTTGAAACAAACAAACAAATGTAACTTATCAAAATTCTATACCATTATGTTCAATTTCAAACAAACGCAACTTAACAAAATTCTGTACCTTTGTGTTTAATTCCAAACACATATAACTTACCAAAACTATGTAGCTTTGTGCTTAATTTCAAACAAACAAACTTAATTTACCAATATTGTATAGCCTTGTTCTTATTCCCAAACAAACAAATAAACGTAACTTACGAAAATTGTATACCTTTTTTAAATCCAAACATTAGCTCACAAAAACTGTTTACCTTTGTGTTTAATTTCAAAAAACCGTATTTTATTTATAAAATTGTGTAGCTTTGTGTTTAATTCCAAAGAAGTAAACGTAACTTGTCAAAATTGTATAGCTTTCTGTTTAAATTCAAGCAAACAAACTTAACTTACCAAAATTGTTTTATGTTTAATTTTAAATCAACGTAACTTACCAAAACTGTGTGGCTTTGTGCTTAATTCTAAACAAACACCCTTAACTTTCCAAATGTGTGTGGCTTTGTGCTTTAATTCAAAACAAACAAATGTTACTTACCAAAATTGTCTAGCTTTGTGTTTAATTTCAAACTAACGTAACTTACCAAACCTGTGTGGCTTTCTGCTTAAATACAAACAAAGAAACTTAACTTGCGAAATATATATAGCCTTGTGCTTAATCCCAAACAAATGAAATTTACCAAAATTGTATAACATTGTGTTTAATTCCAAATCAAACGTAACATACCAAAATTATGTAGCCTTGTACTTAATTCCAAAGAAACAAACAAACGTAATTTATTTAAATTGTGTAGTTTTATGTTTAATTCCAAACAAACGTCACTTAACAAAACTGTTTAGCTCTGTGTTTAATTTTAAACAAACATAACTTGCCCAATTTCTCTAGTCTTTTGCTTAATTTCAAATAAACTAATGAAACTTACCAAAATTGTGCAGCTTTGTGTTCAATTCCGAACAAATGTAACTTACCAATATTTTGTTGCCTTGTTCTTACTCCCAAACATAAAATCAAATGTAACTTACCAAAATTCTGTAGCTTTGTGTTTAATTCCAAAGAAACAGACTTAACATAGCAAAATTATGTAATTTTTTGCTTAATTTCAAACAAACAAACTGAACTTACCAAATTTGTACCATCACAGTTGTTGCTCTTTTTTAGATACTAAAGAAATGTTTTTATTTGAAACCAGATTTAAATTTATTCCAAGACTCATGTTGTACTCGGTTCATTTAAAATGAGTATTTAAGCTGGCATTAGGAAGAACTGGGTATTTGAAGAGTTGCAATAAGGATACGCCAACATTCATTAAAATATCGAGTTGTTTGTGTTCCCGGGTTCGTTGTAGGATTCAATTCTTACATAAGTCAACAAAATACTAAATTAGAGAAAATGTCGTACAAGATGGCGTACGAGTTTGTTAATTTCGTGTCAGTAAAAAAAAAATGCATGCAGACCGACATGCGCAGGTGGTCGTAATATGATGGTCGCTGGTTCGAGTCCCAGTACAACAAACATACTCGCCCTTTCCGCCGTGAGGGCGTTATAATGTTATAGTCAATTCCACTATTCGTTGGTAAAAGAGTAACCCAAGAGTTTTCAGTGGGTGGTGATGACTAGCAGCCTTCCATCTAATCTTACACTGGTAAAGTAGGGGCGGCTAGCGCAGATAGCCCTCGTCACGAAATTTATAATAAACAAACGAAATATACATGAATTTTTCATTTAACATGTAATGTAGTCAAACGAAATTTTTAATCGAAATATCTATCTTCTCTTCTCATACTTTTCACAAAAACAGACAGGTTTATATTTTTCTACTGAGTAAGCAGTTCAAGTAATTTTCACTCAAAAAGAAAGGATAGGTGTGGTATGATCAGTATTCAAGTCGGTTATTTCTTAAAACGTAATAAATGTGGAAGAATTAAGCTCCATACTCCTCATGTTGTGCACTTCAACATGTATTACAAGTTCTTAAAGCAGTCCTTCTCCAAAAGTTTCGAATTTTAAGAAAAAAATTATTCTTTATATCTTCATGTCAATTTCTGCTTTGAGGAGCTATTGTACTTTAAATTGTGTGTTCATTCATTGTTGTTATAACCAGGTAACTGACTAGCTATAATGTATAGTTGTTATATACTTGTAAAGGAATATAAGAGTCACAGGCATGGCCTGGTGGTTAAGGCGCTCGACTCACAATTTGCGGGTCGTCGGTTTGAATCCCCCGTCCCACCAAACATGTTTGCCTTTTCAGCCGTGGGGGTGAGTTATAATGCGCCAGTCAATCCAACTATTCGCTAGTAACAGAATAGATCAAGAGTCGACGGAGGGTAGTGGTGACTAGCTGCCTTCAGTGCTAAATTATGGACAGATTTGTTCGAAATTTTAAAAAATAAGCAATATAAAAATTGGAAGATTCTGTAATGAACCTTTCACCCAAATTTGGTTAAACTCACTCCAATTGTTTAATAGAATTGTGAATGAACGTAACACTGAAGAGACAAAACATCCTTCGATACAATTATCCAATAACTTCTACGTATCACCATTAACAAAATATGTAAGTTAACGTGATTGAAAAGAAAAAAAAAGATTCTTGTTTGTATTACCTTAAACTTACCAGAATCTAACCCCTCAGTGGCTCAGGGGTAAGTCTATTAGCTTATAACGCTGCTAAAAACAGGGTTTTGGTACTTTTGATGGGTGTGTTAAAGCTAGCCCATTGTGTAGCTTGACGTTTAATAACCATGTAGAAGTTAATCTATGTTTCATGAAATCTTTTAAGTTCTGAGATTTTTTATGACATATATTGAGAATCACTGCTACGTCTCATCAATAACAGAGAAACATTGAAACTATGATTTTCTTTTCAACGGGACTTGCTTTCTGTCAAATAACTTGACTTTGTTATTAAACTACATCTCCGTCTCTCTGAAGTGTGCGCTTCTATCAGTGAGCATGAACCAGTAGAAAGCCAGCTCATAAACTCAATATAAGATAGACGAGAACCCCTGTTTCTCAGTCGTTGACAAGGCTTTTTTCTGTTTTCGTGTTTTTAACCAGCGTTTAAGCTGTTTCTTAGACAGCAAAACCAGTTTGGAGAAGCTTGACCAATTGATCACATCAGTGAGGAACATAAAGTAAGGACACACTTCTGAAGAAGAAAGACAAAAGATGTAGACAGTCTGTGGTGTAAATGTAACCATGTACGAACAGAAAACAAATATTAAACAATTCGACTCCTTAATATATGTATATTTTAGAAATCGTGTGTTTGGGCGGTTCTTTAGGGAATAGTTGAATATATTTTGCGAAACAAAAAGCCACATCGTGAATTTCTTTTCTACGAACACCATGTAGTTGCACAGAAAACTGAAAATTAATGTAAAATTTCAAGTTAGAAGAAAACAACAGTCGACATGATCAAAGTCTTTCGTCTATACATGTTTCCTTTTCAAGACTCCATAGAAAGGGTAAAAGTCAGAAAGCAAAATGTTTGTTTATTTTATAATTAAGGACAAAGATACACAATGGGCTATATGCGAAATGCCTGTTATGGGTATCAAAACTCTATTTGTAGCGTTGTAAGTCCGCTGGAGGGAGGGGTAAAACAAATTGTAATATTGGAAGAAATTTGAAATCTTTGCTAGTAAGTTACGTTATTAATTTGTGTTGCTGAAAACTAAATATGGGAGTTTAACCTGTACCCTAAGACAGTAAGAAGATCAAAACAAGGTTAATCAAACTAGTAGAAATGATTTAAGCCTAACCGCTTAGTATTAGCCTGACAGTTCAGTTTGGTTAATCAGGTGCATTGTGTGAATTCCTACTAAAACGGTCAATTTAACCACTGTGTATGTAATGTTTTCATAGATTTCGCCACTTATTTGTCTTGTAACGATTTAGGACAACAAAATTTTATTAATAATATATTTAAAATCACACCTAAAAATATGTTCGTGTTTACTAAAACACACAGCTGTTGTACATAGAAAAGGACTACCTTTACTTTGCGAGACGCAAAAAGAAACAACGGAACAATAATTTCATTTAAATATCTGTAATACCAGATTGGTCAGTTGGTTTCGTAAGGAAGAAATTGATCGACTAGTTTCGTATGAATCAGGCTGTTCAGCTGGTTTCGTAAGGAAAATGCTGATCAGCTACTTTAGTAAAAAACAAGCTTGTTAGCTGGTTTCGTAAGGAACAGACTTGTTAACTGGTTTCGTAAGAAACGGACTAGCGAGCTGGTTAATTAAAAAACAGACTGTTTAATTGTGTTAAGAACAAATTGGTCAGCTGGTTTCTTAAGAAAGGGACAAACCAACTGATTGTTGGAATAAACTGATCGGTTAGTTTCTTAAATAACATACTGATTAGTTGTTTTTTAAGAAACAAACAAGCCAACTTGTTTCTAAGAAACAGACTGGCTAGTTGGTTTCTTAAGGCTTGTAGTTACAGACTAGCCAACTGGTTTCTTAAGAACAGACTGGCTAGCTGGTTTCTTAAGGCTTGTAGTTACAGACTAGCCAACTGGTTTCTTAAGAACAGACTGGCTAGCTGGTTTCTTAAGAACAGACTGGCTAGCTGGTTTCTTAAGGCTTGTAGTTACAGACTAGCCAACTGGTTTCTTAAGAACAGACTGGCTAGCTGGTTTCTTAAGAACAGACTGGCTAGCTGGTTTCTTAAGGAAGGGACAAACCAACTGATTGTTAAAGGAATAAACTGATCGGTTAGTTTCTTAAATAACATTCTGATTAGTTGTTTTCTAAGAAACAAACTGGCTAGTTGGTTTCTTAAGAACAGACTGGCTAGCTGGTTTCTTAAGGCTTGTAGTTATTCTATCAAGCTTGTATCCACAAAAATCTATTTTAGGCGGCTGTTTCAGATTAGAATTCACCTAACCAAAAACCTTATAAGCCAGCAACGGTTACCACCTATAGTTGTGCCATTACAGTAAATTTGTTATTAATAATAGAAGGTTTAGCTTTTTTCTTTACATCTCACGGGCCTTGTCTTTTCCATACCGAAAATACAATTATCCAATATATTACATCTTTCATCTGAGTGCAACTGAGTTTACTTCTCACGTGTCAAAAGCAGTAATTTCATTATCTGATGTTTGTACCTATTTTGTTGAAGGTTTTCTTCCAGTTGTCTAACTAGCTCTTCAAAGGCTGTTGTTGATAGTTTACGGCCAGAAATAGTCCATAATTATCTCTATTCCTGAGTACCACTCTCGAAACTAGATGATATTACGAAAACATATTTGATGCTTTTATACATATATATCGATATGGTTTGTGGAATTTTGCTTTCAATATCTATCAGCGTGTTTCCATATCATAATTAGTAGCCATAATATTACAGTTTCAAAGACGAGCAAACTAGTATTTTTTTTTATATCGTTTATTGTATAAACCGACGTCCTAAAAACATTTATTGTTAACCAATAAAATTCTGAAGAGTGCTTTTAGGTACAACTATGTTGTTCAGTAAACTAATGATATAGAACTTGAGTAAATGCTTTATACCATGAGTGGCATCTCTTCGATATATATGTATGTATACAAAAGCGTAGACATAATTTTGTTTCGAATCTTTATATCCGATGTCCATCATTATGAATGTTATGCCTACATTATATCCGTCGTATATCTTTACTGCTTTTATCTAACTCGTAAGTTGTTCAATATTTCTTTTACGTTCCGAGTTGTCCACTACAGAGAAGTTTTTCGCTCAAAGATCGTATGATCAGATCTTGAAAGTCATCACGCTTTAACTGGAAACAGAAGTTATCTTTTCCAGAATAAATGGTAAACACATTGTTTATACTATAATATTAACAATAAATTTGCCAAGTTTTGACACTTACCGAGAAGTTTAGTGCCCTACACGCGTACAATATAAGATAACAGGATCATAGATTATTGTCACATGTCTCTTATTAATACTACAAAGATATTTTTAAATACATCTATTGCCCCGTTTACATTGGGAAAACGTATCAATCCTACAGCTGCTTACAGAATGAACAGGAGATTTTAAGAGAAAATGCACATTGAATTAAGACTTTTTAACAAAAACGGTAAGTTCTTGCAGGCTATTTTTTAAAGTTAAATATCTTGGGAGTTATACCTCACAGAAAATTTTGTATAGTGAATACTTTAAGACATATTAAGTAAAGATTGGTTTGGTTTGAATTTCGCGCAAAGCTACACGAGGACTATCTGTGCTAGCCGTCCATAATTTAGCAGTGTAAGACTAGAAGGAAGACGGCTAGTCATCACCACCCACCTCTAACTCTTGGGCTACTCTTTTACCGACGAATAGTGGGATTGACCGTTATATTATAGTACCCCATTGCTGAAAGGACGAGCATGTTTGGTGTGACGGGGATTCGAAACCACGATCCTTTGATTACAAATCGATTAAGTAAAGAAGAAAAAAACCTAGCTTTGATTAACAAGTTATACGGTTCATGTTCTATACACGATCATATAACGGGAATGCATATAATGAATATCGTGTATTTAGATATAAAAATGATAAACTGTACAGAACTAAATGTTAAAGATGTCTACATCATGTACCGGGACTCGATTCACTGGTACAAACATTAAACTTGAAAGTTTAAAATAGATAAGATAACTTACACTATTAAAAAATTTACCCCAGTCTACTTGTTTTTATAAGGGGTCTCGCTTTACATTTACTGAGCTGATTTCGTTTTACGTGTGCACATTTACTGGAGCCCACAAGTGACTCAAAAATAAGCTTGCAGACTTACAATGACAAAATTCGAGTTTCGATATCCGTGGTGAACTCAACACAGTAACCCATTGCGTAGCTTTACGCGTAACAAAAAAAAAGAAAAGAAATCATTCACTGGGCGGAGAAAATAAAATTGTTAACCTTGTTTATTTCAAAGCGCGAAGAGTATATATAGTTAGTTAGTTATCACCATTAGCTTCCATCTAGGAACATAGGGCCGCAATCGCTTGCGGATTCTTCAACAAGTATTTAAGTGAGTAGGTTATTAGCCCACTGCACCGAGCCGTCCCTAATTTAGCAGTGTGAGACTAGAGGGAAGGCAACTAGTCATCACCACCCACCGCCAACTCTTGGGCTACTCTTTTACCAACGAATAGTGGGATTGACCGTCACATTATAACGCCCCCACGGCTGGGAGGGCGAGCATTTTTGGCGCGACGCGGGCGCGAACCCGCGAACCTCGGATTACGAGTCGCACACCTTACGCGCTTGGCCATGCCAGGCCCCGAAGAGTATTATAGTCGCAAAGAACTAACAAAATGAGTGATGCTTATAATATCTATTTCTCAACAACTATTTATAAATTGATTTTCTTAAACTCTGTTAACAAAAATTTATGAGATGGAGAATATAACACCAATTAGAAACAACAAAATGAAAGAAACTTCCAGATTGATTTCCACTGCAAACAATATTTGGTGCATTCAGCTCCATTTAAAACACCTGACGGAGTAAAAAAAAATATTTCTTCCCATTGTTATTTTGAACTTTCATGTTCTAAATAGCGTTTATTATGTAAGAGCTCTTCTATAATCAGAAGGCTTTGTTGTAACGTGAGAGTTATTTAATGGAGAGCTTGCTAACGTTTTCTTTAGCCTGTCGGCCCTCTTGAACTAAGCTTACCTTTGCGACATCTATAGATTTTGAAAAGAACGAAAGAAATTAACAATTTATTTATGAAAATTAATACGAGCAACATCCAACAATATTATTTATATTCACAGAGAAAAGTGAAAAAGCAATAACTACCTTTATAATATTGTTTGCTCGCTGGATCGTTTGTTTCCACTTAAACACAAAGCCACAACGTGTCGTGCACACCACGGGTATCGAAATCCTATTTATCACTTACAAGCTTTATAAGAAAAATTACTTTCAGCATACGAAGAAGGCTTTTTTGACCTCTTTTTTTTCTAATAAATATTCTCTTAATCATTCTCGTTAATCCAGTTTTTAATCGATATTAATTTTTATTGTTATATATCCTACATTTAAGATTATAAGATCACTGCTTGTGGGGCTAGCAAGTGATATCACCCAATCATATTTCCCAAAGACATTTTGTAAGGAAGTTAGTCTACTTATTTATCTGTATGGCTGATGTTCAGTCGAAAACGAAAAGAATCTGACATGAAATATAAATTTGTTTGTTAAGAGCAAAGCAACACAATGGGCTATCTGTGATGTGCCCACTACGAAAATCGAAACCCGGTTTTATTGCTTCGCGAGCAGCCAGGTTTGCATTGAGCCGTTGCTGGGAAGGCTAAAAAATAAGTGCAGTACATAAGCGAGGAACTAAAGAGCTCTTGAATTGGTGAACCCACCACATAAAGGTTTAGGTTTGAATTCCGCGCAATACTACACGAGCGCTATCGGCGTTAACCTTCCCTCATTTAGCAGTGTAAGACAAGAGGGAAGGCAGCTAGTCATTACTACCCACTGCCAACTCTTGGGCTAATCATTTACCAACGAATAGTGGGATTGTTTGTCACATTATAACGCCCCAACTGCTGAAAGGGCGAACATCTTTGGTGTGAGGGGGATTCGAAACCGCGACCATCAGATTACTAGCCGAACGCCTTAACCACCTGGCTGTGACGGACCAGCTACACAGAAGTGTGGAGACTTTTTCTATCGTGCCATCATTCAGACAAAATACATAACTGACGTGAACCTGGAATACTGTGGTCATATTTGTTTTTAGAGAAAGGTTGTACTTGATTGTAGATGAATTCATTAATGTTACGTTAACCTGCTAAATTGTTTCTTTTAGCGCAATTATACACAACAGGCTATGTGTGCTCTGTCCATCGCTGGTAATCGAGCACTAGATTATAGTGTTTTAGGTTTGTAAACATCTGATATAACTATTTCTGAAGACATTACTATCTTCTGAAATCAGTCAATAGCAGAACTCAAAATATTTATATAACATGGTTAGAATTTCTAACCATGGGGCCTAATGGTTAAGGCTCTCGACTCGCAATCTGCGGGTCGTGGGTTAAAATACCCCGTCACCGATCACGCTCGCTTTCACAGTTGTTTGGGTCTTACAATGTGACAGTCAATCTCATTATGCGTATTTCCTGCTGAGACAGAGATAAGTCTTCGAATTTACATCGTTAAAACCAGGGGTTCGATTCCCTTCGGTATACATAGCAGATACCACGATGTGGTTTTGCTATATGAAGAACACACAAATACACACCCGTTATTCGTTGGCAAAAAGAGTAGTTCGAAAGTTGACCGTGGGTAATGTTGACTAGCTACCTTCCCTGTAGTCTACCAATGCTAAATTAGGAACGACTAGAACAGATAACCTCGAGAACCTATGCGCGAAATTAAAATAACGAACAAACCTAACCATGCCATGGTAAAACAACTGTACATAACCTTGTAAATAAATACTCGTTCTTATTGTAGGTGATAGTCAAGTGCCACACTTGTACACAGGCTATACACACATATAGGAAAACATTAACTTGTTGTATTAGTATGTTCTAAAAGTACACTCGTTCACGAAGCCTGCATTCTCTAAGTTCTAAAACATTAATTTGAAAACTAAACCATATTAAGAATTATGTTTGTTGAAAACACATACGCTACGCATATACTTCCTATTTTTGAATAATTCATAGAAAGACGTACTATGAATAATTGTTTTTATATATCGCCATACGTTTATTTTCTGCTTTTTTACCCCAAGAAACATCGACCACTGGGTTTAACAGCGCTGGATCCTCACGGAACATTTACATGGTGAGTAATTTTTCTTCGCAATGCATCACAGGAAAGAATAAAATTTAAGACTTGTTTCTTACTTTGGTGGGCCTGTCATGGCCAGGTGGGTTAAGGCTTTCGATTCGTAATTCGAAGATCGCGGGTTCGAATGCCCGTCGCACCAACATGCTCGCCCTTTCAGCCATGGGGCGTTATAATGTGACGGTTAATCCCACTATTCGTTGGTAAAAGAGTAGCCCAAGGGTTGGTGGTAAGTGGTGATTACTAGCTGTCCTCCCTCTAGTCTTACACTGCTAAATTAGGGGCGGCTAGCGCAGATAGCCCTAGTGTAGCTTTGCGCGAAATTGAAAATAACAACTAAAAACAAAACTTACGTTGGTATGAAAGTATGAAATATAATCCTCATTCGTGAAAGCTACTTGTTTTTCAAGAAATTTTTTTACTTTGTTCCATGAAATATATTTTTTATACGAGATCGATTTTCTGAATGGATTTGCTTGAGGATAAAAAAGTAGTCTCAAATCACCTGTTATTTTTCTTTTATATTTTTAGTAAAAATGTTCATGTTTACTAACTACATAAAAATAAAATTATCATAATATTTCATACCTTGGACGAGTGAAAAACTGTTGAATTGTGGTCATGCTACGACAAAGTAGCTTATATCCTAAGGTAAATATTTTAAAATAAACGATGGGTGAAGAACTGTTTCTCAAAAGCTTCATCCAACCTGTTATGAATTTCGTGTGTGTTGTGTTTTTTCTTATAGTAAAGCCACATCAGGCTATCTGTTGAGTTCACCGAGAGAAATGGAATCCCTGATTGTAACGTTGTAAATCCGTAGACTTACCGCTGTACCATCGGGGAACTATGAAGTTACACGAGGGTTATCTGCTCTAGCTGTCCATCATATACCAGTGAAAGACTAAAGGAAAAGAAAGCTAGTCGTCGCCACCTGTGAAGGCGTTATAATGTGACGATCAATCTTATTATTCGTTGATAAAATAGTTGCCCAAGAGTTGGCGGTGGATAGTGATGACTAGCTGCCTTCCCTCTAGTCTCACACTGCTACATTAGGGGAGGCTAGCGCAGATAGCGTTTAAGCAGCTTTGTGCAAAATTCAAAAAACAAGCCAAACAAAAAACAAACAATCTTTAAATTACTAAACTATCATAATAAATCCGATGACGCTT
Source organism: Tachypleus tridentatus (assembly GCF_004210375.1). NCBI lineage: Eukaryota > Metazoa > Arthropoda > Merostomata > Xiphosura > Limulidae > Tachypleus > Tachypleus tridentatus. Next base: position 72,842,029 of record NC_134831.1, read on the forward strand.
TTTTTTCTTTTACTTTAATATCCTGACTGAAAGGTTCTATCATAATCTTTGTGGTAAGACTTTAAAGGAATAGTTATTACGCTGTTATATGCTTACATATCTACTATACGTTACTGATGAAACACGAGCTGATTTGGAGTAAGAAAGAAATAAGATCTTTAAGAGGGAAAATATCTCGTGATGGTTGCTGATATCAGCGTCAGATTTAAGATGAGTTCGATTAAAGCACACGTGAAATTACCACAATAGCTTCTGTCGTAGTCCGTTACGTATAAAGAAAAACAAAATGACTGACAGCATGAGAAGAAAAAAACGGAGAATTGGACAAGAACGACCATTGAGTAGGTACACAAAATGACGAGAAAAAGGCACTTAGTTGAGAGAGGGGAGATTAAGAAACGTACATGTTAATACATGCCTAGTGGGTGGTTCACTGAGTTGAAGTGGGTCTGCAAGAGAGCTACTTAATGCGTTGGTCACCATTGAGCTGATAAATACCCGAGTGTGTAAAGCAGGTAGCAAGAAAGTTTTAACAGTTCGTAAGTAATAGAACCAGATGGTGAGAGGGCTTATCTGCAGGTTTCTGGATGCGAGACTGGAGAATATTTTTTTTTTGTTTTGGTTTTGTTTTGAATTTCGCACAAAGCTTCACAAGGGCTATCTGCGCTAGCAGTCCCTAATTTTGTAGCGTAAGACTAGAAGAAAGGCAGCTTGTCATCACCACCCACCGCCAACGATTAGGCTACTCTTTTACCAACAAATAGTGGGATTGACCGTCGCTTTATAACACCCTTATAGCTGAAAGGACGAGCATGTTTGTTGTGACGGGGATTTGAACCCGCGACCCTCAGATTACGACACGAGTACCTTAACCACCTATCTATGCCGGGGCCTGGAAAAGATAGATATATAGATATAAACAACGAGAAGATATGCTAATGTATGTCATAGAATACTGTGGTGTGGTTTATAAGTGAATGTATTACCAAACGTTTTAGTTGGTTAAAATGTAATTTGAGTACAAGAGCACTGTAGAAATTTTTGGACGATTGGTAATAATTTAGATGAATAGTTGGGCAACTTAATTATTTCGTAAGTATGTCTATTAGCGAATATTAGTCACAGATTTTTTTTTTAATAATGCAGTGAAGGAAGTAACGTTAGAGAACTACCAATAAATGGATGCTGCAGAAATACCGAAGACGGAAGTGACGTTGTAGAACTACCAAGGAAAAGAATGATACAACGTCACTTCCCTCTTTGGTATTTATGTAGCATCCTTTTTTTTTTTTTAATAATGCAGTGAAGGAAGTAACGTTAGAGAACTATCAATAAAATGGATGCTGCAGAAATACCGAAGACAAGAGTGACGTTGTAAAACCACCAATAAAAGGATGCTACAGAAACACCGAAGAGGGATGAAAAATATAACAACTCCAGAGTAACACGCATAAGCAAAACTAAAGAAGTCACAAAGAAACAAGTAACAGTAACCTAGAATTTTGTTGAAATACTGGGGATGAGATACTAGAAAAATACAATTTGAATACTTCTACGCAAAGAGTACCTAGAATGCTCTGCTACACAAGTACCACAGCAAAACTTTTCATCTCAATAATCAAAACAAAACGAAAAGGAATCATCGTATGCACAGTGTTTTGAATCGATTGATGCAAAACTCGATTTTTATCCATAAAACTGCATTCTAAATAACACAGGAAAATATGATAACACATGGAAATGATGCATGTGCACCGTGATATATTGTGTTTCGATGCACTTTAGGCGGTATTAAATTTCACATGCTAATTTTATTTAATATTGAACTATGCTAGAAAGTACACGCAGTTTCTTCATACAATGAATCTATTTATTTCTAAATTCAATATGTGTTGGGGACATGATCTGAAATTATGAGATTAGCTTTTCCACTTGCGCATCTATATTCGATATATCATCAGATGGTGTGAAAATATAAAATTTTAAAACAGTATTATTGTAAGCTATGATCTATTTTTCATATTGTAGTTTTAAAAGTTAACCAGAGGGCAAAAAAACTTAAAGTTTTGGCGTCAGTTTCTGGTAAATTTAAGGAAAAAGTAGAATTGTTTCTGTTTGGTAGAGTAAATCACTGCGTGGTTTCGTTTCAGCCGTGTAGATGTATAAGTAAGTAAATCACTGCGTGGTTTTGTTTCAGCCGTGTAGATGTATAAGTAAGTAAATCACTGCGTGGTTTCGTTTCAGCCGTGTAGATGTATAAGTAAGTAAATCACTGCGTGGTTTCGTTTCAGCCGTGTAGATGTATAAGTAAGTAAATCACTGCGTGGTTTCGTTTCAGCCGTGTAGATGTATAAGTAAGTAAATCACTGCGTGGTTTCGTTTCAGCCGTGTAGATGTATAAGTAAGTAAATCACTGCGTGGTTTCGTTTCAGCCAGATGTATAAGTAAGTAAATCACTGCGTGGTTTCGTTTCAGCCGTGTAGATGTATAAGTAAGTAAATCACTGCGTGGTTTCGTTTCAGCCGTGTAGATGTATAAGTAAGTAAATCACTGCGTGGTTTCGTTTCAGCCGTGTAGATGTATAAGTAAGTAAATCACTGCGTGGTTTCGTTTCAGCCGTGTAGATGTATAAGTAAGTAAATCATTGCGTGGTTTCGTTTCAGCCGTGTAGATGTATAAGTAAGTAAATCACTGCGTGGTTTCGTTTCAGCCGTGTAGATGTATAAGTAAGTAAATCACTGCGTGGTTTCGTTTCAGCCGTGTAGATGTATAAGTAAGTAAATCACTGCGTGGTTTCGTTTCAGCCGTGTAGATGTATAAGTAAGTAAATCACTGCGTGGTTTCGTTTCAGCGTGTAGATGTATAAGTAAGTAAATCACTGCGTGGTTTCGTTTCAGCCGTGTAGATGTATAAGTAAGTAAATCACTGCGTGGTTTCGTTTCAGCGTGGTATTCGTTTCAGCCGTGTAGATGTATAAGTAAGTAAATCATTGCGTGGTTTCGTTTCAGCCGTGTAGATGTATAAGTAAGTAAATCACTGCGTGGTTTCGTTTCAGCCGTGTAGATGTATGGTAAATCATTGCGTGGTTTCGTTTCAGCCGTGTAGATGTATAAGTAAGTAAATCACTGCGTGGTTTCGTTTCAGCCGTGTAGATGTATAAGTAAGTAAATCATTGCGTGGTTTCGTTTCAGCCGTGTAGATGTATAAGTAAGTAAATCACTGCGTGGTTTCGTTTCAGCCGTGTAGATGTATAAGTAAGTTTTTGTTGTTCAAATTTAGTAAAATACAATAAGCGTTACTTTAAACATGACCTACAAGTTGGCACTTAAAAACTTGTGAAAATGTTAATGAACAAATAAAATAATTTTTCCATTGTTTACACGGACTTGTTGTTGAATTATTTAAGTTAGACAATTTTTAAAATAACCTAGAAATGAAAGAACAGTGTTATAATAATGTTCAAAAATCTAATATCCGATTATATATATATAAAAATCAGAATAGATTTCACAGCATATTCTAAATGGTATTGTTATACACAATGATTAGTCCATACAACTTCAGTGTGAATAATTTTACTAAGAAATGTTTATGGAAAACGTTGTTTCCAGTAATAATAAAGGCCGATGTAGTTCTCTCTTCGAAACGTATTTGTTCGTAGTTTAAAATCACAACTTTGTCACACCAGTAACGTTTTTCGTGTTTATGAAATTAGTTTATTCAGTGGCTACAAAGATAAGAGAAGTGAAAATTCAAATTAGCCATGTTTAAACCATTCGTATCCGTTTCATTTTTGTTTCATCGAATGTGAAATCGCAATTACGTATTTTTCCATCAGTCCAGAACTTGGACTTGTCTCGTTCATTAGTTCTTCTTCTGAAACCAGCTCACTTAAGTATGGAATTATATGTGTGGAATAACCACAACCTCATTACAAAATTAATTAATCATAATTTCCAACATTTGCAGCCGGTTAAGCCCCTTCATTTAAATACATATTAAAGACGTCTGTAGTAATCTGCAAATCAGATGTAAAATATATTACCGTACTATATGAGATTGAATTTCCTCATCAATGTCCTTCAACTTCATGATCCTGTGTAGACAAAAATGAGAACTATTTCTATATAAAGTACATATTTTCACACTTCTTTGTTTCACATAATACTGAAATAAAGGTGTAAATACGTCGTTTCATGAGCCAGGCCTGATGTAATGGTTTGTGTCCCGAACTTAGTAGCCGTAAATGGTTTGGTTTGTTTTGAATTTCGTGCAAAGCTACACTAGAGGAAAGGCAGCTAGTCATTACCACTCACCGGAATTCGAACCCGCGATCTTCGGATTAGGAGTCGAGTTCCTTAACCACCTGGCCATGCCAGGCCTACTGGCCTAAATGTGTTATAAGAGTTGCAGTCAAATTCTTCTATTTAGAACATCCCAGCAGCTAGAGTCGATACTTCGGTCTAGTTGCCATCTTTCTAATCACTTAGCTCAAAATTGAGGACAGGAAGCTCTTACGTGGATTTGTGCAAATATGGTAAATATATTAACACCTTTCGTGGTTTGGATTTCTTTGGAACGTTTTGGAATCATGCCTATAAACAAAAAGTTTGGATTCTGTATGAACATTTTTTATTGAAATAAGATACAGTGTCTCTGAATTTAGAGCATAATTCATCTCTTACTTTTAATATATGTATATTAAATTCCAGCATTGAAAAAAGATAATCTATGGTACTAATATGACTATAGAAAAGTAATATTGGTTCAGTAATTTAAACTTTGAAACACTGTATACGGAATGACTTGAAATCTGTCTGGCAATCGTCGTTACGTTATATTACTTAGTGTATCCTGTGGTTCGTATAGCAGTTCTGCTTTATTGTACTATACGTTTGTAATGACTGTTCGTTTAACGTGTTACTAACCTGTTTCTTAAGGGAGTTTTTTTATTTTGTGGTAATAAAACTGGAGTTAAAACCCGGTCTGAGAACATGCATATGTTGCTTTTTAACTGTTTCCTTTGTCACAGTGGTATGTTTGCGGACTTGTATTACTAGAAACCGGGTTATGATACCTGTTGTGAGCAGAGCACTGATAGCCAACTGTGTATATTTGTGCTTAACTACACACTTTTGACTACTTATTCAGAGAAAGACAATTACTAAAAATCACTTCGCATTTAAGAGAAAGGTCGGTAGAAAGATGTGTGATCATCCACAAAACATTTGACCTCATTCAATTAGCCTTCATAAGGACCACAAAACATTTGACCTCATTCGGTTTGCCTTCATAAGGACCACAAAACATTTGACCTCATTCGGTTAGCCTTCATAAGGACCACAAAACACTTGACCTCATTCGATTAGCCTTCATAAGGACCACAAAACACTTGACCTCATTCGATTAGCCTTCATAAGGACCACAAAATATTTGACCTCATTCGATTAGCCTTCATAAGGACCACAAAACACTTGACCTCATTCGGTTAGCCTTCATAAGGACCACAAAACATTTGACCTCATTCGATAAGCCTTCATAAGGAACTATATTGGCAACTTATATAAGGTCATTAAAATCACAATATAATTTTAAACATGATATTAATAAACAATACTTATCTTTATATCATGTTTATGCCCAAAACAGATTTACCTTATTAAATAGAACATTTTAATCAGTATTGGTGCTAGTGGAGGGGAGTCTGCTCCCCTCAAATTAATGCCGTACATTAATGTGATTTTATTGCCTTCCCTCTTAGGATGTTTGCTTGTTTTAAATTTTTGCGCAAACCTACACGAAGGATATCTGCGTTAGCTGTCCCCAATTTCGTAGTGTAAGACTAGAGAGAAGACAGCTAGTCTTCGTCACTTACTATCATCTCCTGGACTGTTCTTTTACTAACAAATAAGGATATCGATGCCCACATCATAATTTTCCCATGGCTGAAACTGCGTTTGGTTTGGCAGGAATTCTAAACAACGACCCACAGATTACGAGTCGAGTGCCTTAACCACCTGGCCATGCCGGGCTCTCCCCCTATCTTAAGAAAAGCAAATTTCAGTTCGGACGATGTTGTGCTTACATGTAAGAAATATAATAGTTTAGAATATTAAACACGAGTTTTCATATACATAAACGATTATCAACACTTGGACGAGGCGCAGTTTGTTTTCGTTTGTTTGGAAATAATACTAATCGACTAAATGTGTCCTCTAGTAGACCAGCAGTTCGATTCTCCGCGGCATAAAAAGGCCACTTTGTAACTTTGGGCTAAAAACAAACAAACGTCACCTAAATATTTATGATTCGAAAACTTATTTTTCAAACATTTCATTTTGTACTTAAGAAATATCTCGACTATTAGTACCTGACTGAAGCTCAGTTCTTTACGATGAATACAGTATGTAAGAAAAATAAAGCTACTAAAACTAATTCTATGATACTCTAATCGAATCAACCAATTCGCAACAAACCTGGTAGCTAATATATCGTACGTTTGGAAAATTGATAAATTATAAATTATTATTTTAATATAGGAGTATCTATCGCAGTAATTTCTATAAATCTTGTTCGTAGTAATAATAAGTTTACGCCTGTTTCGATTAATCGAACTTTGGATTTGAAATATACATACGACTATTCAAAACTTCACAGGCTTTGTATATTGAGTTTTGTGCAAAGCTATACGAGGGCTATCTGCGCTAGCCGTCCCTAATTTAGCAGTGCAAGACTAGAGGGAAGGCAGCTAGTCATCACCACCCACCGCCAACTCTTGGGCTACTCTTCTTCCAATGAATAATGGGATTGACCGTCACATTATAACGCCCTCACGGCTGAAAGGGCGAGCATGTTTGGTGTGACGGGGATCCGAACTCGCGACCATCAGATTGCGATTCGAACGCCTTAACCCACCCTGCCATGCCGAGCCTTTCACGGGCTAATATACATATTTCGAAAAATAATTTTGTTTGTATTCTTGACTTGGTTTTATTTGTGTGAAATACAGAGCAAATTACATGCTATAACAATACAAAGTAGCATCATTTGGGAAAACGTTCACCTCAATACTTCATCAAGCAAAAAATAGATTCTGAAGATTGGCGAAACGTTTATCTCAATATTTCATCAGACCAGAAAAAGATCCTGAAGATTGGCGAAACGAGTACCTCAATATTTCATCAGACCAGAAAAGGATCCTGAAGATTGGCGAAACGAGTACCTCAATATTTCATCAGACCAGAAAAGGATCCTGAGGATTGACGAAACGAGTACCTCAATATTTCATCAGACCAGAAAAGGATCCTGAAGATTGGCGAAACGAGTACCTCAATATTTCATCAGACCAGAAAAGGATCCTGAGGATTGACGAAACGAGTACCTCAATATTTCATCAGACCAGAAAAGGATCCTGAGGATTGGTGAAACGTTTGCCTTAATATTTCATCAGACCAGAAAAAGATCCTGAGGATTGACGAAACGAGTACCTCAATATTTTATCAGGTTAGAAAAAGATATACAGTGATGTATAAATATTAAACAATTTGATGACAAGTTGTAGCGAACTGTCCTGAAATGGGTGAAAGGCGTTATAACAGTTCATCTGTCTAATGATACCGGTGACGAGGATACATTCTTAATAATTTCCTCGCTAAACCTTAAAGTATTAATCAAGGACAATTTCCTTTTTTATTATTGGTATTAATATTGTAGGCGGAGAAACGAAACAATTTCTTATTGCGGCGTAATTCAACAAATCGTCTAATAATAATAGTTTTGTATTGATTAATATAATTGTTTTTTCCTTCCTTAATAGATTAATATGTTAAAATTTAAATGGTCTTTTCCTATAACTTTATGTCATCTATGAAAGTCGATTTCATTAAAACCTTACCAAAGGCTTCCCAGTATTTAAATGTCTATATATATATATATATATATATTAGTGTGTTTCATTCATATTAATACAATTATTATCAACTTATGTCTCCTCAATGTCTCTACGGCATATCTTAGAGCTTATAACACTAAAAATCTTGGGATAGTACTTGCCATGTGACAGCAGATAACTCATTGTGTAGCTTTGTCCTTCGTAATAAACAAAAAACAAATAAACACAAAGAAAAGCCAACGTATAGGCTAACAATTTATGCGAATAATTCTGCTTGTTTATTTGTGAGAAATACGTTTGATTTTTTTAACTTACGTTTGTGTTTAGTTAATATTAATATACCATGTGTTAACTTTTGATGGCGTCATTCTGCTGTAAAGCAGAGACTCTAACAAAGCTGAAATAGAAAACAATATGTGACTATTTTTTTTTTATCATAAAATGGTGCAATGTGTCACCAATCTTGCCAACCCACAGTCGTATTTTCCAAAACAATAAACGTGCTGAAGAAACAAAGGTGGTTCTTCTAGAGAAAGTCTTGGAGAACTGAGGGGACTAATCTATAAAAACAGTTCGGATGGAAGAGACAACATTTCCAAAGTCTTCCTCCTTTCGTATTCAGGTCAGTTTACATTAGGTGTTAAAAGGATTTATATGTATATAGTGTTCCAAAAGATTAAAGCCGTTCTTCTAAGATGGTTGGTAGAACAAGTGATAATTTTACCAACGGTAGTCGTACACCGATGAATTCTAGGCCTTAATCCCTATTTAGCGATGCTTCATTATGTGTATTGAAGGATTTTATGTTTTTCTTGTTTTCCAAAATCTATCTGAGTCAATGTGTGTGTAATTGTCCCAGTTTGTTTTATGTCCATGTTAACGTGGCATGTTCTTCCAGAGCACAGTTCTCGGTTACATCAGTCTTTAAGCTATTTTATTCTTACCTTAAAAAATATCTTCCTTTTTCTTCAACATAGGAAAGTGATCCTTAATAAATAATGTTTTTGAGTCTGTCGTCAGTTGTTTTGTTTAGTACTGACAATGATTGATCCAAGTGTTCTGTAACGTTTCTATCGGACATCAGTTGTGGACTTTTTGCCTACACGCTTGATCTTTCATTTTAAATTCTACCCATGTTCAGTAGCGTCGGACTTGTTTTTCTCGTTTTCCATATCGGTCGATGTCATTATGTTCTTCGAGCTATTAGTGATGAAACTATAAAAGTGTCGGTTCTGCTTTGATGGAATTATCAGCTCTCATGCTCAAACTCTCAATTGTACGATGTTTCAGAGATGTATAATGAATTTAGAAATGTAAGTTTATTAGTTGGTTTCTTGTGTATGGTCGTAGAGAGCTTGCCACTCTGTAGGAATGTTAAGGAACGATACACTATTGTTTTTCTATACTTTCATGGCGAATTGGATTATTTTGTCTACAAAGTTAGTGTACTATAAAAAAGCTAAAGAGTTTTCATGACTATAAGTTGATATAACAAAGTTAAATGACCCGGAATGAGCAGGTGGTTAAGGCGCTCGACTCGTAATTCGAAGGTCGTGGGTTTGAATTCCCGTCACACCAAACATGTTTGCCTTTTCGGCTGTGGGGTTATAATGTGACGGTCAATCCCACTATTCGTTGGTAAAAGAGTAGCCCAAGAGTTGGCGGTGGGTGATGCTGACTAGCTGCCTTTCCTCTAGTCTTAAACTGCTAAATTAGGGAGGGTTAGCGGAGATAGCCCTCGTGTAGCTTTTCGCGAAATTCAAAACAAACAAAGTTTAAAAATGCAGTATGGCTGACTTTATCACACGAATAAAGATTTTAAAACTATCAAAAGTACATGTAATAAAATGATAGTAACTGATGTTCCTGTTCAAGTCTCCTGCAACACATAAAACCCCTCGGGGATATAGAAAGATTAAATCCGAAACGTCATCTAGCCTACGCAATCCCTGGTAATTCTCAAGGGTACAAGCCAAGAGTGGTCACAACTGGTTCTGTGGTTCGCCAATTGTAAGAGGTGTATATACATAGACTTTTATCAAATAATAGTTTATGTTTTTCATAAAAACATAACTTAGTGATTGAAAGAATGTTAGGTTGTTTCGAAATCTCACGTAAACCTACACAAAGATCTTAATCTGCGCATAACTGTCCTTAATTTTGAACTAATAGATAAGATAAAATGTAGCTAGTCAACAGTAGCATCCAATGACCTGAAGGAAGATAGCTAGTAAACAGTGGCACTCATCGCCACCTTGTAGATTTCCCTTATATGGCCAAATAGTAGGATACGCCTATCACTCTTAAAACATTAACACCGCTAACATACATGACAAAGTTTTCACTGCAACTTTCCACGAACCAACAACCATAGGACTCGCATTCCGGGCAAATTAATCACTAGGTTAAGCCCATCAAGTGCAAAAGCTGTGCAAAGTAGGGCGTAGGGTTGTTTGTTTGTAGTTAATCACAAAGATGTACAGTGCAACGATTATTACGGATATAGAAATTTGTTTTGTTGTTGTTTTTTAGCATTGTAAGCTTTCAGATGTGCGTAGAAGTAACCGGTTGAAAAGATAGGTTATAAATACTTGCTATCTTCTGTGTTTCAGTTGAATAATTCGTCACGAGTCTATAATCTAGCTCCAGACGAACCTAAACACGTAAATAACACTAACATTATCATTAAGGACTGATCGCACAGAAAACAAATTAATAAAAAAAATTGTGTTTTCAACAGAATATTTTTTATTGATTTGTTGTTTTTTTTGTTTATTTATGCTTACTCACGGTGTGTCAGTAACAATTCGCCAACATTCAACTCAAAATCCTGGGTTTCCCATGGAGGACATAGTAAATAGCCCAAAGTGGATTTGCTCTGAAAGTCAAACACATTATAATCCAGAAGTTATGAGATACAGATATGTTTAGATTTATTCTAAAGCAGCACAATAATATGCCCATTCTTCATAATAATTATGTCTAGTAATAACGATGTTTTCAACTTTATTTTGTTTATTTTAACTAACAGCAGATCACGGTTAAACCCACAATCTGTGGAATAGTTTCCTTCTAAAGATATTGTTCCTATTACGAAACTGTGACAAAATTATTTAATATTGGTTTTATTCAAGTTAAAATTTTTCTTGTGTGTGTATGTGTGTGTGTGAGAGAGTATTTCATTAGCTAAAATTGTGTTAAAAACTTAAGACGAATTGTTGATTTTTTTAATTAATCTTTTTGTTAATTATTTTATACGCACAGTTTTTTTCCACTCAAATGTTTATCATTTTTTTAACATGGACAATGGTTTTATTGAAAGTGTGTATTCCTTAAGTTATTGTTTGTAAAAACAACAACTTCGTATAGTGTGTTTTATTCATGTTCTAAGCACACAAAAACACTCTTATTGAAAACAGAAAATATTAAGTTCAGATTAGATTCAACATTACGTGATCAGATTAACTTGCCCAGAGTATTAGGAAAACTAACGACATGTAGCTGTTCTGTTATATTCGTCAAAATAAAAATTAAAATCACAAGTGAAAAGCACGAACACAGTTCGACGCTGCATTTCAGATAATATATGAATGTATACATGTAATACTCGACATTAATTTACCATGCAATCACAAAACCCTTATGGACAAACTAATAACTTGCGGGCAAAGCGCATCTGATGTAATATCAACAGGTTTGTAATAGATGACAAATTTCATATGATGGCTATTTGAAAAATATATTGTGTCAACTCTCGTATAAAACTCAAGCCATCCCAGCTAAGTTGATGAGAGATAGCACTGCCTAAAGGAACTTTATATTGGTCTTATGGGTATGGAAAAGTGACTGGGTGTATTATGTTGGTTTTAGATTTCAATTTACCACTAAAGATGCATAGAAAGTTCAAAGACTAAAAGTAAATCGATTCACTCTAAATCCTTTTTCGGAATAAATTATGCACAGGCGCGCGCACACACACATGTATATAGACAAAAAATACATCAACTAGCGGTAAAAAGCTAAACAGCATTAGATCACAGAATAAAAGACAAACGTTATAATGTCTAAACAATCCTTGGACAGATAGACTCTCGAAATAACTGGAATTTTATGCCTTTAGATTTTTGTTTGTTTTGAATTAAGGAAAAAACTAGAGAATAAGCTATCTGTTGTCTGCCCACTTCGGGTATCCAAACTCGTTTTTTAGCGTTGTAAGTCTGCAGACGTATCTCTGCGCAACTGTGAACGAGCTTTAGATTTTTAATGTCCAATTTAAATAAGAGCGGTACATTATCAAAATAAAACGTTTTATACACATTATAAATATTAATCATGGATCATCGTAAATATATATATATATATTCGTAAGAATGTTATGGCCTATTTTTAAACATTGGATTTTATAAGTACCATTACATTCATTACTGGCAAACATCATACGTTAATATCTCATATACATAAGAAAGATAAACTATTATTTAAAAATATCCAGTTCCAATATTTAAAAAAAAAACTGACGGATATTTTGACGGTTGGGTATTATTTTCGCTCAGCCTTTCAAAAATAAAATCAGAAGGAAAGGAAGCAGGTGTAATATACTGACTGAAAGTCCATTACACACGTGCAATATTCTCTTTCGTTAGTTTTTAATAGCAAGTCCATCTGTTGTTGTTTGTAGTATTTATAAACCCTTATCACTAGAGTTCACAGCAAAAACAAATCTTTGACATAACTGATCTTAAGGTTGCTTCTTCTGCGTTTTCTTCATGTGTGGGAAAGCTTAACGTGTCACTAAATAACTCGACATTCACAACCTAATCAGGAGATTGGTAGCTCTTCTAATCAACTTAGTTCAGTCAAGAAGATAGGTTGTTATCCCTTGTAAAAATGGTAGAAAACCACAAGTAGAATGGAAGCTCGTATCCTGCAGTAGCAATGGGTTTTGTCATTATCTACGTACGTTTGAAAAAATCAAGAACATGGTTTCCAGGTAAATACGAACACGTGCAACTGTTATTACATAGTAATAACATAAATGTTAAGAATTACTATTGAATAGAAGTTAAAAGGGATAGTAGAAAAGGTGAAATTCTATACAGAATTGAAACTACAGAAAAGTAGAAATTCTTTACTGGGTTTTGAAATGTGTAAAGGTATTACTTTTTTTTTACATGCAGAAGCCTTCAACACTGTGGGCTGAATATTTAAAAATATAATAATTTCTATATTGTTCGAAACTAAGAATTGAAGTAGATGTAAGAATTTTTTTTTTCAAATGGTTACGTGAAAGTTGTCACTTGAACTGTTTAGGGTTAAAATTTAATAGGGATTTAACTTGTACAAGAAAATATTTAATGTCTAATCATAAACATCTCAAGCCTTATGGATGATTATAAGTCCTTTCCATTCTTTTAATAATGTATTCCATCGTTGATAATATTCACTCTGGTATTTTCCCTCCATCTTTGACAGCGTTCACTCTGGTATTTTCCCTCCATCTTTGATGTTGTTTACTCTGTAATTTTTTCTCCGTCTTTGATAATGTTCACTGTGGTATTTTATTTTCCCTTCATCTTTGGCAGCGTTCACTCTGGTATTTTCCCACCATCTTTGATATTGACTACTCTGTTATTTTTCCTCAAGCCCGGCATGGGCTAAGGCGTTCGACTCGTAATCCGAGGATCACGGGTTTGAATCCCAGTCACACCAAACATGCTCACCCTATCAGCCGTAGGGGCGTTATAACCTGATGGTCAATCCCACTATTCGTTGGTAAAAGAGTAGCCCAAGAGTTGGCGTTGGGTGGTGATCACTAGCTGACTTCCCTCTAGTCTTACAATGCTAAGTTAGGAACGGCTAGTGTGTAGCTTTGCGCGAAATTCAAAAACAAACAATTTTTCCTCCATCTCTGATAATGTTCACTCTGGTATTTTTTTTCTCCATCTTTGATATTGTTTACTCTGTAATTTTCCCTCCATCTTTAATAATGTTTATTCTGTTATTATTCCTCCATCATTGATAGTGATTATTTCTGAATGACAAACACGTGGAAGTTAACTTCCAAAACCAAGCTTAAGTAAACTAGCTGTACAGAAGTCCATAGTCTGGTGTCAAGTGAAAAAAGTGAAGAAAAGACCACAATTTTTTTTATTCTCCACTGTGTGTAAAACTTTTCTATGGATTTAAAAATATGACTTGACGCTTCATTTACTAGAATTTCATACCGTATAACCGATGTCAACATATTTCTTTCTCAATGTAACATTTGTTCTACTCACTAGTTTGTAAAGATGAATTCTTCAGTTATTTCAGAAACACGTGGTAACAGAAGGCCTGACAAGAAACTTTCCTTACATTCTTTGCAATGCTTCTTTACAGTGTGTGTTTTGTATTCAGTTTATCTTTCCTTCGCCAGCATATCGACGGAAACATTTGCGCTCTTGGGCTGGCCTGTGCTCACAAGAGTGAAACTCTTTTCAAATTACCCTTTTCACAACTTATCAAAATCTTTTTGGATTACCCAGCGCACAATTTAACAATGTTTGGTTTGGTTTGTGTAGAATTTCGCGCAAAGCTACACGAGGATTATCTGCGATAGCTGTCCCTAATTTAGTATTGAAAGACTAGAGGGAAGACAGCTAGTTATCACCGCCAACGATTCTTTCACCGACAAAAAGTGGGATCGACTAACACAACATAAATCCCCCACGGATGAATATTCGAGTATGTTTGATGAGACGGACAATCAAAATCACGATCCGCAAATTGCGAATCGCGTTCCCCCTAATCATCTGACTATGTTGCACGAGATATTTTTTAATTACCTTATGCACTGTTTACTGGTATATAATGGGTGATCAAAATGTTCGGTGATTGATGTAATAAATAAATGTTTTTAACAATAGACATAATTAGTTCCCTTCAAATTACTCCCCTCATTTATTCCACCGGATTAGAGTGCGGAGTTTGCCAGCGTTTTCATCATTTCGCGACGTTGATGGGCGACCACTTCTTTTTCATCTTCCAGTGACTCACTTCCTTGTCGAAACCTGTCTTCGTTACAGCATCATCTACGTAGACCGTCATTAGCATTTCTTGTGTTTTTGTAGCTGTCTTTCCAAGCTTAAAACAAAATTTCATGTTTGTCTGCACTCAAAATGTAGCGTTTTTTGAAGAAAGATGCAAACACTTTCAAACACAAATGAAGCTTACGACATATTGGAGAACGATAAACGAATCAGACTCAGCATGCACAATAGGGGAAGGGCTAACGTAATAACCCCGCCCACTTCTATTCTTTCACCACCATCACCACTTGTTTGTTAGTAGTGAGATCATTCACCGAGCTTTTTATCCCCCCTTGTATATAAAACCTTTTAGCTCGTCACTTTCCTTGAGTAAATTTTGATAACGTTAACCGTGGTCCTACTTTAAATATTATGTAGTTTATGTGGTTTCAAATACTGTTGTTAGTGTTGTGCTATGGTAATATTTCCTGCTCGATGTTATTCACTGCTGTAGATCTGCTGTAATTTAACTTGTTTAGTCTCGGGAGTTCACTTCCTTTGCTAGTTCCCTCTATAAATATATTTTGTCGAGATTGACTTTGGTATATTTATCCACCCATAAGGATACAGTAGTGTAGTTGCATTGCCGAATAGTCGAGAATTCATCGTTAACCAAATTTACGAGTGCTAAACATGTCGCCCGTGACACCAAGTCTTGCTATAACTGTTATTTATAGCGTAACCTGTAATCTGTGTACCGTAGGAAAACGTGTTCCAGATTTGAACGTTGCAAGTCCCCAAACATATCGCTAACTGAACGAGATAATCCGAAAATGGAAACCTGATTAATATTTTTTTATTTGCATCGCATCAGAATATTGTGTGCTTGTAACAAAATACTTAACATAAACAATACCCCATAAGTAAATATAATTATTCCTCAATATATCAGAAATACGTAATATCTGTATATATATATATATATATATATATATATATATATATATATATATATATATATATTTATTTATTTATATCAGTTCTTACCTTTAGTATGGTCCGGCATGGCCAAGCGTGTTAAGGCGTGCGACTCATAATCTGAGGGTCGCGAGTTCGCATCCCCGTCGCGCCAAACATGCTCGCCCTTTCAGCCGTGGGGGCGTTATAATGTGACGGTCAATTCTATTATTCGTTGGTAAAAGAGTAGCCCAAGAGTTGCCGGTGGGTGGTGATGACTAGCTGCCTTCCCTCTAGTCTTACACTGCTAAATTAGGGACGGCTAGCACAGATAGCCCTCGAGTAACTTTGTGCGAAATTCAAAAAACAAACCTTTAGTATACTGATATTTTTTATTTCAGTATTTAATTTATTGAAAGGTACTATCATGCTGTTGCGCTTCCTACTGTAATATTTTTATTGAAATGCTTATGTTATTTTAATATATTAGAGTTAATAATAATACCTTATAATTTTTAATAATTATCAATAAATATCTTTGTTTTACCTACTTTTATTATATCTAGACTGACGTCGCTGGTTGGCCCTATGGTAGACATCTCTATTTTAGAGCTGGCAAGGTTACTTCGAATCCGTACAAACGTTCTCTCTATGTTACGCTGCGGGTGCGTTATAAGAGTACTGGTTAGTCCCTTCATGGTTCCCTGATGTGGCTTTGCTATGCGATCGCTCGCTCGCGCACACACACACACACACCCCTTAGCGTGGAATGTAAATGGTAGGGTACTTCTGACGAAGTATCTTCTCCCTGGCCGGTAGTTAAAAATTAAGAACAGCTACAAATAGCGTTATTGGCTTTGCCATAGATGCAAATGTAAAGCGAACGGTTTTAACTGAATAAATAGGTTTGTGAAATGTTCTGTTTGTTGAAAACTCACTAATTACAGGGTGAAGAGAGTTAAAATAAAACATTAACTTGGACTCTATTACCTCACGGATTTCTTTAAATTCGAAATTCTAAATTCCATCATCTGCACTTATTTTACAGATTAAAACAATTCTGACAGTCAGTTAAAAATGCTTTATGCTGAAATAGATTTTTTTTTCTCTTTACAAGTAGATGACGAAATTGGTTTTATTCACTTTCGTTTCCAGAAGTTTGAGTACGGCGACGCCTATCGTCACAGATACGAGTTTAACTACTTTTCTACTAGCGGTTATAACTTCTTATTTCGATATTTGAGGCTACTGAAGGTTTTGTTTTGTTTTTCGAAAGGGAGTTATGGACGTAAAATGGAAACATTATTTGAAATACTATAATATTTTATATCTAGAACTTTGTAACGATGACGAAATAACCTACTTGACGTATTATTAGAGAAAGAAAATCAATACATGTACAGATGAATACTGAATTTATTTCATAGATATTTTACAAAAGAGTGTTGTCATACAGAAGTATATATGAAATATTTTATGTCTTATTGAAAACACTTTCAAGTAAAGTTGATTTCTTGGGGTTTTTTTTACGTAAAGCAACATGGTTATTGGCGCCAAACAACCTGTAAAACTCGTAAATGTCTAATAAAATACAGTAATAAATAGAGTTAAAACTAAACATTGTTCAAAATACAGTCATAAAAATTCAAACAGAATTAAAAATAAAAATGGTAAAAGTTAAAAACACAAGGTAGTTGGACAGGGTTGTTGAAGATGATGACACTGTCCAACGTCAAGGATAAACCCTTGATAAACATGTATCAAAATGGTGCCATTGCTCAGAGTGGTAAGGACAGCACGACAGTAAAATGTGGGTTGTTGTGACTTAAATGTCACAAAGGCCGCGTGTTAGTGTATAAAATAAAACCGTGAGATAAAACACTGTGATCAATGGTTGGTCTAAACCGGACTACTTCAGGTAGGGAAGGAATAATTTAGTTTCAAATTTTTAAAATCAGCTTTTCGTAAAAATTCCCCATTGGCAAAAAATTAACACGTGACAAATAAGGTAGGTGTAACAAAAAATAAACTTTTAAGTTACCTTGAAAGAAGTAATTTTTTATGAGCTGAAACAGTAGCAATGCTAAAATCTGGGGTTTAATTTTCTGCAATGGATGCAAGTGATAAACCAATGTGACTTTGTTACACCAGAATGAACGTAGATTAACATTTCTTAACGTTATAATCAACAAGAAGTGAATCATCGTATTATTATATCAATGTTACCGATAAAAGTGAAATTCCTTGAAATCGTTATAACAAAATGTGGTAAATCGAACACTATATTGGGTTTCACATTTATTTTTGTATTTAAAACAGTTGGTATAGCTGTGCAATTGAGAATAATCAAATTAGTAGTATCAATGCTACATATTTGTGAAGATATTATACAGGTGTAATATCACTGTGTGAGTAAAAGACATTTCAAAACACCATCTATGTATGATCATATAAAACGTCTGAAATTCGTGAAACAATAGCCAGAAAAAAAGAGTTCTTTGTCGGATGGTATTGAATTTTCCGAGGAACGTGCTTTGCAGCAGACGT
The DNA here is from genome assembly GCF_004210375.1 of Tachypleus tridentatus. Lineage (NCBI taxonomy): Eukaryota > Metazoa > Arthropoda > Merostomata > Xiphosura > Limulidae > Tachypleus > Tachypleus tridentatus. The sequence goes on from NC_134831.1 coordinate 72,860,431, forward strand.
TTAGTATCATTACTGCCTGGATTACATTCATTTCTCTTGTTGAGTTGTGTTTCTGGTTGGTCCGTTTATCTTTTTTTGTCATTATATTTGTGCATCTGGAGTTTCTTCGGTAAAGCAATCACTGATAAATCTTACTCCATAATAGAGCAGCTCGCATTGTCTCCGAACCTTCAAAGACCCGCACTTTATCTTAAACCCTCTGTGGAATACAAGACGTCAACGTTTAACAAATGTACGTCTGTATCTTTCTCCAATGGTTCTTTTCTGGACATTTCTACTAACTGCATGAAGATGTGCATTTTCCCTATTGAAGCAAATTCTGTTTTACAAAAACGTGAATCATCTACACGGAAACCTTGACGAAATTCGATATTTTCTTGCATGATCCTTGGGGAAACCCCTCATCACTGGAAAAGGTCCTTTCCAAACTGGTCGATGGTTGATTCGAATACAAACCTCTAGTGATGTTGTTGATCAGCTACTAAAGCATTTTAAACATTTTAATCGTTGTTTAAAATGTCTCATTTACAATTTTCATCCTGATGATACATGCCCTTAAAAGCCTGTTTGCTAACGTTGTAATGAACCTCATCTTACTCGATCGTGGAACAAACTGGATTCTACATCTAATTGTAATACATGTCAAGGGGATCAATCCACTTTTTCTTATCGATGTCTACGGAGACCTTTATCGAAATATGATTATCATGCTATAATTGACAGTGATACCACATAATAATTCTATTACACACACACACACCTTCCTTGGGATATGTACTATATTTCATAATCATCGCTATACAACGTATATATCCGTATCAACATGTGCTCAGCGTGGATAGCATTAATCGTATAAATGAGTTTATTTTTAAAAATCGTGTACAGGCTATATATTCTGAACTCAATACTCGTTTTCATTTCAGGCCTTTTTGAAAATCAGGAGGATCAGGTCAGTTAGAAACAAATTCTTAACGTTTCTTTTCCTCAGCATTTGTAATTACACACAAATTACTTATTCTTGGAGACATTCCTATCAGTCAACTCCATTAATTGCTTTCTTCTCAATGAAAAATTCCTTAAGCCATACAATCACCTGGTTACATTTTACATTGCAATGACAATCTGGTGGGAATTGATGGGGTAGAGTTACAGTAGTTGTTGTTAGTTGGCATTTTTTTGGCGCAAAGCAACTGGACTATTTGCGCCAAACAAGCGTTAAAAACCATAAAAGTAGAACTGTTATAAAATGTAAAAATAAATCAAGTTAAAATTAAATAATATTCAAAATTCAGATAAAATAGTTAATTGAATTAACAAGGCCAACGGACAGCAAAAAGTTAAAAAGACAATCAAGTTGGACAGTGTCACCATCGCCCATGATACCATCCATTGTCATGAATAAACCCTTAGAAAACACGTGTCCAATACTGTGTCACTCAGAGTTGTAACGAGGGCACGACAGTAAAATGTAGGCAATTGTGATTTGATTGTCACAAAGGCCACACATCGGTGCATCAGCATTGGAAAAAAGAAAATAATAAGTTAAAAACTGTGACCAATGCATCAATTTGTCAAGGCAACTTCCTCTCTACCATCACTGTGGAAACTAGATGGCCAAAGAGCAAGAGTAGGTTTAATCTGGAGAAGCTTGTGGAAACATTTAGCAACTCAAGCCGACTACTAACTGGTGCAAAACTGAGCCTTAAACATTAGGCCATAGAACTCGGCAGTGAACACGGAAACTGTAAAGGAGAGTCGGTGACAAACCATGGCAGAGCCCCCAGAGTCTCATGATTTTGAACTATCTGCATAAGTAGGTATGGAGCAATGATTCAAGAGATGTTCTGTAAAGAGAAGATGGTACTTTTAGTCTGGAATACCTGGCTTATATAGGCAATTCAAAGAAAGATTGCATGTGGGGATGGTAACATGCCGTGGAGAACTTAGCCAAACACTAAATGTGGTAACGTTGTCCAATACCAAACTCAGCTTCAGAGACCAAAAGATGGAATAACTAACCGTCTAGAACCAAATAATACGGCTCAGCGAGGACAGAAATTACTACCTCAGGTGGAGTGCTGTGGTAAGGATTGCACGGAGTGTTGGAAATGTCGAAGATGAAGAGGTGGTTTAAGAGACTCGATGTACAAACTCTGATCCAGCAAAGTGCAGAATGCCCAATGCAGAGTCAGAATCCCTGATAATGAATGAGGTCCAACATCCTAAAATGTACAGGGCTCTGGTACATTTGGTATAAAGGTACTTAATATGCAGAATAAAAGTCAGCTTATGGTCAAAAACAAGTCCCATGTAACATTTTCACTAAGCTAAAGCTCTGATTCAGGGTGTATTCCCAACTGGTGGCAAAAATGCATGGAAACTGTTTTTGAAGAATAGAAAGGAAAGTGTGTGATGGTCCAATGCATGAAATGATTGAGGAGAGTCTGAAGCTGCTGCTTTATAAATCACATGTTCGATGACTGTAGAAGTCTTTGATACCAAGGCCATTCACAACAGTTGGGGTAAGTTGATGAGTGAAGGCTTTGATCTTAATACTAAAATGTGTGACACTCAAGATACGATCCTAAAGGATTCCAAGCTCCTGTGAGAATGAGAGAAAAGGTGTAGAACCGACATGTACCAAGAATCACACGTGAAATAAAACTTTTTCAATAAAAACAGGCAAATGGCTATGTAAGCCGCAGGAGTAAATGCCACGTAAAATTCCTAATCTCTACATATTGTCATAAGTTTTCTAAAGATCAAACAAGATAGAAATTAAATGCTATTTCTTGAGAAAGACTTCCTGATTGATGTTTAAAGTTGAATCAGGTGATCCATGTCTGAACTCACATTGGGTGGGAGAAAAGAGGTCATTTGCTTCAAAGAACCAAACGAGACGAGCACTGACCATACTTTCCAAGACGATGCTGAGACAGCTAGTCAAAGCAATAAGTTGATAGTTCATTAGAATAATGTACTCTTTCCCAGGCTTAGAAAAAGATAGTATAATAGCCCGGCATCAAGCATCAGGCACGACTTTTTCTGCCAGATCTGGTTGAAAACAACCAGCAAAATAGAAATATAGGTAGGAAATAAATGGTGCAATATCTGATAATAAATGTACTCTGATCAATGTACTGCAAGATTATGAAAAGCGACCTTCAGTTCTATGAAGCTAAACAGACAATTATAGTCAGCAACCCACCTCAGGAAAGTGAAGATGTCTCGGCCCGAGTCTTGAAGTCCAAGAAGGCTGGGAAGGAAGAATAAGAACTGGAAAGTTACAACAAGTTCTTCTCAAGGGTGTTAGCAATGTCTAGGACATCGTGAACTTACTGGCCATCAGAGAGCAAGATCGAAAGGAGTTGGAAGACATCTTTCCACCAACATTACGAATGCTGTCTCACACAGCACTGGACCTGGAGGAACGAGAGATGCTGGAGGTGACCTTAATCAAAGAGTCCGTCTGCTATTAATGCTAGACCTGCAAGTGTCGGCCCATTGATAAACTATGCCAATTTTTATGCCATCTGTGCCTTCTAGCCTGCAGGAATCTACCATGGGCGAGGACATCACGATAAACGTGTCGAAGTTTTAGTAACGGAATGAGGAGCTGCCTGCACAATACAGTCCATGAAGTTTCCATGCAATCGTCTATAGAAGGCAGACAGACGATGACAAGTTATAGTTCTGAAAGAGCAGTGATATAGGACCCATTAGCTTGGTTCAACTTACACCATGGCATGTGGGTCGAGTGGCATCGACCACTGCCATTTTCCCTTAAAATGATGGGAAAATTAATGCTACCAGGTATATCATGGTCAATCTTTCAAGAGAAATGTGGAAGAAAAGAAGTTGAGCACATTGACAAATCAATAGTGGTAAAAGACTGACTGGGTACATGAATGTACGTAAAATAACCACCGTTGAGTAGAGAGCGGTTACAATCTGGGAACATATGCTCCACAGACTGACCCCTCCTATGAATCTCAGCACCACTCCAGAGGGCTTATGTCAACTGAGAATATCGAGATTTGACTGAATGCAAGTCTCTCCTGCAGATAGGTAGATGGAACAAATAGTGATGGTGAGACCCAAAGAGCGATGAATTGCTACATCCTCTAGTGGAGTGGCACAAATATGTAGGGCATGTGCTATACAACCAGAAATGCCACACTAACATGAGTTCAACCATCATACAACATGTCTTTCCTGTAAATGGAAAACTGCCAGAGGATGATAGCATCAGCAGAACAGAAGAAAGTTTCCTGTAAGGAGAAACAAACTGGATGGTGTGAATCAATGAGGGCTTTAATGTTGTTCAAGTTTGAACAAAAGCCTAAACATTCCAATGTATCAGCGTAGCCGTATTTATTTAGCATAGAACCAGGGTGCAGAAACCTAGTGTTTGTGACCATACTGTTTCTCCTTAAAAAAAAAAAAAGGAGGTCTGTTGACTTCCATCAATTTTGCCCGAGGTCGAATGGGCAGATCTCTGTCGGAAGATGGTGAGTCTAGTAACTGTAGGGCTTAACTATATAACAGTTTTACATTCCAGAATCAATGGAGAGGGAATCGAGCAGTAACCAAAAACAGTGATAAAGGACAGGTTTGATTTGGTTTGTTTTGAATTTCGCGCAAAGCTACTCGAGGGCTATCTGCGCTAGCCGTCCCTAATTTAGCAATGTTAGACTAGAGGGAAGTCAGCTAGTCATCACCACCCACCGCCAACTCTTGGGCTACTGTTTTACCAACAAATAATGGGAGTGACCGTCACATTATAATGTCCCCACGGCTGAAAGGGCGAGCATGTTTGGTGCGATGGGGACTCGAACCCACGACACTCGGATTACGAGACGAGTGCCTTAATCACCTGGGTCAGGTAGGGACAGAGACAAGAGTTGACGCTGATTGGTCCATACCCTTTTTCACAGAGAACATGATGCCTCCTGATATTAAAAAAGAAAAACACAGATAATGACACGGAAAGATTAGTGTGCACGCCCGCCAATGATGTAGAATGGAGGAGAGCAGAATGTGTGACGTGGGAGACAATAGTTTCCAAGTCTCAAGATACGAAATGTTATTCACAGTCTGCAAGCACTGTAACTCTTTCTTCTCAATTCATTTAGGACAGGAACATGAATAGGAGGAGAAGCAGCAATCACAGTTAACTCAGCGAGTCTCAAGGTCACACAAATTGGTGTCGTGATTCTTTTCACCACGACGAGCATGAAACAAAGAACCATGACAGGAGGTGTTTGAGTGATAAAACCGCTGGCATTTAAAACATTGGAGAGGGTTCAGTATATATGGCCATATGTAACCTACTTCACGAATGTGGGAGGGGAGGTAGGATGATGTAAATGTCAGAAGACATGTTGGTTACAAAACATCATATGTGCGAGTGTGAAAAGACAGGTGAAAATCTCCAACTTGATAATGGTGAAAATAGCTGTCTCAGCAATTACCCCTTGGAATGTATAAAAAAATAGTGCGGGGTGTAACCTGAATAAGTATATCCCCAACAGTCCTGGACTTCAAAAGGAGTTTGTTATGTACTGGTTTCGATGTTCCGACCAGAATGTTGTCAGATCTTAATTTTCTTACGGATTTAGTAAAGCCAGTGAGCCATACCTATCCTATCTTAATGGAAAACGGCGGCATCTGTCCAAGGAACTCTTCAGATACTGGGTGTGAAGTGAGGAAGCGATATACAGCATCAACTGTAGTTTGTTAGCCTTCCAAGTGTGGTCGATTTCCGATCAAGGGATGTTTACCCCTAACATTTACATTGACAGGGGTAGATGAATCCTTAAGAAATGAAAAAGGAATTTGGTATATTCCATTCGCGTACGCCTGACTTATTCAGATTTTTTCTTCTAGATTATTATGTTATAGTATTTATTGCATATTGGAGTTTTACGAGTTCAGTTGTATCACATCTGTTCTATGTTTCATTCATGCCACATCCTTGTCCTCTCTATTCGAGGACTGTCTACTGTTCTGCTGTCTACGTACAGTACAAATTATTACTGTTAGTAAGTTCGTATTATGGAATAGTCGCTGGTATCTTAACGTTGATATTAGAGGTGTTTTCGTTGACCCTATGCAGTTCAAGTTGATTCAGTGTCACGACCCCTCTTATAATTAATGTTCAAATTGAGAATGTTCTGCTCCAACTATGAAAGAGTTACTGTTGACAAGAATCTTATCTGAAAAGCGCATCTTGTACCGCGAGTAACAAAATTATTTCTTAACCTAAACGTTTTCGTTGCCTGTCCTGTACCTCCTGAGTTTAAAACCCACCTTTATTTTTGTATTCGACCTTTTCTCATTTATGATCACTCTGGATGGATATTCAACCTCTTTTCCATTTACCTGCATTTAGAGACTATGAAATGCACTGCCCTCAAGCTAACATTCCACGGTTGGCTACCTAGTCCTAACAAAGGCCTGTGTAATCATATTATATTTCAACTGGTACCTGTTTCCCTCCAGACAGTTCAAATTTATATTCTACAGTACTGCAGTACTCAAAACATTACATTTTTCTGATACACTTGATATACACTCAGTCCACCAACCTCCATCCATTGTACCAGCTGTGGAATATGCGTTAAAACAGTATGTCGTGGTTCGAATCCCCATCACACCAAATGTACTTGCACTTTCAGCCGTGGAGGCGTTGTAACGTTATGATTTGTAAGAGTAGCCAAAGAGTAGGCAGTGTCTGGTGATGATTAGCTGCCTTCCCTCTAGTCTTTCGCTATTAAATTAGGGACGCTTATTGCAGATAGCTCTCATGTAACTATGCGTAAATTTCATACCAAACCTACTCTGAGGTTCATCCCCACAGAGTCAAAACATGGGTGAGGACAATCACCCCATGCTTTATATCTAATTCATTCTTCCGTAATCAGAGTTAGGTATGGAATCAGCAGGTCGGATATTTTATATTAGTTGGCCTTAAAATATATTAATACACATATTTAAATAAACATCTTTCAAAAGAATCATAAATATGCAACTAGTAGAACCTCTTATTAATAACCATCATGTCATACGACTGAAATCATTTGCTTTCATCTCATTCACGCGCCCTCCTAACTTAAAGCAGTTTTCTTGTACTCGTCCATCGCCTATTAATTTCTACTTCTCAGCCACAACTTATAACTGATGAAAGGGCGAATCTTCCGACGGCCAGTTAGCCTTTGGTTATAATGCAATAAAACTTGTATCTACTTAAACATCTATTTTTAACTTCAAGAAATACAACACAAAGTATAATAAAATCAAACGAACAAATTTTTCCACGAATTAAGTACTTACTTAGCCCTAGTTCTCAACTCGAGTTCTAGAGACTTTCTTCGTTTGTTTTTTTGAAGAAAAAAGCCACATTAAACTTCCGCTGTATCCATCGCGAGAAATCTAACCCATATTTGAGCGTTGAAGTCCATAGGCTTAAGTTGCCCGCCTTTATTAAGTATAATTTTGCTTATATATTTAACACATTTTGTGTATCTTATTTTATTCACAGTTATTTATCATTAATTTAACAAGACAAATCATTGTGTGTATGTCAAAGACAGCTCATGTCTAATCAAACAGAACATAAAACACGAACACTCCAGATGTACGTTCGAGTTTCAAGAGAAACGAATATTATAACATTTACATTTTTGTCTCCCTTTTTGATGCGCAGAAGCAACTGACATTCGCCTCAAGGTGACCATCTAGCACGCAAATGCACACATCTTCGTGAAATGGTAATATGTATTCCTGAAACAATCTTTAACCTTAAACATTTCTTGAAAAACATCTTGTCGACTCAGGGATATTGTAAACAAAATAGGAACACCATCCTTTCTAAAAATTACTTTCCACAGGTTTTAATAACTGAAAGATTATATAAACAGTTGCAAATTTAATGTTATTATGCCACTAGAACCAAATAAATCAATCTTTATCTCGAATGTTGTCATGTCATTAAAACCATGTAAAGTTAAACTATAACTCAACTGTTGTCATGTCATTAGAACCATGTAAAGTTAAAGTGTAACTCAACTGTTGTCATGTCATTAGAACCATGTAAAGTTAAAGTGTAACTCAACTGTTGTTATGTCATTAGAACCATGTAAAGTTAAACTTTATCTCAAATGTTGTCATGTCATTAGAACCATGTAAAGTTAAACTGTAACTCAACTGTTGTTATGTCATTAGAACCATGTAAAGTTAAAGTGTAACTCAACTGTTGTCATGTCATTAAAACCATCTAAAGTTAAACTTTATCTCAACTGTTGTCATGTCATTAGAACCATGTAAAGTTAAACTGTAACTCAACTGTTGTTATGTCATTAGAACCATGTAAAGTTAAAGTGTAACTCAACTGTTGTCATGTCATTAGAACCATGTAAAGTTAAAGTGTAACTCAACTGTTGTTATGTCATTAGAACCATGTAAAGTTAAAGTGTAACTCAACTGTTGTCATGTCATTAGAACCATGTAAAGTTAAAGTGTAACTCAACTGTTGTTATGTCATTAGAACCATGTAAAGTTAAAGTGTAACTCAACTGTTGTTATGTCATTAGAACCATGTAAAGTTAAAGTGTAACTCAACTGTTGTTATGTCATTAGAACTATGTAAAGTTAAAGTGTAACTCAACTGTTGTTATGTCATTAGAACCATGTAAAGTTAAAGTGTAACTCAACTGTTGTTATGTCACTGGTGCTGAGCTCCTAGTCTTTATTCACATTTTATTAAAAGAGTTTAATTAACTAAAAGCTTAGAACTTAATACATATATTAGTCCTAAGCTTTTAGCATCCGTATTTTGCAATTTCGTAATTTCCGGCCATTCTACCAGTATTTGAACTTTATTTCAAGATATTAATTTTGAACTGATAGACGAGAGAAAAGTCAATAATAGTCACTAAACCAATAGTAAGAATTGACAGAACTGGTAAAGCTTGTATATGTACATACATGTATATATAGAGAGGCTTTGTAGTGGTTACTAATAATTTAGAAACATGTTTTATATTCAAATGTATGCATGAAAATGTGTAATAACGTACTTTTTATCTAAGTGTTAGTTGAAGATGCAATGCTGCTAGTTAATGTTGAGCGAATTTGAAACTTTCTACTAACAGTATTAATTAATCTTGTCCGTATATATATCTATCCTAATGTTACTGAGCTTTGACAATTGTTTCACGTCTTGAGTCATTTTAAACTTAATAGAATCAACGGATTGCAATTTTCCTAGGCGTATTGAAATTTATAATTACGTTTCAGTCAGACGTAGACCGTTTGTAGTATAGCTAAAATACACGTGTGGTTGATTTCGTTTTATGTTTCTGAACAAGCTCATAAACACTGAGTAATAATTAAATTGTGTTGATTGTTTGTTCCGTATTAAGCACAAACCTACACAATGGGCAATCTGTGCTCTGCCAGCCACGGGTATCGAATTCCGTTTCTAGCAGTGTGAGTCCGCAGTGTATGTCGCTGTGACACTGGCAGGTAATTGGATTAGAAATGTTGATGTCTACTATTTAATAAATAACGCAGAAGTTAACTGAATAAGGAGCCATATTATACTCATATAATAACAGTTTATCAAATAACATTTTACAAGTATTAAAACGAAATGATTTACTTGTGAGAGGGAAAATACCAAAGAAGAGGAACCAATGTATGTTCCCAAAAAATTAATCAACATGTTACCAATACATACGCTAATACCACCTTTACTTCAACATTCCTGTCATAAGGTTTGTAATGCTGCGTAGCCATGGTGGAGCTCAAGACGGGCGGAATCTCAGAATATTGATGGCATATTATTTTTCAGTTTTTATATATAATAAACTCGTTTCATCATTTAATAATAAAACGTTTGTAATCACTATTATGTTTGATTTGTTTGTTTTTGAATTTTGCGCAAAGCTACACGAAGGCTATCTGCGCTAGCCGTCCCTATTTTAGCAGTGTAAGACTAGAGGGAAGGCAGCTAGTCATCACCATCCACCGCCAACCCTTGGGCTACTCTTTTACTAACGAATAGTAGAATTGGCCGTCACATTATATATGTGTGATTTGTTATAATGATCATTTTGTGAATCAGTGTCTTTTAACTTGCCCCCTTCAAAGTATTTTTCCCCCCTTAGTGGAAACCCGGCTGCTTCGTGAGAATAGGTTTCTTAGAATATTTAACTTAAAAACACGAATATAAAAACGTTTGACAATATTCAAAGAAATATTGAGTGTGGATTTATGTACTTTCCCTTCTATCACACGATATATCGTAATAGCTAATTATCATAAGTTGCGAAATTTTTAAGAGAACGAGCCTTCCTTGTTAAAAGGTAATTTACGTAAACGCATACTGATAAAGTGAAGCGTAGATCATTTCCAATTGCGCAGTGGTTTCCAAGCAAAATGTATCATTGTCAGTTTGGGGAATTGCTTTTAATAAACACATGCTAATGATTATTCATTATTTGATTAGTGTTTCTTCAACAGACAGAGTAGATTAACCTTTGGACAAGTCTACCTTAAATGTTAGCTACTGATTCGTGACAGCATCTGTAGTGTAAGAAAAATTTCTTAAATCATAGATTCATTTGGAACATTTTTATCTTATTAAAGTGTCCAGAATTCATGTACCGTAGCCGCAAAAAAAAACGACGTGATCCATACTTTAGGGATTTGTATGTGCCTTAAAACAGACGGTTAGGTTCCACTATTCGATCAGAGGTAAGAGTAGGCAAGGAGTTAGTAATGGTATTCTATCGTTTCAAAATTAGGGTACGATTACCCGCAGATAGCAGCTTTGAAGTTATGTGCAAAAGTTTCAAAACAAACTAACAATTTTCTAGCCAGCGGTAAAGTTCACTGAATATTTATCTTGAATTAACAGAGAACATACGGTACAAGAGTTATTAACAGTCTGCCGAAAGGAATCAAAAGAATAATATTCTATCGGTATAACCGATCCACTAAACTTGACTTGATCGTCATCAGAGTGTCGTGTGCAAAAGAGAAGATTTTCCTTTTCTTGTAAACGTTATACTAAGATCACTGGAGCAGGCTGTGAATCATAAAACAGTGTGAAGTGTATAAGAAATAGAGTTCAAAATATTTTTTAATACCAGAAGAAATTGTCCAATTCATGTTAGAACTATATTTCCAAATATCTAATCAGTAATGCTCTACCTGAAAAAAAAAAAAAAAGTCAAGCGACAAGTAATAGACGAATTATCTCTAAATAAGAGGCCCGGCATGGCCAAGTATGTTACGGCGTTCGATTCGTAATCCGAGGGTCGTGGGTTCGAATCCCCGTTGCACCAAATATGCTCGCCCTTTCAGCCGTTGGAATGTTATAATGTGACGGTCAATCCCATTATTCGTTGGTAAAAGAGTAGCCCAAGAGTTGGCGGTGGGTGGTGATGACTAGCTGCCTTCCCTCTAGTCTTATACTGCTAAATTAGGGACGGCTAGCACAGATAGCCCTCGAGTAGCTTTGTGCGAAATTCAAAAACCAACAATCTAAATAAGAAGTTAAGTGAATTCCAAAAACTTAATCTGAATATACCAGGAAATTTCAGACTTTCTCACGTTATAAGCATAATGATCATCCGGCTAAATCTTAAGGAGTCATTGTTACTAACGTACCAGGTAACAACTTAAAATTATGACTGTTATGATTAGTAGTCTAAGATTTTAAGTTATAACGTTGTAACTATAATAGTTACTTAAATCTTAACATTTCAAACTTATGATTACCTTCATGTTTTAACTATTAAATAAGAATGAAAATAGCAGATTCCTCACAGTTAAGTTAATTCATTAAGTCATTATTATAACTGCCGAGTTAACTTGTCAAACGTCAGACTTTCAAAGTGTTATAACAATAACAACCGTCGAGTTAAATTTTAAGTATTGTAAATGTTATAACTAAAAAGTTAAGTCTTAAGTATTATGACTATTACAACTAAACAGTTAAATATTCAGTGTTATACCTATAACTGTGTTAAATCGTAAGGGCTATAATTATAATAATTAAAAAGTAAAGTCTTTAATATTATGACTATTATAACTAAAGAGTTAAATGTTAAGCGTTATTCCAATTATAAATACTGAGTTAAATCTTAAGAGTTAAAAGAATTAATAAGTTAAATATTAAGTCTTATAACTGTAACAACTAAAGAGTTAAATCTTAAGAGTTAAAAGAATTAAGTTAAATATTAAGTGTTATAACTGTAACAACTAAAGAGTTAAATCTTAAGAGTTATAACAACTAATAAGTTAAATATTAAGAATTATAACTATAATAATTACTGAGCAGCGAATGTTTGTTTTTCTACTTAATTATATGTTGCAAATGATCAGTCGTTACTTAGTAATTTATCTCGTTTTAAACACAGAGTTTTACATTGAGAAATATGCACTGTGTCCGCTTGGAAATCGTATACCTCCCACTTTTTACGTTATGAACCCTCAAATGCATCACTGTGAAATCAGGAAAAATTGTTTCAAATTAATATGGCAAGCTAGTAAGAGGGTGCAATGAATATTCACTTTCTGTTTGACTGTTTGTTGGATTTTATTTTAAACTATACGAGAAGACAGCTATTCAACTTCACCCACGGCTAATTATTGAAGCACTCTTGTCAGATCGCATAGCGGGATCTGACCGTCATTCTTGTAACGCACACACAGCTCCAAAGTCTCGATTATTTAAACCTTTGCTCCCCTCCTAGTAGCACAGTAGAATGTCTGCGCAATAATACAACAAAAAACCGGGTTTCGATACCCCTGGTGGGCAGAGCATACAGAGTCCTTTATGTAGCTTTGCGCTTAATATTAAACCACAACCAAAACAACAACTCTAAATGTTTACAATATTCCAAGCTACCAAAAAATTTAACTAACCATATAATCCAGTTATTCCTTATAAATTCAGCTTAATGATGCGATAAAAATATCTGTTTTCACACACACGAAACTGTAAGATATAGTAAACTCTTCTTACTGTTAAAATTACGATCAGCATCAGAATTTCCTACCTACACTTTGACATGACAAGACATAACAAAGTACTTAATTCACGTAAAACTGATTGTATGTCAACTTTTCACGTCCACAATAGTACAGAAACATACTGCAGGCATCTATACAACCGATTCCCAACAGTTTTGTTGATACTAGTAAAGGTACTAATTCATTCATTAAGACCAGTACAAATACATATATACATAACTCATTCAGGTTTTGTAAAAGATGATGCTGTACTATTACTAGTGGGACTCTAGAGATTATTATTAATATTTATTCAAAATAAAATACTTTATAGAACTACATTCAAACACAAATCGTTCAATTTTTATAATAAGCCAAAGATTTTCAATATTACTATGTTTCCTACGTGTACATTTTCCCAGATAAAATAGCTGCGAATTAAAATTATTTTTTTTTAAATTAGTTTAAGTTATTTATTTGAGAATGTCTAATTTACTGTCTTCCTTGGTGCTAATTCATCCACATATTTATTGTAAAAATAAAAGAATGATTCGATTACCAGGACTGTGGTGAACAACTAATTTGACGAAATAATTCTAAAATTAGTTATTTGAGTTTGAGCTGTGATTATAAGATATCGCCCACCAAATCTCTAAAGTCTTAAAGAGAACTACTGTAAATTATTACTCGACTAATTAAAGTCAGAGGAACAAAATTACGTTAAAATTGAAAACGGTTTGGAAGTTTACTTACCATTTATAGCTGAAAACCGCATGTTGCACACGTTAGGAATTTTCATAATGCACCTTTAAGAAATTGATACTTCGGGATCCATCAGTCAACTACAGTATGCCGCGCACTAGTCTGTTCGTGCTTGCTTCTAACAAACTTCTGTTCCAGTAAATCTGTGACTCAACCATTTCGTGTTGCCAGCATGAAGCTAACGCTGAAAGAAACTCTTCAGGTAAGCAACGCCACCTATAGTAGTTTCACAAAGAAAATCCTCTGACTAAATAGATTGTGGATTTCTTTAAACCTCAAAAACTTTAAAGTTAGAAATATAAATAAGAGTCAAATACAAATTTCTGAGTTGATTTAATAAAAACTAACTGAAGAAGAATTCCATAAAGATTAAACATTTCAGAACGTGAAGTTGATTCGTTTGTGTTTACCGATGATATCCATATCGCGTTTTAAAAAACATTTTTGAAGCAATTTTTGCACTATATTGTATGTGTGTTCATGATCGTGTTGTTAAGAAAGTTTCTAATAACATAAATCGGAAAGCTATAAGATTTCTTTCGAATTTCGCGCAAAGCTACACGAGAGTTCTCGGCGTTAGTCGTTTCTAATTTTACAGTGGAAAACTAGAGGGAAAACAACTATTCACAACCACTACCGACCGTCATCTTGGGCTACTCTTTTACCAAGGAATAGTGGGATTGACCGTCATATGATAACGCCATCATGGATCAAAGGACGAGAATATTTGACGAGAGAGGGATCCGAACCCGCGACTTTCAGATTGCTAGTCAAGCGCTCCAACCACCTGGATATGCAGAAAAAATGTAAGAAAAAGCTATGAATATTACACTTAATTTATTTAATTATTAATTGCGTCTTTTTGTGTATTTTACACAAAAATGAGTGATTTCAATTAATTTCTTTCGTCAGTTCTTCACACTGAAGAATAAAACGAAGTTGGTAATTTGAAGAAAAGATTAGTTGGACGCTTGAAGTATACAAATAAAAATGTTCTTGGACAGGAACATTAGGTAAACAAGTTGTTACCTTTAAGATTAAATGGAACTTTTGTTAGAATAAAACAGTTTAAAAACAAGTCTGTAATTTGTGATGACGAGAAAAATATATATTTAAAAACAGCTGGTATGGATAGAGAAAACTGTATGTAGAGGAGCGAACAACGTTTCAACCTTCTTCGGTCATCGTCACGTTCACAAAGAAAGAAAGAGGAAACTGACCGATAGCTGACCACAGGTTTGAAGGACGTTGTGTAACTGAGTGTAGTAATGTAGAGGGCGTGCTTAGATGCTGGATATATTTATTAATATAGGTATAAAGGTGTTCGTTTGTATTGATTTATTTTGTGCTTGAGTTGTTGTATAAGTAAGGCTTCTTTAATTTTGCGTTTGTTTATGTTTGTTTCTTTATTTAGTATTTGAGTGTTTTCTATGGTTATGTTGTGTTTATTTGATTTGCAGTGTTCGAAAACGTGTGAAGGTGACATTTTATGTTCTTTGAATCTGGTTTCCATTTTTCTACTTGTTTCTCTAATATAGAAGCCGTGACAGTTATCACATTGTATTTTTTAGTTATTTTGTAGCTATCGGTCAGTTACCTCTTTCTTTGTTTGTGAACCTGACGATGACCGAAGAAGGTCGAAACGTTACTCGCTCCTCTACATAGAGTTTTCTCTATCCATACCAGCCGTTTTTACATATATAAGTCTGTAATTTATGGTAAAGAACAAGTTTTGTTGGAAGGGAAAAATGTAGAAATGATTCGTTAACTTGTAGGTTAAAAACCTTTGTTGAAAAGGAACAGCCTAGAAACAATTCTTTAAATTGCATGTTAAGAATTTTGTGGGATGTGAACAAACAGTATAATAACTTATTATTTTGAGATATAAAGTCAGTATTTGTTGGAAGCAAACAGTACAATAAGGTGGTTAATTTGAAGGTCAAAGATAGCTCTTGTTAAAAGAAAATATTAACAAAAAAGTCCATAAATTGAAGGTTAAAAATAATTCTTGTTTTAATATTTGTTTCTGAAAATAAAGACGCTTCTAATCACATTATTTTGTTTATTAGACATGTAATATTATTCTAAAAATTAAACGTATCAATGTCGCATGAATTTTATAAAACAGAAAACTTTGACGTGGGCCTGTCATGGCCAAGTGGTTAAAGCACTCGGCTCGTAATCCTAGAGTCGCGTGTTCGAATCCCCGTCACACTAAATATGCTCGCTCTTTCAGCCTATTATTCGCTGGTAAAAGAGTAGTCGAAGAGTTGGCGGTAGGTAGTGATGACTAGCTGCCTTCTCTTTAGTCTTACACTGTTAAATTAGGGACGGCTAGCGCAGATAACTCTCGTGTAGCTTTGCGCAAAATTCAAACCAAACTACGACATGAAAATAATTATAACCCTTCGAAACACGAGCTATTAATTGTTTTAACGTTGTTCATCTTAACTGCAGCATTTAAAACAAAAATGAATAAGGTATACGATAAAAAGTCCATCTCACGAATAATTTATGCTCCAACAGATTACGTTATCCACCTTTCGTTCGCATTGTTCACGCTAAAAGTAAAAGCACTGCGACATCTAGTACCACATGACTCATAGAACATGGTCAAAATTTTGGAAAGATCGGGCGCACGCAGAACCTTTTGTTCTCTCTTGTCCTCCGCTAAAATCAGGGGTTCGAATCCTTTGGGTGGACACAGTAGATAGCCCGATGTGGCTTTGTTATGAGAAAACACACACACACACTTTTCTCTCCTTGAATTTTCGTACCAAATTTTACAGAGGAAGTTTAATATATGTCATGCAGTACTTACATGCACGAGACTTTTTTGGTCATGTACATGAAAGCATTCCATAATTTTTTCACGTTTTTTTTTATTCAACAGTTTCACTTTGATTTGCATTATTTGCACCTAAAGTCTTGTACGTTAAAGCAATTCCTTTCATGCCTATAAGAGAACGCTATTAAATATTATTTTTACAAGGCTTGGTTTGTTTGGAATTTAGCCCAAAGACACACAGTGGACTATCTGTGCTCTGCCCACCACGGGTATCGAAACCCGGTTGTTAGGGGTGTGAGGCTGCAGACATACCGCTGTACCTCTGGAGGGGCTAAGTTTTACACGAATACCCCTTTTTTAAATATAAGTCGAATTTGTTTACCTAATATTAGGTAGCCGTTTATAAAAAGAATTGACTAGCTGACATGGTGAGAAGTGTGTTGGTTTATATGTATCGCGTACGATAAAGTTCTTCAAAGTATTTAGTTATTTATTTTTACATAAATGTTTCTTGAAATATCTGATATACGTATTAGTTTTTTCGACAACACATCTTTCTGCTTAAGAAAGTTAAACTAGTAAATTTTGGCATTCTTTATACTTTAATAGTTATTGGATATTGTTGTGTTTGTGATTTAGTTGAGTGTATTTTTACAATATTAAATTATATACAGCAGGTATGCTCTAAGTATGTTTTCTGTTAGTTTTAGTCGAATGTAGTTGGCTCTTTGCCAGATTTATATGTTTTTGACCAATCGAATTTGGAATTATAACTTACTCCTGGGGGAATTCGCTGATGTGTTTACTTGGAGAAGGGTATCGCTTTTGCGTTTTGGGGTTAGAATGTGTGTGTGTTTTTCTTATCGCAAAGCCACACTGGGATATCTGCTGAATCCACCGAGGAGAATCGAACCCCTTATTTTAGCGTTGTAATTCCGTAGACTTACCGCTGTACCAGCGAGGGACTTTAGAGTTAGAGAAATATTTGATTTCATTCATTAAGGATTGTAGGTTTGTAACAGACAAGCGAGGATTATTTAAACAGTCATATTATTTTTGTTTTTGTATTTCGCGCTAAGCTACTCAAGCGTAATCTGCGCTAGCCGTACCCTAATTTAACAGTATAAGACCAGAGGGAAGGCAGCTAGTCATCACCACCAACCGGGATACTTTTTTACCAACGAATAGTGGATTGACCGTAACATTATAACGCGTCCAAAATGAAAGGGTGAGTATGTTTGGTGCAACGGGGATTCAAACCTGCGACCCTCAATGACGAGTATAACACTTTAACCCACCTAGCCATATCCATAGTATCAGCAAAGCAGGAATAAAAGCTTGAAATTGGATTAATTAGCGGCGTTTTGCATAAAGACATGGGACATCTTGATAACGGACGAGTAATTATTGTTTGTTTGTTTGAATTGTAAGTAAAGCTACACGCGCTACCTGTCCCTAATTCCTAAGTAATAGGCTAGTCAACATCACCCACCGCCAAGTCTAAGGCTATTCTGTGTCAACGAAAAGTGTAATTCAACGTCACATTGTGACACCCCATGGCTGAAAGGGCGAGCATGTTCAGTGAAGGGATCCGATTCGTGATTTGAAGTTGCAAGTCAAGCGCGCTAACCACTAAGCGATGTGAAACAGGGGTAGAAGTACGATAGTGAAATCTTATATATTCGTACCTACGTGAAATATTTGACATTTTAAAGTCTTTTGGTTAATTTAACTTGTGCTTAGGATGAAATTTTTAGCCGCGGCATATCGGCTCGTAAAACGGCTCTTAGTTGTGTCTCTTTTTTTAAAGTACAAAAGTTTAGCTCATAGCTTCATCTTTTGACCGATTTGATATCTAATTACAGTCGCGGCCATTGAGGATTCCATCCTGTTTTGGTTGTTATATAGATTCAAACCCATCCAACTCATATGAATTCCAACTTGATTATGAACTGGTGAAACTTTTGGCCCAACTGTGGTTCACTAACGTCTACAGCCCATACGTCCAATTACAGACGGGTCAATAAAACAACTTTACTTAAGTTCCACCATCGATTCAGTTAAACATAGGATGACTTAGTATCCTGAGTCTTTATTTGTGAGTTGGTAATTATGTTGGAAACTTCGTCAGATTAAATGTCTTAGGCAATTATATTCTTAAAATAGACAACTGAGTCTTTTTCCCTGTCAATAG
This sequence comes from Tachypleus tridentatus, assembly GCF_004210375.1. Classification (NCBI taxonomy): domain Eukaryota; kingdom Metazoa; phylum Arthropoda; class Merostomata; order Xiphosura; family Limulidae; genus Tachypleus; species Tachypleus tridentatus. The sequence continues at coordinate 72,879,201 of NC_134831.1, forward strand.
AGTAAAACCTATAAAGGTTTAATAGTTCTGAGTTCATACATCTATTTTGTTCAATAATGTCCGAAATCTAGTCTGTAAACACGTTTTATCAGGCAAACGAAAGCTAAGAAAGTTTTGTTTTGGAATTTCGCACAAAGCTACTCGAGGGCTATCTGTGCTAGCCGTCCCTAATTTAGCAGTGTAAGACTAGAGGGAAGGCAGCTAGTCATCACCACCCACCGCCAACTCTTGGGCTACTCTTTTACCAACGAATACTGGGATTGACCGTATCATTATACACCCCCCACGGCTGGGAGGGCGAGCATGTTTAGCGCGACACGGGCGCGAACCCGCGACCCTCGGATTACGAGTCGCACGCCTTACGCGCTTGGCCATGCCAGGCCTAGCTAAGAAAGAGAGAAAAAATAATTTCTTAACTCTGAAATTTTGGGATCTTAAAGTTATCCATAGAAAAAACATCAGTAGGTTGAAATTAGGGAATTAAAAATCAGGCTTACGATGAGAGACAATGTGCCCAACAAGTAATATTATTATCAGTTTTGGAATGAAAATATATTATCCTGAAGATGTTTCTTGGTTTTGTTTTGAATTTCGCGCAGAGTTACACGAGGAACATCTGCGTTAGTCGTCCCTAATTTAGCAGTGAAAAACAAATAGTGAGGTTAACCGTCACTTAATAATGGTCCTACGGCTGAAAGGGGCGAGCATGTTTCTCGTGACGGGGATTCAAACCCGCGACCCTCAGATTAGGAGTCGAGCGTTCTAACAGCTTGCCCATGCCAGGCCTAACATTTTAGCCATACAATAGAGTTTTTATTTCTCTAGAATTACCTGTTCGATCCTTCAAACAATAGATAATTTCACCCCTCCTAAAATAGGTCACGTCCCACTTTAAGATTGCGACCTTTAGAATGACCTAATGTATTGAACTTTTCCTACGAATTTTTATTGTTTTTCTATTTTACAGCTATCTTAGAGTACGAAAAGGGATTTATCTGGTCCTTTGTTTTTCTTTTGGGTAATTAGAAATCCTTTTTCGTGCAACAATATAGTTACTGAAAGCAAAATAAAATAACATTTTGGCACATGATAATTCACGGGTCAATTAGAGACACAGAGAAAGGTTTGGATAGAACTAAAACCTTCTTCATAGCCACATAACTCTAACAAACGTTCTTCTAAGGTTCGTCACATGACAAACCACAACAGGGACTACAATGTATGGGGAAACAAATCTTACGTTTTACTGTTGCTGGTTTTCATTAAAATAAATATTTATTTATTTTTGTAACTTCTAGAAACGTTTATCCGTTCATGTCACCTAAGTGTGAATTAATTACAATGAAACATATTGTGTTTTGTCCAGTGAATTTTAAGATTCCTTCATGGAAATGCTTAGTTCGTTCGTATTCTCATATTTCGAAAATTTTCTACTTCTGATATTTTGTAAGTCTATGCAAAACAGGAGATATCACTGTGGGAAAATTGTGCTTAAGTCGTCTCTTTGAAATAACGAATATCGATAACGAATGTGAATCAGTTGTTCCTTGTTACTAATGTTATTACATTTGTGTGTACTTCTCATGGTACACACAAACTGTCGGCGTGTTGATTCGTGCGATAAACGTGTGGTGGTCATGTGGGTGATAAACGTACGATGGTTATGTTTTTGTGTTGATAACTGTAATAAACGTGTGATGCTTGTATGTGGTGATTTGTCAATATGTCTGATAAACGAGGGTCGCGGGCTCGAATCCCCGTCGCACCAAACATGATCGCCATTTCAGTCGTGGGAGCGTTATAATGTCACAGTCAATCCCACTATTCGTTGATAAAAGAATACCTAAAGATTTGGCGGTGGGTGGTGATGACTAGCTGTCTTCCGTCTAGTTTACATTGCTTTTACTTTTATTGTACACACCTATGGCCCCCACGACTGAAAGGACAAGCATCTTTGATCTGGGGGTGATTAGAACCCGCAACCCTCAGATTACGAGTCGAGTGCTGTAACTATCTGGCCGTGCTGGGCCGAATGTAACAGCATTCGCATTGTTGGGAAAAAAAATCTGTAAACACCATTTGTTATAACATACACTGTAATGACAACATAAACAAGACATACAATACCATTCTGTTCGTGATAAAAAGATTTATTAATTCCGATTAAGATCACCTTTCAACCAACCACGTCGATGAATGACGACTTCTCAGCAAACTTCGCATTAACATTTTTTTTTTCTGTTCTTTCAGAACCATTGAAAAACTGGTCAACACAATAAATTCGCGATCACACATCAACGTGATTATACGAGACGTGATGAATCTCGCAAACAATAGATGTTCTCTTGGGAGGCGGGAAAGCAGTTGAAGTGAGTGAAAGAAAATGGATTAATTCATTAAATAGTTCGACACAAACGACACACTGAGATCTGGGAGAAGTGTAAGTTATGGTAAGATATATACAGCAAATCATTCTCTTTTATATATATGCCAGCTAACGGGAGAGAGAGAAGTTCTGGTTTTCAGTGATGTAAAAAAACAAAGCTTATTTTCAAACATTATGTGGTAAACATATAAAACATTCCTCTATTACAATATTAAGGAGAGAAAAAACTGTTTAATAAAGATCCAGAAAAATCTATTTGTTATCTTCTTTAATTTGTTAAGATTGTTTTGTTTTTTGAGTTAAGCACAAAACTACACAATGGGCTATCTGTGCTCTGCCCACCACGGGTATCGAAAGCCGGATTTTAGCGTTGTAAGTCCGCAGACATACCGCTGAGCCACTGGGGGGGCAATTTGTTAAGACGTGTTCGTAAAATTTCAGTTCATTTCCTTAATTCGTTAAGACGTTATGTTCAAATTCATTTCCTTATTTCGTTAAAAAATAATGTTCCAGTTCATTTCCTTAATTCGTTAAGACTTGTTCACAAAGTTTCAGTTCATTTCCTCAATTCGTTAAGACGTAAAGTTTCAGCTCATTTCCTCAATTCGTTAAGACTTAAAGTTTCAGTTCGTTTCCTTAATTTGTTAAGACGTGTTTGCAAAGTTTCAGTTCATTTCCTCAATTCGTTAAGACGTAAAGTTTCAGTTCATTTCCTTAATTTGTTAAGACGTAAAGTTTCAGTTCATTTCCTTAATTTGTTAAGACATAAAGTTTTAGTTCATTTCCTTAATTTGTTAAGATGTAAAGTTTCAGTTCGTTTCCTCAATTCGTTAACACGTAAAGTTTTAGTTCATTTCTCACGATATTTAATAACATTCTTAACCTTTTGATGAATATGAAGAAACGTCACCAGTCTTATCTTAGTGAAACGTTTTAAATGCATTTTTCCTGTTTTATTAGTAGCACTTTTAAAATAAGCCTCGAGACATTTCCCTCTTTTTCTTGTAAATTTATACGCATGCGTCGATTCCATTTTCTTTCTTGTTTTGTTGTTGTTTTTTTACAGAGTAATTTTTTCTAAATAACGAATTCCTGACCCAAACGTCAGGTTCAGTGTATGTACAAAACACACACAAAAAGATACTATTCTTTTATGGTACTTGATTTTGTGTTTAATTTCAGTTCAAAATAAATCACCTTCAAGCTTTCTTATAGCGATGAAAAATAATATACTAGATGGGTTTATAATGAAATAATTCGATTATGGACGTCTCTCTCTCTACCAAATTAATCTCTATTTATTAACATACATTCGTGAGTCATTCACCTTGTAACGTCATAATGGTTCCGTTATACTATTTTATATTTAATAATGTTATGATAATTTTGATCTTCTAAACCAGTATAGTCAAGGGTCAGTGCCGTGAAAATAATTCGTTTACTTTTAAACCTGAAAGATTGGTTTGTTTTGAATTTTGCGCAAATCTACAAGAGGGCAATCTACGCCAGCCATTCCTAATTTAGCAGTATAAGACTAGAAGGAAGACAGCTAATCATCACCACCCACCGCCAACTATAGGGCTACTATTTTACCAACAAATAGTGGGATTCACTGTCGCATATGACGCCCCCACCGCTGAAAGGGCAAGCACGCTTGGTGTGACGAGGATTCGAACCCACGATCCTCGGATTACGAGTCGAGTGCTTTAACCACCTGGCCATGCCGGGCATATTTAAAGAAAGAAAAACAGTTAGCACGACATAGCAGTGCATATATCTGTACGGTCAGGAAGATTTTTAGAAGTCAAATGTAAAAACATTTAAAGGTCCTATTACTTTATTAGTCTTTAAGTGTATTTAGTTGCCAAATGTAAAAGGTAAACAGGAAATATTTCATTTTAAAGCTGAATGTTTAAACGTTTAATCAACATTTAATAAAAGGGTAACATGAGAAGAGCATTCAGGGGACATTGGTTTAGTGTGACCCCCGGAAGTATGTAATAACTGTGTCAAAGAAAATCGTTTGTGAAATTTAATCACAAGACAACTCGTCAGTTGCATGTTTAATATTCAATCATTTTTAGATCTTTCCATAAGCACGTTGGATTATTTTTAAAAACTCCAATATAACTCTATGTATACGGATTTGGTCAAAATTGCCGATCTTGTAACCATGAAACTATGCATACCATAAAACTTAAAACACTATATGTACTACCATGAGATTTGTCAAGCTTTTAGAAAACATTACAAGTCTCTAATCAGTGATTTGTCAAGCTTTTAGAAAACATTACAAGTCTCTTTTATAAAAAAATAAGATATTTTAATTACATATTTTTACTAAATATTTGTTTGTAATGTAAATGTTATATATTCCAAATTAAATGTTGACTGTACGAAAATGGTTAACTTTCCTAAATTATCACATCTCAAATTCAATAAAATTTTTAATGCATCAGTAAATACAGTAGTAATTAGGAATTTGCGACAAAGGCGAATTTGAATACACTGGTGTTCGAAAGTTAAAGAGCAAACTGTTACTTAATGTTAAACTAACGGTTTATTTCTTAACGTTTGGGCCACCTGCTAGAACAGCGGTATGTCTCCGGATTTATAACCCTCAAATCAGGGGTTCGATTCCACTCGGTGGGCTGAGCAGACAGCCCTTTGCGGCTTTGCTATAAGAAAAACACACCCACCTTAACGTTTGGACACTAAAAAAATTGTTCTCTAACTTTTAGTCACTAAAAGACTGTTCCTTACTTTTGGATACTAATTAACAGTTTGTTTCATAACTTTTGGATGTTAAAGGTTTGTTCCTTAACTTTTAAACAGTAAAAAGTTGTTCCTTAACTTCTGGACACTAACAATTTGTTTTTTAACTTTTAGTCACTAGCGAATTGTTTTTAACTCATAATCACTAACAGACTGTTCTTTAACTTTTGGACACTAATTAACGATTTGTTTCATGACGTTTGGACGCTAACGGTTTGTTCCTTAACCTTTGAACACTGAAAGGCTGTTAATTAACTTTTGGACACTAAATGATTGTTTTTTACCTTCTAGACACTTACGATTTGTTTGTTTATAATTAACTATAAAGCTACACAATGAGCTATCTGCGCTCTGCCCACCACGGGTATCGTTGTAAGTCCACAGACATTCCGCTGTGCCACTGGGAAGCTGAAACAACAGGTCTGATTGGTTGGTTGACTTTTATTGGCACAAAAACAAACAGCTAAACAACCTTATATTTTCTGTCTTCTTCTGATTAAGATATATATATTTGGATTATATCGTTGATATCTATGAAATATAAAAGACGCGCACACACACACATATGTATGTATATATCATAGTGAAATAGCTTTAAATAATGAGCGTTCAAAAAAAATTTTTTGAAAGCAGTAGATTATTTTTCGCAGGATGATATTGGATCTGTCCAACCAGAATGATGTTTTTGTGTGTTTCTATAACTTTATATATTTCACGTTAATGATTAACTCATACCACCATCCATGGCTTCCTTGCTCTAATTTTCAATGCAGTAGTCTCAAAGCAAAAGTAATTATAAGGAGGAAAAAACGAAGAAACTCCAATGATGATAAACATGTGTAATGATGAAAGTATTGTAAAAAAAGTGCAAAACGGGGAACCGTCTGTTGAAGTAACATTATTCACAAACTAAATACTATAGCGTGCTACAATTTCCTCTTAACAATAAAAGTTGTAAACATTTCTGGTAGAAGAATAATTTGATATTCTTTTAAGAGACTCTTCAGGTACATAAAATTCGTCTCTTTGTTGCGTTAGATCAATAAACGTTTGATGTCAAGCTGGGAATGGATTGATTCTATGGAAGAGCTCTGAATTGAAAAGCTGGAAAGTGGGATTCGAACGAGTGTGCCTTTGTAGCAAAGACTGTCTTCTGCATCCACCAAGACAAATCGAAACCCTGAATTTTTGTTGTAATTCCATAGACTCAATTCTGTCCTAACGGGAAACGGTAGAAATCGCTTAATAGGGATAACATAAGATTCCTCAACACTTTAAATTATGGGCGCATTATGAGAGTGACAATCATTCCCCTTAGCATGTATGGTAAGTGATAGGATGGTGTCGTCTGGTCCCCCCCCTCGTCCATAACTCAAACCTAGTGGCGGCATCAAATAGCCTTAACATCTTTCCTGTGAATACATAATTATTAAGCAAAGTCTTGGTCTGAAATGAAGTCATTTCTGAACGTGTGACAACAGGAACTTTGTGTAATAATCTAAACAAGCTTAACTGTTGTATATATGCAAAAACGGCTCGTTTAGGTTGAGAAAATTACATAATTTTAATTATAAATTGTTATAATTAGAAAAATTACATAATTTTCTCAACCCAAACGAGCCGTTTTTGCATATATATTCCTCTACAAGTGGGTTTTCTCGACATCACTGAAGCTTAACTGTTGGTTAACGTATTGCCAAATGATTTGGAAACTGTTCAGCATTTGATTTCTTAGAAAAAGTATATCTTGTCCAACCGTTATAGCACTGTTGTAGGAAATCAGTACCAAAACATTTAAATTTTCCCGATCTATTTTTTTTTAACATGTAACAAATATAAACACATTACACAGAAATACATCCCTGTTTAATTTGTTTCATAATTTTTTGCCATTTAATTGTTCCTTACAATTTTGGAAACAAAGTTTTGTTAGTGGGTTATTTTACGGACTTGCAATCTAAAATCTGATGTTCCATGACCCTTGATGACCCTAAATGACCCTAAAACAAATAAACAAAACCAAACACAGCAGCTAGTTTCATAAATCATTAGATGAAAAAGATGTTAATAGGTGAAATAAGTGTAGCATCCAGTTAGTACAGCGGTAAGTCTACGGATTTACACCGCTAAAATCAGAGGTTCGATTCCATTCAGTGGGCTCAGTAGATAGCCCAATGTGGCTTTGAAAAAGAAAACACACACGCACAAATAAGTGTAATAATGTGCCTGGCTGAAAATAAATATTTTAAAGTTGCGGTTAACTGTTACAAACAGTTATAAGTGTTGTCTTATATTGATATGACAACATTAAATTGGAAGAACTAACTTCGCAAATCAGCCAACGAGAAGAAAATATGTATATTCAAATTTCATTTTCCATGTCTTGTGTTTCTCTATATAGTGTTTTCACGAGGTTTGCCTGGTCGACTTCTATTTCATCTGTACAGAGATCTACATTTAAGTACAGTAAAGAATAAAAGTTCCTTTGAATTACGGCCTTGCCTCGAGTCTACGCTTATAATATCATATTATAGCGAGCATAAAACTAATATTGTTTCGCTTACAAGCCACAGGCAAAGAAAACCGAGGAGAAATAATAGAAATTTATACGTTTGTGAATTTTGTAAACTAATATATCTACGTTCAATTTATTAGCAACACATAATTTCACTCCGAAGATAAAATATGTAGTTGGGTTTATACTCGCTAGATGGCAGGTTCCTGAAACGAGCAGATATTCTTGTTACACATTTCCAAATAAATGTTTGGAAATAAAGAGTAAAAGCTGATTTAAAATTGTTTCTATTACTCCAAATATAAATATAACTGGGTTGTTTGATTGATTGGTTGTTTAGCACTTATTAGCATAAAGCAATTAGTCTATCTGCGCTAAGCAACCAGTGAAAAAAAATGTAAAAGAAAAATCGTTACTAAAAGTAAAAATGAATCAAGGTAAAAAAACAAAGAAAGTTGGAAAACAAATAGAAACCTAAATAAAATTAAAAGTCCAAACTCTCTTTACAGTGTAAAACCGCAAGGAAGTTGGACAGTGTCATCATCATTAATGATATTATCCAACTTCAAAGCAAAATGAACCAATCGGTTTTAACCATCGACAAGAGCAGGGTGAGAACTAACACAAAGTGATTCCAAGGCCAGTAGAGAGCTAAACTAATCAATATAAATAGTACAATTGGTGTACTGCATAACTTCTACATGATTCATGGCAAGAGAAATGGCAAAATATTCGGCAGTGAATACAGATATTGTAGTGGGGATCCTGTGAGCAGCCACTGAACCACAACAAACCATTACAGAGCCTAAAGAGTTACCTGATTTCAAAACATCTGTATAAAGGGGAATAGAATGATGTTTTAAAAGATGTTCGACAAATAAAAGACTGTTCTTCTAATCGGGGATATCTGTTTTCCTCATATGATGCAAAGAAAGGTCACAGAAGGGGATGGTAGTAAGCCATGGTGGGATGGTACGATCAGTGGAGACCGTAATGTCATTGAAGGACTGACCAAACTCAGCTAGCCGTACGTGGATATGAAGACCAAAACGATGAATGGCAGACCGTTTATTCCAAAAGGGCATAGGCCACTTAGGAAGGAAGAAACAACCCCAGGTGAGATGCTGTTGTAAAGATCGAAGTTTAATGGAATACTCAAAAGAAAATTGCAAATGGTGGAGGTAAAGAGTAAGTTAGTGAGACTAAGTGTGCAAACTCTGGACTGGATAAGTGTAAAAAGCACTTCTGCAGAGCTGAATGGGATCTAGTATTATCAGTACTCTGAAAAAAACAGAAAAGTGTCGAACCCATACACTTGATATCGCCTCTTCAATAAAACGTTCCAAATAAAAATGGGTAAACTGTTGTGCAACCAATAAGAGTGGATATTCAATAAAATGTCGTAGTGTCACAAGTTTTCTCAACGTCACAGAGTGCAGAAACAAGATGTTCCCCCAAGTTGAATCAGATGCTCCCTGTTGGAGCACTGTCGACAAAACCTACACTTGGTGGACGAGAGGATTCATAGAACCAAACAAGACGAGCATTAACCATTCTCTCTAAGGTTTTACAGAGACAACTAATCAAAGAAATTTGATAATAATTAGAAAGAAATAATATGAAGAATAGCAAAAGAGTCAGAAAAGAGATGGCAAAGCATCTCATAGTGAATATCGTCAGGTCCAAGCAACATACTGCTAGACTAATGAAGGACAAGCTTGAGTTTGACCAGTGCAAAGGTCACTCTGCCTTATACTTGATGGCTAGAAAGAAAGGGAAGAAATAGATGTTAGATGCGCGAGAATATCTCTCATCAAGAGTATTGGCAAAGCTGTGAACATAAGCAATTCCTGGTCAGTGAAAAGCAAGCTAAAAAGAATATGCGAAGTATACCTCCCACCGACCTTTCAGATCTTATCCCAGATGATTTTGGAACTGATGGTAGAAAATATGTTAGTTGTGAATTCAAGCAAGATTCCTTTTGGCTTTGACATATAACCTGTTATGCACGGACTCGCCGGAAAACAATGCAATTTAAAAGAATGGGATACCTGCAGAAGGTGTTCTAAGACTGATTTTGAGCCTACTTTGGCTTCTGGCAGACAGTACGAGGATACTATGGATAATGTATCAAGACCTTAGGAGTAGATTGTCAGTTGTCTAAATGATAAAGTCAATCACTGCCACCATACAGTCGTTTATCGATGACAGGATTAAGTTCCAAGAGAGCAGTGAAAGTTGGCAACGAATACGGACAATGTCCCTCAAAGTGACAGGGTCACTGGCAACCCTCTAAGAAAAGCAAGAGAAAAGTAAAAGGGCTCGAATAGAGAGATCAATGACAATAGAAGGTTTACTAGAACCAGTATTGAAGAGAGAAAGATTGTGATATTACGTTCTATGTAACGATATTTCTCATCAACACATAAGTGATGTTAACGTCCATTAAAGTCTTCCAGCCTCCACGTACGGCTGAGTGGATGTTCAATCTCAGAGGAGGTAAATTGAAAGTACAGAACTACCTCGAGGGGTATTGTTTTTTTTCTTAGAACCTAATATAGAAGTGTCTGCGTAATATATGAAACAAACCTCTCAGAAATACACTAATATAACGTGTTTCTTAATGACCGGACTAATCAAATCTTCTAACAGGATACTGCTCTCAACCACAGAACATGTACAACTACTGCGAGACTTTGTAGAAGCACAGTATTTATCAGTGTATCTCAGAACGGCTGGTATGGTTATTAACACTTTTATTAAAAAGAAAAGAACATGTTTCAACCTTCCTAGATCATCTTTCGGTCAACTGAGATACATTTTTATTTAAAGTGAGTTTTTCGTCATCAAGAATGTGTATCAGTGTCTTGGACGGCTCAACCAGAACTCAAATGTTTACTCTACAGGGGATTTTTGACTTCATCTAAACTGTTTGACTCAAAATGACAGACCACGGTTTTTTAGTGGTTGGTTATCAACTACTTAATGGAGCAGAAGTTAAGATAAATTGCACGTGACATAAAGTAGAATTTAATTAATAAAATTATTCACCGAATACAGGACGATATGAATCATGTTGTCTTTATAACTAAATCTTAGACATATGCGAAGTTTCAACTAAAGCAAGTTATGAAAGCTATATATCGTCGTTCCTTATTTTGAACTACTGACTAGAGAAAAACGATCAGTTAGCAGTGCCCGAACACTCAGTATACACTCTAATGGACTGACTGTCACTCTGATAACGCATATCTTTAAGTGAGGTTATTCATATGGCGGTAGAAGTATATCATTTCGCAGTATCTAAACAGTTTTAATATTGTTAGTGCATTATCAATTAAGACTGGTGTAACATAGCAAACACGACTACAAGTTATTGATTCAGAAAATGAAGTTACAGCACCTTTGAAATCCAAACAAGCGCTTCTGTTTTCAATATAGAACAATACACAAAAGTAAAAGTTGTGTGGTCTTAGTAAAGAGACAAATGTCGTTAAATGAAATTGGTGTTTTACTGAGTCCTCTGTTGTTAAAACGTGTTCGAACTGCGTCACATATTTTAGTACATCTATTAATCTTGTTCGTCTATTGCCCTGCGAAGTTATTTAAAAGTGATGTTTGCTGTAGTATTGGACATAACAATGGCACATGAAAATAATAGCTTCATATATGCGTGCGTTATGTACATAGATGAGTATATATCGATTATATGTTAACGTTTTAATTTAGTTCACACTACAACGTAGAACAAACTTGTTGCAACTATATTTTTAATTTATAAAGTAGATAGCCGAGGCTGTCCTAATTTGCAGAATAGTAAAATATAATTAGGCTAAAACCATATGAACTCAGACCTAGATTTATGACCATTGAGCCTTGACGTTTTACATTCATGATATCATGTTGCACTGAAATAAAAACGACGAATTCCAATAGTAGCCACCAATATATATCACTTGACAAAGTTAAGGAGCAGATAGTCACTAGTCTAGTCAAAGGTCAATGGAGATATATTGTATAACACTACACTACACACGATCACCGTTAAAAGTAAAGAAGAAAAGGCTTGTATTTCGTAACGTAACCTGATGGTCTCTAGATCACTGGATTATCAAACATATTTTTTTTTTCTTTTAACAATACCAACCCGATTCAGGACATAAAACGAAAGGTAGGTCAGGGTCACTTTTAGGTTAATAAGTTCTTCATGGAAAAACCTTATCAGATCTACTTATTTCACATAATACTCAACTTGTAACACTTTTACATGTGATACATTTTGTTTTTATTTTGTCTTGTTCGATGAATTAGTAATAATAAAAATAAAGTATATTGTCATTTAACATCAAAATTCAAGTGTTATGATTAGACGCCGCCAGATGTCTCGGGCTATTTCGTTTAACAGGTGGTGGTGAAGTTTTTTTGTTGTTTTTTTCCGATAAGCTCTCGAACCCATAGTTGCTTGGTTTAGTTTGAATTTCGCGCAAAGCTACACGAGGGTTATCTGCGCTAGCTGTCTTAATTTAGCATTGTTAGACTAGAGGGAAACCAGCTAGTCATCACCACTCACCGCCAACTCTTGTGCTACTCTTTTACCAACGAATAGTGGGATTCACCATTATATTATACGACCCTACGGCTGAAAGTGTGAGCATGTTTGGTGCGATGAGGATTTGAACTCGCAACCCTCGGATTACGAGTAGAACGCCTTAATCACCTGGCCATACCGGGCCACCTAGTTCAAATAATAAAAACAACTTTTACAAACATGGAAACTGTTTCAACTTTCGTTAAAGTTTTGTTTACGGATGAATCAATTGACATATTTTTCACACTTATTTTAGTTAAAACAAAAGCACTAAGCTACGCTAGGATTACCATAACATCACCAGGTGGATTCAGTTGAATGATGGAAAGAAACTGTTACATGTTGCAATATTAAAAGCGATACAACGCCGCTAGGCAACAAATTAAAATAAGGTAAATACAACTCAACTGTTATTTGTTATTTTGAATTTCGCGCAAAGCTACTCGAGGGCTATCTGCGCTAGCCGTCCCTAATTTAGCAGTGTAAGACTAGAGGGAAGGCAGCTAGTCATCACCACCCACCGCCAATTCTTAGGCTACTCTTTTACCAATGAATAGTAGGATTGACCGTTACATTATAACGCCCCCATGGCTGAAAGGGCAAGCATGTTTGATGAGACCGGGATTCGAACCCGCGATCCTTGGATTACGAATCGAACGCCTTAACACACTTGGCCATGCCGGGCCGAAACGCAACTGTTAAACAGGAAAATTCAATAAAATATATCTTATCTGATTAAACCGAACAAAACGTATTCTTTATACTAAAATAAAATTTAAAAACCCATTACTTAGTTTATCCATAAATAAAATTATAATTTTTGAGTTACAAATTTTCCCTTTAATTCAATTTAATCTTGATTATTTTTGCTGCACCTGACAAACAAACTCTATCTAGAGGTAACCTTTAGAAAGACACATTACAAGTTTGAATGTGCGCAGAAATCCACCAATGCCTTAGTTGGTTACTGTTTTCCATCACATTATCTCTTTGAAACAAGTAAACGTTGTAGAGTGTAGCCGGCGAGTTAAGTGTGGATAATGTATGATGAAATAAATCTAACATCGGCAGCATGTTAAAACATTACAAAGTTTATCCCATAAAATGCTATTAATCTTTCATTGCTAGGTAGATTCGAGTGCCTATCAATCTCAATTACTAAAATGTAGATATTTGCTACGGTGGCATATCGTATAACAAATGTGTATAAATGAAGTTCAAATGTATCATAAAGACAATTTATGATGTTACTGGTGGTACTGCAGGCATAACCTTTATATATAAGGCACAGTCTTTATCTATTTGCCAATAAAATTTGAGACAGTACTATATGGAGTATTATGATTAAATTACAGGCTTCTAACGACCTTTCACGATTCGTAGCTTAAACCTGTTTTCTCTCGTTTCAGGCCTACTTAGATAATGCTGCCACGAGTTTCACACATTATTCAATTCTGGACTTCTAGCATTGTTGCATGTAATGTAGTGTTTTATTTTATACAACACAGCCTAGAAGTCTTTCTGGTTTATTAAGCTTTAACTACTAGTGTATTAAACACATACAATGGCGGCAATGTGCCAAGTACTTTCAACTTTAAACTCTACTTTAATTGGCCAGACATAGCCCAGTGGTTAGTTTGTCGGGCTGTAATCTGAGAATTCACGATTCGCGTCTCTTTGTCACAACATTGCGATCCGTGCTTAGAGCCAGTGGAATCCTTATAACATAACATAATGTTTAGAGATAGCATGGGATCTGTTATTCCATCTCAGCTGTCCCATTCTCTAATCAAAGGGAATTAAAGCCAGCCCTTATCATCCATACATCTGTCAAGCTTTCTTTTAAACTCACTCAAATTTACTGATTCCACAACATCTGAAGGCAACTCATTCCCTAGATCAACCACCTTAATTGAAAATTAAAATTGTTTTAGCTGAAGACGTCTTCTACCTTGTTTAAATCTATATTTGTGTTCCATGGTTCTACATTTCTATATATTTAGTATGAAAAGTGTTGATGCACCAATATTATTAATTCCTTTTACAATCTTTAACACCTCAATCAGATCCCTTTTAACTCTTCTTTTTTTAAGAGAAAACAATTTTAAGACAACTCATATGACAACTCCTCTATCCTAGGTACTACTTTGGTAACCTTCTTCTATACTCTTTTGATCAATTCAATATCTTTACCTGGGTAAAGTGCCCAAGACTGAACGCAATGTGGCCTAACCAGTGATCTATAAAATGAAATTATAACCTCTTTGCACTTGTATTCAATATTTCTGTAGATACAACCTAAAATCATATTTGCTCTACCATTAGCAACAGCACACTGCTGGATCGCTTGAGAGACAGATCAAACATTACAACGCAATCGTTTTATTTCTTGGCACTGTTATTGTTAGTCCTATCCAAATTATACATATAATTCAAATTATGATTATCGTAATTAAAACCCATTTGCCGAACTCACCAAATGATCTAATTTTTTTGTAAAGCAGCATCATACTATTCACAGCCAACAACATCCAAGATCCTGATGTTAGCAACAAATATAAGTCATTTATTGACTATTTTTTTATCAATGTCATTAACGTAAATCAAAAGGAGCAATGGTTCTAAGTCTGAGCCCTTAAGTACACTATTTGCAACATTATTCCAGTTTGACTGAACTCCATTTATAACAACCTTCTGATTTCTTCCATCAAGCCACTCTTCTAACGAATTAGTTAATTTATCTCCCATATTTACAGATATAAGTGTCTTTAGAGGTCTTTTATGTGGCACTTTGTCAAATGCTTTCTAAAAATCCAGAGACACCAGCTCGAACCCCGAATTTTAGTGTTGCCGCTGACCCTCTGGCGAACCAAACTAAACGAAGACTGCATGAAAAGAAATTTAACCAAATCACTTGCAATAATAACTGTTAACCTTTTTAATTCCAAGAGGTGTTAGTTTCAGTTTCAAAACCCGCATGTTCGAAACCCGTCACCGAACACCGTGCTCGCCCTTTCAGTGATGGGAATGTTATAACATTTTGGTCAATCCTACTATTTTTTGGTAAATGTTTGTTTGTTTCCTTATTTTTAAATTTTGCGCAAAGCTACTTAAGAGCTATCTGCGCTAGCCGCCCATAATTTAGCAATGTAAAACTAGGGGCAAAAAGGGCTAACATGTTTGGTGTGACAGGGATTCGAAATCCCGCGACCCTGCGATTATGAGTCGAGCGCGTAACTGTCTGACCATGCCAGGCCACCAATTGATAAAAGAGTAGTCCACAAATTAACACTGGGTTGTGTTAACGAAATGCCTTGCCTCTAATTTACACTTCAAAAGTAGGGACAGCAAACCCAGTTAGTCTTCGAATAGCTTTAAAGAAAACATTGTTTAAACTTTGTTTGATTTGATGAATTTCGCGCGCACTGCGAAGAGACGTTGTAGAGTTAACAATATTTTAATTACCATAGTTGTTCTATCATACATTCCTTGAACGTTAAATTACGTTTGTTTTAAAATGTTTTCATCTAAAGGTTTCAGTCCATTGTATTTCGAATTTACTTATCTTACGAATACAATGTCACTACGAAATATCTCACTTCAAGGTGAAATTTTACCAAATAATTGACTTGCCTTTCTTTATAAGTATCTGGGCTCGGCATAGTCAGGTAGTTAAGGCGCTAGACTCGTAATCTGAAGATAACGGTTTCAAATCTCCGTCACACCAAACATGCTCGCTCTTTCAGCCGAGAGAGCGTTATAATGTGATGGCTAATCCCACTATTCGTTGTTAAAAGTGTAGCCCAAGAGTTGGCGGTGGATGGTGATGGTTAGCTGCCTTCCCTCTAGTCTTACATTGCTAAATTAGGGACGGCTAGCACAGATAGCCCTCGAGTAGCTTTGCGCGAAATTCCAAAAACAAACAGTCTCATATGATAAGTTTCTTATCAATTACCTCCACAGTTATTTTAGTTTCCCTAATTAGCACATGAGAATCTACTCCAATACATTTATTTATATTAAACCCACTAGGAGTTGTAAAGTGTTACGTAAAAAAAACAACAGAAATTATGCGAACACTAGTAAAAAATGAAAATATTGTTTGTTTGTTTTGGTTTGTTTTGTTTTGAATGTCGCGCAAAGCTATACGAAAATTATTTGCGCTAGCCGTCCCTAATTTAGAAGTGTAAGACTATAGGGAATCCAGTTAGTCATCACCGTCCACCGTCAGTTCTTGGGCTACTCTTTTACCAACGAATAGTGGGATTGACTGTAACATTATAACTCCCCCCACGGCTGAAAGGGCGAGCGTGTTTGATGTGACGGGGATTTGAACCCGCGACTGTATGTAAAATACTTTACTAAACTCAATGACAACACATGGATATACATTGACGTACACAAACAACTACGTCAAAGGCTTATCACCATAAGATAAACCGTTGAATCATCAGGGTAATAAGTTTCGTTATTTTTGTCTTGGTAATAACTTTAATGTTTTCAGGAAGGATATTCAGGACGCATTAAAAGATGTTAACAAAGCATACATAGCCTGTGAGAGTAAATGGTTTTTGTCAAAGCAACGCACGCGATTGAGTGAGATCTTGAGCTTTCCATTAGAAAAATCAATTTTAACATTTGTATATGAAACACACCAGCTTTCTCCATTGTGTATAAGAAAACAATATTTCCTGGTTTTATGCTCAACACTAGAAATCGTTATCGGGCTCTTCCACAGAGAAGAAGAATGTTAACAAAGTGCTTTACTGTTTTTGTTTAAACATGTTTAATATCCACACTTTTCTCCATTATTTTCACAAATGTGCTAATTTCAGTGTAACAAACATTAGAAACATCAGAACTCATAAATGGGTATTGGATTTGAGCAGTCCCATAAAGAACTAAACTTCCGTAAAGTTTCTTTTAATTGAGGGGACATACTTATATTAAAGACCTAGCGTGAGCCTTTGGTTAACGTGTCGGGTGGTGAAACAGCTGCTCGCGGCACTTTGCTTCGAGGATACAAACGAATAAAGAACATTGCGCTCAACACTTCGGGGCCGTGGGTGCGTTACAGGAGTGACGGTCAAATACTACTATGTGTTTGAAGCAGTTCGCGATTCGGCAATATGCAATGTTAAGAAGCTACCTTTTTCTCTAGTCTATCACTTTTAAATAACGTATGGCTAGCGCAGGTGTTGTTTGATTGATTGTTTGTTTTTCGAATTTCGCGCAAAGCTACACGAGGGTTATCTGCGCTAGACGTCCCTAATTTACAGTGCAAGATTAGATGGAAGGTTCATCACCATCCACCGCCTACTCTGAGGCTACTCTTTTTACCAACAAATGGTGGGATTGATCGTGACATTATAACGCATCTATGGCTGAAATTGAGAGCATGCTTGGTGTGAAGAGGAGGATTCAAACCCGTGGCCTTCAGATTGCGAGTCGAATGGATTCACCACTTGGCCATGCTGGGCCTTTAACACAGATATACCTAAAAAAGCTTTTTGCGACATTCAATAAAACAAACAAACAAAACTGTATTAAAACATTTTGAATTTAAACTGTCGGGTTACTGGAGTTTAAGTAAGCTCCTTGATTGATAAAAATACTCTAAAAGTTTACAAAGATTTAGTGGATATGACAAATATAACAAGAACGACTGGTTGGTTTTCTGAGGATATGACAAATATAACAAGAACGACTGGTTGGTTTTCTGAGAATATGACAAATATAACAAGAACGACTGGTTGGTTTTCTGAAACAAAGCAACGAAGTTATCTACGCCAAACAATGATAACAATTACAAAAGTAAGAGATAATAAAGTGTAAGAAAGGTAATACTGAACAAAGTTCGAAAATAAGGTAAAATCTCGTAAATGTAATTAAAAAGGCGTAAAACCCATAAAAAGCTAAATGTTCGACGTCCAATGTTGAAAATGTTGCAACAACTCACGTTCGTAACGATAATACGGCTGTGAAATGTGAACAATTGTGACTTGAAAGTCACAAAAGGAACAGATTGTTGGATCCGACCCAGATAAAAAAAACGATGGGCTAATAACTGTAACCAATGCGTAGCCTAACCAAGACAACTTCCTCTTTCCGATTCTTATGTAGACAAGACAGCCAAAGAGCAACAGAAGGCTTGATCTGGAAAAAGGTTGTTATCACGTTGCTCACTCCAAGCCGACTGTCAAGTGGCGCAAAGCCAAGCCTTCAACAAAGGACCATAGTTCATATACAGCATAGGCACAGACTCACTGCGGTTTCATTGAACTTGTTCCCGCGATTACCGACGTGGTCTGGTGTCAAGAAAAAGTGGATAAAAACAGAAGATAAAGAAAACTGGTCAGTCTTTGCTGAGTTGCGACAAAACCAGGGTGAGAACTAACATGAAGAGATCCTAGGGCCAATAGAGAGTTAAAAGTAAAAGAATCAGTATAAATAGCACAACTGGTGTACTGCATAGCATTTACGTAATCAAGAACAAGAAAAAATGATTTACGATGAGGCAGTGAACACAGAAATTGTAGAGAGGATCCTGGGAGCAACCACTGAACTACAACAAACCATGGCAGAGTCCACATAGTCACCTGATTTCGAATCATCTGTATAAACGCGTGCCCTCCAGTGGCACAGCGGTATATCTGTGTACTTACAACACTAAAAACCGGTTTTCGATACCCGTGATGGGCAGAACACAGATAGCCCATTTTGTAGATTTTTCCTAAATTCAAAACAACAAAAACAATATAAACGGGAATAGAAGATGTCAACAGATGTTCGGCAATCAGGAATACCTGCCTTCTTCAAAGAAAGGTCATAGGTAGAGATGGTAAGAAGTCATGGCGGAAGGGGTTGATCACTGGCGACAGTAACATCATCCAATGTTAGATTCAACCATACAGAAAAAAAGATGACCAAAGAACAATAAAAGGTTTAATCTGGAAAACTTGTTACAGTATTGTTTTAAGTGGTTTGATTCCTCTTGATGGACTCAGCAGATAGTCCGATGTAGCTTTGGTAAAAGAAAATATATACAAACACACACTGTATTGCTTACTCTTAGTTGAATGCCAACAGGCACAGAGCCGAGACCTGAATACAGGACCAAAGTTCATATATGGAACATGAATGGCTTTCAGAGCACCAGAGCATACAGACTTAGCTGTGGTGTTAGCGTGCTCGTTCCTGCAAATACCGACGTAGCCTGGTATCCATAAAAACTAGATAGAAGTGAAAGATAAAGAAAAATGGGCCAGTCGAGTTTGAATATCGGCGAGAGTAGGGTAAAAACTAACATGAACTAAGGTCACAGATGGGATGGTAATTAACCATGGTAGGTGGGATGACAGCAACATCATCCAAAGACAGATATAATTCAGCCAGCTGTGCCTGGACATGAAGGCCAAAAGGAAGAATGGCAGGCCATCTATTCCAAAAGAACATAGCCCATTGAGGAAGGACGACACAACCCCAAGTAGGATGCTGTGCTACAGATGGCAGTTTTGAAGCATACTATAAAGAAGGTTGCAAACAGTAGGTTATTAGGACTTGGTATACAAATACTGGACTGGAAAAGTGCAGAAGGCCCCCAAACAGAGTCTAATCCCCAGATGGTGATTGGGGTTCCAACATCTTTAAGTACAAGGTCCTGGCAGAGACTCATGGTCTAGTTTGGATGGAAAGAGGGCATAATAGATTTTGAGCATAGAACATTAATCTAGTCCCCAAGAGGAGAAAGAGAGTACATAAAGTATGTTCAGTGCCCTTTTATAGTTAACACGTAGTTGATGATACGTGAAATGAAGGTCAGCTTAGAGTCAAAGATAAGTCCCAAAAATGTTATCTCAGGGACCATGGAAATAACATCACTAAGACAGAGATCGACATTGGGGTGATTACTCTCTTAGTGGTAAAAGTGCATGTGAACGGTTTTGGAGAAAGAAATGGTAAAACTATTTTCAATGGCTCGCTTCAACAAACAAATGAAAACAGTCTGAAGCTGCTGCTAAATAAACCTTATGTTTAATGGTCAACATTGTCAACCAGTCATTGTCAAAGATCCCGTTTCCAACAATAGGAGGAAATTGTGCAGTGATAGCATTAATATTTACAAAGAAAAGTGGTACACTCAAGATACAGGCCTGAAGGATTCCAAGTTCCTGTGGAAAGGAATGGGAAAGCATCGAGCTCAGATGATATGGAATCGCCGATCCATTAAAGTTTCAAATAAAAGTGAGTAAATCGCCACACAATTTCTACGAGTGGAGGTCTCCCAAAATTCCATACCTCCACGTAGTGTCGTAAGCATTATCAAGGTCAAAGAATATGGAAACAATATGTTGTTGCTTTGGAAAAGCTTCCATGATTAAGTTTCAAGTCGAATCAGATGGTTCATGGTGAATTGCTGTTGTTGGAACCCACACTGAGTGGACAAGAAGAGGTTGTTTGATTTGAGGAACCAAACTAAACGAGCGAACTATGACCTTATATAGGCAGTTAGTCCTGCCAAAAGGTGACCTATATCGGTGGGTTTCAGAAATGTTTCCTGTAACGAAAGACTCACGGGATGAGAGGAACCCATCAAGGCCTTAATATAATCCAGATTATAATGGAAACCTCGACAGTTCCACAGTATCAAAGAAATCATTTTTATTTAGGTGAAGGAGAACTGGGAGAAGTACCTTTTGATTTATTACAACTCCATTTGTCTATATTACAAGGAGGACTTTTGACCCATAAAATTTGTCCTGGGTCGAGGAACAGTCTCTGTCAGTAGACGGATATTTCACCAAGTGAGGGTGTGAACGAATTATCATTTTATATCTCGGGGTAAAAAAGGTGGACTCAAGCAGATGCCAGAAGCAGGGATCAAAGGAAGTGGACTCATGCAGTCATTGAAAGGCAGAAGTAGAGATCGACTTGTCAGAGGAAGTAAACTGAAGAGACAGAACCTTACTTGGGAAATCCTCTCACCACTTTTAGGAATATATCTCGAGAAGTTGAGGTAAAGAAACAAATATTGATAATGACCATCATACAATAATGCCTTCAAGGTTGAAAGAGTAAGTATATTCGATGATACTTTTAATTTGAATTTTGACATTTAGTGCAAAGTTGCAAATGGATTACCTGCAATAGCCATTCGTTACTTTGAGCTCATAGATTAGTTGGACACCAGTCAGTGAACAGCGTCTACCGTCAGCTCTTAGGCTACTTTTTGTGGATGAAAAGTGGGATTTACAGCAACTCTACAACGTATCCATGATCTTAAAGCCTCGAGCGCGTGTTTGAAATCGTGAAACCCGTAGAATGAACCCTCGGATTTATAGTCCTGGCATACAGACAACAAAAAAACTCGAGATGCAATGACATTTTGTGAGAGAATAAGCAAATTTTTCTCTTATGTTCTAAGTAATTATATGAAAACACGCTAAACAGTCTTACGCATGACACACTAGATTGGTAATAGACCTGAAGAGCTGTCGAGCTAAAACCAATGATTATCATAACACAGATCGCCTATTGTGTAGATTTAAATTTAACAACAAAACAAGCATATTGGCTCATCTAGGATAAAAGTGATATGATGCATTTAACATCTGAAGAACATAAAATTTTTTATATACTAAGAATTCCACCAACAGTCAGTGTGGCCAGGTGGTTATGGTGCTCGACTCATAATCTGAGGGTCGTGTGTTCGAATCTCCGTCACACCAAACGTGCTTGCTCTTTCAGCCGAGGGTTCATTATACATTATCCCACTATTTGTTGGTAAAAGAGTATCCCAGAGTTGGTGGTAGATGGTGATAACTAGTTGCCTTACCTCTGATCTTACACTGTTAAATTAAGGACGGCCAGCGCAAATAGTCCTCGTGTAGCTGTGCGTGAAATTAAAACTAAACTTGTTTATTGTGAATTAAATACATTAGGTCAATGTGTGAAGAATTTACGAATTTGGAAAATAAAATTTATTTTCTCTTTCATGTCTTAATGTCACTCGTCGTACTTGTAAAAATTGAGTATATTGCCAGTGTACTAAAGAATACAATACATACATACAACGAATGTATTGAGTTTAATTCCAAGGATATTTCCAGAGTTGATTACATCGCCAGTGTACTGAAGAATACACTGATCCTATTTATTGAGTTTAACTCCAAGGATATTTCCAAAGCTGAGTACATCACCAGTGTACTGAAGAATGCATTGGCCCTATTTATTGTGTTCAACTCCAAGGATATTTCCAAAGCTGAGTACATCACCAGTGTACTGAAGAATGCATTGGCCCTATTTATTGTATTCAACTCCAAGGATATTTCCAGAGTTGATTACATCGCTAATGTACTGAAGAATATACTGATTCTATTTATTGAGTTTAACTTCAAGGATATTTCCAAAGTTGAGTACATCACCAGTGTACTGAACAATGCATTGGTCCTATTTATTGTGTTCAAATCCAAGGATATTTCCGAAGTCTTTATATTCTTTCTTATGATATAGTATAATAAGACTTAAGGTTGGTACAAGCATGGACGAAAGACAATATTAAGCGCCCATTAAATTAAACTAAACGTATCTCTTTAATTCGGTCATGACTTTACATTGTGGTACAGCTTTAAATTTAGGAGCACCTTAACCTTAAACTATGTTGAAATAAACTAGACGGGCAGTTCGGTGCTGCAAACTTATAATCTTCTTCAAATCAAATTATGTATTCCGAAATTTTACGAGTTCCACGGACATTTGAAATGTCCCCTTGCAACTGTGTTAGTGCGTACTTCAATAACTTTAAGGGACTCGAAAGTACTGCTCAGTTCTTTAGGATGTCTACAAGTAAAAGTTAAATATTGAACAGAGTCACATAGATATGAAGAACCAGGTCAATAGATTGTTGTTTGTTTGTTTTTTTTAGTTAGGCACAATGCTATACAATGGGCTACCTGTGCTCTGCCCACCACCGGTATTGAAACCCGGATTTTAGCGTTGTAAGTCCGCAGTCATACCGCTGAGCCACTGGGGGGGGGGCAGATCAATAGAAGTAATTTTCTAGAAAAAATATTTATACAATTGTTTCAAAGACTTGCATATTAAATGATGCACATATAAAACGTTCTTCCATGTTCGCAAAACAAAAGCGCTAAAGCTATCGTTGCCACAAGTATCTATATTAAACTGGAACAGAATATTTGTTTTCCTTTAAATACTGTTTAACTTACGTCATTGATTCTAATTTAACTGGATAATTGATATTGATCTTTCTGTGTTAAATATTCTGAAAACATATTTTGTAATCTGCACTAGAAGTGGCTATGTATACTCTTCCTAAAGATGATCACTAGAAGTGGCTACGTATACTCTTCCTAAAGATGATCGCTAGAAATGGCTACGTATACTCTTCCTAAAGATGATCGCTAGAAATGGCTACGTATACTCTTCCTAAAGATGATCGCTAGAAATGGCTATGTATACTCTTCCTAAAGATGATCGCTAGAAATGGCTACGTATACTCTTCCTAAAGATGATCGCTAGAAATGGCTACGTATACTCTTGCTAAAGATGATCGCTAGAAATGGCTATGTATACTCTTCCTAAAGATGATCGCTAGAAATGGCTATGTATGCTCTTCCTAAAGATGATCGCTAGAAATGGCTATGTATGCTTTTCCTAAAGATGATCGCTAGAAATGGCTATGTATACTCTTCCTAAAGATGATCAGTTTTCGATGACATCACACTACCTGTAAAACGACAAACATTGTTAAAATGTAGTTCTGATACATACTGTTCCACCACGACTCTATGTAATCTGTGCTTGTCACGTGACTAATTTATTTGCTTATTCAAAATCGTTTTAATATAACTTATTTGACCTTCTGTATTATCTACACAGCAAGCAATTTCTGCATATTCGAACTGATGTAGTTGCAACTGTCTTTTATATCATATTGCAAATAAATATTCAAAGCCCATCAGAAATCCGTATTTTAAGTAATGCTCAAGAAGTCGTAATTTGTAATTCCTGTACATAGTTAAATCAATACGTTTCATAAGTTCTGTAACTCTCATACGATTGTATATAAAACAAGACATTTCTGTGTTTTCCTCTACTGTGTGTATGTTGTTTTATACAAAATTTAATAAAGTTTTATTTTCGGTGTAAGGACGTGATGCCATCTATGAATGTAGTTAACTTTAATTTATGTCGAAGATAATAATTGTTCAATAATAACAACAATAGAGTTTTGAACAATTATTAACATTCTTTCCCATCCGGCATGGCCAAGTGATTAGGGCGCTCGACTCCTTATCTGAAGACCACGAGTTCGAATCCCCGTCGCACCAAACATGCTCGCCCTTTCAGCTGTGGGTGCATTATGATGTGAAGGTAAATCTCACTATTCATTGCTAAAAGAGTAGCCCAAGAGTTGGTTGTGGATGGTGATGACTAGGTGCCTCGCCTCTATCCTTACACTGCTAAATCAGGGACGGCTAGCGCAGATTGCCCTCATGTAGCTTTGTATTATAATTCAAATACAAACAAACAATCATTAACATTCTACTAGCTCCAAACTATCATCCTCCAACGTTTAGTTGAGATTGACCCAGCAATCTAAAATTATTTAATTAACAGACAAACAGATTTTTTCGAGCTTTATATGTATATCTGTATATTATATACTTTCACACACTATTATTTACGGAACATATAAAATTTGATCTGGTTGCCTTAGAGCAAATGTATATTGAGCTATCAGAAGTGTTTGATGCGTAGAATAAAACCCCTAATTTATCTTTGTAAGCCTGTAAACGTACCAACCAAGGGTCGTAAGACAAAACTGAATAAATATGACCTTTTTGTCATCAACTTCTCAATGATTGCACTTGAATTTTGCATGTGTTTTTAATAAAATAGTTTTGTTTGAGTGAAGTCAATTCACTATCTTTATGTTACGAGTTTTATGTTTGTTTTGAATTTCGCACAAAGTTACTCAAAGGCTATCTGCGCTAGCCGTCCCTAATTTAACAGTTTAAGACTAGAGGGAAGGCAGCTAGTCATCACCACCCACCACCAACTCTTGGGCTGCTCTTTTACCAACGAATAATGGGATTGACCGTCACATTATAACATTCCAACGGCTGAAAGGGCGAGCATATTTGGTGCAACGGGGATTCAAACCCACGACCTTCAGATTACGAGCCGAAAGCCTTAACCCACCTAGCCATGCTGCGCCTGCTAGCTTTATGTATATGATTTAGAGATCACAACTTTTCTTTAGAAACTAGTGCTAGTTTTGTTGTTTTCCTTCTATTCATTCAGTTTCATTTTAACCTCACTTGAAACATTTGGTGCGCAATAGTTAAATGAAAACAATTCTCAGTAGTTAAGTGTATTTTTCTATGTATATCAATTACATACATTACTTTCTAGAAAATATAAAAACAACTAAACAATTTTTAAATAAAAAAGAGAAAATTACTAAAGTAATTATTATAGCTCGAAAACACCTCAATTTTCTCTTTTCTTTAGCGCCAAACTGAACAACAGTACACCCTGAGCTGTGTCCAGCCCATAATCCTACTATTATGATGTCTTGAGGTTGCAGCTAAACCACTGGTAGGTTTTATATTTTGAAAAAATCTACCAATTGGAGTTGCGAGCCCGTCTTAATGCTAGAAGATAAATATTTATTTTATAATCCAATTAGAAAACCTCCAATACCACAAGGTATGTCTGCGGACTTAAAACGCTAGAAAACAGGTTTCAATAGGTGATGAGCAGAGCACAAGTGTAGCTTTGTGTTTAAATACGAATATAAAACAATTTAAAAAAGGCGTCTTATTTAATATTTTTTATAATATTTATCGTCTAATGTTGTAAACATGAACAAAATAAATAAGAAACAAACGTAGAAAAAGAACAGTCGCCAAGATATAAGGTAACATGCGTTCTTACTGTTCCTTTAGAAGCTTTGATTATAAATTTATGCATTAGATTTTTAAAATGTTAAACTTTACATTTTCTGGGTTTTTTTTTTTCAAAGTATTTATATGAAACAGAACGAAGATATGGTGTTTAATTGAACACGTTTAAAATAATAAAAAATAATAGAACAAAAATAGCGCAAAATGTGACCAACTGCATAAAAAATGGCCAAAATAGATTAAAATATAACCACTAAAATAAAAAAGTGTTCAACTTGGCTTTATGTTAGTTTGTTTTGGAGCAAAGAGATAACACTATGCAATAAAATTTTTACTTTTTCTTGTTCCTGGATAGAAAGTGTTATTTCCCAATTGCTTATGCCTAAAGTAAATGGAAAAAGACATATTTTTCTCTTCAAACTTTGCTTTTGTGACCTGGGAGCCTATAACGAAAACATAATGAGAGACTATATTTCGGGGCTGATACGTGAAAGCGATTTACATTACAGTCGCAAATCTCGAAATACTATTCACTTCTAAACATTGTTGTTCAACTTTAGTATAAATACATGTAAATCTTGGTTCATATGTTGTTTTATTCAGACCTTATGTAAATGAAAATGTACAAATTTGCCCGTTTTTACATAAAAAATAGGTTAATTTCTAAATTTCATTATCCAGGTCACAAAAGCAAAGTTTGAAGGGAATAATGACCATTTTCTGTACTTTTACAACATAAGTAATTAAGAAATAACACACACTATCCAGGAACAAAATGCTTGGTTGTCTGCCACTTCCACCGCGGGGAATCGAACTCTGGATTTCAGCATTAAGTTCGCAAGCTTACCCACAAAGGAAGTTCAGCATTACATATTTATAGTTTTCAAGAACTTTTGTGCAATGGAAAGATAATTAAATCGTTCATTTTTATCGGTTCAATTTAACCGTGAAATAATAATTTAGACTAAGAATAACACGGAGTGTTTCTCGCACGATAATGTTTATTGATAGCTGGTACTTCGTATAAATACAACCATACTATGACAGAACTATTCGTCTTTAGTCAAAGCAGTCGTGAGTCTAGCAGAACGAACCATACAGCGTTCTCATAACAGTTCAAGGCAATCTATCAAATAACGAACTCTCGTGTCGCGTGCCTATTTCCGGCTATTCATAATTATATATCATATTTCCAGTTTAGGTTCACTTTAATGAGACGCTGATGAACAAACATAAGATTCTATTCCACTAAAGCAAAAAATTAGTTTCTGTCTTAAGTCCCAAAAACGTCATGCCTCATTAAGTCTCATCTTCTTTCAATTCCTTTCCATCAGGATCATGACCCAACCGGAATCAGAGATTATACTTCTAATCATGGTAGTTTTGGTGACTTGTACGCAAGAAAACCTTGTATCAAACATTGGGAGTGTACAGATAGGTAGGTCATTAATATTCATAACTGTTGCGTGGAGCAGCTTGATAATAGAATAAACATTTTGTTGGTCGAAGTTATTTGACATCCTTAGCAGCTGTTGTCACCTAAACTTTGAATTGTCTCGACCTGTATGTTAATCTTACATTTTCGTTACTTTATTTCTGCCTTTGAGTAATCTAACTTTAGAAATATCGCGTACTTGCATTCGTGTACAAAACGTTTATTGTTTTAATATCTCTTTGTTTCATGTTTATATACGAATCTATTAGTTTCTTTATCTAACTAACCAAGTAGAACTGTGTAAAACTCTGTATTTTATCTGAAATATAATGCTGATCACTTTTTCGCTTTATTCAGTTAACTGACGTAACGTAGATACAGACTGATTAAATGAACGGAATTCATAACAAAACACTTGTTGTTTGAGCCCCGAAAATAATACACAATTGAACTATAATTTGTCAATTTGGCCTCACAAAATCACTTTCGTCTTTAGAAGAGTGACTTGATGAGAAAGCAATATTTAATATGTATGTACGGTGGTTGTTCGGAGTTTAATGGCGCAAAGTTACGTGGGTGTCTAACGCCAAACAAACCGGTAAAAAGGCAAAAAAAAAGTAAAATAGTATTTACAAAACGTAAACAATCTGAAAGCTAAAATATTGTCAGAAGTGAAGAAAAACTAAGTATGTTTAAAAAGTTGATGGTCCGTTAAAAGCTAAAAATACAACGAAGTTAGACAGTGCCACCATCGCAACTGATATTGTCTAACTTCAGATATAAGCCCTTAGAAATGAAGCCGCCACTGTATACACATTGAAATATATATTAAAATATATTAATAAAAACCTATTATTAACTATCACTTTTGGTATGTTGAAAGGTACAGTAAAAAAAATGGCCCAGCATGGCCAGGTGAGTTAAAGCGTTCGACTCGTAATCTGAGGGTCACGGGTTCGAATCTCTGTCACACCAAACATGTTCGCCCTTTCAGCTGTGGAGGCGTTATAATGTGACGGTCAATCCCACTCTTCGTTTGTAAAAGAGTAGCCCTACAGTTGGCGGTGGGTGGTGATAGCCAGCTGCCTTCCCTCTCGTCTTACACTGCTAAATTAAGAACGGCTAGCGCAGATAGTCCTCGTGAAACTTTGCGAAAAATTCAAAAAGAAACAAAATATAAAACAGTAAAAATAATGCCTATTGCAATTAATTACTGGTTAAATTTGATTGTATTTTGATTGGAGTAAGCTGTTTAATAAAGGCCTAATTGTAAGAGCATCTAATTTCTCTATTTCCAATACGTGTCTGCTTGTCTTCCTGTCCACTATTTATATTTCTTTCTTTTCTTTATCAATTCTTTACCTTGGTGGTGACTTTATCACAGAGTCGTTTATGCGTGATCGTTTACCAATAAGATGTTTTTTACGACTTTATTTTTGTTGAGCACTGGGGAATACACAAAAAAGAGAAAGATTTGGTGCCCATTAACCTAACCCGCGATGGAGTCCTACGAGAAAATGCACTGAAATGTCAAACAAGGACACTACAGCAATGCCAGGGCTACTTGAACACTACAGCCAAATACTAGCATGAGACAAAATTCCCTCATCCACCCCTAAGAACGCCCAACACCGATATTCAGTTCACCCTAGCCCATTAGGACCAGCAATTAGCCTTGCATTCTTGTAGACAAGAGGCCCTGTGATGGACCCCTAGGGTAAAAGTTTTGTAGTTCAGTGACTCTGACACCAGCCAACAACCTGTGTCCTCTCCTTCTCTTCACGGGTCACGATGTTTGGCTAACACATGGGTGAATGTTCAGATACCAGAAGAAGTAAACTGTATATACAGAATCTTCCCTGGGAGGTCTTTTCACCACCGTCTGAAAGGTAAGAGACAATTTGTCAGCTCGAGGTTTGATGGCATGAAAGTGGGAGAAGAAAAGAAGTTCTGGATAGATTGGAAAAGCACTCCTCACAAGTATCAATGGTGATATGCAAAGGAAAGAGGGATGGGAAACATACTTACCATTAATCAGTGATGATGAGAAAACCCACTTGTAAAGAAAAATATACATGTAAAAATGGCTCATTAGGGTTAAGAAAATTTTTATATCCAGAAAAGCGGAGAAACGTTTCGACCTTCTTCGGTCATCGTCGCGTTCACAAAGAAAGAAAAAGATAACTGACTGATAGCTGACCACATGTTTGAAGGGAGTTGTGTAAATGAGTGTAGAAATGTAGAGGGCGTGCTTAGATGTTTGATTATATTTATTAATATAGGTATAAAGGTGTTCGTTTGTATTGGTTTATTTTGGGCTTAAGTTGTTGTATAAGTAAGGCTTCTTTAATTTTGCGTTTGTTTATGTTTGTTTCTTTATTTGGTATTTGAGTGTTTTCTATGGTTATGTTGTGTTTATTTGATTTGCAGTGTTTGGAAACGTGTGAAGGTGACTTTTCATGTTCTTTGAATCTGGTTTCCATTTTTTCTACTTGTTTCTCCAATATAGAAGTCGTGGCAGTTATCACATTGTATTTTATAAATAATGTTGGTGAGGTGGTTGTCAGTGTAGTTTTTACATAGTATAGACCTTAGTTTTGTGCCTGGTTTTTGAATAAATTTGGTATTAACTGGAATGTCATATTTTGTTACTCGTTTTTGCCAAATGTTGGTTATTTGTCTGCTGATGTCGGGAATATATGGTATGCAGCAGTATATGGTTTCGTGATTTTTTAATTCGTGGGATATATTTACTTTTGTTGGTTGATTTTGCTTTCTGTCTAGGTGTGTGCGTATAATGTTTTCTATGGTTTGTGGAGGAAACTTATTGATGTTGATGAAGTATTGTTTTATTTTGTCTAATTCATCGTTAATTTTATCTGGTGAGCATAGTTTTATGGCTGTGTTTATTTGGTTTCTTAGTATATTGAGTTTTGGTTTTGTTTCATGTGCTGAGTCCCAAGGAATGTATAGTCCAGTATGGGAGATTTTTCGGTTTGTTTCTGTTTTAAATTGTGTATTGGTTCTTGTAATTTTGAGGTTAAGAAATGATATTTGATTTCTTTCTTTCTATGCACATGTGAAGTTAATGTTGAGATGTATAGAGTTAATGTGATTAAAAAAATTAAGTGTGTGTTCTGTAGATTTGAATCCCACAATCGTGTCGTCTACATATCTGTACCAGTATAGTGGTGGATGTAATGCTGTGTTAATTGCTTGTGTTTCAACTTGTGTCATAAAAATATTAGCTAGAACTGGTGATACTGGGTTGCCCATGCTTAGGCCATTTGTTTGTATATAGTTTTGGTTGTTGAACATGAAGTTTGTCTTCATCGTGGTAAATTCTATGAGATTGCTAATTGGTTGCTGAGAATGTCTATTAATGGGTTAGGATGTAGAGTTCCAAAACTATCATGCAGGCTTCAGCAGTTGGAACTTCTGTAAAGAGTGATATAACATCGAAACTGGCCATTAAGGCTTTATGATTAAGTTGATTTAGATTAGACTTGAAATTAAAAGATTCTTTGATGAATGAGCTGGCTGATGTTACATATTTGGAGAATGTCCATGTTATGTATTTACCAAGATTGTAATTAAACGATTCATATGTGGACATTAATGGACAATCTGGTTTGTGAAGTTTGGGGATGCCGTATTTTTGTGGTGTGCGTGAGTCGGTCTTGCGTAGGTAGGAATAAAGTGTTTTTGAAATTGTGTTGGCTTTTTTCATTTGTAGTAGTAATTTGTTTAGTTGTGTTTTGTGTGTCTTTGTTGGATTTGTATGTATTGGTTTAAATTTGTTAGTGTCTGATAAAATGTTCTTCATTTTTGGATTATTCATTTGTATTTATTATGGCTTTTACGTTTCCTTTATCTGCTTTTAGAATTTTTATGTTTTTGTCTTGTTTTAGGTTTTTAATGGAATTAATGTCTCTTTTTGTAAGATTGTTTTTTAGTTTTCTGTTTTGTGAAATTATGTTGACTGTTTTATGAAAAAATTCTTTGAAAAAATCGTTTAAGATGTTGTTTTTAGGTGTTTCTGGAAAATATAAATTTTAATTTTGTCTGGGAAGTTTGGCTGTTGGATGTCAATAAAATTGTCGAAGTTGACTTCTTTCTATTGGTTAATAAATATAATCAAACATCTAAGCACGCTTTCTACATTCCTACACTTAGTTACACAACCCCTTTCAAGCCTGTGGTCAGCTCTCGATCAGTTACCTCTTTCTTTCTTTGTGAACGTAACGATGACCGAAGAAAGTCGAAACGTTGTTCTCTCCTCTGGATAAAAAATTTTCTCAACCCAAACCAACCGTTTTCACATATATACTTACTATTGATCTTTCAGGCGACTTTGGAATTGATGGAAGAAGAGATGGTGGTGGTGAGCATAATCCAGGATATCTCCTGACTTTATCATCTGAGCAACTATCCATGGGCACAGCTCATTGAAAATCAATGCAGCTGGAAAGAGTGTGATACAGGTAAAAGATATCCAAGGCCAGTTTCTGAGCCTTCCATGCCTGCCGACAAACAGAAGATCACCGTGGTCAAATATACTGTGAGAAAAATATCGAGGTTTTAGAAATAGAATGAATAACTGATTAAATAATACAAGTATTTACTACTACCTCCCACAATCATTAATAACTGGAAGACTAAGAACAACTGGATCCAGTTGATAGTGTATGAAAGTAGAACCAGTCAGTATTCTTCAACTTTCATCATAAAACATGGGTCAGGTCGCATCAAAAGAATATGAAAATGCTCAGTGCTCAATGGGTCACTCTCAGCCCTCCAAGAAATGAGGAAAAGTAGAGGTGAACAAATAGAAAGCTCAATAACAATAAAAGAGTCAGTAGGTCCATAAAAATATGTAAAAGAACCAATATTTAAATTAAAAGGTTGTCATCAAAAAGCACGTGCTCCACAGAATAACTCCTCCCATCAAATTCAGCAACACTCCAAAATTGTTTATGTTAATTAAGGTCTCCAAGCAAGAAAAGGAGAGACAGCAACTGTTCTATAATTTTTGTTTTGCATATTTTAAAGCAGTCAAAGATAAAATACCGTAGTGAGTACAAAACAGTGAAAATGTTTTAGTTTGTTTTTATTTTTAAACAAGGTCAAGAAACTAAATAAACTGATCCATAGCCCGTAAAAAAGAAAGAAAGTTAAAAGCATGATTAATTTGGAAAGTGTCACCGCCGCTAATTACACTGTTCAACGTCAAAGTTAAATCTTAAGAAAATACATGTCTAAAATGATGATATCACTGGTAGTCTTAATGATATAGAGTAGGTACAATTTGGGTAATCGCGAGTTGAGTGTCACAAATAACACACGTCAGTATATTGTTTTTGTAAAACAAATGGATCTATAAGGAAACTGAAGACAGTGCAGACGGCTCTCTCTATACATAAACTATGTGGTTAAACAATAACAGGAGACTTTATTTGGAATAGTTTCTTGTGACGCTGCTAACTTCACATTCGTTGTAAAATGTAATGAAGTCCTGTCTTCATGAAAGGCTTAAGCTCACATAAGGTCAGATAGGGTTGTGACATCAATAGAACAGAATGAATTTTGCTACAGTCTCGGCGAGCGTGATGTCACGAATGACCACAAGAATAAAGAGGAATAAAAACTGCATATCTGTCAGCCTTTTCCAACATCCAAGGAAAATGGCCGACAACTGGTCCGAAGTGATTTCAGGGCCGTCAAAAAACTAAGTGAGTCAGTAAATAGTTTACAGTAGCTAGTGGTTGTTTTGTGTTTATTGGCGTAAAGTAAATATCTCTAGTGAAAAGTTAAATAGAAATAAAAATATCAACGGTTCGTAAAAAGCTGAAAATGCTATGTACCTGGACAGTATAACCATCGCCAGTGACATTGTCCAACAACAGTGATAAATTTTGAGAAAAAATTATTAAAATTGTGCCACCATTTGCAGAAGTGACAATGACGCGAGAACAACACATGAGCAATTGTGACTTGAGCATGACAAAAACTAGACGTTGTTAAATTAGTCCCAGATAAAATAAAAGAACAAGTAAAAAAAAATTCAGATCAATGTGTAGCCTACACAATACAACTTCATAGAAACTAGTCGGCCATAGAACAACATGTTTGATGTGGTAAAACTTGTTGTGAGTTGCTCACACGAAATTAACTGTCAACTGATATAAGGTCGGGCCCTAATCAAGCGTTGGTTGTTGTTTGTTGGTTGGCATTTATTGATGCAATGTAACTAGACTATCCTCATCAAACAAGCGATAAAACATGGAAAGCCAATATTATTATAAAATGCAAAAAGAATTCAAGGTAAAATAAAACAATGTCCAAAATGTGTCACCACCGCTAATGACACTGTACAATGTCAGTGGCAAAGGAATATCAAAAAATATGTCTTAAATAGTAACTTCATTCACAGTTGTAAGGACAGCACGACAGCAAAAATTGAGTGTCACGAAGACCACGCATGGTGCGTCAGTTTCAGATAAAAGAAAACAATGAGTTAAAAACTGTGATCAGCGCATAACTAGTTAGACCAACTTCCTTCTTCCGATCCCTACAGAAACAAAATAAGCAATGAATAACAGAAGGTTTGATCTGGAAAAGGACTCTTCTCATAGTTGAAGAATGACTCTGATGGAGGCATCCAAAGATGTATCTGCAGTGAAAAATAATGCAGCACCGTATGTTCAAGATAGAATGGAGATAACAAATTTCGAGCCTTCCGATAACAAACGTTATTAACTGTTTTTAAACACTATATTTCTATCTCTTTCACCCATTTAGGGCATAAAAGAAAGTACGAGAGGTGGGAACCATCACATTTGACGAAATGAGGGACCAATTTACTCTCGTAAGCACAGTAATCTTTGTCATCACAATGAGCACGTATCAACTAACCTCGAGAAGATATCGTTGAATGTACAAACCACTGACATGGAAAAAAACCAAGACAGTTTGGAATATAAGGACTGTTATGTATTATAATTTATATCGGACGATAGGTTGATTGATTGGTTGTTTGGCGTTTATTGGAGCAAAGCTACTAGGCTACCCGTGCAAACCAACTAGCAGAAAATAAAATACAAGTAAAATCGATGTAAGACTAAATAAACGTTAAACAGCTGGTAAGGCCTGGCATGACCAGGTGGTAAAGGCACTCGACTCGTAATCCGAGGGTCGAGAGTTCGAATCCCTGTCACAACAATTATGCTTGCCCTTTCAGTCGTGGGTTCGTTATAATGTAAGTGTCAATACCACTGTTCGTTGGTAAAAAAGTAGCCCAAGATTTGGCGGTGGGAGGTGATGACTAGCTGCCTTCCCTCTAGACTGACACTGCTAAATTAGGGAAGACTAGCGTAGATAGCCTTCGTGTAGCTTTGTGCGAAATTCAAAACACACCAAGCCAAACAGCAGGTAAAAACTAACATAGAGTTTAAAAGACGAATGGCCTTTAAAAGTTTAAAAACATTAGTAAGGTGAACAGTGTCACTATCGCCAACGACGCTGTCCAAAGTCAAGGGTGAACCTATGTTTAAAAAATGTCTAAAATACTGCCGTCAATCACGGTCTTAACGATAGCACGGCATTCAAACGTGGACTATTGTGACTTGAGTGTCAAACAGACTACACATTGGTGCATCAGTCCTAGATAAAAAAAAAAAAGAGTTAAAAACCTGGGGCCAATTTATAGCCTAGCCAGGACAACTTCTTTCTTCTAATCCTTTCGGAAGCAAGACGGGTAAAGTATAACAAAAAGCTTGATCTGGAAAAGCTTGTTATTACGTTGCTCGCTGCATTTCGACTACCAACAAGCGCAGATCCGAGCACTGAATACATGACCATAGGCCATGTATGGAGCAGGCATGGCAGCGATAGAGCCAGAGCAGATATATTTAGTTGCGGTGTCAACAAGCTCATTCCCGCGAATACCAACGTGACCTGATATCCAGAATAACTGGATAAAAGTAAATGATATAGAGAAATGGACCAATCGTTTTTGAATATCGTCGATAGCAGGGTAAGAACTAACGTGAAGCGATTCCAGAGCCAGTAAATGAGTTAAGCAAGTCGATATAAATAGTACAGTTCGTGTACTGCATAGCTTTTACGTGATCCAGAACAAGAGAAGTGGCGTAAAATTCAGGCGTGAACACAGAAACTGTAGCAGAAATTTTGTGTGCAACCACCAAATCACAACAAACTATGTTAGTCACCTGATTTTAAACCAGCTATATAAATGGAAGTGCAAAGAGGGTTGAAAAGATGGTCAGCAAATAGAAGACGGTACTTCCTCAAAACACTCGAATAAAGGTCACATTTTGAGATAGTAATAAGCCATATTGAAATGAGCTGACCATTAGAAATAGCTACGTCATTAAAGGACAGGCAACTATGTCTGAATACAAAGGTCAAAAGGAACAAAGGCAGACCATCTATTCTAAAAAAAGCATGGTTCACTGAGGAAGAAAAACAAACCCCAAGTGGGATACTGTGGTAAGATCAAAGTTTAGAAATATATAGTAAAGACAGTAAATCAGCCAAGATGTAAAGAAGGTTCATGAGACTCAGTGTACAAACACTGGACTGGAGAAGTACAGAAAGCCTCTTGGCAGATCTGAAGCCCCTGACGGTAAGATGAGGTCCAGCATCTTCAAGGCAGAAATACTCGCAGAACAATAGACCAAAGTCCCATAGTTTAGTTTTGATCGAATGAGGGCACAATAGATCTATAGTGTAGAACATCGATCTGCTACTCAAGAGTTAGAGAAGAAAGAGGATGTTCAATGCCCTTGTGCGCTTGATTCAGCTGTGTGATGTGTGGTATAAAGGTCAGTTTACAGTCACAGATAAGCCCCAAAAACTTTACCTTAGAGACCAAGGGAAGCACAAGTTCACCAACACAGTGTTCAGGATCAGGGTGAATGCAAACAATTTTAGAAAAAGAAAAGGTAAAACCATTTGCTGTGGTCCACTTCAGTAAATGATTGAGGGCAGTCTTTAGCTGCTGCTCAATAAACATCGTGTTCGATTACTGATTCGAGATGTAAAAGTCGTCAGTATAGAGTCCATTTGCAACGATGAGAGGGAGTTGTCCAGTGATGGCATTAATGTTTATACTGAAAGATGTGACACGTAAGACACAGACTTGAGGGACTCCAACTTTCTGAAGGAAAGAACGCGAAAGTGTCGAACCCACATGAACATGGAATTGCCAATCCATTAAAACTTTTTAATAAAAATGAGCGAATGGCCACACACCCATATGAGTGGAGATCTTGCAAAATGCCGTACCTCTACGTAGTATTGTAAATTTTCTTAAGGTCAAAGAATACTGACACAAGATGTTGTCACTTGAGAAAGACTTCTCTGATTGACGTTTCAAGTTGAATCAAATGGTTATTGGTAGAACACTGTCGTTGGAATCCAGGAGGTTGTTTGATTTGAGGAACCAAACAAGACGAGCATTAACCATCCTCTCTAAGGTCTAACTGAAACAGCTCATCGAAGAAATTGGATGGTAATCTGAAGGAATCAATATTGGGATCATTTCTAGGCTTATAAAAAGGTAGAACAACAGCCTGACACCACACATAAGGAAAACCATTCTCCTGCAAGATCCAGTTAAAACAATTAGAAAATAGCAGTAGATGCAGGGAAGAGATGGCACAGCATATCATATTTTATATCATCATGTCTGACTAATGTACTTCTAGACTTATGAATAG
The DNA here is from genome assembly GCF_004210375.1 of Tachypleus tridentatus. Classification (NCBI taxonomy): domain Eukaryota; kingdom Metazoa; phylum Arthropoda; class Merostomata; order Xiphosura; family Limulidae; genus Tachypleus; species Tachypleus tridentatus. The sequence continues at coordinate 72,916,577 of NC_134831.1, forward strand.
CAAGCTTGAGTTCCAAAAGTGTTAAGGGGCAATTATGGTCATAGAGACGATCAGCCCAAAAAGAAATAGGCAATCGCTCTGCCCGAGTCTTGATGGCTAAAAATGTGAGAGATGAAACAGAAGAGCTCAATACCCGGCAAAAGCTTTCACCAAGAATATAGGCGATGTTCTGATCATCAACAACTTCCTAGCCACCAGAAAACAAGATCAAAAGGGGCAGAAGTATATTACCCTCTGACCTTCTAAATCGTGTCCCATATGATTTTGAAACTGGTGCTAGAAAAAATGGTAGTCGTGAATTTAATCCAAGATTCAGTCTGCCTTTGACGTATTACCTGCCGAGCATGTGCACGAGCCCGCGAAAATGCGATGTGATTTGAAAGTGTGGGATTCATCATTCGCTGAAAAGTTGCCTGAGAATTTTCACTTTAAGCTTCATTACATTGTACTGGAAAATCGATCAGGAATAAAAAGCAGAGATTCCTTTTGTCTATCAGTTATAAGAACAGCCCAATATCCCATCAGCATATCGCATTTAGTGATATATCTGGATTTTCCAGTTTCATCAATACAACCCTCCATCTAAGAATGAAATTGGAATCTAACTTTGTCAAAGCATTCACTTTACGAAAATCTGTGCAGAATCTTACCAAACCACCAAATTTAGGAACCAGTATACAAGATAAAGACCAATCACTTTTACTGAGTTTTATAATGCCATTCTTCGTGATATAAGATATTTCTTTACGCATTTTATTAGCCTTGATTGGATTCACATGATATGAATGTTGTCTCACAGGAGAAGCGTCACTTATATCAATGTCATAAACAGCAATTTTAGTTTGATTAGAAACGTCTGGAGATATACACTAATATTCAGTCACAAACTTGAGTTGATTTTTCTCTTCAAGAGGCAAGTGATCAGATTCTAAATCAAGCTTGGCCAGAGTATCAGAATGACTCAGTTTGATGTTACATGAGATCCACTATTTTTAACATTACGGATGTCTTAGTCAAAGAGACTGTCATCATTATCAGGAGAACACTCAACAACTGATATGTTTTTACATGCATCTCGGATGTGATATGGCTTCAACACATTAAAATAACACAACTGGATAGACTTTCTACAATTAGACATTTTTAACATAGTATATTTAATTAATTTTCCAAACAACCTAAAATGGATCATGATACCTAATTTTGAATGGTTGTCCTTTAGTATGCAACAATACTAAGACCATGTCACCAGGTCAGGGACTTGCGTCATAAATATTTCTTCATTCTAGTTTGGGATGATTCAAATTTTCGAGCTAGTTAACTGGACCGAAACTTGAAAACGTAATTCCATAAGTGTATTTATTTTGCGTCATCTTCCAACTATTGTTCCCACAGCAACTTCACAGAACCACGCACTGAATGCCCAAACACCAACTCTAACAGGCTAAGCTCTAGCGACTGACTAAAATAAATGTATAATAGTAACTCCATTACAGACAGTATCCTGCAGTTCAGATACCCATCCTCTAGAGAGGCAGACAAACATGGTGATAAATACGTTAACATAAAAACATTGGTAGGCAGTATAATTCCTTCTTTACAATGTGAGATACGTCTCATGGCAGAAACGTCTTGACTGGAGAAACCAATGAGAATTTCTGTCTTGGGGATGGTCTTCAAATCCATCTCAACAATAATTACTCGTGAGGAATTCAAAGTAACACAGATATATCTCCAATTACCGTAGAATTTAAGATAAGTTTACTGTGTGTTGGTGCAGATGTTTCCACAAGGACAACCCCAGAATGTAGCTTCTTGACTAACTGTTGAGAGCCAATAAACCCCTCTAATCCATTTTGAATAAATGAAGGAGATAGTTGCCCTGAAGGTTTGTCTGACAAATAATGCATTATGATAAAACGAGGTACTTGTGCATAACGTGGTAGAGACTGCTGTTCAGAGTCTTCGTGCCTGGTTGCTTATCTATGAGCTATTTTTTATTATTATTAGGATTTGGTTGGTCTCTAATATAAGGAGAAAAGTTCAGTGTCCACTGACCCAATCCACATTGGAGTCCTATAAGGGAATGTACTTCAATACCAAACAAGGGCATCGCATTTACGCCAGGGCTTCGTGAGCACTACACCCAAATACCAGCATCAGACGCAATATCTGCAACACCCCTTGAGAATTTCAACACTGGTACTCAGATGACCTTAGTCCAACAGGACCAGCAGAGTGACCCTGGCGGGCCACCCGTCTGCAGGAATTCAAGGCCAAAATGAGTGTTGTAGTGCCCCAGATACCACTCAGCCGCCAAAATCCTTTCTTCCCCTTCACGGGGCGTTATGCTCGGCAAACATGTGAGTGGATGTTCAGATCCCAGAGAAGGTAAGCTGAAAATATAGATCCTTCTCTGGGAGATTGTCCCATCACGTACATGAATCCACCTCGAGGGGAGAGGCATTATGTACAAACTTCCAGAGTAATATTTATAATATACAAATAATAAAAAATTTAGTTTTCAGAAATTTTATAACCGATACCTTTTCAAGTAACGACAACCATCACGCTTTCCTTGTTATATAAATGTCAATGACTGTTTTTGTTGTTTCTCGTGTGAGAACTGTTTATTTTTCTTGTTTTCAGCAAACCTACTGGCAATTGTTATCAGCTTCCTCTCCTGTGTTTCTTCAAGCAAATTATCCAACATTCTCAGAAGTTCTTTTCCAGAAGTGTTACACTTGGCACTACATCTACATCCCTGTTTACGACTGCTACGAGATCAAAGTATTGAAGTTCCAGACATGAAGTTATTTTCGAACCTACTGTACATGATGCAAGATTTGCGCACAAATAGTTTGCGTGACTGGGATGACATCATTTTTCTACACGATTCTACTATTGGTAATTTCATTTTAGTTATTTTTTTAAACATAATTAAAATAATTATCACCTTTAAATTCCGTGTATGTTAATCAGAAAGTTGCATAATTTCGTATGTTAAAATTCGGAGTTCAATTTCCACGCTATAGACGTAGTGCAGACAAACAATTGCGTAGTTTTCTGCTTAATAATCCACTCGGTTATCTTTTCAAAGAAAGCAGTTTTAAGAAACTGGTGTAAATTAATCTAATCTCGTAATGTAAATAATAAATTGTTCATAATATAACTCAAGCATGAGCAGTTGGTGACCTACTGTTTGACGTCTACGAAGTGAAATATCTTGTCGAAATGTGATGAAAATTTTAAAATTAACATTATTGAGGTTTTGTTCGATTAACATACTGTAAATTCCATATCACAAATCTGTTAATTTTTGAAAGATCCCTAGGCTTTGTATTTTACATCACTGCTGTACAACAATCTGTTTCAAAGAAAATTGGGTACAATCTGCTGAAATTAATACGTGAGCCTTGCAAGTATTTAGCGATTTGTGTGACCCGTCTAAAATCTCGAAGTTTTCCGTAACTAATACATCTTTTTGGTTGTAAGACAGAATATGTTTTGCGCCACTATAGTGTTTTCCTTTTCTTTTCTTTTAGCCGCATCCACCTACCTGAACCTTAGTTTATCTTTAAACCTTAAAATAAAACATTTATGATTACCTATCTTTATCTGATGTTTTCACCATAAAACTACACACGGAAGGAATGATCGAACAATGGTATTTAGTATTATAAGTCCACAAAGTGACCGTTGAGACCCACTGGAGGATACATATAAGCGTCTTAAGCTGGCTGTACATTAGTCTAACTTTACCATAACGAATTGTTCGTAAATGGGGTACACCGATTTCGAATTTATTTAAATCACGTCTCAAAACTATTAAATTCCCATTCTAGAGATGTGCATTCTGCCATCAAAGGGTTTTTGTTTTTATTATTGACAATGATACCGTGTGTTAGAGTTTAACATTCTAGGTAGAGCCTCTCATCCTTTATATATAGGTTGAGTAAGATCTGGTTACGTTCCGTTTCCAACAATATAAAGCAAGAGAAGGTGATTATTTGTGACTAAAGAACTAAATTATATTTACCATAACCAAGAAGTTAATTTAGCAGAAGATAGCCACGAGACAGATTATGTGTGTTAGCAACAGATATAACAGATATGAATAAAGGTAATTAGAAAACTGATTATATCACTTGTTTAGCATAGCAACGAAAATCAACAGCTAATCTCTTAATGTTTTCAAGAAAATTTCCGTAGGTAGGCCTAAGTTTGACTGTGTGGGTATTTGGGTATTGATGTTGTTAAATACCCAGGAGGGTCAGGTACATTTGACCTCTTCCTCCCTCCCGAACGATAATAGCGTCTGTCTTTAGGGGTTTTTTTTTGGGTTTTTTTTTTAAAGCTTTGGGCCAGAGTAAAAGTATAACATCATACTCAGGTCCATTTCAGGGCTCAGTCCATGCATGGACGAACAAGAAGTTTTTTTGTGTTTTTTTTTCTTCATTTTATTTTTTTTTCCATATATAATTTTTTTTGTATTTTCATATATATATATTTTTTTTTGTATTTTTCTCCTTTTTCTCGATTGAGAGAATGCTACTACTACTTGTAGTAACACACACACATAGAAAGTAATAATTATTATTATTCAATACTTGAATAATAATTTAAAAAAAAAAAAGGCCTAAGTTTGATCTTATGTTGGCTTAAAAAGTAAACGGTTTTGATAACCAATATAGTGCTGCCCTCTGATGCTGAATATTTGATGTGTGGATTGATGTATGTTTTATTGTTTTTGCTTCAAGGATTATTTTATTCAATACACTTAATAATTATTATTTCAGACGTAAACACGTTAGAGTCTTTGGTGAAAAACTTGGTGGTATCAGAAAACGACACCCAAGTGACCGCCGTAACAAAATACGACGTGAGTGAAGGTCACCACTCCCTAAGCCTGCAAACCATTTTCAGCGAGATTTTATCGTCTTCTAAGCAGTTTCGTTATTTTGTTGTTATTGGCCAATATTTCGCATTACGAGCCGTTCTCGAAGAGGTGAATGTTAATTTTCAAAGGTTTTCCCACAACAACTTGAAATAAATTTGATATAATTTCTGTTTGTTTTTCTCATTTCAACATAAAGAGAATCACTACAAAATGCAGCATTTGCTGTGCAATAGGCCCTTACATTGTTTACTACAAAAGCAGCGCCGTTTGCCTTTGTATAATGAAAATAAGAATATTTGTGAGAAAACCGATATATAGCATATTAAGATTATATTAACAAAGTTATATTTTCACCATTAGGCGTATTTTTATTATAGTACTTTTACGCTTTGATCATTACATATTTTAGGTTTTCGTCATCAAGTCTTTCGATTATTGCTTTTGTCCAAAGAAAACCTCATACTCAAATTACATAAATTGCAAGTCGAACAAGTAATATTGTTAACCAGCGTATAAAATATATAATTGGTTTGCATTTTGATCGTTATTGTTATCTGAGTAATATGTAAAGTAAAATGTTTCTGAGAACAGATATTTTTTCAACAAAAAAAGGTCAAGATGAAGCTCTCGTGACTTTACAAAGTGTTATTTGATTATTTATTAGTCTCTCAGTCGTTTCCTGTGTATAAATTTTTTTCTTGTTTTTTATTCTCAATAATTGTTTGTTTGTTTGTTTGTTTTGAATTTCGCGCAAAGCTACATGAGGGCTATCTGCGCTAATCGTCCCTAATTTAGCAGTGCAAGACTAGAAGGAAGCTAGTCATCACTACCCACTGCCAAATCTTGGGCTACTCTTTTACCAACGAATAGTGGAATTGACCGTGACCATATAACGCCCCCCTGGTACAGCCGTAGGTCTACGGATTTACAACGCTAAAAACAGGATTTCGATACCCTCGGCGGACTCAATACATAGCCCGATGTGGCTTTACTATAAGACAAACAACACACACACACGACCCTACGGTTGAAAGGGTGAGGATGTTTGGTGTAATACAGATTCGAACCCGCAACCCTCCGATAACGAATCGAGTGCCTTAACCATCTGGTCATGCCGGACCACCCCACCCTTTACCCTAATTTGATTAATTCTAGCTGTGCCCTCCATTTCATGTGTGTAGGGAGAAGTATAATAGTTTAAGCCTAAACAGTTATACTACAATTCTAACTACACAGTTTCCTGCGTACGAACGAAATAGTAAATACAGTTGCTTTAATTAGCGTATATCTGAGCATTGCCAACACTACTATAATAATGTAATGATTTTAAATTGTTTTTCTGCCTTAGATTTAATTGAAGTTTCTTTTTGGGTAACATTTTAATTTGGGTTAGTTTATTTCAGTTCGTATAGCTTGTTCTATTCCAATTTTAGGCTACATTTATTTTCATGTTAACATGACATACCTAATGTTTAATATCCTTTCCAGGCTCAGTTGATGAACTTATTGAATAGGTACCATTTTTGGATTTTTATCAACCCTTTCGCATCCTTTCTCGAACAGATGTGGTCCTCTTTTAGTATAATTCCTGACAAAGTTAATGTGGTAGCTGTGTATCCTGAAGGAAATGTAGACATTTCCAAATATATCGTAAGTTTGAAACAGTAATTTTTGTTACTTAAAATAGTGAACTTTAACAACATCTATAAAGTAAAATTAATTTAAACATCTGTGGTATATTAATTAATTAATATTCTCCGTTGGAAAAGAGACAAGTCAGTTAAAGATGAAATTACGTTGACAATCATAAAATTATATGATGCTTAGCGGTAGTTAAGCCTATTTTGTGTATGTTAATCATTATTTTATTTGTCTCTCATTCAAGACTTCTTTCATAGCGCGTGAACATCCTTTATTGCCATCAGCGACTATAAATGTTATTTCATGACATTTCGTGATATATCATTTATGGACACATTTACATGTTTCATTGTTTTTAATTCGTAAGACATAAAACTTAATAAGCATCAACTTAATTAACTATTTTCAAGTTTAGTTTCTGTGGATAATCTTAATATTGCAAAATTTATCTAAATTACCAATGAACATAAATGTGATTTCCTTTAAATGTTGTTAGTAAATTCGAGTAAACGTTGTTTTATTTTAGGATAAAACTAAGAAGCGAGTTGGTCTGGTCTTGGATTACTTTAATACGGTTATAAATGATGTGCTACAGACCAAACAATTAAACTTCGCAACACCAGCAGCCAGACAAACAACTCAGGCCATGGCAAGAGAAAAGTTACTGGTATTTCACATTTTTTAATTTTTTTTATGACTTGAGTAGGCATACTTAGTTATTAATCCGTGATGACGAGAAAACCCAATTGTAGAGAAAATTATATATTTAAAAACGGCTGGTATAGATAGAGAAACCACTATGTAGAGGAGCGAACAACATTTCAAACTTCTTCGGTAATTAGACAAAATAAAACAATACTTCATCAACATCAATAAGTTTCCTCCACAAACCGTAGAGAACATTATACGCACACACCTAGACAAAAAGCAAAATCAGCCAACAAAAGTAAATATACCCCATGATTTAAAAAATCACGAAACCATATACGACTGCATACCATATATTCCCAACATCAGCAGAAAAATAACCCAAAACTAGCAACAAAATATGACATTCCAGTTAATACCAAATTTATTCAAAAACCAGGCACAAAACTAAGGTCTATACTATGTAAAAACTACACTGACAAACACAACACCAACATTATTTATAAAATACAATGTGATAACTGCCACGACTTCTATATTGGAGAAGCAAGTAGAATTTGTTTGGTTTATTTTGAATTTCGCACAAAGCTACTCGAGAGCTATCTGCACTAGCCGTCCCTAATTTAGCACTGTAAGACTAGAGAGAGGCAGCTAGTCATCACCACCCACCGCCAACTCTTGGGCTACACTTGTACCAACGAATAGTGGGATTCACCGTAACATTATAACGCCCCCACGGCTGGGAGGGCGGGCATGTTTGGCGCGACGGGGATGCGAACCCGCGACCCTCAAATTACAAGTCGCACGCCTTAACAAGCTTGGTCATGTCGGGCCTAACAAGTAGAAAAAATGGAAACCAGATTCACAGAACACAAAAAGTCACCTTCTCACGTTTTTCAACAATACAACTCAAATAAACACAACATAACCGTAGAAAATACCCAAATACTTAATAAAGAAACAAACATGAACGAACTGAAGTGGCCCGGTATGGCCAAGCGTGTTAAGGTGTTTGATTCGTAATCCGAGGGTCGCGGGTTCGAATGCCGGTCGCACCAAACATGCTCGCCCTTTCAGCCGTGGGAGCGTTATAAAGTGACGGTCAATCCCACTATTCGTTGATAAAAGAGTAGCCCAAGAGTTGGCGGTGGGTGGTGATGACTAGCTGCCTTCCCTTTAGTCTTACACTGCTAAATTAGGGACAGCTAGCACAGATAGCCCTCGAATAGCTTTGCGCGAAATTCAAAAGAAATAGAACAAACTCAAAATTAAGGTATCCTTACTTATACCACAATTACAGCCCAAAATAAACCAATACAAAGGAACACCTTTATACTTACATTAATAAATATAATCAAACATCTCAGCATGCTCTCCACATTCCTACACTTTGTTACACAACCACCTTCAAACATGTGGTCAGCTATCGGTCAGTTACCTCTTTCTTTGTGAACCTGATGATGACCGAAGAAGGTCAAAACGTTGGTCGCTCCTCTAGTGCTTTCTCTACCCATACGAGCCGTTTTTATATATATAAACATAGCTATTACTTATGCAGCAATTTAAAGATGTGTAATTAAAAACGGTTAGCCGGATAACTTTTAATGTTGTAATCGAAAAATGACCTTAGAATTCACGTGTTTGTATGTTATCAATGGGTCTTCATCAGATGGTAATCCACAAGAAGAAAGGTTACGTGATTGGGAAGCACGTGTCTTTTGTTTCTTTTGCTTGTTGAAGTTAAGCACAAAGCTATACAATAAGCTTTTATGCTTAGACCACCTCGGGTATCGAAACTCGGTTTCTGTGCTACTGAGGGGCGCACGTGTCTTTAGATCGAGGCTGCTGGT